>NC_092453.1:6187371-6831371 GCF_036169615.1 Heliangelus exortis | reverse complement strand
AAGGGAAGGGAAGGGAAGGGAAGGGAAGGGAAGGGAAGGGAAGGGAAAGGAAAGGAAAGCGAAAGGGAAGGGAAGGGAAGGGAAGGGAAGGGAAGGGAAGGGAAGGGAAGGGAAGGGAAGGGAAAGGGAAAGGGAAAGGGAAAGGGAAAGGGAAAGGGGACAGAGGCAGGGGCAGCGACAGGGACAGGGACAGGGTCAGGGTCAGGGTCAGGGTCAGGGGTCAGGGTCAGGGACAGGCACGGGGACTGAGACAGGGATCGGAAGGGAAGGGAAGGGAAGGGAAGGGAAGGAGGAGGGAAGGGAAGGGAAGGGAAGGCAAGTGAAGGAAAGGGAAGGTAAAGGGACAGGTACAAGGACAGGGCCAGGGCCAGGGCCAGGGCCAGGGCCAGGGCCAGGGGACTGGGACAGGGACAGGGACAGGGACAGGGACAGGGACAGGGACAGGGATAGGAAGGGAAGGGAAGGGAAGGGAAGGGAAGGGATAGGAAGGGAAGGGAATGGAAGGGAAGGGAAGGGATAGGAAGGGAAGGGAAGGGAAGGGAAGGGAAGGAAAGGGAAGGGAAGGGAAGGGATAGGAAGGGAAGGGAAGGGAAGCGAAGGGAAGGGAAGGGAAGGGAAGGGAAGGGAAGGGAAGGGAAGGGAAGGGAAGGGAAGGGAAGGGAAGGGAAGCGAAGGGAAGGGAAGGGAAGGGAAGGGAAGGGAAGGGAAAGGGAAGTGGAAGGGAAGAGAAGGGGAAGGGAAGGGAAGGGAAGGGAAGGGAAGGGAAGGGAAGAGAAGGGAAGGGAAGGGAAGGGAAGGGAAGGGAAGGGAAGGGAAGGGAAGGGAAGGGAAGGAAAGGAAAGGGAAGGGAAAGGGAAAGGGAAAGGGAAAGGTTAAGGGACAGGGACAGGGACAGGGTCAGGGTCAGGGTCAGGGTCAGGGTCAGGGACAGGGACAGGGACAGGGACAGGGACTTCTACTGAGACAGGGATAGGAAGAGAAGGGAAGGGATAGGAAGGGGAAGGGAAGGATAGGGAAGGGAACGTAAAGGGTCAGGGACAGACACAGGGACAGGGACAGGGACAAGGGACAGGGATAGGAAGAGAAGGGAAGGGATAGGAAGGGAAGGGAAGGGTAGGGAAGGGAAGGGAAGGTAAAGAAACAGGGACAGGGACAGGGATAGGGAAAGGGGACAGGGACTGGGACAGGGACAGGGACAGGGATAGGAATAGAAGGGAAGGGAAGGGAAGGGAAGGGAAGGGAAGGGAAGGGAAGGGAAGGGAAGGGAAGGAAGGGAAAGGGAAAGAGACAGGGGCAGGGACAGGGACAGGGACAGGGACAGGGATAGGAAGGGAAGGGAAGGGAAGGGAAGGGATAGGAAAGGGAAGGGAAGGGAAGGGAAGGGAAGGGAAGGGGAAGGGAAGGGAAGGGAAGGGAAGGGAAGGAAAGGGAAGGGAAAGGGAAAGGGGAAAGGTTAAGGGACAGGGACAGGGACAGGGACAGGGACAGGGACAGGGTCAGGGTCAGGGACAGGGGACAGGGACAGGGACTTGGACTGAGGACAGGGATAGGAAGAGAAGGGAAGGGATAGGAAGGGAAGGGAAGGGTAGGGAAGGGAAGGGAAGGTAAAGGGACAGGGACAGGGACAGACACAGGGACAGGGACAGGGACAGGGATAGGAAGAGAAGAGAACGGATAGGAATGGAATGGAATTAAAGGGAAGGGAAGGGAAGGGAAGGGAAGGGAAGGGAAGGGAAGGGAAGGGAAGGGAAGGTAAAGGGACAGGTACAAGGACAGGGCCAGGGCCAGGGCCAGGGCCAGGGCCAGGGCCAGGGACTGGGCCAGGGACTGGGACAGGGACAGGGACAGGGACAGGGACAGGGAAGGGAAGGGAAGGGAAGGGAAGGGAAGGGAAGGGAAGGTAAAGGGACAGGGACAGGGACAGGGACAGGGATAGGAAGAGAAGGGAAGGGATAGGAAAGGAAGGGAAGGGAAGGTAAAGGTAAAGGGACAGGGACAGGGACAGGGACAGGGATAGGGACAAGGACAGGAACAGGGACAGGGACAGGGACAGGGACAGGGATAGGAAGAGAAGGGAAGTGATAGGAAGGGAAGGGAATGGAAGGGAAGGGAAGGGAAGGGAAGGGAAGGGAAGGGAAGGGAAAAGAAAAGGGCCAGGGCCAGGGCCAGGGACAGGAAAAGATGGGAAGGGAAAGGAAGGGAAGGGAAGGGAAGGGAAGGGAAGGGAAGGGAAGGGAAGGGAAAGGGTAGGGAAGGGAAGGGAAGGGAAGGGAAGGGAAGGGAAGGGAAGGGAAGGGAAGCGAAGGGAAGGGAAGGGAAGGGAAGGGAAGGGAAGGGAAGGGAAGGGAAGGTAAAGGGAAAGGGACACGGCCAGGGACAGGGACAGGGACAGGGACAGGGACAGGACAGGGGACAGGGACAGGGACAGGGATAGGAAGAGAAGGGAAGGGATAGGAAGGGAAGGGAAGGGAAGGGAAGGGAAGGAAAGGGAAGGGAAGGGAAGGGAAGGGAAGGGAAGGGACGGGAAAGGGAAAGGGAAAGGGAAAGGGACAGAGGCAGGGGCAGGGGGAACAGGGACAGGGGACAGGGTCAGGGTCAGGGACAGGGGACAGGCACTGGGACTGAGACAGGGATAGGAAGAGAAGGGAAGGGATAGGAAGGGAAGGGGAAGGGTAGGGAAGAGAAGGTAAAGAAACAGGGACAGGGACAGGGATAGGAAGAGAATAGAAGGGATAGGAAGGGAAGGGAATTAAAGGGAAGGGAAGGGATAGGAAGGGGAAGGGAAGGGAAGGTAAAGGGACAGGGACAGGGACAAGGATAGGGACAGGGACAGGGATAGGAAGAGAAGGGAAGGGATAGGAAGGGAAGGGAAGGGAAGGGAAGGGAAGGGAAGGGAAGGGAAGGGAAGGGAAGGGAAAGGGAAAGGGAAAGGGAAAGGGAAAGGGAAAGGGATAGGGACAGGGACAGGGACTTGGACTGAGACAGGGATAGGAAGAGAAGGGAAGGGATAGGAAGGGAAGGGAAGGGTAGGGAAGGGAAGGGAAAGGAAAGCGAAGGGAAGGGAAGGGAAGGGAAGGAAAAGGGAAAGGGAAAGGGAAAGGGAAAGGGAAAGGGAAAGGGACAGAGGCAGGGGCAGGGGACAGGGACAGGGACAGGCACTGGGACTGAGACAGGGATAGGAAGAGAAGGGAAGGGATAGGAAGGGAAGGGAAAGGGTAGGGAAGGGAAGGTAAAGGGACAGGGACATGGGACAGGGGACAGGGACAGGGATAGGAAGAGAAGAGAACGGATAGGAAGGGAATGGAATTAAAGGGAAGGGAAGGGAAGGGAAGGGGAAGGGAAGGGAAGGGAAGGGAAGGGAAGGGAAGGGGAAGGGGAAGGGGAAGGGGAAGGGACAGGGACAGGGACAGGGACAGGGATAGGAAGAGAAGGGAAGGGATGGGAAGGGAAGGGAAGGGAAGGGAAGGGAAGGGGAAGGGGAAGGGAATGGGAAGGGGAAGGGAAAGGGACAGGGACAGGGACAGGGACAGGGTTCAGGGGACAGGGACAGAGACTTAGACTGAGACAGGGATAGGAAGAGAAGAGAAGGGATAGGAAGGGGAAGGGGAATTAAAGGGAAGGGAAGGGATAGGAAGGGGAAGGGAAGGGAAGGGAAGGGAAGGGGAAGGGAAGGGAAGGGAAGGGAAGGGAAAGGGAAAGGGAAAGGGAAAGGGACAGGGGCAGGGTCAGGGACAGGGACAGGGAGAGGGACACGGACAGGGACTGGGACTGGGACTGGGACAGGTTTTAGGAAGAGAAGAGCAGGGATAGGAAGGGAAGGGAATTAAAGGGAAGGGAAGGGAAAGGAAGGGAAGGGAAGGGGAAGGGAAGGGAAGGAAGGGAAGGGAAGGGAAGGGAAGGGAAGGGAAGGGAAGGGAAGGAAGGGAAGGGAAGGGAAGGGAAGGGAAGGGAAGGGAAGGAAAGGGAAGGGAAGGGAAGGGTAGGGAAGGGAAGGGAAGGGAAGGGAAGGGAAGGGAAGGGGAAGGGAAGGGAAGGGAAGGGAAGGGAAGGGAAGGGAAGGGAAGGGAAGGGAAGGGAAGGGAAGGGAAGGGAAAGGGAATGGGAAAGGAAAGGGAAGGGGAAGGGAAGGGAAAGGGAATGGGAAAGGGAAAGGGAAAGGGACAGGGACAGGGACAGGGATAGTAAGAGAAGGGAAGGGATAGGAAGGGAAGGGAAGGGAAGGGAAGGGAAGGGAAGGAAAAGGGAAAGGGAAAGGGAAAGGGAAAGGGAAAGGGACATGGGCAGGGACAGGGACAGGGACAGGGACAGGATCAGGGTCAGGGTCAGGGTCAGGGTCAGGGACAGGGACAGGCACTGGGACTGAGACAGGGATAGGAAGAGAAGGGAAGGGATAGGAAGGGAAGGGAAGGGTAGGGAAGGGAAGGTAAAGAAACATGGACAGGGACAGGGATAGGGAAAGCGACAGGGACTGGGACAGGGACAGGGACAGGGATAGGAAGAGAAGAGAAGGGATAGGAAGGGGAAGGGAATTAAAGGGAAGGGAAGGGATAGGAAGGGGAAGGGAAGGGAGGGGAAGGGAAGGGAAGGGAAGGTAAAGGGACAGGGACAAGGCCAGTGACAGGTACAGGGACAGGGACAGGGATAGGGACAGGGACAGGGAGACAGGGACAGGACAGGGACAGGGACAGGGACAGGGACAGGGATATTAAGAGAAGGGAAGGGATAGGAAGGGAAGGGAAGGGAAGGGAAGGGAAAGGGAAAGGGGAAAGGGAAAGGGAAAGGGAAAGGGAAAGGGAAAGGGACAGGGACAGGGACTTGGACTGAGACAGGGATAGGAAGAGAAGGGAAGGGATAGGGAAGGGATAGGAAGGGAAGGGAAGGGAAGGGAAGGGAAGGGAAGGGAAGGGAAGGGAAGGGAAAGGGAAAGGTTAAGGGACAGGGACAGGGACAGGGACAGGGACAGGGTCAGGGTCAGGGTCAGGGACAGGGACAGGGACAGGGACTTGGACTGAGACAGGGGATAGGAAGAGAAGGGAAGGGATAGGAAGGGAAGGGAAGGGTAGGGAAGGGAAGGTAAAGGGACAGGGACAGGGACAGGGACAGACACAGACACAGGGACAGGGATAGGAAGAGAAGAGAACGGGATAGGAATGGAATGGAATTAAAGGGGAAGGGAAGGGAAGGGAAGGGAAGGTAAAGGGACAGGTACAAGGACAGGGCCAGGGCCAGGGCCAGGGCCAGGGCCAGGGCCAGGGCCAGGGACTGGGACAGGGACAGGGGACAGGGACAGGGACAGGGAAGGGAAGGGAAGGGAAGGGAAGGGAAGGGAAGGGAAGGGAAGGTAAAGGGACAGGGACAGGGACAGGGATTAAGGGAAGGGAAGGGAAGGGAAGGTAAAGGGACAGGGACAGGGACAGGGATAGGAAGAGAAGGGAAGGGATAGGAAAGGAAGGGAAGGGAAGGTAAAGGTAAAGGGACAGGGACAGGGATAGGGACAGGGACAGGGACAGGGACAGGGACAGGGATAGGGACAGGGACAGGGACAGGAACAGGGACAGGGACAGGGACAGGGACAGGGACAGAGACAGGGATAGGAAGAGAAGGGAAGGGGTAGGAAGGGAAGGGAAGGGAAGGGAAGGGAAGGAGAGAGAAGGGAAGGGAAGGGAAGGTAAAGCGACAGGGACAAGTACAGGGACAGGGTCAGGGACATGGACAGGGACAGGGACAGGGACAAGGATAGGAAGAGAAGGGAAGGGATAGGAAGGGAAAGGAAGGGAAGGGAAGGGAAGGGAAGGGAAGGGAAGGGAAGGGAAGGGAAGGGAAGGGAAGGGAAGGGAAGGGAAGGGAAGGGAAGGGAAGGGAAGGGAAGGGAAGGGAAGGGAAGGGAAGGGAAGGGAAAAGAAAGGGCCAGGGCCAGGGCCAGGGCCAGGGACTGGGACAGGGCCAGGGACAGGGACAGGGACAGGGACAGGGATAGGAAGGGAAGGGAATGGAAGGGAAGGGATAGGAAGGGAAGGGAAGGGAAGGGAAGAGAAGGGAAGGGAAGGGAAGGGAAGGGAAGGGAAGGGAAGGGAAGGGAAGGGAAGGGAAGGGAAGGGAAGGGAAGGGAAGGGAAGGGAAGGGAAGGGAAGGGAAGGGAAGGGAAGGGAAGGGAAGGGAAGGGAAGGGAAGGGAAGGGAAGGGAAGGGAAGGGAAGGGAAGGAAAGGGAAGGGAAGGGATAGGAAGGGAAGGGAAGGGAAGGGAAGGGAAGGGAAGGGAAGGGAAGGGAAGGGAAGGAAGGGAAGGGAAGGGAAGGGAAGGGAAGGGAAGGGAAGGGAAGGGAAGGGAGGAAGGGAAGGGAAGGGAAGGGAAGGGAAGGGAAGGGAAAGGAAAGGAAAGCGAAGGGAAGGGAAGGGAAGGGAAGGGAAGGGAAGGGAAGGGAAGGGAAGGGAAGGGAAGGGAAGGGAAAGGGAAAGGGAAAGGGAAAGGGAAAGGGAAAGGGACAGAGGCAGGGGCAGCGACAGGGACAGGGACAGGGTCAGGGTCAGGGTCAGGGTCAGGGTCAGGGTCAGGGTCAGGGTCAGGGACAGGCACGGGGACTGAGACAGGGATCGGAAGGGAAGGGAAGGGAAGGGAAGGGAAGGGAAGGGAAGGGAAGGGAAGGCAAGTGAAGGAAAGGGAAGGTAAAGGGACAGGTACAAGGACAGGGCCAGGGCCAGGGCCAGGGCCAGGGCCAGGGCCAGGGACTGGGACAGGGACAGGGACAGGGACAGGGACAGGGACAGGGACAGGGACAGGGACAGGGATAGGAAGGGAAGGGAAGGGAAGGGAAGGGAAGGGATAGGAAGGGAAGGGAATGGAAGGGAAGGGAAGGGATAGGAAGGGAAGGGAAGGGAAGGGAAGGGAAGGAAAGGGAAGGGAAGGGAAGGGATAGGAGGAAGGGAAGGGAAGGAAGGGAAGGGAAGGAAGGGAAGGGAAGGGAAGGGAAGGGAAAGGAAGGGAAGGGAAGGGAAGGGAAGGGAAGGGAAGGGAAGGGAAGGAAGGGAAGGGAAGGGAAGGGAAGGGAAGGGAAGGGAAGGGAAGGGAAGGGAAGGGAAGAGGAAGGGAAGGAAGGGAAGGGAAGGGAAGGGAAGGGAAGGGAAGGAAAGGAAAGGGAAGGGAAAGGGAAAGGGAAAGGGAAAGGTTAAGGGACAGGGACAGGGACAGGGTCAGGGTCAGGGTCAGGGTCAGGGTCAGGGACAGGGACAGGGACAGGGACAGGGACTTCTACTGAGACAGGGATAGGAAGAGAAGGGAAGGGATAGGAAGGGAAGGGAAGGATAGGGAAGGGAACGTAAAGGGTCAGGGACAGACACAGGGACAGGGACAGGGACAAGGACAGGGATAGGAAGAGAAGGGAAGGGATAGGAAGGGAAGGGAAGGGTAGGGAAGGGAAGGGAAGGTAAAGAAACAGGGACAGGGACAGGGATAGGGAAAGGGACAGGGACTGGGACAGGGACAGGGACAGGGACAGGGATAGGAATAGAAGGGAAGGGAAGGGAAGGGAAGGAAGGAAGGGAAGGGAAGGGAAGGGAAGGGAAGGGAAGGGAAGGGAAGGGAAGGGAAGGGAAGGGAAGGGAAAGGGAAAGAGGACAGGGACAGGGACAGGGACAGGGACAGGGACTAGGAAGGGAAGGGAAGGGAAGGGAAGGGATAGGAAGGGAAGGGAAGGGAAGGGAAGGGAAGGGAAGGGAAGGGAAGGGAAGGAAAGGGAAGGGAAAGGGAAAGGGAAAGGTTAAGGGACAGGGACAGGGACAGGGACAGGGACAGGGACAGGGACAGGGTCAGGGTCAGGGACAGGGACAGGGACAGGGACTTGGACTGAGACAGGGATAGGAAGAGAAGGGAAGGGATAGGAAGGGAAGGGAAGGGTAGGGAAGGGAAGGGAAGGTAAAGGGACAGGGACAGGGACAGACACAGGGACAGGGACAGGGACAGGGATAGGAAGAGAATAGAACGGATAGGAATGGAATGGAATTAAAGGGAAGGGAAGGGAAGGGAAGGGAAGGGAAGGGAAGGGAAGGGAAGGGAAGGTAAAGGGACAGGTACAAGGACAGGGCCAGGGCCAGGGCCAGGGCCAGGGCCAGGGCCAGGGCCAGGGACTGGGCCAGGGACTGGGCCAGGGACAGGGACAGGGACAGGGACAGGGAAGGGAAGGGAAGGGAAGGGAAGGGAAGGGAAGGGATGGACAGGGACAGGGAAGGGAAGGGAAGGGAAGGGAAGGGAAGGGAAGAGGAAGGTAAAGGGACAGGGACAGGGACAGGGACAGGGATAGGAAGAGAAGGGAAGGGATAGGAAAGGAAGGGAAGGAAGGTAAAGGTAAAGGGACAGGGACAGGGACAGGGACAGGGACAGGGACAGGGATAGGGACAAGGACAGGAACAGGGACAGGGACAGGGACAGGGACAGGGATAGGAAGAGAAGGGAAGTGATAGGAAGGGAAGGGAATGGAAGGGAAGGGAAGGGAAGGGAAGGGAAGGGAAGGGAAGGGAAGGGAAGGGAAGGGAAAAGAAGGGCCAGGGCCAGGGCCAGGGACAGGAAAAGATGGGAAGGGAAAGGAAGGAAGGGAAGGGAGGATGGAAGGGAAGGGAAGGAAAGGGAAGGGAAGGAAGGGAAGGGAAGGGAAGGGAAGGGAAGGGAAGGAAGGGAAGGAAGCGAAGGGAAGGGAAGGAAGGGAAGGGAAGGAAGGGAAAGGGAAGGTAAAGGGAAAGGGACACGGCCAGGGACAGGGACAGGGACAGGGACAGGGACAGGGACAGGGACAGGGACAGGGACAGGGACAGGACAGGGACAGGGATAGGAAAGAGAAGGGAAGGGAAGAGGAAGGGAAGGGAAGGGAAGGAAGGAAGGAAGGGAAGGGAAGGGAAGGGAAGGGAAGGGAAGGGACGGGAAAGGGAAAGGGAAAGGGAAAGGGACAGAGGCAGGGGCAGGGACAGGGACAGGGACAGGGTCAGGGTCAGGGACAGGGACAGGCACTGGGACTGAGACAGGGATAGGAAGAGAAGGGAAGGGATAGGAAGGGAAGGGAAGGGTAGGGAAGAGAAGGTAAAGAAACAGGGACAGGGACAGGGACAGGGATAGGAAGAGAATAGAAGGGATAGGAAGGGAAGGGAATTAAAGGGAAGGGAAGGGATAGGAAGGGGAAGGGAAGGGAAGGGAAGGTAAAGGGACAGGGACAGGGACAAGGATAGGGACAGGGACAGGAACCGGGACAGGGACAGGGACAGGGACAGGGATAGGAAGAGAAGGGAAGTGATAGGAAGGGAAGGGAATGGAAGGAAGGGAAGGGAAGGGAAGGGAAAAGAAAGGGCCAGGGCCAGGGCCAGGGACAGGAAAAGATGGGAAGGGAAAGGAAGGGAAGGGAAGGGAAGGGAAGGGAAGGGAAGGGAAGGGAAGGGAAGGGAAGCGAAGGGAAGGGAAGGGAAGGGAAGGGAAGGGAAGGTAAAGGGACAGGACAAGGCCAGGGACAGGGACAGGGACAGGGACAGGGACAGGGACAGGGACAGGGACAGGGACAGGGACAGGGATAGGAAGAGAAGGGAAGGGATAGGAAGGGAAGGGAAGGGAAGGAAAGGGAAGGGAAGGGAAGGGAAGGGACGGTAAAGGGAAAGGGAAAGGGAAAGGGACAGAGGCAGGGGCAGGGACAGGGACAGGGACAGGGTCAGGGTCAGGGACAGGGACAGGCACTGGGACTGAGACAGGGATAGGAAGAGAAGGGAAGGGATAGGAAGGGAAGGGAAGGGTAGGGAAGAGAAGGTAAAGAAACAGGGACAGGGACAGGGACAGCGAAAGGGACAGGGACTGGGACAGGGACAGGGATAGGAAGAGAATAGAAGGGATAGGAAGGGAAGGGAATTAAAGGGAAGGGAAGGGATAGGAAGGGGAAGGGAAGGGAAGGGAAGGGAAGGTAAAGGGACAGGGACAGGGACAAGGATAGGGACAGGGACAGGAACAGGGACAGGGACAGGGACAGGGATAGGAAGAGAAGGGAAGTGATAGGAAGGGAAGGGAATGGAAGGGAAGGGAAGGAAGGGAAAAGAAAGGGCCAGGGCCAGGGCCAGGGCCAGGAAAAGATGGGAAGGAAAGGAAGGGAAGGGAAGGGAAGGAAGGAAGGGAAGGGAAGGGAAGAGGAAGGGAAGGGAAGGAAGGGAAGGGAAGGGAAGGGTAGGGAAGGGAAGGGAAGGGAAGCGAAGGGAAGGGAAGGGAAGGGAAGGTAAAGGGACAGGGACAAGGCCAGGGACAGGGACAGGGACAGGGACAGGGACAGGGACAGGGACAGGGATAGGAAGAGAAGGGAAGGGATAGGAAGGGAAGGGAAGGGAAGGGAAGGGAAGGGAAGGGAAGGGACGGTAAAGGGAAAGGGAAAGGGAAAGGGACAGAGGCAGGGGCAGGGACAGGGACAGGGACAGGGTCAGGGTCAGGGACAGGGACAGGCACTGGGACTGAGACAGGGATAGGAAGAGAAGGGAAGGGATAGGAAGGGAAGGGAAGGGTAGGGAAGAGAAGGTAAAGAAACAGGGACAGGGACAGGGACAGCGAAAGGGACAGGGACTGGGACAGGGACAGGGATAGGAAGAGAATAGAAGGGATAGGAAGGAAGGGAATTAAAGGGAAGGGAAGGGATAGGAAGGGGAAGGGAAGGGAAGGGAAGGTAAAGGGACAGGGACAGGGACAAGGATAGGGACAGGGACAGGGATAGGAAGAGAAGGGAAGGGATAGGAAGGGAAGGGAAGGGAAGGGAAGGGAAGGGAAGGGAAGGGAAAGGGAAAGGGAAAGGGAAAGGGAAAGGGAAAGGGATAGGGACAGGGACAGGGACTTGGACTGAGACAGGGATAGGAAGAGAAGGGAAGGATAGGAAGGGAAGGGAAGGGTAGGGAAGGGAAGGGAAAGGAAAGCGAAGGGAAGGAAAAGGGAAAGGAAAGGGAAGGGAAGGGAAAGGAAAGGGAAAGGGAAAGGGACAGAGGCAGGGGCAGGGACAGGGACAGGGACAGGATCAGGGTCAGGGTCAGGGTCAGGGACAGGGACAGGCACTGGGACTGAGACAGGGATAGGAAGAGAAGGGAAGGGATAGGAAGGGAAGGGAAAGGGAATGGGAAAGGGAAGGGAAGGGAAGGGAAAGGGAATGGGAAAGGGAAAGGGACAGGGACAGGGACAGGGATAGTAAGAGAAGGGAAGGGATAGGAAGGGAAGGGAAGGGAAGGGAAGGGAAGGGAAGGGAAGGAAAAGGGAAAGGGAAAGGGAAAGGGAAAGGGAAAGGGAAAGGGAAAGGGAAATGGAAGGGAAGGGAAGGGAAGGGAAAGGGAATTGGAAAGGGAAAGGGAAAGGGACAGGGACAGGGACAGGGATAGTAAGAGAAGGGAAGGATAGGAAGGGGAAGGGAAGGGAAGGGAAGGGAAGGAAAAGGAAGGAAGGAGGAAAGGGAAAGGGAAAGGAAAGGGAAAGGGACATGGGCAGGGACAGGGACAGGGACAGGGACAGGGACAGGGACAGGATCAGGGTCAGGGTCAGGGTCAGGGTCAGGGACAGGGACAGGCACTGGGACTGAGACAGGGATAGAAGAGAAGGGAAGGGAAGGGAAGGGTAAGGGAAGGGAAGGGAAGGGAAGGGAAGGGAAGGGAAGGGAAGGGAAGGAAGGGAAGGGAAGGGAAGGGAAGGGAAGGGAAGGGAAGGAAGGAAGGGAAGGAAGGGAAGGAAGGGAAGGGAAGGGAAGGGAAGGGAAGGGAAGGGAAGGGAAGGGAAGGGAAGGGAAAGGGAAAGGGAAAGGGAAAGGGAAAGGAAAGGGATAGGGACAGGGACAGGGACTTGGACTGAGACAGGGATAGGAAGAGAAGGGAAGGGATAGGAAGGGAAGGGAAAGGGTAGGGAAGGAAGGGAAAGGAAAGCGAAGGGAAGGAAAAGGGAAAGGGAAAGGGAAGGGAAGGGAAAGGGAAAGGGAAAGGGACAGAGGCAGGGGCAGGGACAGGGACAGGGACAGGGACAGGATCAGGGTCAGGGTCAGGGTCAGGGACAGGGACAGGCACTGGGACTGAGACAGGGATAGGAAGAGAAGGGAAGGGATAGGAAGGGAAGGGAAAGGGAATGGGAAAGGGAAGGGAAGGGAAGGGAAAGGGAATGGGAAAGGGAAAGGGAAAGGGACAGGACAGGGACAGGGATAGTAAGAGAAGGGAAGGGAGGAAGGAAGGGAAGGGAAGGGAAGGGAAGGGAAGGGAAGGGAAGAAGGGAAGGGGAAAGGGAAAGGGAAAGGGAAAGGGGAAAGGGAAAGGGAAGGGAAGGGAAGGGAAGGGAAAGGGAATTGGAAAGGGAAAGGGAAAGGGACAGGGACAGGGACAGGGATAGTAAGAGAAGGGAAGGGATAGGAAGGGAAGGGAAGGGAAGGGAAGGGAAGGAAAAGGGAAAGGGAAAGGGAAAGGAAAGGGAAAGGGAAAGGGAAAGGGACATGGGCAGGGACAGGGACAGGGACAGGATCAGGGTCAGGGTCAGGGTCAGGGTCAGGGACAGGGACAGGCACTGGGACTGAGACAGGGATAGGAAGAGAAGAGAAGGGATAGGAAGGGAAGGGAATTAAAGGGAAGGGAAGGGATAGGAAGGGGAAGGGAAGGGATAGTAAGAGAAGGGAAGGGATAGGAAGGGAAGGGAAGGGAAGGGAAGGGAAGGGAAGGAAGGGAAGGGAAGGAAGGGAAGGGAAGGGAAGGGAAGGAAGGGAAGGGAAGGAAGGGAAGGAAGGGAAGGGAAGGGAAGGGAGGGAAGGGAAGGGAAGGGAAGGGAAGGGAAGGGAAGGGAAGGAAGGAAGGGAAGGGAAGGGAAGGGAAGGAAGGGAAGGAAGGGAAGGGAAGGAAGGGAAGGGAAGGGAAGGAAGGGAAGGGAAGGGAAGGGAAGGGAAGGGAAGGGAAGGGAAGGGAAGGGAAGGGAAGGCAGAAGGGAAGGGAAGGGAAGGGAAGGGAAGGGAAGGAAGGGAAGGGAAGGGAAGGGAAGGGAAGGGAAGGGAAGGGAAGGGAAGGGAAGCTTCGGGTTCCACATATTTATGCCCATATTCTGTCACTTCAATTAGCAGATCACACCAAGTGTAGTCTGTGCCTAATAGCATATTTGCATTCGAATTTTCGAGTCTAGCCTTGATCTGTAGGGCTAGATTTTGCAGTTGCGTATGTAGCCCTCTTATGAGAATATCCATTCTCTCAGGTTTTACCTTTAGCATAAGTGGATCCTCCTGGTTAACCACCCTATCATGGTCATAAATTATTTGGATCACACTGGCTTTATGAACATTGTCCTGTAGCTGGGTGAGGCCCCCTCGCAATACATGGGGTTCTCCCCTTGCTATGGGGTCAGTGAAGCCCACATTATAAGCAGCTCGTTGGGTCAAGGACCATGGAGCTCTGGAATTGCCAGTAATCAACATAACTCCAGGACCCCAATGACCTGACGCTTCTTTTTCTGATAATAATATGTGGTCTCCACCCGAAGCTGAAACCCTTACCACATAGTCTATATCATTTTCCAAAGGTAATCTGCCAAATTGTCTTTTTAATTGTGTCAGCTCCAGAGGAGAGTATGGAAATTCTTTATGGGTAACTTGCTCTCGTCCTGTATCCAGTTCACGTGTATGTTCTGCTCTGATTACAGGACGCAGACCCTTATGTGTTATTGGCATGCTCTCATCTTCTGAACTATGAGAAGACTCATGGCAAGAGGAAGACTGTGCAGAGGCCTTCTCGCTCATTACAGCAAGTTGCCTGACCTGTTTCTCCAATTTATCAACTCTCTTAGCCCCAGTTTTTATAAATGTGTTGAGCAACTGGCGTAATTCAGCCACTTCTCCCTCGGGCGGGTTAACAGCCTGAGGGGGAGTTCGCATTTGCGTGTTGGCAACTTTTGGCTGTGGCTTTGTCTTTAAGATGGAGGGTCTGCTTTTCCCCCTTTTGGGTGCAAAACGCACTGTTTTTTTACAGGGTCTCTCAGGAGAGACATACTTCCCATCGTCTGTTGTATATTCAGAGGCAGATGGAGCGCCATCTAGCATCGGTTTAGGGTTAGTACAGATTTCAGAATTTGATTTCCCTGGCAGCTCATCAGATTTTACGCCACTTTCAATGTTCTCTAATTTTTGGCATAATTCTTCGTTCTCCTGCCAAATTATAGTAGCCAAGGTGAGAAAGGCACGAGCATATAAAAAATCTTCACCCATTTTTTTCGTCTTTTTCTTAATGTCTTCCTCCAGAGTGGTTTTGTTTTCCAAACTTGTTATCGTTTTAGCAAGGGAAATAAAATTTCTACTCTTATAATCTTTATAAATCGCATCATAGAGAATTTCTTCAGGGTATAGTTACGGGCTTTGAGGCACTCCCTGAATGGGCGAACCAAAGCGATTTCACTAAATTCATTTTCGTCATAGGAGGTCAAACCACTAGAGCTAGCAGAACACATTATAGACTCCATTTAAATTGTTTTAAATTTCCTTAAGGGTTAGTTTTGCAATTCAGGCATCAGTCTAAGAGCAGGCTCTGATTTTTCCTCAATAGTATCCTGTCCGTGACGCCAATAAAATGTCGTGATCCGTTTATTATTTTATATTTTGATTATGAGGATTTCTCAGCCTCTGCTTCAGAGATGATGCATAAAATTGCAAGCTAACATGTTTGAAACTTAAACAAGTTACAAGGGTTTATTTTTAGGGAAGGGAAAACAAAATATCACAGTTAAGGAAGGGTAAACACAATTTGCTACTTTTGGAGAGACGGGTCATTACGGAAAGAAAGAAAGAAATGAGGGGGTAATTTAAAAATGTTTCACCGCCAGTTGGTCCTAGCGGAATGGGAGGGGGTAGGAGTCGTTTTACCGTGCCACCTCTGTAGTCGAAAAGCCACGTCACCGCTTTCCGCTTGGGCCTTCGGAGCTGCTTGCCCGCCTTTTTGCGCTGAGCTGGCTGGAGTTTGTAGTCTCAGGAGCTGGCTTCCACGTGGTGGTTCTGAGCTGCTGGCTCTTCTGAGCTGCATTTCGGTTCTTTCTGGGGAATTTTTATAATGCAAAGGAGAGCAGGTCCCCCTCTTTTTTTCCTTTTGATAAAAAACACGCTTTCCTGGAGTTGAGCATACTTCCCGAAGACAAGTTACCTTATCAGTTCGTTAAGATATGCTAATTTTGCGACATCTGGCCACATGTCAGGTGCCAGGAATTTGTTTTCCTGTTTGCCAGTCTTTTAGATATGTTAATGTGGCAGCATGTTTGATATGGGAGCTTGAAAAGAAAAAAACTAAATCATTCTTGCTCAAGAATCAAATATTTTTTAAAGTGTTTACATCAGGGGGAGAGGCTCTGATGTCTGCAGCAGTAGCAGCCACATGCCAGCTGTGTCCAAGTTGTGGCCTTGGGTGAGGGGGGTCAAGCAGTGGCAGCAGAGGCAGAAGCAGCAGTTCTCTCCATACAAGGCATGCTCATTGCCCTAATTGTGGTAGTTGTCTTAGTCCTCACCAATATATGATAATATATGAGAATTAATACAAAACAGATGAGAAAAATTTATAATATCACACAGTAGAATCAAAACTATAATAAGCACAATGCCATCTTGTGTAGAATCTGCTGAACTCAGCCTGAGTTTGGCTGGTACTTGGAGTGGTATAATTCCTCAAATTAAAACTGAAAATGTAGTTTTCAACAAAGTTTTTTTATCCCTGTCAGGGTTTAAGGCTGGTTTGGCAATTAAACCAAATGACAGATACTGTCTGTTAATGCCCCTCCTCTCCCTGAGAAAGAAAGGAGAATAAGGGAGAGAGACTTATGGGTTGGAAACTAAACTACACAGCTTTAATTGAAACAATAATGATAAAAAGGAGAAATCACTAAATATACAGCTTTGTTTCAAACCAACTGTGTCTTCCCTCCTCCTTTTGCATTTTGAATTCTTTTTGTTTTGGAGTCATCTGCTCTGATCATTTTTATGTCTGGAAACAAATGTGAAGATGAAGGGAAAATTGGTAGTCTTCATTTAATATGTTTTTCTGGTGCTTCCTTCTGTTTGATGCATGATTTGTCTTAAAAAAACATAAGTCATTAATAAATCAGAGATTTGAGACTTGAATTGTGATTTTCATCTACTTCACTGCAGCTACTAGTGAGAACTTGTTTTCCCAAGGCTCCCTATATACTCAATGGAGACAAGAGAAAAATGTAGAGGCTGGATCCTCCCAACCTATAACTGGCACACAAAAGAAAGGTTGCAAATCTCTTCCAGCATTTCAGTTGGGACATTTGATAGTAATAACAAAGCTCTTTGGAAGCAACTGCACCTCAGTGCAAACAGATGTCAGATGAGACCGTGTGACAAACTGTGTGAAACCATAGGAAATACCAGTCATTCTTTAGAGTGAAGAAGAGGACAAGTCATACTTAGTCCCTATCACAGCCTGTCCTCCCCTTTTCTGAAGAAACAGAGAGCAAGAAGTTGTGGAAGAAAGTCACAGATTTCCAGAAGAGATACTTGATATTCCATTTTTATAAAATCACCAGTTTCCCAAGCATTCCTAGTCCAAAAAGGCAAGTACTGAAAACCAAAAAGAATAGCTTTCAGCATGGAGATTTTATTTGAATGGATTTGATGGTTTAGTATTTGTGCAACAGAAGAGATGGGTTTTGCACACAGGTGTGACACGTTTGGAATAGGTCTGAGAATTTTGATTTTCTCAGAGACTGGGTGAATTAACTAGCAGCTTTTAAAAATCCTTAAAATTCTTAATGAGTGTTTGAAAAAGGCAGGAAGAAGACAACAAAGACTGAGGACTCTAGCTGTGATATGAAACAGAAAAGAAAAAAAGCTGTGAGAAATGCTTGAAGGACTCTCTGACTCTGCTGTTTAGGAAGACTGCAAGAAGGAAAGTTAGAACTTTTATTCCAGATTATGCAATTATCACACTTGGTTTTTTGCTATTTTTCTGTCTCAACAGGATGAACTGAAATCCAGCATGGGATCCGAAAATGAAACTGCAGTTCTTGAGTTCATCCTAGAGGGTTTCTCAGGACTTGATCAGAGGCTACAGCTATTTCTCTCTCTGGTCCTTCCATTCATGTACCTGACAACAGTGCTGGGGAATGCAGCCATCATTCTCCTCGTGTGTATGGATCACTACCTGCAGACCCCCATGTACTTTTTCATTGGCAATCTGTCCTTTCTGGAAATCTGGTTTACATCTTGTACAAACATCAAACTGCTTGTGATCCTGGGTTCTGGTAGGAGAAAAATCTCACTAAGCACCTGTTTTGCCCAGTCCTATTTCTATTTTGCCCTTTGTACTATAGAGTTCATTCTACTTGTCATGTCCTTTGACCGCTATCTTGCCATCTGCCAGCCTTTGCATTCTGCTGCCATCATGAAGCCTCAGCTCAGCATCCATCTGGGTGGTGCTGCTTGGTTCATGGGCTTCACAGTCAAGTTACCGCCTGGTCCTCCTTTACAAGTTGACATTCTGTGGCTTGAAAAAGATCCACCATTTTTTTTGTGACAGCTCTCCCTTATTCAAACTATCCTGCTCTGACACCAGCTTGCTTTGGAAAACAGACTCGGTTTTCTTATCATGTATTGTTCTGAGCTCCTTATGTTTAACATTGGCTTTTTCCATGTGCATCATTTCTTGTGTTCTACAACTTCCATCAGACTCAGGGAGAAAAAAAGCTTTTGCCACCTGTTCTTCCAATCTCACCACCTTGGCCATTGCATATGGGAGTTGCATTGCTCTCTATGTGTGTCCTTCAGAAGGCGATTCATTGGACACTAATAGAATTGTAGCCTTGCTGAACACTGTCCTATACCCATTCTTAAATCCATTCATCTGCAGTCTTAGAAACAAGACTGTGATCCTGGCCCTAAAGAAAGCCTTTGCCCATGCAACAACACAGCTTTTCCCCTTCTCAGTATGCATTTCTGGGCAGCAGTTCCAATGATCTGCTCTGTCATCTCTTAGATAACACCACTGAATATGTATTCAATGTCCTAACATGACTGCCTCAGGAGACTTATGTTCTCATTGTCTTGTGTTGGGATAAGAAGCTCACCAGCAAGTGAGAACCCAAATTACAGGCTCCTGAAAAAATGAACATCTTGTCTTAGTTCCTTCTAGGAACTGTGAGACCATCGCCCCTGTTGTCCAGGTATGAAACCCACCAGGATGAATCACTGAGAGCAGCATTCATTGGTTGACCAAGGGGATGGTTGGCTAAGGGTGTAGGAAACACTATGGAGTGGAAAGGAAGAGAAATTCTGGATTGCACAAGACTTGCTGTGGGAAGTTTAGGGAAAGACCGAAAGACAGTGCCATCTGTCCTGTCTTCTCATTAAACTTGATTTCTAATTCTTGAGGGACTGAATCTCTTTTCTGTGTGAAGCACAGGGGTGTGAGTGCAGCAACTGGGGCAGGAGGTCAGGCAGCCCCTGTGTCATTAGTGTCAGCAACTAAGAGACCACAGTGACTGGACTTGAGTGTTGGTGTGTGTGTGACTGAGGAGGACTGCACCAGCACCTGGAATGGGGATGTGGCCTCAGGGGATCAGATGCACGGGTGCCTTCAGCTGGCAAGGCTGGTATCCAGGAGCAGACTGAACAGACTGAGTGTCTGAGCCCAGCTGCTGCAGAGATCCACCCTGCACAGCTGCATATATAGACCATACCAGACTAGTTCAGTGGTCATCTAGTTCAAATGCCTGACTAATTCAGGGCTGACCAAAAGATAAATCATGTCATCAAGAGCATTGTCCAAATGCCTCTTAAGCACTGGCAGGTTTGGGGCATCGACCACTTCTCCTGGAAGCCTGTTTCAGTGTTTGACCACCTTCTCAGGAAAGAAATGCTTCCTATCCTCCACTCTAAACCTCCCCCGAGGCAGCTTTGAACAATTCCCATCTGTCCCATCAAGAAGAACTCAGCACCTCCCTCTCTCCAACTCCTCAGGAAGTGGCACAGTGCCATGAGGTTGCCCCTCAGACTCCTTGTCTCCAAACTAGGCAAACCCAGAGTCCTCAGTTGCTCCTCACAGGGCATGCCTTCCAGCCTCTCACCAGTTTTGTTTCCTTCCACCAGAAGTGTTTGGGGACTTTCACACCTTTTTTGACTTGTAGGCCCCAGAACACACACTACTCAAAGTGAGGCCACCCCTCTCTTGACTGTCTGCTCTTCCTGTATTTGATGTCTCCAGGAAGTGGTTTGTTCCTTGGCACCAGGGCATACTGCTGGCTCCTCTGGAGCCTTCTGCTGACCAGCATCTCCAGGTCCTTTCTGCAGGGTTGCTCTCCAACCACTCCTCTCCCAGTTTCTAGTGATGCCCAGCATTACTCGATCCCAGGTGCAGAATCTGTCATTTCTACTTGATAAATTTCATCCCATTTATTAATGTCCAATGCTCCAAACTACTGTGATCCCTCTGCAAGGCCTCTTGTTCCTCAAGAGACTCAGCAGCACCATACAGTTAAGAAACACCAGAAAACTTGCTAATGGTGTATTCAGCTCCTGCCTCCAGATAATCTCTCAGGACCCATGAATAGAACTCATCAGGTCCCATGGATTTATGCAATTTCATGTTCTTTAGATGGTCTCAAACCTGCTTTTCTGCTACAGTGGGCAGATCGTCCTCCTCTGAGCCCCTGCCTTTGTTTTCTGTGACTTGGATGGTGGTGTGGCCAGAGCCTTTGCTGGTAAAGACTGAGGAAAACCAGTCATTGAGTACCTCAGCCTTCTCCATATCTCATCAAGGCTCACCTTGAATATCTCCAGGGATGAGGCCTCAGCTACCTCCCTGGGCAACCTGTTCCGTTTTTCCTCTATCCTCATGGCAAAGAATTATTTTTCTAACATGCAATCTAGATCAGCTCTTCTCTAATTTAAAACCATTGCCCCTTGTCCTTCTGGGTGACATTCTGTCCCTCTGGCTTATCAACAGCACCACTCAGCTTGGTGTCACCTGCAAACTTGCTGATGGTGCACTCGATCCCGCTGTCTATAGAGCTGATAAAAATATTAAAGAGTACAGGACCCCTGAGGGACACCACTTGTCACTGGTCTGCATCTGGACTTCAAGCAATTGACCACATTCCTCTGGATGCAACCATCCTGCCAGTTTCTTATCCCCTGAACAGTTCACCCATCAAATCCCTGTCTCTCCAAGTTGGTGAGTAGGATATTGTGGGGGACCATGCCAAAGGCCTTGCAGAAGTCCAGAGAGATGACATCCACTTCTCATTACCTGAGTCTCTTTGTACCTTTTGCAAACCACAGAATCAATCACAGGTTTGTTCTGGTTGAAAAAGACCTTTAAGATCATCAAGTACAACCATTAACTCCACTCTGCAAAGTCCTGTGCTAACATCTATCCTAAGCAGCCTCTCTGGATTGATGTGGTGCCATTTTTGGGAGAAGGGCAGGGGCCCCAGGGGTGGCTTCTATGAGAAGCTGCTGAAAGCTCTCCCAGATCCAAAATGTCCAGGCCTGCCTCTGGCTAATGTTGAGGCCATCAGTGACATCAGTGACATCACCCATCAGTGACAATGGGTACACCTCTGCAATTAACACATTCAAGAAGGGGAAACAACCCGTTGTAAGACTTGAGGGAAGAGGAGAGGGGGAAGAGATAGCAGTACTAGGAGAAAGAGCACTGCCAGAATAGGGAGACCAAGGTTGGTGGGGGAGGAGAGGGAGAAGTTGCCCTGAACAGAAGTGCCTCTATATTCTGCAGTGAGATGACAGGCTGTCTCCTTATAACCCAGAGAGGAGCACGATGGAGCAGTCTCTGAAAGATCACGGTGGAACAGTTGTGAATCAGCCTCTGAAGGACCACAGTGGAGCAGTTGTGGACCTGCAGCCCGTGGAGCATGTCAGAGCGGATCTTGTTGTAAGGGACCGGATGGAGGAACCATATCCACAGGGAGCAGGGTACCAAGGCACCTTTGCAAACTCCTGAAAAAATCCTCATTAGCATTTTGAAAGGGTTTGCTGGAGAGCAAGGAGACAGATCAGGGTCTCCATATGTCCTAGGGCCTACAAACTGATGCCAATTTTATGCCCCAAACAAGGCACGGACAGAGTAACTGGTCAGAGACAAAGTTTGTAGCCTTTAAGCAGGAGGTATTTATTAACGGCCAGGGAGCAGCCAGGTTGTCCTGGGCAAACTGCTCCAATTCAGCAATCTCACATTTCAGCTTTTATACAATTTTGCCAAGCAATTGCAACATACATTATGAATATTCATTATATTGCAACATCTACTTTTAATATTCATAACAGGCGGAGTTGAGGCGGAGTTAGAGGCTTGGTCTTCAATTTGGGGAGGATCTGGGGGTCGTTCCTGTTTTTCATCCTCTTGAACTGGTGTCCTTTCCATAACTTTTTCCTAATATGGATAGTTTCCTTGTGCATTTGGCAGGGGTTTTTTTGTGTCTGACAAAAATGCTGACTGCTTAGCTCATCTCTTTCCTTATCTCCCTTTGTTTTTTGTAGGTCCCATTTTTTCATGTCTTATTTTGAGGATGCTAGCATTCTATAGTTCCTTTATGTCAAAGTGACCTGTACCCTAGCGGATTTATTACCTCCATTATTTCTTCATACTAAGTTCTCTATGCTTTTGCTTAAGCCTGCATATTGAGTTTAACTCTCTAATTCCTGTATTGCTACACTATATTCGCTTTCTAGGTTTTACCTGGCTTCAAAACAACAGAGATAAGGACTGGGGAAAGAAGTGAAAGGACGTCTGCTCTGGTTGTTCAACCTGATATGTCTCTACCATGCTTCATAAATGAAACAGGCCTATATAATGAAGGGCTGTGTTGGTGGCTTTGGGAGTTTCACTGACATCAGCCCTCCCGCACTGGTTGGCCCAATGCTGGATCCAGGCCCCGGGACTGTAACTGTAACTCCAAGGTTACAGTTCTGCTGACCCTCCTCCTTGCATCTCCACAGAAAGAAACTCTATCATTTCATCATAACTGAACCCAAACCTCCAACCATCACATCACCCCCAAGTCCTTCTCTGTTTACGAGCAGCAGGTCACATGAGGTATGATGGTTCCCTCACCAGCTATGTTAGGAAGATCTGTTCCACCCACTCCAGGAATCTCCAGGACTGTTCCCTTTCTGATGTACTTTATTTCCAGCAGACATTTGGAAAGGTGAAATTTCCCATAAGAACAAGGTCTTAGCTATTCTACGAATGCTTCATTGGCCTCGCCGTCCTTGTTGGATGCTCTAGACTCCCACCATGGTATCTGCCTTGTTGCCTTTCCCTCTGATTCTTTTCCATTAGTACTCCACCAGTCCTCACCATCATTAAGCTCTGGGCAATCAAAACTCCCTAACACACAGGGCCACCCCACTGCCTCTCCTGCCTGGCCTATTGCTACACAAGTGGTACAAACTACTGAAGGAGGAGAATGGAGCCATTTTGCAGAGCTGGAAGCCATCCAGCTGGCTGTAGACACTGGGGAAGGAGAAAAGTGGCCAGTGCTCCATCTCTGTAATGCCCCCTGGATGGTGGCAAATGCCCCATGGGGATGGGTACAGCAATGGGAACAGAGCAAGTGGCAGCTTCTAGGCTGCTTCAGCCTGGCAAGATGTTGTATCCCATCTCTGGAACTTGGTTGTAAAAGTACATCCCATAGATACCCCCCTAGCCAAGATTTAGGCTAGTGAAGAGCACACAAAGAACCAGCAGGTGGGTCAGGTTGAAAAGGTTAGCAAGGCTCAGGTGGGTCTGGTTTTGGCCTCTGAGCCCATCAAGAAAGAGACTAAACACACAGATGGTCTTGTGATGGAGGGGTGGACCTGAGCATGGACACTCTTGTACAGGTGATCCATGAACATGAAATGTGCTGCAATCAAGTAAGAGAAGCTAATCCCTAGAAAGTACACAGAGAGAGCTGTTTGACCCTGAACAAAACATAAACCACAACCAGGTCCATATTGTTTCCCAGCAGTGGGACTGTAGAGGTATCAGCATCCCAACCATAGTCAAAATCTTCAAAAATTCAACCACTGTAGGGAACGCACAGAGAATGAGAAGATGAGGAATGATGACTCCTTATTAAAGGAGAAAAGGTAATTAACAAAAATGTCCAGGCGGTGGCACCCAAAGAACAGCCATATCTCCTCCATAGGTTGCTCATGAAAGAAACTGTAAGGCCCGTAGCTGCTGACAGTCTGCAGGAGATGGCACCCGCAGGAGGGAGATGATGGCCTGGCCATACTGACTGCAGGTCTGGGGTCAGTTTCACACAGCACAGCACAGCCCAGTGATGCCCTTGAGCAGAGTCCTGAGCTGACAATCAGCACAAAGAGGAGCAAGGAAGGTGTGGCATCCACCAGCTCTAAGAACAGCTCTGAGAGTTAACTAACCAACATGGTGACCAGCCACTAATAAACCCATACAATGAAGAATTATAACTAGTTGGTTTTGTAGGCAGCAGGTGCCCGGACGGTGCCCGCCCCGCCTGTGCCAGCTGGGGCTAGCCCAGATGCGCATGCCCGATTTTGGCAGGGTGTGGTTCCAGCAGGTCCCAGAGCTGGACGGATCAAAGTTAGCTCCCTGATACTAGCCCGAACCGACACTAGCTCGACTGACTCTGTTCACGAACCGAGCTCGCGCCCGCAGCGAGATTCGTCTCACGCAACATGGTTTTAACATGCTCTGATAGACCTGTCTTTATCTCAGCCCTTTGTGCCCTATATTTAGCACCAAAAATGACTGTGGTGGTTTAATCCCAGACAGACACGAAGCACCACACAGCCACTTACTCACCTTCCCCCAAAACAGTGGGCTAGAAAAAAGGATAAGATTAATGGACTGCAATAAAAATAGTTTATTTAATGAAGTAACACATAATTATATATTAATATTATTATTGATACTAACATTAATGTGAATAATAACCTGACTAAAAATTTGAATTATTGGGAAAATTTATCTGCTTTATTTTTCTTGGCTTACAAAGAGGAAAACTCCGGCTGTGCCTGAGTGCAGAAGTTCTCTAAGAGATGGCTTGGGAGCTGGTGCAAAGGAGCTGTAACACCCAGCTGCAGCCTGCAGGGGAGAAGGCTTATGGGAGGATAAGACAAACAGGTCCTAGAAGGCATAGGGACAATTTGGTACCACCACCTTGTCACCACCACTTGTAACCTCTGGCTGACAGCTGGCACTTGTTCAGCACCTCTACCTGGCACTGTGTTGCTGCTCCCCCACCCCTGTGATGCCCCCAGAGCAGTGCTGGTGGGACAGTCTGACCTTTTATTGGTCTCAGCTGGAGACTCTTTTCATTTGGATTCCCTGGCCCCCACCTCCCCCTTTCCCCTCTTCACTTGCAGAGCCCCCAGGCAAACACAGCACGGTGGGGCCAGGACCGGGGAGAGGCATGGAGGGCACAGCCAGCACCCGTGAGGCAGTGAGAGTGGGTGTCCCCCCTTTTTGTGTTGAGTTTTCTTCCGAAGCCAGGACATTCTGTCCATGCTGGGTGTCACGATCCGAGTTATTATTTATATTTTGTTTGCGAGGAAATTTCAGCCACTACTCATAGACGACGCGTGAGTTTACAAAAATAACCAGGCTTTATGATTTAAACAAGTTCAAAGGATTTATTTAGGATTTATACAATTAGTTACTTTGGAGAGAAGAGTCGTTAAGAAGAGAAAAGAAGGAGGGTAATTAAGATGTTATCACCGTCCGCCGGCCTTGGCCTCTGGCTGTAGTCGGGTGCGTAGGGTCTGTCGCTCCTGCCGCTTCTCTGTCCCGCAGCTGAAGCCGAAGTGCCGAGAGAGGGGGGTCTAGAAGAAAATCGCCTCGCCGCTTTCCGCTTGGGCCTTCAGAGCTGCTTGTCGCCTTTTTGCGCCGAGCTGGCTGGAGTTTGTAGTCACAGGAGCTGGCTTCCACGTGTCCTTCTGAGCTGCTGGCTCCTCCGAGCTGCTGGCTGCTCTGAGCTGCTTCGTCTTCGGTTCTTCTGGGGCGATTTTTATACAGGAAAAGAAAAGGGGTCCCTTTTTTGCATAAGGCCCTGATACATACAGATTTCCCGACTTCCCGGAGATGAGTCATCCTTATCTTTTACTCTTTTTGGGTGTCCTGCTACCTTCATTGTTTCCATCATGCACCAGGACACGACCTGATAAGTATTCTTATCTTTTAGGTGTATGTCAGGCATATGGTGAGGTAAACATATGTTAATTGACAAAATGTTGCAACATAGCAGGGAGAAAGAAAAAAAAAAGATTGATTCAAGGGACAAATTTTTGTATTTTTAAAGTGTTTACATCATTTCACCCCGTGGCTCTTGAGTCAGGATTTTTTTTTTTTTTTTTTTTTAATGTGTATATATATATATATATACACACATCCCTATATATACACACATCCCATTTGGTGGGGTTGTGTCGTGTGGCTCTATTTTGTAATCTGTGCCGTTTTAGCAGGCAAATTCCATCTCCGAGGTTTCCATTAAGGAGCAACCGGGAATTTCACCTTGCCTGACACAGTTCTTCCTTCCCACCGCACGTTTGCTTAGCTCAAAAGCCAGAGTATTTTTAACGTGTGTTTGTGGGGGAATGGTGGTAAACTGTCTTTTGTACCACATTTTCGACATCATACATACCTCACCATATCATGTCACCTCACCCCGTGGGTTTTGAGGCTAGGGGAGCGTGTTTTCGGGATCAACAGCTTGATATATATATATATATTTATAAAAAAAAAAAAAAATTTTTTTTTTTTTTTTTTTTTTTCCACCAGCATTGGGAAGGTTTGCAACTAGGTATCTAGATATACTACAGACACTTAATGGCTAAAAGGTAGCAGAGAGCATATATGAAAGGTTACAAAGAATCAACTTAATAGGAGTAAGGTATGTGCCCATACAAAGCAATTGTGGCAGGTAGGGACATGTAGAACATGTGTAGAAAGAAAGGTAAAATATTGACGGTTACAGAATCTTAGCAATTAATTTAGAAGGGGAAGATGTCGATTAAAGACGAGAATTAATAATAACAATAACCATAGTAATAAAAGTTACAAGAATTACAATAATTATAAAATAAGATACAATGAATAATCATAAGGACATAACATAGGTCTATTTCATACACATACAAATTACATCTAATATCACACGACCAATAAAATGTATTACAGGTAACAGTAATCCAGGAGCAATCATGGACAAAATCATGATGTTATAAATTACTTTACCTAGGCTAAAGAGGTGGCTAGCCTCCCAGCCAGTAGTAAGTAATTTCTTCCAGTGTCAGTTTCAGAGTAGCCAAGTCTGAAACTGTACACCAGGGGTGTTTCGTTTTGATGTCCTAGGATTACTGATGTCTGTAGTCACGTTAATTCAACCTCATTCTGTCCTACTACACAAAACCTAATTACACAAAGAAAAGAAAACATTGGTTTACAGTACACAGGGTAAAAGATAACTTAAACCTTATTCTACACAGATTATCCAGTTTGTGCTAATTTTGTGCTGTTTATCATTCATGTCAGTTGCCACCCACGAGTTTGAATTCAGTGGATTTTGCAAAATGAGTTTAATTCTACCTATGTTAGGTAAGTTTACATAAGCAGTTTGGCCAGGCCATAGTTGCTGTTTGAATTTTCTCGGTATCTCAGAGTCGTTATGTTGATCAGGCGACAAGGGAAAGAATGCTGTCAGGCGGGGGCAACCATTCACACCCCACCTATTGTTAATTGTGGTAACAGCATAGTTAAGTCTTTCGTCCCATTTACTCTCATGGGGCCTAATGAGTTTTTTAAGTAACCCATTAGTTCTCTCAACAATGCCGTTTGCCTGTGGATGGTATGGAATATGAAACGTCCAGTTAATATTTTCAGTTTTTGCCCACTGCTGGACCAGGTGGGAAGTGAAATGTGTACCATTGTCAGATTGTATACTGTTAGGCTTAGGCAGAACTCCAAAAACCTTATTCAGGAAAGAAACAGTATTTGCTCCATTTGCTTTAGCATAAGCTTCAGCACAAGTGAGCCCAGATATAACTTCGACCATTACAATAACATACTGTTTATTTCCTGACCTACGGAAGGGTCCTATATAATCTATTTGCCACGTTGACCATAAGGTTTTACCATCTCTGATATGTAAATTGTCAGTGGTCAGAGGGTGTTCTCCCAATCGAATTTTACACAAATCGCAAGCAGAAATAATTGTTTTACATTGTTCACGTGTCACCGACCACCCTCGGGACTGTGCTTCTTTATACAAATCAAAAGTACCTGAATGGCCTCTTTTGCAATGAAGCCATTCTAATAACTTGCCCCATTCCTGCACTTCACCTTGATTTAGAGCATCTCTGATCTCAATAACATTAATTCGTGCCAATTCATCAACTTGGTTATTAAATTTGCTTGCTTCATCTTTCAAATCGGATTGGTGAGAAGGTACCCAGCCTACATGAAAATTAGGATTTTGTTTAGCAATTTGCAGAATTTCCTTCCATTTTTCTGTATGCCATACAGGCACTCTATTAATTTCCCAATTATTATTTTCCCAGAAGGTCAGCCATTCAACACATCCCTTAAAGACAGCAAAAGAATCCGTATAGATATATACAGGTTCCTTAGTGTCTTTTTCTTTTACAAATACATTGAAAACAGCGTCCAGTTCGCCTGCTTGTGCACTTCCTTCACTTTGATTTATTATTTGTTCACCTGTGGAAGGTTTAATTGCAGCAGATTTAAAAAACCATACTTTTCCTTCCCTTCGGGAAGAAGCATCTGTGAACCAGGCTGTAGACATATCACTTTTGTATTCGGGGGCTTCTTTAATAGGGCTAGGAGTTTTCATTATTAAATCTTTTTCATCTGTGGATTCAATTGGTTCTTGAATTTTTAGAAGCTTATCAGGGCCTTCCTCAATTTGGAAAAGTTCAGCGAAATATTCAATTTGGCTATACCATTTTCTAATTGTGCCTTTCTGAGAAATTCCTTCAGGAGGTGGCTTTCCAGACAATACCTGGTTAATCACCTTAAAAGGCCCTTGCAGGATTACCTTTTGCTTTTTGATTATCTTGCTTATCTCCTTAAGTGCCGTACTTACTGTGAGCAGACCCTTTTCCAGGACCGAATACCGCTTCTCTGAGTCCTTTAACGACTGACAATAAAACGATATGGGCCTGGTGGCTCCAGCTGGGCCCCGTTGCCAAAAGTGATAAGATAACGCACTGGAAGAAAAACCCCATTCGATTGTTATTGGGTCCTCTGGGTGAAGAGGTCCCAGGGTTTGAAAGGTCTGTGCCTCTAGGAGTAGGAGTTTTAGCGCCTCATCCTGAGTTTGAGTCCACTCCCAGTGGCGGTGTTTCTTTAACAAGTCATACAATGGCCTAGCAATGATTGACAGGTCAGGTATGTGCTTTCTCCAATATTGCAAAGTTCCCATAATTTCCTGTAATTCTTTTTTATTTGTGGGTGCCTTTATTTCTCCCAGGTGAGAGAGAGTATCTGTAGGGATATTCCATGTCCCACCTTTCCATTTGATTCCTAGAAATTTTGTTTCCTGGGATGGAGGTTGTCTTTTTTCCTCAGGTATCTCAATTTCTAAGCTTGTTAAGTGCTCAATTATGGCATCATAAACGTTTCTCACGGCTTGCTCAGTTTTACCACCTATCAGTACATCATCAATGTATTGATAAATTTTCACATCTGGGTTATTTTTTATTTCTGGAATATTTTCCAGCTCCTGTGCAAGAGCATGGTGGGCAAGCGTGGGAGAATGTTTGTAGCCCTGAGGCAACCTGGTGAAAGTATATTGTACTCCATCCCAAGTGAAAGCAAAATATTGTTGATCCTCGGAATCAATGGGAATATGGAAAAACATATCTTTCACATCGAGAGAGGCAAGCACTGGGTGCGCTGCCTCCTGGATTTCTAGCACCAGATCTGCAATGTTTGGGACAGCTGCAGTTAATTTCTCAGTACCCGCATTCAATTTTCTATAATCTACAGTCATCCTCCACTTACCATTTGGTTTTCTTATGGGCCAAATTGGGGAATTATAAGGCGAATGGCAAGGCACAATTATGCCTCTTTGTTTTAGGTCAGAAATAACTTCTCTGATACCCTCTTTAGCTGCTATGGGAATAGAATATTGTTTAACATTTGTAATTTTGCTTTGAGGGAGGCGAGGGGCAGTTTTTAACAGTCTAACTTTAAGAGTGGAGGTCCCCAGTTTTTATAATATTGTTGACCAAATGTCTTAATTCAGCTATTTCTCCCTCCGAAGAGTCGGAGGAGATACATCTCTGAATATTGGTAGGTTTTGGCGGGGGTTTTGATTTTAAAATGGAGGGCCGTTTTTTCCCCGTTTTGGAAGCAAAACGAACGTTTTTTTTCCCCCGTGGTTTGGCGGGAGATACTACTTCCTCTTCATCGGTGGAATATTCAGATGCAGAGGGAGCGCTAATTAGTATCGAACTAGGGTTAGTACAATTCTCAGATTTTGAAGTACTCGGCTCCTCTGATTTTAAAAGTTTTATGTCCCTTTCCATATTTTTTAATTGTTGGCTCAATTCTTCGTTCTCTTGCCAAATTATAGTAGCCAAAGTGAAAAAGGAACGAGCATAGAAATAATCTTTACCCTTTTTTTTCAATTGTTTCTTGACTTCTTTAGTCAAAATGGATCGGTTTTCTATTGAGGCTAGTGATTCAGCGAGCGCAACAAAATTTCTATTCTTATAATGTTTATAAATCAAATCATAAAGAGTTTTCCTCGGGGTATAGTCACGGAGTACGAGGTATTGCCAAAAGGGACGAACCAATGCAGCCTCAACAAATTCATTCTCTTTATAAAAGGACACCTCCTGATTCTGAACACCACTCGAGCTGGCAGAACAAGCTGTGGACTCCATTTAAATTGTTTTAAAATTTCCTTAAGGGTTAGTTTTGCAATTCAAGCGTCAATCTAAGAGCAGGCTCTGATTTTTTCCTCAAGTATCCTGCCGACTACGCCAATAAAAATGTCACGATCCGAGTTATTATTTATATTTTGTTTGCGAGGAAATTTCAGCCACTACTCATAGACGACGCGTGAGTTTACAAAAATAACCAGGCTTTATGATTTAAACAAGTTCAAAGGATTTATTTAGGATTTATACAATTAGTTACTTTGGAGAGAAGAGTCGTTAAGAAGAGAAAAGAAGGAAGGTAATTAAGACGTTATCACCGTCCGCCGGCCTCGGCCTCTGGCTGTAGTCGGGTGCGTAGGGTCTGTCGCTCCTGCCGCTTCTCTGTCCCGCAGCTGAAGCCGAAGTGCCGAGAGAGGGGGGGTCTAGAAGAAAATCGCCTCGCCGCTTTCCGCTTGGGCCTTCAGAGCTGCTTGTCGCCTTTTTGCGCCGAGCTGGCTGGAGTTTGTAGTCACAGGAGCTGGCTTCCACGTGTCCTTCTGAGCTGCTGGCTCCTCCGAGCTGCTGGCTGCTCTGAGCTGCTTCGTCTTCGGTTCTTCTGGGGCGATTTTTATACAGGAAAAGAAAAGGGGTCCCTTTTTTGCATAAGGCCCTGATACATACAGATTTCCCGACTTCCCGGAGATGAGTCATCCTTATCTTTTACTCTTTTTGGGTGTCCTGCTACCTTCATTGTTTCCATCATGCACCAGGACACGACCTGATAAGTATTCTTATCTTTTAGGTGTATGTCAGGCATATGGTGAGGTAAACATATGTTAATTGACAAAATGTTGCAACATAGCATGGAGAAAGAAAAAAAAAAAGATTGATTCAAGAGACAAATTTTTGTATTTTTAAAGTGTTTACATCACTGGGTGATGCCAAGAACAACCATTCCCTTTCTTAGGGGGAAATGCAAAGTGCAGCCTGCAGGGCGTTCTTGATGGCAGTGCAGAAAGCAGCTGCCATAGGAAAGAGAGGCTGCTGTGGGCTTTTGGAAAGGGACACTTGTCATGCATTGCTCCTCCTGCCCCTAAGGGAAGGTGTCCTGCAGGCAGGGCAGGAACGGGCCCCCATCCCCTCATTGTGTGACAGGACAATCGCTGCCAGCGCTTGGGGCTCCCTGCAGAGACCCTGGTGATGCTGGTGCCATGTGGGGTGGGTGGGTGGGGATGAAGTGGCAGTGTAGAGACAGGAGTGAGCTGAACGAGCAGCAGCTGCTGGATGGAGGGTAGAAGTGGTAGCATTGACAAAGTGGTGGTGAAAAAGTAGTGGTTAGAAGGTGGTGGAGGCAATTTATCCCAAACCCTTCCCAGGGAGCCAATGAGAGCAATGTTGTGTTTGGGGACATGAGGAGCAATGTTCTACATGGAGTGCTGGATCTCAAAGGCTTCTCCTCACTGTAGAGGCCTCTTGCAGAGACACTCTGCACCAATACCAGTTGAATATACATTTCTAAACAGAAAACCAGTAAAATAGAACTTTTCAATATTTTTTATTATATGCTCTTTTTTATCTTCCGCCACACTGGAACCTCTCCAATTAGCTTTGTGAGTCTTGAACACTAAAAACACCACACTCATTTCATCTCAGTCCTGTCATGGGCCCCCTGGTGCCAGTGGAACTGAGTCCATGATACTCAGGTACTGAAATGAGGCTGAAAAAAATGTCTTTAGAAGTTAAAGGTCAGTGTACGGGCTAAGGGTTATGATCTGGTAGCGATAACAGAGACATGGTGGGATAGGTCACATGACTGGAATGTGGCCATGGATGGTTATGTGCTTTTTCGGAAAGATAGGGCGGGGAAGCGAGGTGGTGGAGTTGCTCTTTATGTGAGAGAGCAACTAGAATGTGTTGAGTTTTGTGCAGGGGCTGATGAGGGGCAAGTTGAAAGTCTGTGGGTAAGAATTAAGGGGCAGGATGGTGTGGGTGATACAGTTGTGGGGGTCTACTACAGACCTCCTGATCAAGGCAAGGAGGTTGATGAGGCCTTCTACAGGCAGCTGAAAGCAGCCTCACAACTTCAGTCCCTAGTCCTCATGGGAGATTTTAACTACCCCGATATCTGCTGGTTGACTCACACAGCCAGCCTTTCACAGTCTAGGAGGTTCCTCCAGTGCATTGATGATAACTTCTTAATGCAAATGGTGGACAAGCCGACTAGAAGAGGAGCGCTGCTGGATCTTGTACTAACCAACAAGGAGGGCCTTGTTGAAGCAGTGGTGGTCAATGGCAGCCTTGGCTGCAGTGATCATGAGATGGTAGAGTTCAGGATCCTGTGTGGAAGGAACAGAATACCCAGTAGGACCAGAACCCTGGACTTCCACAGGGCAAACTTTGGCCTCCTCAATCGACTGTTAAGAGAAATCCCATGGGACAGGGTGTTAGAAGATAAAGGGGCTCAAGATAGCTGGTCAATATTCAAGGACCACTATTTGCAAGCACAGGATCAGAGCGTCCCTATGGTTAGGAAATCTAGTAAGGGAGCTAGGAGACCAGCATGGTTAAAAAAGGAACTGCTGGGAAAACTTAAGTGGAAAAGGAAAATCTACAGATCATGGAAGGGGGGGCTGGTCACTTGGGAGGAATATAGGACCGTTGTCAGAGGATGTAGGGAGGCAATTAGGAAAGCTAAGGCCTCCTTGGAACTTAACCTTGCAAGTCAGGTTAAGGATTATAGAAAGGGCTTTTTCAAATACATAGCTAGCAAAACTAACACTAGAGGCAATATTGGCCCACTAAGGAATGAGCTGGGAGCCCTGGTGACAGAGGATATAAAGAAGGCAGAGGTGCTGAACGCCTTCTTTGCCTCTGTCTTTACTCCTGCAGGGTTTCCGCATGAGCCCCAGATTCATTTAGCCCCAGAAGTAGTCAAGATAGATGAGGAGTTTGACATAGTAGATGAGGATTGGGTTAGGGATCAGCTGAGTAATCTGGACATCCATAAGTCGATGGGTCCAGATGGAATGCATCCAAGGGTGCTGAGGGAGCTGGCGGAGGTCATTGCTAGGCCACTCTCCATCATCTTCAGTAAGTCATGGGTAACAGGAGAGGTGCCTGAGGACTGGAGGATAGCAAATGTCACTCCAGTCTACAAGAAGGGCAAGAAGGAGGACCCGGGTAACTATAGACCGGTCAGCCTCACTTCCATCCCTGGAAAGGTGATGGAACAACTTGTTCTTGTCACTATCTCCAGGCATATCAAGGACATGGGGGTCATCAAGAGCAGTCAGCATGGTTTTATCAAGGGTAAATCATGTTTGACTAACCTCATAGCCTTCTATGAGGAAATTACTAGGTGGATAGATGATGGAAGAGCGGTAGATGTGGTTTATCTTGATTTCAGTAAAGCATTTGACACCGTCTCTCACAGCATCCTTGTAGATAAGTTGATCAAGTATGGGTTTGGTGATCAGGTAGTGAGGTGGATCAGGAACTGGTTGAAAGGAAGGAGTCAGAGAGTTGTAGTCAATGGGGCAGAATCTGGTTGGAGGTGTGTGACTAGTGGAGTCCCTCAGGGGTCGGTACTGGGACCGGTGTTGTTCAATATCTTCATCAACGACTTGGATGAGGGTATAGAATGTACCCTCAGCAAGTTTGCTGATGACACTAAGCTGGGAGGAGTGGCTGACACACCAGAAGGCTATGCTGCCATTCAGAGAGACTTAGACAGGCTGGAGAGTTGGGCAGGGAGAAACATGATGAAATTCAACAAGGGGAAGTGTAGAGTTTTGCATTTGGGGAAGAACAACACGATGTCCCAGTATAGGTTGGGGGCTGACCTGCTGGAGAGCAGTGTAGGTGAAAGAGACCTGGGGGTCCTGGTAGACAAGAAGATGACCATGAGCCAGCAATGTGCCCTTGTGGCCAAGAAGGCCAATGGCATCCTGGGGTGCATTAGAAAGGGTGTGGTTAGTAGGTCAAGAGAGGTTCTCCTCCCCCTCTATTCTGCATTGGTGAGGCCGCACCTGGAGTATTGTGTCCAGTTCTGGGCCCCTCAGTTCAAGAAGGATATTGAGGTCCTCGAACAGGTCCAAAGGAGGGCAACCAAGCTGGTGAAGGGACTCGAACACAGATCCTATGAGGAGAGGCTGAGGGAGCTGGGGCTGTTCAGCCTGAAGAAGAGGAGGCTCAGGGGAGACCTCATTGCTCTCTACAACTACCTGAAAGGAGGATGGAGCCAGGCGGGGGTTGGTCTCTTTTCCCAGGCAACTCTCAGTAAGACAAGAGGGCATGGTCTTAAATTGTGCCGGGGGAAGTTCAGATTGGATATTAGAAAGAATTTTTTCACGGAAAGGGTGATCAGACATTGGAACGGGCTGCCTGGGGAGGTGGTAGACTCTTCGTCCCTGGAGACATTTAAAAAGCGACTCGATATGGCACTCAGTGCCATAGTCTAGTGACTGTGGCGGTAGTTGTTCAAGGGTTGGACTCGATGATCTCTGAGGTCCCTTCCAACCCAGCCTATTCTATGATTCTATGAAAGAGTCCAGCGCAGAGCTACTAAGATGATTAAGGGAGTGGAACATCTCCCTTATGAGGAAAGGCTGAGGGAGCTGGGTCCCTTTAGTTTGGAGAAAAGGAGACTGAGGGGCGACCTCATCAATGTTTTCAAATATGTAAGGGGTGAGTGTCAGGGAGATGGAGTTAGGCTTTTCTCAGTGGTGACCAGTGATAGGACAAGGGATAATGGGTGTAAATTGGAGCATAGGAGGTTCAAGTTGAATATCCGGAAAAATTTTTTTACTGTAAGGGTGACAGAGCCCTGGAACAGGCTGCCCAGGGGGGTTGTGGAGTCTCCTTCACTGGAGACATTCAAAACCCGCCTGGACACGTTCCTATGCGATGTACTCTAGGGGGCCCTGCTCTGGCAGGGGGGGTTGGACTAGATGATCTTTCAAGGTCCCTTCCAACCTCTAGGATTCTATGATTAAAGCCAAAACAAAAACACAAATTATCTTGAAGTATTGATTGGCCTCTTTGGGTCCCATTACTGACAAAGCCTCCCCAGAGACTTTTTAGAGAAGGTCACTGGAGGCCATGATTGCAGGGAGGCAAAGGCTCTGTAAAGGTGGCTCTGAAACCAATGATATTTAATTATTTATTTATTTATGTATCTATTTATTTATTTATTTTAGGGATCAGTCAGACCAAACTCTGTACCCCAGGAAATGGGAAGGCAGAGCCCATCCCTCACTTGTGGGTCAGGACTCCTCCTAGGGGCAGTGGGGTGTGAAGATGAGCAATAAAAACAGCAGGAAAAATTCACAACACCTCCCAAATACCCCAAGAAGGGGCAAGGAGCAAACCAACTGCAGAGCCTCAACATCAACTTCTGCCTGGTGGTGGTGATACAGTGACCATTTCTAAAGTCACCTTTCCAGACACAGACTGTCCAGACAAAGGCCATTCCCATTCCTCTCCAATTGTCCTCTTCTCCTACTCTTTGTTCATTCAGACGCCTCTCCCCTGGGTGCTGCTTTGAGCAGCAGGTTGTTCAAAGCTTGCCTGTTTTTCAGCAGCCTGATTGTCTCTTTAGCCACCTCTGTCATGAGGATCACATCTCTCTTTTCCCATCTGTCTCTCTAAACCATTTCTCCTCAGATTCTTCTTCACTTTCTCTGTTTGACTTTTCTTGTCTTGCACAAAGGAAAACTCCTGCTGTGCCCATGTGCAGTCAGTTCTCTAAGAAGAGCAGGTGGGAGGTGGTGCAGTGGAGCTGTAACCTCCAGCTGCAGAGAGGAGAGTAGAAGCCTGATGCAAGGACCAGGGATGGAAGTCCAGGTGGGACATGAAAGGAATCTTGGGGCTGGGGAGTTGAGAAGTAAAGTTGCCCACACTGTGTCAGACCTCAGGGAACTTTTATCACCTCTTCCCTAAAAAGAAAATCATGAGATAATCTGTTAAAATATATTAAAAAAAAAAAAAAAATCAAAAACCCCAGAAGTACCACAAACTGTTTTCATTAATCACAGTATGAAATATTTCTCCTTACCTACAGTGGGAAAACCTCTCCAATTAGCTGTACAAATCTTGAAGATGTGAAAAATATCCCATGGAGAGCCATGGCCCTTTAGTGCTCTCTGTATTCCAATGAGCCCCAGGGTGTGTTTGGTGCTGAGTCCATGATCCTCAGATTCTGAGAGATGAATGAAGAAACTGCATCAGAAGTCAGAATGGAACCTGAAAGTATCTTGAAGCATTTATTGGCCCCACTGAGGGCCATTGCTGCCAGAGCCTCCCCATGGCCTTGTTAGAGCAGAGTCAAATGCTCTGTAAAGGTGGCTCTAAAGCCATGAGTTTTATTTTTTATTATTTTTATGAAGCAGTGAGGTCACTCTCTGAACCCCAGGCAACAGGAAGGCAGAGTTCATCCCTCACTTGTGGGTCAGGATTCTTCCTGGGCACAGTGGGGTGAGAAGATCAATAATGTCAGAAAATGAACAGCACCTCCCAGCTATGCCAAGATGGGATGAGGAGAAAACCAAGTTCAAAGCCTCAAGAAAGAGTTTTTCCTGGTGGTGGTGGTGATACAGTGACCATTTCTAAAGTCACCTTTCCAGACACAGACTGTCCAGACAAAGGGACAGGATGGAAAGGTGGGTCCATGTAAGCTTCATGAGTTTCAAGAAGGAAAAGCACAAGGTTCTGCACCTTGGTTGGGGCAATCCCCAGCACAAATACAGGTTGCACAGAGCATGGACTGAGAGCAGCACCTAGGAGGAAGAGGAGGACTTGGGGGTGCTGGTTGATGAGAAGCTCAGCACCAGCTGGCAAGGTGTGCTGGCAGCCCAGGAAGCCAAGCATGTCCTAAGCTACACAAAAAGCAGCGTGGCCAGCAGGTCAGGGGAGGAGATTCTGCTCTTCTGCTCCACTCTGGTGAGACCCCACTGCAATGTTGGGTCCAGTTCTGGAGCCCCAAGCACAAAAAGGACCTGGAGCTGTTAGAACAAGTCTAGAGGAGGCCACAAAGATGATCAGAGGGCTGATCATCAGGAGGTCCATAGGACAACCTAATCAGGTCTAATCAGGGTTGGCTTTGGAATAAGGGAAGGTTGCTCAGGCCTTTATTAATTTTGGTCTTGAAAAGCTGCAGGAATGGAGATGACACAAGCTCTTTGGTAGATGTGCTGGACTGTCTTGATGAGCAGCAAGTTTTTGAGTTTTCTTCCCTTTTTTCAGATGGTGCCCCTTGGTTCCCACCCTCCCATCATGAACAACCAAGGACATGTCTCCATTTCTTTCTGATTCCAGAAGAGTTATCACAGAATCATAGACTATTCAGAGTTGGAAGGGACCCATCAGGATGATCAAGTCTGCCTCTGTCCTGAGAAGGGTACCCCCGGAATCACACCATGAGCCTGAGAGAAGTAAATGATGGATCCTTTATTTGTTAAAATGCTCAGAGAACATAGATAGTATTTAAAAAAACTTTCCGGAAGCCTTTGTTTAACACCAGAAATGAAGATACAGATCTGGAAATAGTATGAACAATGAGATTTCTTTGTGCACATCATTATGATATGTGAAAGAAAGAAAACACATCTAACATGAGCAGTTCCATAAAGAAGGTTGAATATGTTAGAAGAATTCATTAATGGCATGAAATACATTATCATTTACATGCATGATAAATTGAGCATTTTATCACTTGAGAAAAATATCCTGTTGTGAGTTTCCAAACAGCATACTTGAGCTCCTGGTTCATCATACTGTAGATGAGGAAGTTCACTGCTGGAGGAACCACTGAGTAAAGAAATGACACCACCAAGTCTAGGGATGGGGATGAGATGGAGGGGGGCTTCAGGTAGACAAAGATACCAGTGCTGATGAAGAGGGAGACCATGGCCAAGTAAGGGAAGCACATGGAAAAGGTTTTGTGCCTTCCCTGCTCAGAGGGGATCCTCACCACAGCCCTGAAGATCTCCACATATGAGACCACGATGAAAAAAAACCACACAAATCCTAAACAGCAACCCAAAAAAACAATCCAGATTTCCCTGAGGTAGGAGTGTGGGCAGGAGAGCTTGAGGATCTGGGGAATTTCACAGAAGAACTGATCCAGGGCATTGCCCTGGCAGAGCGGAAGAGAAAATGTATTGGCTGTGTGCAGCAGAGAAGTGAGAAACCCAGTGCCCCAGGCAGCTGCTGCCATGTGGACATAAGCTCTGCTGCCCAGGAGGGTCCTGTAGTGCAGGGGTTTGCAGATGGCCACGTAGCGATCGTAGGACATGATGGTCAGGAGAGAAAACTCTGCTGCAATGAAAAAAACAAAGAAGAAGAGCTGTGCAGCACATCCCTTGTAGGAGATGTCCGTATTGTCCCAGAGGGAATTGGCCATGGCTTTGGGCAGAGTGGTGGAGATGGATCCCAGGTCGAGGAGGAAGAAGTACATGGGGGTGTGGAGGTGGTGTTCACAGGCGATGGTGGTGATGATGAGGCTGTTGCCCAGGAAGGCAGCAAGGTAGATGCCCAGGAAGAGCCAGAAGTGCAAGAGCTGCAGCTCCCACCTGTCTGTAAATGCCAGGAGGAGGAAATGGCTGATGGAGCTGCTGTTGGACATCTCCTGCCTCTGGGCATAGTGTTCTGTAATAGGAGGAAAAGGGATAAGTAAGTCAGGTTAAGTTTTTCTTAGAAAAATCCATTGGGTTTTTCTCAAAAATGACCAAACCATCCCAATCTTTACATGCAGGATTTTGGCAATTTGGATGCTTTTCTTCCATTGACACAGCAGCAGGACAGAACCTGCAGTATTGGTGTCTGATCTGAACCCGAATCCTCACTCATCAGCCCAGAAAAAAGAAGGGGAAGAACAAGGGCAGCAGCAGCAGGGACAAGAGGGGAACCTCCCAAAGTTCGGCTGCTGAGTCAGGACAGGAAGAAACCCGGAGAGACTCCAGCATTTCTCCTCTCTGGTGGGGGGGCTGCTGGAAGGAGCCTCAGAATTCAGTGCCCATGCTCTGAAGGGCTGGGGGACTGTGCTGTGTGACAGAGAGCAGGGTTTAGCTCTAGGGAGGGCAGCAGCTCTGCAGGGGATGGCTGGGAGGTGCAGGAATCCCCCCTGCCATCATCTTCCAGGCAGCAGCTCCCTCTCCATCCCTGCCCATCTCTGCTGCCTGCAGCTCTTTCTCTGTCCCCAGCTCTCCTCCCTGTCAGTGCTCACAGCCCCCATCCCACCCTCTGAGTGCTCAGCTCTGCCCTGCAGACCCCTCCTGGCAGCAGCCGGACCTGTCCAGGGGCATCTCTGAGTTTGCAGGATATCTGGAGCAGCTCAGACAATGGCTGAGGAGAACTGGGGTCTGTGTGCCTTCTGCAGAGTGCAGGAAGAGCTTTCCATGTCACCAGAGACAAGTGGAAGCAGAGCCTGAGGAGAGCCTAGAGTGAAACAGGAAAGCCCTGCCCTGCCCTGAAGGGACTCCTGAAAAGTCCTCTCAGGAATATTCTGGGCATCAGCTGGAGCTGTGAGCAGCCCTGAGCAATTCATCCCTCTCTCACCAGCACCAGGACCCTGCCCTGTGCTCCCTGTCTCCTGCCAGCCACAGCTTCTGCCAGCAGCAGGGAGCTCCCCGGGCAGGCTGAGAGCTGCCCCTGGAAGGCAGGCAGGCAGCAGAGTCCCTGCCCCAGCACACAGCCCCTGGGCTGCAGGACCCTGCTCGGAAGGACAGCTCGTGGCACCCCTGCCTGCACACACACTCTCACACCTCTTCACAATTCCCCTTCCACCTCCAGCCCCTTCCCCCCTTACAGCTCCCAGCAGCTCTGGCTCTGCAGCTTTAGGAGATGCCTCCAGGAACTGCACCAGCTTCACTGTCCCGCACCAGGCACTCACCATGTCAGAAGCTGGGAAGCTTCTCCTCCACTCAGCTGGCATTCATCCCCTCCATCTTCACCCCCTTGAAGCTCTCTCTGTCTTGCTCATCTCCTCCAGATACCCTGGCAGTGCCCTCAGCCCTGCTGCGCTCTGCAGAGGAGCTGCTCCTGCCCAGAGCTGTCTCTCTGCAGCACTGCCCACTTGCCAGCAGCTCCCTCCATCCCAGGAGCCCAGCTCACAGCTGTCAGGAGCCCTCTGGGGGGTTGATGCTGAACCCATGACAATTGCTCAAGAGGCAAGGAGAGAAAGCTGCAGAAGCTTCTTTCTCAAAAAAAAAATCCAAGGCAGAGTCCACGTCCAAAGTTTCCAAAGTTTCTTGCTGTGTGCCTGGGTCCCCCTGAGGGACAGCCCTGAGAAAGCGTCCCCTGCAGGGTGTGGGGGGAGCAGGAACCATCTCTGCCAAGTGTGCCTCCAGCTTTTCCACAGCTTTTCCCTCTCTCATCTCCACCACAGTCTGTCCTGGGCTGTCCCATCCCCTGTGCCTCTTGCCCTGCAGGCTCTGCTCCTTCACCCACCTGCCCCACCTTGCTGTCCCCTTCCTCTCCTGACATCTCTGTGTCCTCCCTGCCTCTGCCTTGGCACACAGAGCCTTGGGCTGATCCAGGCTCCTTCTGGGGGATGTGGTGTTCCCCAGCATGGCCCTTGCAGTGACATTTCTTTCTTCTGCTCTCCACTCCAGGCATCCCCAGCTGCACTTTGGGCCATTCTTTCTTGCCCAAGCTGTTTCCCACTTTGAAGAAAAGCTCCACCATGCCCCAACCCACCCTTCAGGCACTCCGAGGGTCCCTCTCTACTTCACACAGTCTCTAAACCACTGAGCCTTGACTCATCAACCTCTGCAGACTGGCCATGGCCTTGTGGCCTGGAAGGTCCGTTGTGATACAGCCAATGCCACGGAGGAGAAGTAAGGAGGGGAAGGAGAAAATTTGTGCTTAGACTGAGGGCATTCCACATCTCTGCAATGGTAGAGTAGCTCCTAATAATGAGTAGGAAAGGAAAAGGCTGCCTTATGGAATATTCAGTACTCTGAGTGTGCAAACACAAATAAGGTTCTCAGGAGCAGCCAGTATTGATTTACTAAGGAAAAATGTTGCTTGACTAACCTGATATCTTTCTACAAAGGGATGACCAAATGGGTAGTCTGGAGGGCCAATGGTGTCCTGGGTGCATCAGCAAAATTGATCTAGCAGATCTAGGTTGGTTTTCCTACCCCTCTACTCTGCCCTGGTGAGACCACACCTGGAATACTGGATGCTATTTTGGGTTCCCCAGTTCTAGTGGGACAGGGATCTGCTGGAGAGAGGCCCAGGGAGAGATAGGAGATGATTAAGGAACTTAAGCATCTCTCCTATGAAGAAAGACTGAGAGAATTTGATCTGCTTACCCTTGAGAAAAGAAGACTGAGAGGATTTTATGAGTGTTTATAAATTTCTGAGGGGGTGGGTGTCAAAAGAAAGGGGCCAATCTCTTTTCAGTGGAACAATGGGTTTAAGCTACAGCATAGGAAGTTCCACCTCAACATGAGGAGAAACTTCTTGACTGTGAGGTTGTGGGAGCACTGGAACAGGCTGCCCAGAGAGGTTGTGGAGTCTCCTTCTCTGGAGACTTTCAACACATCCCTGGGTGTGTTCCTGTGTGGCCTGCCCTAGGTAATCCTGCTTTGGCAGCGGGGTTGGACTAGATGTTCTCTAGAGATCCCTTCCAACCCCTAACATTCTATGATTCTATGACTTCAGTCCCTGGGACAGTGATGGGGTCCAGCCTGCTCCAGGCAGGTGAAGGACAAAGAGGGGATTGCTAAGGGAGAGTGGGCAGGGGACAGAAAGGCATGGGTATGATCACTTCCCTACTTCTGCTGGCCATGCTATTTCTGATACAAGCCAGGATGTTGGTGGCCTTCTTGACCACCTGGGAACAAAGCTGGCTGATACTCAGCTGTCTGTCCACCAGCTCTGACTGAGGCTGATGCTGTGGATGGGATTAAGAAGTGAGTTCCATGAGGACAGGGGTAGGGTTCGCTTCAGCTGAGTGGGAGTTGTTCCTACCCATGCATGCAGGGGGTTGGAACTAGATGATCTTTAACTCTTCCAACACAACCCATTCCATGATTCCATTGTTCTGTGACACAGTCCAAGCCAGTTCCAGGCCTGGGCATGTCCACAGGCACCACCAAGGCTTTGTGATGCAGGGCCTGGTGCCTGGACACCATTGTCATGGGGGTCTCTGCAGTGACCCTGGAGGTTTATAAGGGGTGTGGAGTCCTGGGGTGCCCATATCTGGGAGAGCACCTCCCTCAGGACTCAGCAGCTGCCCTGTGTGACCATGGAATGTTTGTGGCAGAAAATGCCCAAGATGTCCATGGAGAGGGAGGTGGAAACCTGCTGCCAGCCCTCCACAAGACCCCAAGGTCAGTGAAGGAAGGAAGGGCCAGACCAGAATTTCCCCTGCAGGCTGTGGGGAGAGGGCAGCTGTCCCCTGCAGCCCATGGAGGAGCATGGAGGGGCAGATGTGGATCTGCAGCCCTTAAGGACCCCACACCAAGGTGAAACATGAAAAATTTTAGAAAAAAATCACATTTGAGCAACTTGAGCATGGCTGGGGAAAAGGGGCAGGAACTTGAGATGTCTTTTGTCTCTCTGTGTCTTGATTTCTAGTGAGTTCCATGGGGACAGGGACAGGGTTGGCTTCAGTTGGGTGGGAGGTGTCCCTACCCATGCATGCAGGGGGTTGGAACAAGATGATCTTGTCCCCTTCCAAGCCAACCCATTCCATGTTTCTGTGACATGGTCCCAGACAGTTCCAGGCCTGGGCTCTTGACAGTACCACCAGGGCTTTCTGATGGGGTAGGTGCAGTTTCTCAGCTGTTCCCTTTACAGTTGAGACCCAGGCCCGATGAGGAGCCATGACAGCATCTTCATATTCTCGTGCTGTTTTAATCCCATCACCCACAGTTGGTTCCATTTCTCCAGGAACCTATAACATTACTGATAGTGTATGGTTAAATGGGGATGGTGCAGCATGCACAAACCTTTGCCTCACAGGCTTAGGGCATGGCATGTGATAAGGATCTACAGTCTTATCATCTGTATAGATCACATCTTGTACAGACAATTCTTTCAGATACATTAGAGCTTTTCCAAGTGTGGCTGCTTTGACCTGTGGACAGTCTATTTCCTCTTTATAGGGATATTACCGCTGTGTATGAAATGTGTATCCTATGTGTATCTCCTAGGTGTGTGAAAAAACACTGTACCATGTACCACACTGTTGAAGACCATATCACAACTATGGTTTGTAAGCAGCTCTTACCAAGAATGAACCACAGAGCAACACTAATCCCAGATAAAAAGCCACAGATCACATACCCTGAATACCAAAGGTACAGCAGGTTTGGTTTGATTTCCAGCCCTGTGAAATTTCCAAAGAAAATAGTTTGATTCCCACTCAGCGAAGCCATCTGGGTATCCTCCCACTGAAGTCAAAATTCAAACTATTCATATAAATTTGTTGAAATTTCAACTGGGCTTTAAATAATAATTTTAAGCTCCACGTTGGGCACCAATTAATCTGTCAGAGTTTAACACTGGGCCGGCTATTCACATAATGACAGAAACTCTGTATTAATGCCCCTCCCCACCCTGATAAAGAAAGGAGAGAGAATCAGGAAGAGAGACTTATAGGTTGGAAACTAAACTACACAGCTTTAATAAAACAATAATGATAACAAGGAAAAATTACTAAATATATACAAATATATAGAAAAATGGCACTGTGTTCCTCCTCCGTCACCCTCAGTAACTCTCATGTCAAAACCAAGGCTTCAGAGAAGCCCTGGGAAAGTCCAGGCTGGACTCCTGGTGTCAGCAGGCCTGGTTTAATCCCAGATCAGTTGTAGTGGTGATTGTGGGGTGATCATTGCCATCTTCAGTTCCTCTCTCCTTGTCCTTCAGCTTAAAGCCTTTTTAAAGCAGTTTAAAGAAGGAGCTGCAGGCATGGACAGTGTAGGGCAGCCTGCAGGAGAGGTGGCCAAGAGCTCTGGAAGGCTGAAAGGCCCAACAGGACCAAGGGCTTCGTCACCTCAGACATGGCAGCTACCTCAACCACCAAAGTCTACCAGGAGTCATTTTGTATTGAAGCTCTGGATTTACTTTCCCCTTCTTTGGGAGGTCAGGATGTGTCCGAATTTTTCTTTATTACTCATTTTCATACTCTACTCTCCCTAGGAAGAGTCCTGACCCACAAGTGAGGGATGGGCTCTGCCTTCCCATTTCCTGGGGTTCAGAGTTTGGTCTGACTGATCCACAAAATAAATAAATAAATAAATACATAAACAAACAAATAAATATCTCTGGCTTCAGAGCCACATTTACAGAATATTTGCCTCCCTGCAATCATGGCCTCCAGTGACCTTCTCTAACAAGTCTCTGGGAAGGCTTTGTCAGTAATGGGACCCAATGGAACCAATCAGTACTTCATGATAATTTTGGTTTTTGTTTTGGCTTTAACTTCTAAATACGTTTTTTTTTTCACCCTCCTTTCAGTACCAGAGGATCATGGGCTCAGTCCCACTGGCAGCATCGGGCCCAGTACAGTATTACCCAGCCACGTGTCACCATGTGATGTTTTTTGTGTTCAAGACTTGCACAGCTACATGGAAAGGTTAGAGTGTGAAGGAAGATTAAAAAGAGAATCAAATAAAACTTTTTGAAAAGCTATATTTTACTGGTTTTCTGTTTAGAAATTTATATTCAGTTTTTATTGGTGCAGAGTGTCTCTGCAAGAGGCCTCTACAGTGAGGAGAAGCCTTCGAGATCCAGCACTCTGTGTAGAACATTGCTCCTCATGTCCCCAAACACAACATTGCTCTCATTGGCTCCCTGGGAAGGGTCTGGGATAAATTACCTCCACCACCTTCTAACCACTACTTTTTCATCACCACTTTGTCAATGCCACCACTTCTACCCTCCATCCAGCAGCTGCTGCTCGTTCAGCTCACTCCTGTCTCCACACTGCCACTTCATCCCCACCCACCCACCCCACATGGCACCAGCATCATCGGGGTCTCTGCGGGGAGCCCCAAGTGCTGGCAGCAATTGTCCTGTCACACAATGAGGGGATGGGGGCAGCGGCAGCGAGCCCGTTCCTGCCCTGCCTGCAGGACACCTTCCCTTAGGGGCAGGAGGAGCAATGCATGACAAGTGTCCCTTTCCAAAAGCCCACAGCAGCCTCTCTTTCCTATGGCAGCTGCTTTCTGCACTGCCATCAAGAACGCCCTGCAGGCTGCACTTTGCATTTCCCCCTAAGAAAGGGAATGGTTGTTCTTGGCATCACCCAGCATGGACAGAATGTCCTGGCTTCGGAAGAAAACTCAACACAAAAAGGGGGGACACCCACTCCCACTGCCTCACGGGTGCCGGCCGTGCCCTCCATGCTTCCCACCGGCCCTTGCTCCGCCGCGCTGGGTTTGCCTGGGGGCTCTGCAAGTGAAGAGGGGAAAGGGGGAGGTGGGGGACAGGGAATCCAAATGAAGAGTCTCCAGCTGAGACCAATAAAAGGTCAGACTGTCCCACCAGGCAGTGATCTAGGGGAATCAGAGGGGGGGGGATTTGGTAGCACAGTGCCAGGTGGAGGTGCTGAACGAGTGCCAGCTGCCAGCCAGAGGTGACAAGTGCTGGTGACAAGGTGGTAGTGACAAGGTGACAGTGGCAAGGTGGTGCTGGCAAATTGTCCCTCCCCCCCCAGGGGAGTTTTGTGCCTTTTCCTCCCCTTAGAATCCTCCCCTGCCGGCTACAGCTGGATATTACAGTCCCTTTTCACCAGCTCCCAACCCCTCTGCCTTATAGAACTGCTGCACTCAGGAGTTTCCCTCTTATCATAGAATCATAGAATTGGCTGGGTTGGAAGGGACCTCAGAGATCAAGTCCAACCCTTGATCCACTACCGCTGCAGTTACTAGACCATGGCGCTGAGTGCCACATCCAGTCTCTTTTTAAATATCTCCAGGGATGGAGAATCCACTACTTCCCGGGGCAGCCCATTCCAATGCTTGATCACCCTCTTGGTAAAGAAATTCTTTCTAATGTCCAACCTAAACCTCCCCCGGCACACCGTAAGACCATGCCCTCTTGTCTTGCTGAGAGTTGCCTGGGAAAAGAGACCAACCCCCACCTGGCTACAACCTCCTTTCAGGTAGTTGTAGAGAGTGATGAGGTCTCCTCTGAGGAGAGGAGAGTGTGCAAACAGAGAAAAGTAAAGCAGATAAAGTTTCCTACACTCTGTACCATCTGCTGGGTATAAGCTGCCTCTAATGAGGTTACTTTTCTACAGGGGATAATCGGATGAGAAAGTGTTTTGGTAGCTACAAAAAGAAAGATATGTTTGGTTTTTTGGGTTTTTTTAATGTTAGCATTAGATCTAGTATTAGTAAAAACAATTAAGTCTATTTTTCTTCAGTCATTAAAGTCTTTGTATTTCATTGTATTATTTTTGTTTTTTCCTCTTTTTCTTTCCTCCACCTGAATTCTGTTGGAGAAGTGGGTTTGCTGCATGGTGCTCAGTGCCTGGTTCAACCACAACAGTCTTCATTTGGGCCCAACGTGGGGCACAAAGGGCCTGAGATTATGACAGATCTGATCAGAGTGTGTTAAATTAGTTATAATTCTAAACTGTATGTGTTTAAGAGTTGATTGTCGCCATATTTGGGGGTGGTTTTGCTTTGGTTTTTTTTGTTTTTTCACCTCTCCTCCTCAGTAAACTAAGTTAGGGGAAGAGACCAGGAAGAATTGAGACAGAGATCTGATTGCAGTGTGTTACAATATATTTGCTGTAACTATCCATTGTGGTTTTTTTACAGTCACTGGTCACCATGTTGGTTTGTTTGGTCTCTGAGCTGTTCTTAGAGCTGTGGGATGTCACACCTTCATTGCTCCTGGTTGTGCTGACAGATCTGGCAGAAAATGCCCAAGATGTCCATGGAGAAAGAGGTGAAAGCCTGCTCCCAGCCCTCCACAAGACCCCAAGGTCAGTGAATGAAGGAAGGGCAAGAACAGAATTTCCCCTGCAGGCTGTGGGGAGAAGGCAGCTGTCCTCTGCAGCCCATGGAGGAGCACGGAGGGGCAGATGTGAATCTGCAGCCCTGGAGCACCCTCCACCACAGTGATTTCAGTTATTAACTGAAACATGTAACATTTTAGAAAAAAATCACATTTGAAAAACATGAGTATGGTTGGAAAAAGGGGCAGGAATGTGAGATGGTTTTTGTCTCTCTGTGTCTTGATTTCTAGTGAGTTCCATGGGGACAGGGACAGGGTTGGCTTCAGTTGGGTGGGAGGTGTCCCTACCCATGCATGCAGGGGGTTGGAACAAGATGATCTTGTCCCCTTCCAAGCCAACCCATTCCATGATTCTATGATTCTGTGACATGGTCCCAGACAGTTCCAGACCTGGGCTCTTGACAGCACCACCAGGGCTTTCTGATGGGGTAGGTGCAGTTTCTCAGCTGTTCCCTTTACAGTTGAGACCCAGGCCCGATGAGGAGCCATGACAGCATCTTCATATTCTCGTGCTGTTTTAATCCCATCACCCACAGTTGGTTCCATTTCTCCAGGAACCTATAACATTACTGATAGTGTATGGTTAAATGGGGATGGTGCAGCATGCACAAACCTTTGCCTCACAGGCTTAGGGCATGGCATGTGATAAGGATCTACAGTCTCATCATGGTATAGATCACATCTCGTACAGATTCTTCAGATTCTTTCAGATACATTAGAGCTTTTCCAAGTGTGGCTGCTTTGACCTGTGGACAGTCTATTTCCTCTTTATAAGGATATTTGTTATGTATATCCTATGTGTATCTCCTAGGTGTAAGTAGTGAATTTTTCAAAGATTTCTTCCGTCTTGGGGATTTCAAAATGTGTACAGTCTTATTAGTAGGAACCAACATGGCTCTAGAGGACCCATCAAGGATGAAGAGGCAGATGAAGTATAACTGCAATAGCTGAGACCTTGTTTTCACTTTATCTTCCCAGTTGTGTGCTGGAAATACAGCACAGCAGAGAGGGAACAGTCCTGGAGATTCCTGGAGTGTGGAAGAGACCATCCTGAAACATCCTGACACCATCAACCAGAGAAGACATCGCAATGAACCTGGTGTTTACCAACACAGAAGGAGTTGTTGTTGATATGATGGTTGGAGGCCATCTTGGGCACAGTGATGATGAAATAATAGAGATCTCCCTCCCTAGAATCACAGAATCGTCAAGGTTGGAAAGACCTGTAAGATCGTCAAGTCCAGCTGTCCACCCTACAACCCCTACCCAATAAACCACCCCCTGTAGCTCTTCCTCTACCTGTCTTTTCAACACCTCTAGGGATGGTGCCCCCACCACCTCCCTGGGCAGCCTGTTCCAATGCTCCACCACTCTTTCTGTGCAGGGGGATGGTCTGAAAGGCGGGGGCGTGTGGCGCTGCTGTATGCACAACCCCATGTTTTGACTGTTCAGAGTTACAAGGACACCCTGTCCTGGACGTTAGATTAGGAGAAGGCACAAAGTGAAAAACAAGTGGCTTCTACCCCTGCACCAATAGGATTTGCTTTTGCTGCGTGTGAATGGCACCGGGTGACCTGTAGCAGGTAGTTTCGGTGTGCGGTGGAGGGGGGCGTGACCACTGTAACAATATATAAGCGGTTTTCGTACGTAATAAAACTCTTTTTCTGGAAGCATCGACTATACCTCTGTGAGGACTCATCTTTGTCTTCTGCGCCGAACCCCTAAGGTCGCCACATCTTGCATCATTTCTGTGAAGAAGTTTTTCCTGTTATCTAACCTGAACCTCCCCTGATGGAACTTTAACCCATTTATTCTTGTCCTATCACTGGTCACAAGAGAGAAGAGGCCAGTGTCTGTCTCACTACCACCTCCTTTGAAGTAGTTGTAGAGAGCAATGAGGTCTCCCCTCAGCCTCTTCTTCTTTAAGCTGATCAACCCCAGTTCCCTCAGCCTCTCCTCATTATTCCTCTTCTCCAGATCCCTGATCAGCTTGGTTGCCCTTCTCTGCACCCTCTCCAGCACCTCCATGTCCTTCCTCTCCTGTGGTGCCCAAAACTACACACAGTGCTCAAGGTGCAGCCTCACCAAGGCTGAGGACAAGGGTAAGATCACCTCCCTGTCCCTGCTGGTCACACTCTTCCTGAATCAGGCCAGGATAGTGGTGGCCTTCTTGGCCACCTGGGAACACTGCTGGCTCATGCTCATTCTGCTGTCAATCAGCACCCCCAGGTCCCTCTCTGCTGGGCAGCTCTCCAGCCACTCCTCCCCAAGCCTGTAGTGCTGCTGGGGGTTGGTGTGGCCCAAGTGCAGGACCTGACATTTGGCCTTGAGTGAAACTCATGCACTTGGCCTTGGCCCATCCACCAAGCCTGTCCAGATCCCTCTGCAGAGCCTCCCTACACTCAGGCACACAACACTTCCACCCCAGTGTCACCTGCAGATTCACTCAGGGTGCACTCTATCCCCTCAGCTAGGTCCTTAATAAAGATGTGCAACAGAAGCAGCCCCAGCACTGAGCTCAGGGGGCCACCACTCGTGACCCCCCACCATCTGTATTTAACTCCATTTACCACAACTCTTTGGGCATGGCCATCCAACCAGGATGATCTGCTTCATCAACCTCCCTGGAACTGAGGTCAAACTGACAGCTCTGTAGTTTCCCTGATCATCCTTCTGTCCCTTCTTATATATGGGGATTACATCAGCAGATTTCCAGCCTTCTGATGTCTCTCCAGTGAGCCAGGACTGATGATCAATGATGGAAACTGGCTTGGAAAGCACTGCCACCAGCTCTTTCAGCACTCTTGGGTGCATCCCATCCGGTCACACAGATTTATGCACATCGACATGATGCAGCAGGACACTGACCATCTCCTGCTGGATTATGGAGGAATCTCTCTGCTCCTGGTCCCTGTCCCCTAGGCTAGGGAGTTGAATTACCTGAATATAACTGTCCCTGCTACTAAAGACTGAGGCAAAGAAGTTATTAAGCACTTCAATCATTTCCTCATCTTTTGGTATCATGTTCCTTCCTACATCTATCAGGTGATGGTGGGATCATCGGCCTCCTTGTCCCGTTTGGGGGGTCTGTAACAGACTCCAAATACAAGATCTCCCTTACTTGCCTTCCCCTTCATCCTTACAAATAAACATTCAACTTTGTCATCCCTGGAATCAAGCTCTATAAAGTCAAAACATTCCCTAACATACAAAGTCACACCACCACCTCTCCTTCCTTTCCTATCTCTTCTGAAGAGCTTCTATCCATTCACTGCAGTGTTCCAGCTGTGACAGTCATCCCACCACATTTCTGTGATGACAACTACATCACAGCTGTCATGGCTTCAATCTCGTCCTGTTTGTTGCCCATGCTGTGTGCATTGGTGTAGATGCACCTCAGCTGGGCCTCCTTTTGTCTGGGAGAAGCCCAAATCACCTCCTGATCATACACCAGTATTTCCATAGCCCCCAACCTCACACCAACTCCTGTGTTCCCCCAGCCATATGCAGTGCCCTTCTCCTCCTTCACCAAGACACAGGACTGGGAGCCCTTGCTTGCACACCCTTCTCCCCCAGGTACTGGTGCGGGAGCGGCAAAGAAAATGCGTGCAACCAATATGGTTGATAAACGGACTTCTGGTTTATTGCGCAGCAACTTTTTCTTATATAGTGCTTCCGTGACCACGCCCCAGCCACCAACATAACTTTTTATTGGACACCCGGTGTGTTTACCTGTAGCACAGCGAATCCCTGGTGCAGGTAGCACCGGAGTATGGGCCGATCTAATTGGCCTCCCAAACATGGGGTTGGGCATAGCAAAGGGGTCGTACCTCCTATCTCTTCGAGAATATTCAGGAATATTCTCCAACATTCTCCAAACCTCTCTAACATTCCCCAACATATCCCCCCTTTTCTTTTTGCACAAGCCCATGTTTGGTTTAAAATTTTGCAGTGCTAATTTTCAAACAAATATAGTGCAAGTAACAAAAACGTGCAAAACTTAAGGATACATTCAATAATATAATGCCCTTTTAAAACAATCTAGAAACTACTCAAACCACTCAATTAATGAATGAAACAGGTTGATACATTCAATGTTGTAATGCCCTTTTGAAATAATCTAAAAACTATTCAAACCACTCAATTAATGAATCAAACAAATTGGTTAACAAGTTATCAAACAGATTTCGTTGTCTTCATCAAGTAAGAATCGACTTCGCATTAATGACATGTCTCTGTTTCATACAATCATTCATACTCACACACTCTTTAACAGAGCTCTGTTCAATATTAGGAAGGTCTGGCGTCCACTAGTGCAGAGAGCCAAAAGAAGGATAGGAGAGACTTATCCGACGAAATGTTGTCGGGGGGCCCCTATAAGCGTCTCCAGGTCCCACCGGCTCATAGCATAACGGAGTCCTAGGACCTTCATAGTTGCCGAATTGTGTTAAATTTAAGATTGCAACATTCAACTACTACATTCATAACGGGCGAAGTCTGGGTTTTTTTTTGTTTGTTTGTTTTTGTTTTTGTTTTTGTTTTTTTTGGTTTTTTTGTTTTTTTTTTTAAAAAGCAGTATGTATTAATCTTACTATGTACTATGTCCTTTTTCTTTTCTCTTTTTCTTTTTGATTGATCTTGTAACTTCTTAATATACTTGTTATGTAACTATTCACAACCTTTTAGTACTTAATAGAGGTCCATGTCCTTGTACCTCAAACCATTCTTCAACAAAACCTTTATCTTTTTCATGATATTAACAGCTTTGGCAAATAACTTCTTAAGTATTACTTACATACAACTAAAACACATTACAATTATCAATATAATACAAAGTGCAAGTAAACCAATCTTACATAAACCTTGAGGCCATCTGGTGAGGCCAAACCAATTGACTAATTCATCTATACCGAAAAATACTACATCTTGCTTGATATTTTGAGTATGTTTTACTAACTGTTGTGTCTACTTATGTATCAATTTAGAGTGATCACTCAAGTTCATATCACACATACCATCAAAATCTTCATAACCATGGCCATGAGCTAAAAACAAAAAATCAATAGCAGCTCTATTTTCTAATACTGCATGTTGTACAGAAGATAAATCATCAGCTAATTCAGATAATACCTTGCTGGTATCACTAGCATACTTTACCACCCAACAACTCAACTTCTTCAGGTTCCGATGTGCACGAGCGGCAGCTGCTCCCGGCAAAAAATAGAAATAACAATCACCTGCCATTTGGACCAAAGATTAACATCATCATCACATCCCTGCGCTAGTATTTGGGCCAGGCCTCGCTTCCACCGCACACGATGGGTACTGTTCAGGTGTGCGTGAGGCATAGCTAAGCTCAGTTGACCAATGGTGCAAGGCCCTCCAACGGGATGGGATGGTATACCTAACCATGCCCAATCTCCGCAAATTAAAAGGTACCCTGATGGTAATTTCCTAGGCAGCTATGTCCCAGGCGATGGGTTAGTAGCACCACGGAGGGTGTAGTTGCACCACTGGCAGAAATTGCCCATTGGGAAAACATTGGTAGTAACGCATTGTCTCCTCATGACTTCTGTGCAATCAGTGGACAAGCTACTCATCCAGAGACAATAAGTGGCATTTAGAGAGTCTGTAAGGCTTAATTCTTGGGGATTGGGCCCAGCGGGCAGATGACTAACCCAAGTGTCGTAGTCACTTAAGCACGCAACTAGACTGGCCTTGGTGGAACATAGACTCTCGGTGTGAAATTGCACTTGTGTGTGGTTCATTACTGCTTGAAACATTGGCCATGTCTCTTCAGAGGCTGGTACACCAACTAAATATGTAACAAAAGGCGACTGGGGTGGGGTTTTTCTTGGGGTGGGGTTTTTCTTGGGGTGGGTTTTTTTTTGTTTTTGTTTTTTTTTGTTTTTGTTGTTTTTTTTGTTTTGTTTTTTTTTTTTTGGTGTCATAGACTGGCACAAAAGGGAGTGGTGTTAAGCTGACGCACAAGGGTAACCCAGACATTCTGTCAAGGGTCGAAGTTCATGAAGGCAAAACAATCAAAGTTTAAAATGACAATGAAACCTATGATGAAGTCAACACGGCAGTTACTATCTTTGAACATGTTGAGCACTTAATACGGCTGTCTCTGCTCTTGAGCTTATGCTTTCAAATTTGGCGGAGCAGGTGCTGGCTGAGTCCACTTGCTGGGAACCTACAAGGTACCTGTAAGGGTGGAAACACACGTGACTTTTGCCTGAATATTTAACCTCTGCTGGTCTTTGCCATATACCCGTGGTGTGGTCTCTGTAGGTCACTGTAGGGGCTTCTGAAGAGTCCGCTTGTTGGGCTATCTTTTGGTCCCTGAATATACACAGATAATTCAAGACAAATAGAGTCTTTGATAATTGCTCCTGTGGGTCTTGTAAATCTGTGAATTTCGTCAGGTAGTCTTTTAATGTTTGATTTGCCCTCTCTACTATAGCTTGACCTGTTGGCGAGTGGGGAATGCCTGTAATGTGCCTGATTCCCCACTGTTGAAAAAATCGAGCTAACTTGTCGCTAGTATATGCCAGTTTACTATCAGTCTTTATCTACTCTGACACACCCATGACAGCAAAACAAAGGATGAGATGTCGCATAACTTGCAACGCTTTCTCACCAGACTGAGCTGTAGCCCAGATAAAATGACTATAAGTATCAATAGTAACATGAACATCTTTAAGCCTTCCAAATTCTGGTACATGAGTGACATCCACTTGCCATCTTTCATTTGGACCAAGGTCTCGGGGATTAACTCTGAGGCCGAGACCAAGTCTCTTTTGGTTACACTGTGGGCAGGCTTTTACAATGCCTCTGGCCTCATCCATGGAAATCTGGAAGTGACGATGGAGTCCTCTGGCATTCTGGTGGAAGGTAGCATGCGCATTCCTTGCCTTAGTAAATTCATCCATGGGTACAGATAGCGAAAACAATCGGTCTGTTCGGGCATTGCCTTCTCCTAGGCCGTCAGACCATTGGTGACTCCGAATATGAATGATAGCATAAGGTTGACCTCTCTGTTGGATGGCAGTCTGCAGCTGACAAAATAAGTCATTTAATTGCCAGTTTGCGACGTCTTTGAGATATGCATCCTCAATTCGCTGTACAACTCCCACAGCATAAAGGGAATCTAAGACAACATTAAGACGCACATTCAACCAACGTGAAAAGGCGTAAACAATGGCTGCCAACTCTAGAGTCTGTAGGGTATCGTCCTCTTGTGAGGACAGGAGTTCATGGCACCATTGCTCCTTATCTTGCCAAGTCACTGCGGCTGGTTGTGAACATTTTCCTGCATCGGTAAAAACCGTTAGTGCATTTTGAAGGGGTTCCTCAGATCGTTTTGGAACAGGAATCCATTCATGCAGGGACATCCACTTTAACACAGTAGATCGCAACGGAGAGAGATCAATGGCTTGCGGTGCTTCTAGGAGACTTGACTGTAGGTCTGGAGAGTGCTGCAAATACCAGTCCAACTCTCCTTGCTTCATTGGAAGATAAATTGTGCTAGGTTCATCTCCAGTAATTTGTATAATACGGGTTCGGCCTTTACAAATTAGAAGGGCCAATACCTCAATCTTTGTTTGGATTGTAGTTTTTGGCTGTAGTGGTCCGAAGATCCATTCTAAGACACGGATATCAGCAGACCTAGTCTCCCCCTTTTTCTTTTTGGACTGCGTGAGAGCTCCGAGTAAATGTTGCTTACCCGTAAGGATGGTTAAGTCTATGGGTAAATTTACATCATGGCGATCCACGGAGCGCTGAGATATTGTCAGGCCAATTTCAGTTATGGCCTGTTGTTGAGCTGCCGAAAGAGTAACAGGGGAGGCAGGATCGGTGCCTTTAAGAAGTGGTCGCAACGGTTCTAGATGATCGTTTGTTATACCGATCACAGGGCGTAACCATTGAACATCACCTAGGAATCGTTGTACATCATGTAAGGTATTAAGAGTCAAATAGAGAGCAGCTTTTTGAGGTCTAACTTGTGACTCAGTAATATGCCATTCTAGGTACTTCCATGGTGGCGTACGTTGTATCTTTTCAGGTGCTATTTGGAATCCCTGGCGACTTAGCTGTTGTGTTAAAAAATGTTCCTGCTGCTCGGTAAATGGGTCTTGTTGTGCTATTAGGATGTCATCCATGTAATGATAAATTAAGGCATCTGGCCATGCTTGCTGTACTGGCAATAATGCTGCATCTACAAACAATTGACACAAAGTTGGGCTGTTTTCCATGCCCTGTGGGAGCACTGCGCACTCAAATCGTGAAGCAGGGGCTTCTCTGTTAAGGGCTGGGAGTGTAAATGCAAATTGCTTTGTGTCTTGTGGGTGTATGTGTATGATGAAGAAGCAGTCTTTTAGGTCTACTATAAGTAGATGCCAACGCTCTGGAAGCATCGCGGGGTTAGGCGTTCCGGGCTGAAAAGCTCCCATTGCTTCCATCTGGGAATTAACTGCACGTAAATCATGTAGTAAACGGTACCTGTCAGACTTCTTTTTAATTATGAAGGTTGGAGTATTCCAAGGGCTAGTTGATGGTTGTATGTGCCCTTGCTTTAGCTGTTCTTGTACTAAGATGTGTGCTTGTCTGAGGCTTTCTCGCTTCAGCGGCCACTGCTCGATCCATATTGGCTGTGATGATAACCATGTCAATGGGATCGGGAAAGCCCAAGGAGTGACTGCCAATAAAAATGGTTTCTTGTGATCAGGCGTGCTCCGATCTGACTTAGTACGTCTCAGGCCCAACAAGGGCCTGTACGTTTGTGGGCGTGATGGTGATGAATCGAAGAGACGGCTGCTGCATCAGTTAATTGTTGTGTCAGGACTAGCTGGGCAATTCGAGTTCCTTTTAGAATTACCATGGGTGGTGTCCAAATCATAGCTACAATACAGATTTTTCTAGTATAGTCACTGTCTATTGCTCCTGGCAAGACAAACAAACTCTTAAGTCCAGCAGACGACTGTCCTAATGAAAGGGGTCCACATGGTTTTTCTTGACATTTCACTGGATTGGTGATACCCGTAGGGATCTTTTGGGGCTTGATGTCACTGCGAGTCACATCTACTGCGGTTGCCAGGTCCAGTCCAAGGCTTCCACTGGTTGCTGGTTGGAGGGAGGTGGGTGGCTGGAGTTGTTGTTGAAGGGAAGTGGGAATTGGCTGGTTGTCGAAGGGAGGTAGGGATGGCTGGTTGCTGAAAGGAAGTGCGGGTGGATGATCGCTGGAGGTAGGTGGGGGTAGCTGATTGTTGGAAGGGAGTGGAAGTGGCTGGTTGCTGGAGGGGAGTGGAAGTGGCTGGTTGCTGTTGTTCGAAGGGGTCCACACTAGAGCCGCAGTTGGGGTCTTTGTGCCGTGGCTCCTTGCGCTCCTCGATCCATTTCCCTGGTATCTGCAGACTTCGGTAGCATGAGTGTTCGTATTACAGTGTTGACACCAGACTGTGGCTTTGTGACAATGCCTTCGAAGATGTCCAGTGTGTCCACAGCAAAAACATTTGTCGGTTGATTGTTGCGGCTGTCTGGCGTCGACAGGACGTAACGGGGCTAAGGCTGCTAAGGCTTGGTGCTGAATTGCAAGAGCTTACTGGTGGGCTTGCTGTTGGACTAAAAAGGCTTGTTGTTGGGCTACAAGAGCTTGCTGCTGGGCTTGCACCATACCTTTCCCTACATCTTTTATTGCCTCAATTAGCATTGCCTGAGTCCCTACTGGTACTCTAGATAACTGTTCCAGCATCTCCTCAATTGATGCTTCTGATGGCATGGAGGAAATTATATTTTTCGTGGGAGTATTGCTATTGTCTAGGATACACTGACGGAGCAATGTAGTTTTCATTTGATCTGGTACACAAGTCTGGTTGATGGCATCAGTGAGTTTATCTACAAACTGTGAGAATGGCTCATCTGTGCCTTGCTTAATTGACATATGAGATGGGACAACTGATGTAGTTCTAACTTTACTTATAGCTTCTCTCGCAAATCTCATAAACTCTCTTATTATATGTAGGCCTAATCTTGCTTGTGCCTCAAAATTAGCAAGTAGTCCACAACCCATAAATTGATTTATTGTTATCCCATACAGGGGGTCATTTTGTTCTCTAGAAATGTTTACGAATCTGTGACATAATGTTTGCCAATAGGCTCGCCATAACAGTAAAGGTGATTGAGTCATGATCATTCTCATAATTCCTTTTATATCCTCTGGGAGCAACAGTCCTGAGCCCCAGATATAACTTATCATTTGCTTAACTGGTTCACCATGCAACTCGCATTCATTTATGGTAGCTCTTAATTGTGTTAGCAATTTCTAATTTAAAGAGTGATACTGCAACTCCACATTTCCGTGATTAGCTTTTGTATATATGATCGGGAAAACTTGTGGCAGGGTATCTAAAACTGAGGAAAAATCATAATCTTTATTATTAAGGGCTTGCTCATGCATTTGAGATCAATTAATCGTTAAGGTGCGGTAGTGCCGTGCAGCAGGCTTTTATTTCTCAAAAGCGGCTGCTTGCGGCGGGGGAGGGAGGGGGGGAGGGGGGGGGGGGGGGAGGAGGAGGGAGGAGGGAGGAGGGAGGAGGAAGGAGGGAGGAGGGAGGGGGGGAGGGGGGGCTGTCTCGGAGGAGGGAGAGGGGAGGGAGGAGGAGGGGTGCTGCGGGCCGGGAACGTCCCTGTCGGATGATGTACGGCGTAGGGGTGGGGCCGAAGGCGGGGCCCAATGGAGGTCGGGACCAGCCCTGGAGCCACCCTCGCCGGATGACACAGGACATAGGGTTTCCGGACTCTGATTCAGTCCGCTTCCGGCTCTGCAAGTGGTCACTTCCGTCCCGTCCGCACATCCCGAGCCACATGGCTCAAGATGGCCGGCACAGGCCACATCAGAGGGAGAGGGGGGGGGGTGGGGGGGGGGCAGCGAGTTGCGTCGGAACTTCACTGGAAATTTTGAGCAAGCTGTACAACTATTTCGTCTCCCGTTGGGGGACAGGGATCATAATCAACTCCTAATTGATGCAAATCTGGTATCGGCTGCCCTTTTAAGGTTGCCGAAGCTACAGCGGCGATTTTCTTCTCTGTCTGATAACGGTGCAAGCAAGTAATCATTGTATGCTACGGTTTCATTAACTTACGAGCTGTCTTATCCTCTTCTATTACCTTATGCCACAAAATATCTCCTAAGCTTTTCTATTCTTTCTCATCAAGTAAGTTAGCAGGGTCAGTAAAAAACTGATATGTGCGGCCGTATGCTACAAGCGCCGCCGGATCTTTTCTAAAATCCACATCTTTTATGGCACGTTTCTATAAGAAACTAATAAAAAAGGTCTAGAATAAAATAGAAATATAGAAAGTCTAGGGCTACTTCGTTCTCTATTTTCTGCGCACTTAACTATCCCTTTATTATTTTGGTGCAGCCTTAATCCGAGCCTTTTATGGGCTTTTTGTGCGAGTCTTTTGTGGGCTTTTTACAACTTTTTATAACTAAGAACCGGTAGCCCTTCCCCAGCAGCAAACAAACTCGTTCATTTTTCTTTAAGTTGCGAATCACCTCTCTACGCCTGCGTCGAGAGGAATTTTTTGCCATCCGAAACTTTGCTTTTTCGGTGCTTTCTTGGTGCCCCGTTCCCAGCCAAGTTTTTTGGTTTTAGCGGTTTTACCTGCCGAGCTGTGATTGGTGCTATCGATGGTTCGGTCCTCCACCAGGCGTCCCTAGTGAAGATCGGTCTTCCGCAGGATTTGCCTGTTGATTTCGAAACTTTTCAGACTTTTTCAAGGCTCTTCAGACTTTCTGATTGTTCAGGGCCTGTAGCACGGTTCGGGCGCCAGTTGCGGGAGCGGCAAAGAAAATGCGTGCAACCAATATGGTTGATAAACGGACTTCTGGTTTATTGCGCAGCAACTTTTTCTTATATAGTGCTTCCGTGACCACGCCCCAGCCACCAACATAACTTTTTATTGGACACCCGGTGTGTTTACCTGTAGCACAGCGAATCCCTGGTGCAGGTAGCACCGGAGTATGGGCCGATCTAATTGGCCTCCCAAACATGGGGTTGGGCATAGCAAAGGGGTCGTACCTCCTATCTCTTCGAGAATATTCAGGAATATTCTCCAACATTCTCCAAACCTCTCTAACATTCCCCAACATACTGGTATGTCACATTCAGGCTCCTCTCCAGTGACCCCACTTTCACCCCTGGCTGTAGAGAGAACCACAAATCCTCAGGTGTCGCCGATAATGAACTGGGAGCTTAGGCCCAGCTGTTCCCAATAATTAAGGCCTGCCCCAGCCGGAAATGGGCGGGGCTGAAGGGCAAAATAAAAGGCATGCTCACAAAAGCAGAAGAGAAGATGCAGAGAGATGCCTGGGAAGAGAGATGGCAAGAGAGCTCTGGAGAAGAGCCGTGTCCCTGACAGAAGGGCTCGCTGCAACACCTGGCCCCCTTTATACCTAGTGTAAAACTCTGCTAATTAGCTCTGATATCTCCTGTCCTAAATCCCTTTTCCGTCTGTGGGATAAGCTCTTCCCATCCCTTGTTAGGAAGCCTGGTCTTCTGTAAATTAAGCCTTGGTCAAAAGAACTGGTCCCTGGAGAAGTAAGGAGGAGGGTCAGCAGAACTGTCACCTGGGAGGTCTGGCAGGCAAAATTTGGCCTCTTTCAGAATCTGGTTGAGAGAATCCCTTGGGAGGCAGTCCTAAAGGGCAAGGGATTTCAGGAAGTCTGGACAGTGCTCAAGAAGAAACTCTTAAAGGTGAAGGATCAGAGGGCCCCATGTGCTGTAAGATGAACTGGTGGGGAAAGATGCCCAGCCTGGCTGAACAGAGAGATCTGGTAAAAACTCATCTAAAAAAGGAGAGTTTGTGGCCTTTGGAAAAAGGAGCAGGGCACTCAAGGGGACTTAAAAGATGTCAGGAGGCAACAGAGGGAAAAAATTACAATGTACAAACACGATATTATTATAAATGACCGAGACTCAATATTCTTCTGTTAATGGTTTAATTAATAAAATTGCAATAAGCAAAACAGCGCTGGGTGCGTGGGGAGTCTCTGCTCCACTCACATGCACGCCATAAAGTTTAATCTTTTAGTTTATATTACATACCTTAATACATATTCATAAGTATTCTAATACATATTCATGACTGTTCTAGGAATAGGCTGGATTATGTTTATTAGTTAATGGAAGAGGCAGCCTTCAAAGGCGCATGCCCACTTTATCTCTGAGGGTCTTTTTGACCCCTATCTGGTGGTCGTTGGATGAAGTCAGTAGTCTTCCTCAGTTTGCCCTCTTGTTACCCTTTGATTCCGCACATGCGCTCCTTCGCTCTTTCCTTTGCAACACTCTGCAGTCAGCAGTAAAACCACCTTAAATTGCAATGCTATGTGGTGAGCAGCAAAATCAGCTTAGATTAGCACAATGGAATATACATTGTAGCGTTTTCAAGGTATGAAAACTGTGGATGTCTTGCTTCTTTTTCCCCTAAGCCTTGTAGTTACACAAAGAACAGTTATATTTGCATCTTTCACAATGTTGAAGGCAGATATATTATTAGTGTTGCAAGTAGCGAAAGAAATAGAAATTTAGAAGTAGTTATGCTAAGGTTCGGGCTGGTCAAGCAAGCCAGAAAAACATGCCCTGGGAGCGGGTCTTGGAAACTAGCAAGGAATGTGCTAATGTGCTGAGAAGAGGGGAACAGTTTATCAACAAGGAATGTGCTGGGAAGAGGGGAACAGCTTATCAAAGGGGATTAGTCGAGCATATAGAACATGAAGAAAAGTAAACTGACAGTGAAGATAAGGGTTATTACGCATGTAAGGGGGGTTGGTGGTGGGAGACAGTTAAAACAATATCTTAAGTTGAAAAAGTATGAGAGATTTGTGGTTTGTGGATGTCTTTCTATTGTTATCTGCATGATGTGTGTAACTGAAATTCCGCATGAAGGCTTCATTGTAAAAGGGTATAAAAGCTGAACCGAAAACGAGGATCGTTGGAATCCTGACTTGGGACACTAGTCCTCAGGTTTCCCGGGCCCCGAATAAAGCACCGCATAAACTGACACTCTGTTGGTTTGTGTCTTGACTACGGGCAACATTAGTACTCCCAAAATGGGGTTAACAAAATACTTTATAAAACTTGGGTTAGTAAACACTTTATAATTATTCAAATAATTATTCAACATGAATTCACAAACACACACGTTACAATGTGAAATTAATCTGTCTGCTGCCATTGAAGACCATAATCAATGCTTCTATGAATACATTAGCAACAAAAGGAGGGTGAAGGAGAATCCTCATCCTTTTTTGTATGCCAGGAGGACAGCGACCAAGGGTGAGGAGAAGGCTGAGGTACTTAATGCCTTCTTTGTCTCAGCCCTCAGCAGTAGGACCAATTGTTCCTGGGGTACCCAGTCCCCTGAGCTGGCAGACAGGGACAGGGAGCAGAATGGAGCCCCCATGATCCAAGGGGAGATGGTCAGTGACCTCCTGCACCAGCCAGAAACACACAAGTCTGTGAGGCCAGATGGGACCCACACAAAGGTACTGAGGGAGCTGGCAGAAGTGCTCACCAAGCCTCTTGTCATCATTTATCAGCAGTCCTGGCTGACTGGGGAGGTGTCAGAATATTGGAGACTGACAGCTGTCATCCCCACCTACAAGAAGAGCCAAAACGAGGATCCAGGGAGATACAGAGCTCTCAGCTTCACCAGTGCCAGGGAAGGGGATGGAGCAGATGCTCTGAGTGCCATTACACAGCATGTGAAGGACAGCCAGGAGATGGGGGACAGACAGCATGGGTTTGTGAAAGGCAGGGAGTGCTTGACCAACCTGATCTCCTTCTGTGACAAGGTGACCACTGATTGAATGAGGGAAAGGTGGAGGATGTTGACTACCTTGACTTTAGTAAAGATTTCAGCAGTATTGTCCACAAAATCCTTCTGCAGAAACTGGCTCTATCTGGCCTGGAGCAGTAGCCTCTTCAGTGGGTCAAACCCTGGACGATGTCTGGGCCCAAAGAGTTGTGGTGAGTGGAGCTCAGTCCAGCTGGTGGCCGCTCACCAGTGGTGTTCCCCAGGGTGCTGGGACTGCTCTGCTTCAATCTCTTTATCAATGATCTGGACAAGGGGGTGAGTGCACCCTCAGGCACTTTGCAGATGGGTGGGAGTGTGGATCTGCCAGAGATGAGAAAGGTTCTACAGAGGGACATGGACAGGCTGGGTCATCGACTGAGGAAGGGAAAGGAGATTCCTCCTGGCACTGCCTGGGTGTCCAGTGGGAGAGTGGGAGAAGCAGAGGTTGTGTCTCTAGAGGGGAACCGGCTGTGCTGGAAAGGAGAGAGAGAGGGGACACGAGCGATGACTTCATTGTGTGTCCCACTGGGTTCCTGGGGAGGCCCAGGGAGAGCTGGAGGGAGCCCCGAGAGAGTTGAGCTAGTGGCCAAGTCTGGTGCTGGTCCTGTGCTGCTGGGCTGGGCTCCTGAGACTGAGAGAGCTGCTGGCAAGCAGAGAGTGCTGCAGAGAGCGAGCTCTGGGCAGGAGCAGCTCCTCTGCAGAGTGCAGCAGGGCTGAGGGCACTGCCTGCAGGCAGCAGGGCAGGGGAGAGAGAGGAGGGAGAGAGAGGAGAAAGGCAGCCTGGGCTGGGGGAGAGAGAAATCTTCCCAACCTCTGCCATGGTGAGTCTCTGGCTGCAGGGCAGTGAAGCTGGGCTTCCTGGAGGGGGTCTTCCTTCTCCAGCTGGCAGCCTGTGCCACAGCTGCTGGGATCCTTCTGGAGGATTTTGGTGGGCAGGAGGAAAAGTTTTGGCAGAGCAGGGCTCTCCTGGAGCAGCGTCAGAGGGAGAGGGCATGGGGCTGCCTTCTGCTGGAGATGGCTTCAGGGGCTGAGGGGGTGTGTGCAGGCAGGGGTGCCAAGGGCTGTCCTTCCGAGCAGGGTCCTGCAGCCCAGGGGCTGTGTGCTGGGGCAGGGACTCTGCTGCCTGCCTGCCAGGGGCAGCTCTCAGCCTGCCCAGGGAGCTCCCTGCTGCTGGCAGAAGCTGTGGCTGGCAGGAGACAGGGAGCACAGGGCAGGGTCCTGGTGCTGATGAGAGAGGGATGAATTGCTCAGGGCTGCTCACAGCTCCAGCTGATGCCCAGAATATTTCTGACAGGACTTTTCTGGAGTCCCTTCAGGGAAGGGCTTTCCTGGTCCAGTCTGGGCTCTCCTCAGGCTCTGCTTCCACTTGTCTCTGGCTCAGCTTGGTGGGATGGAAACTCAGCTGTGCAGGGGAGAGCAGGGGCTAAGACTCCTCAAGCATCACCTCAAGGGGTACTGGGAACCTCAGGAAGTGTCTCCACAGCAGCTCAGCTCAGCTCAGCTCAGCTCAGCTCAGCTCAGCTCAGCTCAGCTCAGCTCAGCTCAGCTCAGCTCAGCTCAGCTCAGCTCAGCTCAGCTCAGCTCAACCTACCCATACCATTGTCCTCCGGAGGGGGTGTAGATAAATGAGGCAACCAGGTGCCACTAATTACCAGGTAGTGGGCATGAGCTTATGTTTAGCCCACCTGTGCCTGATTAAGGCAGGCTCCAACTAAGCATTAGCAGGATTAGGGGGGCCAGTAAAAGGTGAGGCCTGACGCACCAGATCATGCCCACTACCTGGTAATTAGTGGTACCTGGTTGCCTCTTTTCAGTACAGGGGGCTGTGCCCTGTTCTTTAACCCCTGCACCCCCAAAGGGGCTGCAGAGCAGAGCTGGGCACCCAGGGGCTCGGCTCGGCTCGGCTCAGCTCTGTAAGCAGGGGCAGGAAGGGAGACTGGGCTTTCAGTGGCTTCAGAACGACCTTTACAGAATATTTGCCTCCATGCAATCATGGCCTCCAGTGACCTTCTCTAACAAGTCTCTGGGGAGGATTTGTCAGTAATGGAACCCAATGGGGCCAATGAATACTTCAAGATAATTTGGGGTTTTGTTTTGGCTTTAAGTTCTGAAGACATTTTTTTTTCAGTCTCTTTTCAGTACCTGAGGATCATGGACTCAGTCCCTCTGGCACCAGGGGGCCCATTACAGTGCTGAGCAGCCATGAGTCACCCTGTGGTGTTTTTAGTGTTCAAGACTAAAGCAGTCCCAGTATGAAGGAAGATTAAAAAGAGCATCAAATAAATTTTTTTGAGAATTTCTAATTTACTGGTTTTCAGTTTAGAAAGTTATATTCAACTGGTATTGGTGCAGAGTGACTCTGAAATAGACCTGGACAGTGAGAAAAAACCTTTGAGATCCAACGCTTCATGAAGAACATTGCTCCTCACCTCCCCAAACACAACATTGCTCTCATTGGCTCCCTAGGAAGGGTCTGGGATGATTTGCCTCCACCACCTTGTCACCACTTCCTTGTCACTACCACCACTTCTACCCTCCATCCAGCAGCTGCTGCTCATTCAGCTCACTCCTGTCCCCACGCTGCCACTTCATCCCCACCGACCCACGCACCTCACATGGCAGCAGCATCATCGGGGTCTCTGCAGGGGAGCCCCAAGTGCTGGCAGTGATTGTCCTGTCACACAATGAGGGGTTGGGGGCAGCGGCAGCGAGCCCGTTCCTGCCCTGCCTGCAGGACACCTTCCCTTAGGGGCAGGAGGAGCAATGCATGACAAGTGTCCCTTTCCAAAAGCCCGCAGCAGCCTCTCTTTCCTACGGCAGCTGCTTTCTCCACTGCCATCAAGAACGCCCTGCAGGCTGCACTTTGCATTTCCCCCTAAGAAAGGGAATGGTTGTTCTTGGCATCACCCAGCACGGACAGAATATCCTGGCTTCGGAAGAAAACTCAACACAAAAAGGGGGGACACCCACTCCCACTGCCTCACAGGTGCCGGCCGTGCCCTCCGTGCCTCCCACCGGCCCTGGCCCCGCCGCGCTGGGTTTGCCCTGGGGGCTCTGCAAGTGAAGAGGGGAAAGGGGGAGGTGGATGTATTCTGGTTTGGGCCACGATAAAGGTAATTTCCTGTCTTGTTCTTCTGCTTTCATCTAAGTAGTTGCACCTGCTGAAATCAACACCCAGTTTCTCAGTCAGTGTCTGCTTCTAGGACTGATAACACTCGATGTTTATAGTTACAGCTGGAGACTGGTGTTCAGAACCAAGGACACTGCTCAGCTCTGAGTAACATTTTACCCTCCAGAAGGAGTAAAGAGGTCCCACTTGCAGCCCTCCTTTGGGGAGGACCGGACAAGATAGATGCCAGAATTGACTAAACAGAGTTTTCCATTATATATATGACATAGTATAAATTTGAGAGATCACAAAGGTCAAACCGCTTCCTGCCCTTCCAGCTTCCCTTTCTTCACCTATTTCCTGTTTGCTTCATCATCCTGGGAGGATTCCATCCGTTCCTCTGCTTGTAGTCCTGACCCATGCCATCCCGAATCTGTGTGTTCCTGCCTACAGCTCCTGACTGCTGCTGACTCCAGGATTCCAGCCTGGACTTTCCCAGGGCTGCCCTTTTGTGTGAAGGTATTTTGACTTTATCAGAGATTTTTTTCATTCTTCTCTCAATATCTGAAGTTCATTTAATGAGCCTCTAAAGCCCAAAGGTGTTGCGTGAGACGAATCTCGCCGTGGGCGCGAGCTCGGTTCACGAACAGAGTCAATCGAGCTAGTGTTGGTTCGGGTTAGTATCAGTGAACTAACTTCGATCCACCTGGCTCTGGAGTCTGCTCAGGAACCACACCCTGCCGATCCCGGGCATGCACACCTGGGCCAGCCCCAACTGGGCACAGGTGGGGCGAGCACTGTCCGGGCCCATCACCCGGCAAGTCCTGGCACCTGCTGCCTACATTTCCCCCCTTTTTTTTTTTTTTTTTTTTTTTTTAAGTTTTTATGGGGGAAAAGATGACAAATACGCGAAGATCTTAGTTGCGTGGTGCCTCGTTGTTCAGAGCCGGTGGTACTGGTCTGGTCGGGGCAGGGCGTGTCCATTTGCTGGGCACCCAGAGAGGCCCAGAGTCTGTGGATACACAGCTGTACCCTCTCCCGGTGAACAGCAATGGTCTTGGCCCCATCCATTGACCTGTTGTTGGTTCTTTGTAATAAATTTGGACTTCAGGCATGCTGATGACTTTCTGCGACGAGTAATGTAGAAGGACGGGTGGCTCTTGGGAGTCGCGGCTTAGGCTCAGAAAATTTAGAGTGAAGAGCGCTTTACTAAGCCGCGTCTGTGGGTCCATATTTTCGCTGTCTTTTTGTTTCTGTAGGTATGTCTTCAGGGTGCGATTGGCTCTTTCTACAATCGCTTGCCCTGTAGACGAATGGGGGATTCCTGTAATATGTTTCACTCCCCAGGTAGCAAAAAATTGCTTAAGCTTTGCGCCTGTGTAGGCCGGCGCGTTGTCTGATCCTGTTGTTGATCCTGAGGGATCCCCATGACAGCGAAACAGTTGGTCAGATGACGGACCACGTGTAGCGCCTTCTCCCCCGACTGAGCTGTTGCCCAGAGCATGCCTGAGAAGGTGTCAATTGTAACATGGACATATTTCAGTTTTCTGAATTCCGGGACGTGTGTTACGTCCATCTGCCAGATTTCTCCGGCTTGAAGCCCGCGTGGATTCACACCCATTCCCAGGGCAGGGCCGAACTGGGCGCACTGGGGGCAGGCTTTAACGATGCCTTTTGCCTCCTCCCAAGTGATGTCGAACGTGCGCTTCAAGGCCCTAGCGCTCTGATGAAATAGAGAATGGCTGTTCTGGGCTTTGGAGAATTCGGTAACTGGGTTTTGTAAACCTAAGCTGACTAGAGAGTCAGCTTTGGCATTCCCTTCCCCCAGGCCTAGCGTTGTCTTGTGGCTACGGATATGAATAATGCAGCATGGCTGTGTTCGGATTTTCAGCGCACACTGCAATGATAGGAAGAGTTCCTGTAGCCTTTTGTTGGGCACTGGCTTAATGAGGGCATCCTCGATACGGTTTGCGACTCCGACTGCGTATTGGGAGTCGGAGACGATGTTAACGGGAACTTGCTGCCACTGCGTCAGAGCCCAGATGATCGCGAGCAGTTCCAGGGTTTGTAGATTGTCCTCGGAGGTGCCTGGAATCAGATGCTGTTTCCACTGGCCTTTGTCCTTCCATACACAGGCAGACATTCTGGATCTTTGTCCAGCGTCTGTGAATACTGTTATACCGGGCACTGGGCGCTCTGAGACAATCGGTTGCTTGAGCCACTGGAACTGGCTGATAGCTTGTAATCGCTGATGTTTTGGGCCATTATGACGCACCTTGCCGGGATAACCAAGTAGGGCGAGCTGTAGAGGCTCGGAGTGTTGTAGCATCCAGTCAAAATCGGTGGTTTTGATTGGGATGTTGATCCACTCCGGTTCTTGGCCGTCTACTTCCAGGCAGCGCTGGCGTCCCTTCCGTATGAGGAATGCTATTACCTCGGTCTTTTGCCATATGCCCTTCTGAGGCGTATGGGGAGGGAATAGCCATTCTAAAATAGCTATAGACTCTGATCTTGTAGAGTCTCGGTTATAAGTCAGATTGAGTTTGCGTTCCCCAGGTATTCTTTTGTTCGTGAAGTCCTGCATGAGTAAAGCGAAGGGGAATGAGGGGTGGTTACATACCCACACTCCGATGGGGTGGGTGGCGTCTCGCCGATCCGCATAGCCGGTTGTCAGCTTGTGGACGACCTGCTTCAAGGCGTTGGAGTGGTCCTCGGTCCAGTCCACAAGTGCCCCTGGATGTGTACCCCGTAATAAGGACAAAAAGGGGTGGATGTCTGCATTGGTGAGACCTATAATTGGTCTAACCCATTGTAGTTCGCCCACTAGTTTTTGGGCGTCATTCAGTGTTTTAACTGAATGGACTACTTCTAATTTTTGAGGTCTCACCATAGCATCATTTACCTTCCACCCTAGGTAGCTCCAGGGTGGCTTCATTTGAATTTTTTCCAGAGCTACGATTAGTCCTTTGGTCTTGAGGTGGTCGGTCAAGACCTGGCCGATGTTTTCGGGGAACGGGGCTTGCTGGCAAAATAAGATATCGTCCATATAATGATAAATTATCGTATCCGGCATTGCTTTTCTAATTGGCGCGAGCGCCCGTGCCACATACGATTGGCATATGGTCGGGGAATTTCTCATTCCCTGTGGCAGTACCACCCACTCATATCGCTTCGCTGGTTCACTTTTGTTAACTGATGGGACCGTGAACGCGAAGCGAGCAGTATCTTCACGATTTAAGGGGATATTGAAAAAACAGTCCTTTAAATCCATGACCAGAAGATGCCAGTCTCTAGGTAGCATGGTAAGCAGGGGCAGCCCAGGTTGGAGGGCGCCCATTGGCCACATCTGGTCATTAATTTTTCTCAGATCTTGTATCAATCTCCACTTGCCCAACTTTTTTGGAACCACGAAGATGGGTGTGTTCCACGGGCTCACGGATGGCTGGATGTGTCCAGCGTCTAGCTGTTCTTTTATCAGGCGATTTGCTATGTCTAGCCGCTCCTTGGAAAGGGGCCACTGCTCTACCCAGACAGGGGTGTCCGACTTCCAGCGGAGTCTGGGGGTCAGCGGCATGTCAGCAGTGGCCCTTATTGAAAATTTTGGGAGGGTTGGGTGGGTTCAGGGATAGTGAGGATGGCCCCTATCTGGCTCATCACGTCCCGACCAACCAACCCCCCGAGCTGACCGGGCAAGGGTAACACATATGGTCTCACAGTTACCACTTGCCCTTCTGGAAATTTAATGTGTACTGGTTGGTGCGCTTGCAGGGGGGTGGAACCGCCACCTATCTCCTGAATGGCGTCAGAAACTGCAATAAGCTTCCATTTTCGAGGCCAGATATTCTTACTGATGATTGTGACGTTGGCTCCTGTATCTAGCATTACAGGGAGGGTTTTTACCTCTTTGCCGATCGCCATCTGTATGTTTATAATCAGCCTTGTTCTCATCTGTTGCGCCAGGGTTACCAAAGTGTCTCCAGATGAGCCAAAGGCCCGATCGCCTCTCTCTGTTTTAACATTCTTTCCTAGGTCTAATTTTGGGAGTGGGACTAGCTGTGCTAATCGGGTTCCTGCCTTAATTACTAGGGGGGGATTTAGTGTAAAACACATTACCTTTATTTCCCCCGTGGAATCGGCGTCTATAACCCCTGGGAGCACTACTAGTCCCGCCAGTCCTGAGGAAGAACGTCCTACTAAAAGTGCACCAACGTTAGAATTTTCATGGATTACCGGTCCGTACGTGTTTGTTGGTATTGTGTGGACAGCCGTGGTCAGCAGCGTGGTGTCTATCGCAGATTGTAAATCGATGCCGAGGCTTCCCCGGGTTGCTGGGGCGGGGAGCCGGCATACAGCGTTGGCCCGGCTACTTGTATCCCGGCGCGGGGGCCCCTCGCGCTGTCCCTGCCGTTTTTTTGGTACCAGCAGGCTGCGTCGTTGTGTGTCGCTTGCTGACAGCGATTACACCAGACGACTGCAGAGCAGTTTCGCCAGGTGTGTCCCCTTGCGTGGCATCGCGAACAGACCGGGCTGGACTGCCTCTGTCTGTTCGGGCGATTTCGCTGGTTTTGACGGCCACGTCCTCCGTTATTTCCCAGTTTTTGTACTACCGCCGCGAGGAGCTGATGGGTTGGCTCCAATGCGGCGGCGAAAGCACCAGCCATTCCCTGGTGCTGCTGGTGCTGAGACGCCCTGGAGGCAACGTCCAGCATTTCTGACACTGGCGCCGTTTTCGGCAGTGTCGAGAAGAGGGCTTTTGATCTGGGATTTGCATTCTCGAATGCCAGTAGTTTAAACATAGATTCACGCTGCTCTATCGTCAGGTCTGATTGAGCCGTGACAGATTGCCACAGTCGATCGACAAAATTTTGGTAGGGTTCGTTCAACCCTTGCTTTACATTGGTAAATGATGGCACTGGGTGCGGTTCTGGTACTGCGTAAAATGCCTGACGTGCCAGTCTTGCCGCGGCGTGGTGGAGCTCGCGCGGGTATTGTAGCTGAAGATCGATCTCTGCAAAGCGCCCGGAGCCGGTGAGCATCTCCGCTGTGACGCCCACTAGCGGATCTCCGGGTGCCCTAGCGCGGTTAACTTCTGCCACGGCGAGGCGTTCCCACTCCCTTAACCAGATGATTTGTTGGGAGGGGGTTAGTAGGTACTGACTTAGACTGCGACAGTCATATGGGCTGTTTACATCGGAAGTGAACAGCCAGTCCAGGATGGCCCAGCCGCTCTCCGACCTCAGCCCCTGTTCTTTGATTATCTGCCTCGCCTGCTGCAGGTTTTTCCATGAGTGTTGTTCAAACACTGGCTGTCCATTAGCGCCCTGCAGCACGGGGCACGCCACAGTGGTGGGCTCCCACTCGCCCTGCAGAATGGCATCCCGGATGATGGCAGACCAGCGCCCTGGGCGACCGGTAGTAGCGCCCCGGGCATTTTGAAGTTGCCGTGGCGGGGTTGGGACATCATCCTCGTCGTCCGTCAGGGTGGGTGGGTTCCTGTACTGCTGAAAAGCTGGGCGATGTTCGACGTCCCGCTTCTCTATTAGTTGCACGGCCCGAGTGACCTGGTCTTGCAGGGCCGATATCTTGTCTTCCAGCGCAGATACTGCCGCTGGTTGAGGGGCTGCTTTTTTCTCTGCAGCCTTCCGTGGGGCCGGGGGCGGCGGCGGGGGTAACTCTCCGCGGCAGCCAGAGGTGCTGCAAGCCGTGGTTTCCGCCCCATCATTTTCCGGTGTTTCGACTTCCGGGCCGATGAAGCCCAAAAAGGCCGAATAAACTGTTTAGAGACAAAGTTTTGAGTCTTTAAACAGCAAAGGTATTTATTCACGGATCCGGGGAACTCCCAGCTCACGCTGGACAGAAAGTTCACACTCGGGGGGGGTAGGGTTAGGGTATTTATACAGCCTTTCATGCATATTCATAAGATTACGACAGGTAATTATAATATTCATAACAGGCGGAGTCTGGGCGAAACCAGGTGGAGTCTGGGCGGAACCAGGTGGAGTCTGGGCGGAGTTGTTCTCTCGGGGATATGTCCCTCTTGGGGTTAAACTTCTATCTCCCTTGATTCCAGGTGGCTTCATGTTGTTCTATGGATATCAGGCCCCAGCCATAACTTTTCTCTTATCTGCTGGTTGTGGCATCTTTATGTTCTCCTTGTGCAGATGTTCACATGCTTTTGGGGCCAAGCTGGCACCTCCCTGGCCTTGGCGGTGCCTTGATCTAAAATGAGATTTACACTCTCAATTATTTCTCAGGCAGAAAGCTAGCTTCGTTAGGCCTTGTTTTGCTTTTCGCTGTGACAGTGGAAAGCTGTTTTGCTCCTAACTGAAACAGTGGAAAATTACGAGTTTGGACTGCTTTGCCTGGTCTTTTCTCGGTTTAGTCTTGAATTGTACCGGTTATGATCACTAGTTCTAATTCTACATTAGATAAATTCACACAAACAACTTGGCCTGCTCTCCTTTTCCCACAGGAATTGAACTGTTGAGATCCTTTCCTGTTTCACCGATATCCGATAGGAGTTCGGTCACGGTTTGGTGGGGCTTCCCGGACATGCCCTTTATGACAGGCTTGCCACTGGTCAGCCCCAGACATACTTGCTCGTTTTTTCCTTCCTCCAGGGGTGGCGCCGAGGGGGTCATGTCTGGCGCTCTCTCGGGCTCCTCCCCCTCGAAGGGTGGTGCCGAGGGGGTCGCAGCAGGCATTTCCTTCGGGGGAAATGCCTAGGTCTTTCGTAATGGAGCCGCGGCGGTGGCAATTGCCACTTCTATTTTGGCTTTCATAACAGCTAATACATTGCAAACGACCCGCCAGGTGTTGTCCGCACCAATAATGTCGCCGTTGGTCTCCTTATAGTGGAGACTTACCAGCAGATTATACACCTCCCCCCAGAGGTCCCAGGCGGTCTCAGGACCCGGGTAGCGGAGGGGTTCCTGCCTTTCCGCCTGGGCTGCAATCTGCTCGGCAACGGCGGTGCCGGTAGGTTTGCTTGCATAGGATCCCATCATCGGTTTTACTGATGTCGATGTCGAAGAGAAGAAAAGGTTTCTCTTACCCGAATCTTTCGGGGTATCGAACGGTCTGTGGAGAAGGGTCACTTTCGGACGAAACGCTCGGGGAGACGGTTTAGACCGAAATTGCTGCCCGCATTCTCCATCAGATGTTGCGTGAGACGAATCTCGCCGTGGGCGCGAGCTTGGTTCACGAACAGAGTCAATCGAGCTAGTGTTGGTTCGGGTTAGTATCAGTGAACTAACTTCGATCCGCCTGGCTCTGGAGCCTGCTCAGGAACCACACTCTGCCGATCCCAGGCATGCGCACCTGGGCCAGCCCCAACTGGGCACAGGTGGGGCGAGCACCGTCCGGGCCCATCACCCGGCAAGTCCTGGCACCTGCTGCCTACACAAAGGAGCTCTTTATCTTTTGCTTTTTCATTCATGTCTTCAAGACCTATAGAGCTCCTTGGAGTTTTTAATTTTTTCCCAGTGGATATCAGGAGGAAGATTTCGAAGTGCACCTTTGCACTCTTAATTGAAAGGGAATATTTCATTACTTTGTACTTCAGAGGAGAGCTTCTAGCAGCATTCTCCAAGTGATAATGACCCAGAGGGTCTCCTCAGGAGGTCTGCACCAAAAGGAGAAGCAGTTCCTTGAGGTCTGACCCTGGATGGACACCCTTGCTCCTCACCTCCCCAACCCCACCACTGCTCTCCTTGGCCCCTGGGATTTGCATCACTTCTCCTCCCATCAGACTTCTCCCCTGGTCTCTGCAGCTGGATGGTTCAGTTCCTTTGCACCAGCTCCCCCCTCTTTTCCTTAGAGAACTGCTGCACACGGGCACAGCAGGAGTTTTCCTCTTTGCAAACAAAGTAAACCAAAGCATGATAGTTTCATGGCCAAACACACTCCTCAACCATATGCTAAGTACGAGCTGCCCCTAATGAGGTCACCTTTCTACAAGGGATAATCTTATGGGAAATCCTTTGTGTCAGGAGACACAAAAAGATGGACACAAACACAGTGACAGAGTTGGCTAAGGAGGCAATCAGAGTGCTGAAATGTTTGTGAGCTTTGACTCCCTGAAGCTGAGAGCATCAGCATAGGTGAGAGGAATGGGAATGAACAAAGAGGAGTATTTAATCATTAATCAATCAATCAATCAATCATTAAACTCTTCTTGTCTCAATCCATTCCTCCACCCCACTGCTGGATAGCAAGCTGTGTGAATGGCTGTGTCATGGTTTAACACTGGCCTGGCAATAACAGATGCTCTCTATTAATGCCCCTCCCCTCCCTGATAAAGAAAGGAGAGAGAATAAGGGAGAGAGGCTTATGGGTTGGAAAGTAAGCTACACAGCTTTAATTGAAACAGTAATGATAAAAAGGAAAAAATACTAAACATATACAAATATACAGGAAAATTTATACCACATTTCTTTCCCCCTCTCCCCCAATAACTCTCATGTCACCACCGAGGCTGCAGGGCAGCCCTGGGAAAGTCCAGGCTGGACTCCTGGAGTCAGCAGCAGTCGGGAGCTGGAGGCAGGAACACACAGATATGGGCTGGAATGGATCAGGACCACAGGCAGAGGAACGGATGGAATCCTCCCAGGATGATGAAGCAAACAGGGACAGGGGAAGAAGGGGAAGCAGGAATGAAAGGAAAAAGGGTTTGGCCCTCGTGATCCCTCAAATTTATACTGAGTATGATGTGTATGGGATGCAATACTCTCTTTGGTCAATTTTGGCCATCTATCTTGTCTATTCCTCCCTAGGGGAGGGCTGCAAGTGGGACCTCTTTACTCCTTCTGGAGGGTAAAATGTTACTCAGAGCTGAGCAGTGTCCTTGGCTCTGCACACCAGTCTTTAGCAGTAACTATAAACATCGAGTGTTATCAGACCTAGAAGCAGACACTGACTGAGAAACTTGCTGTTAATTTCAGCAAGTGCAGCTACTTACAAGAGACTTAGATGAAAGCAAAAGTACAAGACAGAAAATTATCCTTATTCTGGCCTAAACCAGGATAGGCTGCGTTTGAGGGCACGGTCTCAAGTTGTGCCGGGGGAGGTTTAGGTTGGATATTAGAAAGAATTTCTTTACTGAGAGGGTGATCAAGCATTGGAATGGGCTGCCCCAGGAAGTGGTGGATTCTCCGTCCCTGGAGATATTTAAAAAGAGACTGGATGTGGCACTCGGTGCCATGGTCTAGTAACTGCAGCGGTAGTGGATCAAGGGTTGGACTTGATGATCTCTGAGGTCCCTTCCAACTCAGCCAATTCTATGATTCTATGATTCTATGCTAAGTGCCAGGCTGGGGTTGGGCCCAATGTGGGGCACGAAGGGATGAGATAACAACAGATCTGATCAGAGAGTGTAAAAACAAATTAATTATAATTATTCTCTGTATGGGTTTATGTAGGCAGCAAGTGCCCAGACGGTGCCCCCCCCGCCTGTGCCCAGCTGGGGCTAGCCCAGGCACGCATGCCCGGGTTCGGTAGGTGTGGTTTTCCGGGGAGAATTCCAGAGCCGGACGGATCAAAGTTAGCTCCTGATACTATCCGAGCCAGCACTAGCTTGACTGACTCCCACGGCGAGACTCATCCCACGCAACAGGTTTAAGAGTCTCTGGTCACCATGTTGGTTGGTTTGGTCTCAGAGCTGTTCCTAGACCTGTGTGATGTCACACCTTCATTGCTCCTTGTTATGCTGAATGTCAGCTCTGGAGCCTGCTCAAGGGCATCATTGGGCTGTGCTGTGTGACACTGATGGTGACACTGACTTTGGACCTGCAGCCAGCGTGGACATCACCTTCATAGTTCATGTGACACCTTCTGCATACTGTTATTAATTACAGCTATCACTGTTTTTCTTAGGAGAAACTGGTGCAAGACATGTCTCCATACTTCTGGTGTCATCTCCTGGACATTATTTATAATTTCACTTTTCCTTTTTTCTCCTTTATGAATGGGACAACATTCCTGATATTCTCATTCTCTCTATGGTTAATTGCAATAGCTGAAGTTTTGAAAATTTCTACTGTCCTTGGGATGCCAAAACCTGTGTGGTTTAGTTCATTAGTAGGAACCAACACAGCTCTGGGTGCTGTTGATGTCTTGTTCAGGGTTAAACAACTTTCTATGAAGACTCCGTCAGAGGTTTTGTAATAAAAAACACTTTCCAGCCATTTGGTATATTAGGGCAATGGGAGGGAAAAAATTTCTGGATGCTAGAATGGCAATTTTTGTCACATCATTCCACCAAAACAATATGGTCTAGATTTGAAATGTTATCTGAAGTGATTGCAAAACTGTGAGTATGTGCTAGAGGTATTTTTGCATTAGATATTGCTGTAATACATATCCCTATAAGTAAACAGGATTTTCATACAACTGTAGAAAAATCCGCGGAGGCTTAAGGACAACACGTAGTCACCAGTATGGTTAAAGTGAAGTCGTTTATTAACAATTCATACTCGCTTTATATAGAACCCTTGTTTATATAACGATATCTTGAAGGTGGCTATATCTTGGCCACAAATCCTGTTCTCACAGAATTTCTGCTGGCTACATCATTCATTATCCTTTTATTCTTCTTTTCTGCTGCCAGCTCCCTTATCTTTTTCCCATAACTCATCTTTCAGTAACCTTGCAACTGGGCCTCAAGGCCCTTAGTTTACTCTAGCTAAAGCTAAATAGTCAGGATTGCTCACATGTCTGTTTTCTTCCAGATAGTTTCCCAACATACAACTATTCAAATATCACTGTCTTCTCATATTTCCTTAGCAGATTACCCTGGAGAGATACAGTTCAACTTGCTGAGTCACAAATTGTTCCAGTCCCTGCAAGAATTAACAATCCAGCGTTCTTCTATTTTATCAACAGTACCACCAGAGAGAACTACTCTATTACTGGATGGATCTGCTGGCTCACACAAAGCAGTGGTAGCTTGGCATGATTCTGCTTCAGACCAATGGCCTTCACATGTTGTGCTACAAGAAGGATCAGCACAGGGCATAGAATTGTGTGCAGTGATAGAAGCCTTTTAATTATTTTCAGGGACAGATATTAATATTATAGTGGATTCTAAGTATGTTTATGGAGTGTTAGATAGAATAGATGCTTGCTGCCTTTCTGCCTTTCCAGACATGCTCAGCATTTTTTCCCCTGGAACTGCCATTGTATTATTCACACTTTCTAAATGAAAAAACTATCTGGATGTTCTAGCAAGCTGCTGACACTCATTCTGGGTATAAATAATATTGTACCACCACCCACAAAAGGAAAGTTACCAGCAGTTGTTTAAATGCAGAAACATTGCTCAGAGGAGCTGAAGTATATTTGGGGGCTCTACTTCTGCCTCTCTCTCTTCTCTTCTTCCCCTCCCTGTTTCAGTCTTCAAAGAGCTTTTGGAGTGAATGTTTCCCTGAGTCAAAGAATACCTCAGGCTGTTGCCCGAAGTCAAGACACAAACCAACAGAGTGCCAGTTTATGCGGTGCTTTATTCGGGGCCCCGGGAAACCTGAGGACTAACGTCCCAAATCAGGATTCCAACGATCCCCCTTTTCGGTTCAGCTTTTATACCCTTTTTACAATGAAGCCTTCATGCGGAATTTCAGTTGCGAAACAGTTACATGCAGATAAAAATAGAGAGACATCTACGAACCGCAAATCTCATACTTTTCAATTTTAGATATTGTTTTGACTGTCTCCCACCATCAACCCCCCTTACATGCGTAATAACCCTTATCTTCAATGTCAGTTTACTTTTCTTCATGTTCATGCTCGACTAATCCCCTTTGATAAGCTGTTCCCCTCTTCCCAGCGCATTCCTTGTTGATAAACTGTTCCCCTCTTCTCAGCACATTAACACTTTCCTTGTCGGTTTCCTGCTTTTCTGTCCTGCTTGACCAGTCCAAACCTTAGCATAACTACTTCTAAATTTTCACCTCCCCCGCCACCTGCAACAAGGCTGGAGGAGACCCCTGAGCATCTCCTTGTCTGAGTGCCCTGCTCAAAGGAGGCTGAACCAGATGAGGTTGCTGAAGGTGTCCCCCAGCGTGGCTTCATCCACACAGGGGCTGAGAGTGCCTTTTGTCCCACCCCACAGGTAACATCATTGGATCAGTGATGGTCACTGAGGCACCATCACTACCTGACAGGAGGACTTTCAATCACTGATGGCATGTGAGTGACCCTCATCATCAAGTGAACTTCCCACCCATGCTATTCTCCAGGTCCTCAGTCCAGACATCACAAGTCTGCCTATTAAGGGGCAATGGTAGACCATGTCAAAGGGTTTACTGAAGTCCAGGTCCACCCCATGGCCTTCTTTCCTCTGCCCACTCTGGTTCAGCAATCCCTTTTTTGTCCTTCATCTGCCTGGAGTGCCCTGCCGGAGCATTGGCCCCATCAGCATCCCAGGGACAGAGGTGATGTTGACCAGCAGGTAGTTCTCCCCACCCCCCTTCCTGTCCTTCATGGTTAAAAGAAATGCCCTTATCCAAGGTGCAGGTGCCCTCTCAGGACAGACCTTCCAGTCCATGAATCTTACAGGGAAGGTGACAGCAAGCCCAGCACTGAAGACAAGATGTGGCCACCAGCAGGAGACACTCAAAGGTGCCAAAGGTTCATAAAATAGCTCTGAGGCCACTGTGGGCAGAGATGGTGTCCAGCAGCTGGGACAGGCTGGTGGACCTTGGCTGAAGGAAGCAGATCCCAGTGCTGCATTCAGGTGGCTTCCCAGGGGACGTTAGTGTCCAGGTGAAGTGACCTGAGGACACCGTCTGTGCCACTGACCTTCATGGCACCCTGGGAAGAGCTGGTGGTGTTTGTGCTCCCACAGAGCCTTCTCCCTGCTGAGCACCTCTGGGCTGGCCTGGCCACCCATCCCTGCACCCTGTCCCCAGGCTGCCCCCCTCCCCGAGCTGGGGGTGCTGCTCTGCAGAGCACAAGGCTGGGGTGCCCAGGGCTGCCTCTGTTCATGGGCTGTGCTAGTCAAGCTGGGAGGCAGACCCAGCTGATGGTGCTCACTGCCACTGACCACCTCCCACACAAGCTCTTGGGTGCCCAAGGAGGGTGCTCAGAGGGGCCCTGCCTGATTCCAGTGCCATGGGCTGTCTTTATGGCACAACGTTCACCATCCCTGAGGGCTCTGGACACCAAAGAAGTCACAAAGGAAGCAGCCCTAAGTCCCCAACCCCCCCCCCCCCCCCGGTACCATGATGGCATCACAGGGAGCCCACAGAGAAAGCAGCACAGCAACAATCTCTGCAGAGTCAACTCCTTGGGCAGCTTCTTGAGAGCAAGTGTGGAAGAAGAGCTGAGCTGAGGAGATCCCCTGTGATGATGGAAGGGCTGTTCTAGAGGCCAGCTCTGTCACAGCAGTGCCCGTGCCCTGTCCCTGCCTGCGGGCACAGGACTGTCACAGTGCAGGGCTGTGACCAAGCTGCCAGAGCATTCAGGCCTTACCCAAGGGTGCAGAAGGAGACTGTGGAGGTGGAAAGTGGACAGCTTGGAAAAGATCAAGTGCTGGTGCTCCTGGGCAGTGCCCTTGTGCCAGGACCCTTTCCCCTCCACCTCTGCACACAGGCACTGCCCTGCAGCTCCAGAGAGGGTCTCCAAGGAAGGGCCTCAGGCAAACAATCACTGGAAGGATTTTTATTCTTTTTAAACACACAGAAAGCTCAGCTCTTCTTTGAAAGACTTTGGGTCAAAGAGAATCTGGATATTCACATAATAAGAACAGACAAAAAAAATAACATTCCTATATGAGCAATAATTAGGAAGAAAAAAAAAAGAAAAAAACCCACAAATAACCCATACATACAACCAAAATCAATAAAAAGGGGTGAAGACCATCTCGCTGTTTTCTGAGTTACATTATGAGGGAACTGAAGAATAAGCAAGTAAGTAGAATATTTTTTAAAAAGATCTTGTGATCAGTTTTGAAAATGCATCCTTGAGCTCCTGGTTCCTCATGCTGTAGATGAGGGGGTTCACTGCTGGAGGAACTACCGAGTACAGAAATGACAGCACCAGGTCCAGAGATCAGGAGGAGATGGAGGGAGGCTTCAGGTAGGCAAAGATGCCAGTGCTAATGAACAGGGAGACCACAGCCAGGTGAGGGAGGCACGTGGAAAAGATTTTGTGCATTCCCTGCTCAGAGGGGATCCTCAGAACAGCCCTGAAGATCTCCACATATGACACCACGATGAAAACAAAACAGCCAAAAGCTAAAAAACAACTTAATACAATAAACCCAAGTTCCCTGAGGTGGGAATGTGAGCAAAAGAGCTTGAGGATCTGGGGGATTTCACAGAAGAACTGGTCCAGGGCATTGCCCTGGCAGAGGGGCAGGGAAAATGTATTGGCTGTGTGCAGCAGAGCAGTGAGAAACCCAGTGCCCCAGGCAGCTGCTGCCATGTGGACACAAGCTCTGCTGCCCAGGAGGGTCCCGTAGTGCAGGGGTTTGCAGATGGTCATGTAGCGGTTGTAGGACATGATGGTCAGGAGAAACCACTCAGATCCAAGAAAGAAGAAAAGAAAAAAGACCTGCACAACACATCTGTTGTAGGAGATGTCTGTGTTGTCCCAGAAGGAATTGTCCATGGCTTTGGGCAGAGTGGTGGAGATGGATCCCAGGTCGAGGAGGGAGAGGTTGAGGAAGAAGAAGTACATGGGGGTGTGGAGGTGGTGGTCACAGGTTATGGTGGTGATGATGAGGCCGTTGCCCAAGAGGGCAGCCAGGTAGATGTCCAGGAAGAGCCAGAAGTGCAAGAGCTGCAGCTCCCACCTGTCTGCAAATGCCAGGAGGAGGAACTGGCTGATGGAGCTGCTGTTGGACATCTGCCTACGGGAATGGTGCACTGTCATAGGAGAAAAAAAAGTGACAAGTCAAGACAGAGTTTCTCAAATACATCATTTCACTCCAGGAAACTTGTCTGTAAGATCAAAAACAGTTTCCATACCTTCTTTTCCTGGAACAAAGACAAAGATATTTCTATCAGATCTTCCTTCAACTCTGTGGGTGGATCTCTGAATGTTACTGCCTGACTGTGTAGTGAGGAACAGAACCTCTCTGTGGTGGCTGCCTCAGAGTCAGATCTGCTCTGCAGCTGTGATCCCAAGGGACTAGGGGTCAGGGGCAAGCACTAGTGGTCAACTTTTTCATATCAAGGAAATACTAAACAAAAGCGGTTATCACCATCTACATTCTCAGTACTAACGAAGCAGGGTGGCAGAAAGCAATTTCAGAGAGGTTTGGGATTTATTTCAGCTCCCCCCATCTACCCTGGGGAATGTTATTGGGTTGCTCAAACCCTCAGCATTTCTGCTGCACTCGGGGAGAACAGAGCAAGGCAAGAGGATGGCCTGTGGCTGCATGCAGAGAAGGGGGAGCTGGTCTGACGAAGGGAGGATCAGCTCCTCCCCAGCCTCACAGGGGGCATTGCCCAGAGCTCCAGAGGGCAGAGGGAAGATGGACACCTCCTTGCCAGGGACACATCTGCTGCCTGGAGCTTCCCCAGCCAGGAGCTGGTTCCTTGGCCCCGTCTCCCTTCCTGCCCCTGCTCACAGAGCCCAGCCCAGCCCCTGGGTGCCCAGCTCTGCCTTGCAGCCACTCGGGGGGTGCAGGGGCTAAAGAAAAGGGCAAACACACCCTGAGGACAATGGAAAGTGGAAGCTGAGCTGAGCTGAGCTGAGGTGCTGGGGGGTGGTGGGTGGAGGCACTTCCTGAGGTTCCCAGTACCCCTTGAGGTGATGCTTGAGGAGTCTCAGCCCCTGCTCTCCCCTGCACAGCTGAGTTTCCATCCCACCAAGCTGAGCCAGAGACAAGTGGAAGCAAAGCCTGAGGAGAGCCCAGACTGGACCAGGAAAGCCCTTCCCTGAAGGGACTCCAGAAAAGTCCTGTCAGAAATATTCTGGGCATCAGCTGGAGCTGTGAGCAGCCCTGAGCAATTCATCCCTCTCTCACCAGCACCAGGACCCTGCCCTGTGCTCCCTGTCTCCTGCCAGCCACAATTTCTGCCAGCAGCAGGGAGCTCCCTGGGCAGGCTGAGAGCTGCCCCTGGCAGGCAGGCAGCAGAGTCCCTGCCCCAGCACACAGCCCCTGGGCTGCAGGACCCTGCTCGGAAGGACAGCTCGTGGCACCCCTGCCTGCACACACCCCCTCACTCCTCTTCACAATTCCCCTTCCACCTCCAGCCCCTTCCCCCCTTACAGCTCCCAGCAGCTCTGGCTCTGCAGCTTTAGGAGATGCCTCCAGCAACTGCACCAGATTCACTGCCCTGCACCAGGCACTCACCATGTCAGAAGCTGGGAAGGTTCTCCTCCACTCAGCTGGCACTCATCCCCTCCATCTTCACCCCCTTGAAGCTCTCTCTGCCTTGCTCATCTCCCCCAGATACCCTGGCAGTGCCCTCTGGACAGGACATGGACCTCTATTAAGTACCAAAAGGTTGTGAATAGTTACATAACAAGTATATTAAGAAGTTACGAGAACAAAAAAAAAAAAAAAAAAAAAAAAAAAATAGAAAAGAAGAAGAGAAATGAAAAAGAGAAAAGAGAAAAAGAAAAAGAGAAAAGAAAAAGGACATAGCACATAGTAAAATAATACATACTGCTTTTTAAAACATAAAAAAAAAAAAAACAAAAAACAAAAAACAAACCAGACTTCGCCTGTTATGAATGTAGTAATTGAATGTTGCAATCCTAAATTTAACACAATTCGGCAACTGTGAAGGTCCTAGGACTCCGTTATGCTATGAGCCGGTGGGACCTGGAGACGCTTATAGGGGCCCCCCGACAACATTTCGTCGGATAAGTCTCTCCTATCCTTATTTTGGCTCTCTGCACTAGTGGACGCCAGACCTTCCTAATATTGAACAGAGCTCTGTTAAAGAGTGTATGAGTATGAATGATTGTATGAAATAGACATGTCTTAAATGCGAAGTCGACTCTTACTTGATTAAGACAACGAAATCTGTTTGATAACTTGTTAACCAATTTGTTTGATTCATTAATTGAGTGGTTTGAATAGTTTTTAGATTATTTCAAAAGGGCATTACAACATTGAATATATCAACCTGTTTGATTCATTGAGTGGTTTGAGTAGTTTCTAGATTGTTTTGAAAGGGCATTATATTATTGAATGTATCCTTAAGTTTTGCACGTTTTGTTATTTGCACTATATTTGTTTGAAAATTAGCACTGCAAAATTTTAAACCAAACATGGGCTTGTGCAAAAAGAAAAGGGGGGATATGTTGTGGAATGTTAGAGAGGTTTGGAGAATGTTGGAGAATATTCCTGAATATTCTCGAAGAGATAGGGGGTGCGACCCCTTTACTATGCCCAACCCCATGTTTGGGGGGCCAATTAGATCGGCCCATACTCCGGTGCTACCTGCACCAGGGATTCGCTGTGCTACAGGTAAACACACTGGGTGTCCAATAAAAAGTTATGTTGGTGGCGGGGGTGTGGTCACGGAAGCACTATATAAGCGAAAGTTGCTGCTCGATAAACCAGAAGTTTGTTTATCAACCATATTGGTTGCACGCATTTTCTTTGCCGCTCCCGCATCCGAGCATCACTGTATCCATATAGGAGACCCTATAAGTGTGTGGTGTGTGGGAAGGAGTTTACCCAGAGTTCTGCATTATCACGCCATCACCTCATCCATACAGGGGAGAAGTTGTATCCCTGCACTCACTGTGGGAAAGCCTTCAACAATAGCACCTCTTGGATTAATCACCAACATGTCCACACTGAGGAAAAACCCAACACGTGTCCCCAGTGTGGGAAGGGCTTCACAGCCAGCTCGAGTCTCACCCAGCACCTACGGATCCATATGGGTGAACGTCCCTACAAGTGTCCCGACTGTGGGAAGAGTTTTTCCACGAGCTCTTATCGCATCAGGCATCGTCTCATCCGCACAGGGGAGAAACCCTACTCGTGTCCCCACTGCTCCGAGAGCTTACGTCAAAGGTCCCACTTGTTGATACATCAGCGCCTTCATATGGGTGAACAGCCCTAAAGCTGCTCCCACTGTCAGAAGAGTTTTTACCAGACCTACAATCTCACCTCTCATCACCAGGCCCACCTCAGCCATCACCAGAAATGAAGGGGCGTGGTCAAAGTCACCACATTTTCCAAGCTTGAGAGTTTCAATGATACAACATCTCTAATATGTTGTGGTTTTTTTACCATATAAGGTAAAGCAAGGAAGTGATTATCACTATGACAGACTCCTCAGGGGACGTGGCAGGATGGGGCCATGTCTGTTTCTATTATTTGGTAGGGAACACCCATATGGAGCATTTTATTATGACTTTGCAGCAGGACTTTGAAAGAAAGCAGGAGCTCCTGGCACTCATCCCCTCTATCTTCACCCCCTTGAAGCTCTCTCTGCCTTGCTCATCTCCCCCAGATAACCTCGCAGATGATACCTATCATCTACCCCAGATACCTCAGCCCTGCTGTGCTCTGCAGAGGAGCTGCTCCTGCCCAGAGCTTTCTCTCTGCAGCACTGCCCACTTGCCAGCAGCTCCCTCCATTCCAGGAGCCCAGCTCACAGCTGTCAGGAGCCCTCTGGGGGGTTGATGCTGAGCCCATGACAATTGCTCAAGAGGCAAGGAGAGAAAGCTGCAGAAGCTTCTTTCTCAAAAAAAAAATCCAAGGCAGAGTCCAAGTCCAAAGTTTCCAAAGTTTCTTGCCGTGTGCCTGGGTCCCCCTGAGGGACAGCCCTGAGAAAGCAGCGTCCCCTGCAGGGGGTGGGGGGAGCAGGAACCATCTCTGCCAAGTGTGCCTCCAGCTTTTCCACAGCTTTTCCCTCTCTCATCTCCACCACAGTCTGTCCTGGGCTGTCCCATCCCCTGTGCCTCTTGCCCTGCAGGCTCTGCTCCTTCACCCACCTGCCCCACCTTGCTGTCCCCTTCCTCTCCTGACATCTCTGTGTCCTTCCTGCCTCTTCCTTGGCACACAGAGCCTTGGGCTGATCCAGGCTCCTTCTGGGGGATGTGGTGTTCCCCAGCATGGCCCTTGCAGTGACATTTCTTTCTTCTGCTCTCCACTCCAGGCATCCCCAGCTGCACTTTGGGCCATTCTTTCTTGCCCAAGCTGTTTCCCACTGTGAAGAAAATCTCCACCATGCCCAAACCCACCCTTCAGGCACCCCCTGGAAACTCCTCTACTGCCCACAGTCTCCACAGCACTGAGGCTGTGCCCATCAGTCTGTGTAAACCATCCCTAGTCTAGGGGCCTCCAAACCCCATCTTGGGAGATCTCTGGGCACTCTCCCTTGTTACTGATGTTTCCAAAGTGTCTATAATAATCAAATCGCAGAATTATTTGGGTTGGAAGGGACCTCTAAAAGTCAATCAATCCCACCCCACTGTAGTAAGCAGGTACACTCTGAACTACATTGGGTTGCTCACTGTCCCCTCAAACCTTTCCATGAATATCTCCAGGGATGAGGCCTCAACCACTGGGCAACATGTGCCATTTTTTCCACTACTCTCCTGAAAAAGAACTTTTTCCTAACATCCAATCCAAATAAACTCCTTTCATACTTAAACCCATTGCTCCTCATCCTATAGGTATAGACCCTTGGAAACAGTCCTTCTTCTGGATTCCACTAGGCTCCCTACAGGTACTGGAAGGTCCATTGTGCTACAGTCAGTACCACAGAGGAGGATGAAAGAGGGGAAAGAGAAAACTTTTGTGGAAACTGAGGGGATTCCACATCTCTGCAATGGTAGATGTAGCTCTCAATACTGAGTAGGAAAAGAGAAGTCTGCCTTACAAAATATTCAGTACTCTGCGGGAGCGGCAAAGAAAATACGTGCAACCAATATGGTTGATAAACGAACTTCTGGTTTATTGCGCAGCAACTTTTGCTTATATAGTGCTTCCGTGACCACACCCCCGCCACCAACATAACTTTTTATTGGACACCCAGTGTGTTTACCTGTAGCACAGCGAATCCCTGGTGCAGGTAGCACCGGAGTATGGGCCGATCTAATTGGCCCCCCAAACATGGGGTTGGGCATAGTAAAGGGGTCGCACCTCCTATCTCTTCGAGAATATTCAGGAATATTCTCCAACATTCTCCAAACCTCTCTAACATTCCACAACAGTACTCTGAGTGTGCAAACACAAAGAATGTTCTCAGGAACAGCCAACATTGATTTACTAAGGAAAAGTCTTACTTGACTAACCTGATATCCTTCTACAAAGGGATGACCAAATGGGCAGATGAAGGGAGAGCAGTGGATGTCATATACCTTGACTTCAGTAAAGCTTTAGACACTGTCTCCCATAACATCCTCATAACAAAACTCAAGAAATGAGGAAGAGATGATTGGACTGTGAGGTGGATAGGTGACTGGCTCAACAACAGAGTTCAGAGGGTTGTGATGAGTGGCAGAGTCAAGTTGGAGGCCTGTTGTCAGTGGTGTTCCCCTGGGATCAGTACTGGGTCCAGTTTTGTTCAATCTCTTAATCAATTACTTGGATGAGGGGACGGAGTGTACCCTCAGCAATTTCACTGATGATCCAAAGCTGGGAGAGGTACCTGAGACACCAGAAGGCTGTACTGCTCTCCAATGGGATCTGGACATGGATGGACTGGATGATCTCTAGAGGTCCCTTCCAACCCCTAACATTCTATGATTCTATGATTCTATGACCTCAGACCCTGGGACAGTGATGGGGTCCATCCTGCTCCAGGCAGGTGAAGGACAAAGAGGGGATTGCTGAAGCAGAGTGGGCAGGGGACAGAAAGGCATGGGGTGCACCTGGCCTTTAGCAAGCCCTTTGCCATGCTCTACCATTGTCCTGTTGTAGCCAGACTGGTGATGCCTGGATTGAAGAGGTGGGTGATATGGTGGGTGGGACGTTCACGAGATGATGAGGGTCACAGTGCCATCAGGGATCCAAAGTCCTCCTGGAAGGATGTGACAGTGCCTCAGTGTCAGGAACTTGTGCCAACACTGTTGCCTGTCTTTATCCATGGGCACGATCACTTCCCTACTCCTGCTGGCCATGCTATTCCTGATACAAGCCAGGATGCTGGTGGCCTTCTTGACGACATGGACACACAGCTGTCTGATACTCAGCTGTCTGTCCACCAGCTCTGACTGAGGCTGATGCCGTGGATAGGATTAAGAAGTGAGTTCCATGGGGACAGGGGCAGGGTTGGCTTCAGTTGAGTGGGATCATGGAATAATGGAATGGGTTTGATTTGATCTAGATGATCTCTAACTCTTCCAACCCAACCCATTCCATGGACACTGTCCCAGCCAGTTCCAGGCCTAGGCATCTCCACAGCCACCACCAGGGCTTTGGGATGCAGGGCCTGGTGCCTGGACACCATTATCATGGGGGTCTCCATGGTGACCCTTGGGGGGATATAAGGGGTGTGGAGCCTGGGGTGCCCATATATGGGAGAGCACCTCCCTCAGGAGTCAGCAGCTGCCCTGGGTGACCATGGAATGTCTGTGGCAGAAAATGCCCAAGATGTCCATGGAGAAGGAGGTGGAAGCCTGCTCCCAGCCTTCCACAAGACACCAAGGTCAGTGAAAGAAGGAAGGGCCAGAACAGAAGTTCCCCTGCATGCTGTAGGGAGAGGGCAGCTGTCCCCTGCAGCCCATGGAGGAGCACCGAGGGGCAGATGTGGATCTGCAGCCCATGGAGGAGCACTCTGTACCACTGTACCAGGGTGACATCAGTTATTAACTGAAATACATAAATGTAGTGAAATGAGGCAACCAAGTGCCACTAATTGCCAGGTAGTGGGCATGAGCTTGTGTTAAGCCTACCTGTGCCTGATTAGGGCGGGCCCCTACTGCGCATGAGCAGAACTGGGGGGCCAATAAAAGGTAAGGCTAGGAGCACAAGCTCAGCTCACTCCTGAGCAAGCCAGCAGAGAGATTAGCTGCTTTTACTGCCTCTATGAGCACTGCTCTAACCTGATTGCGCCACTGGAGCTTTGTCTCACCACGGAGCACCACGCTAACCTGATTGCGCCACTGGAGCTTTGTCTCAGTGCCCCACTAACTCGGTTTCGCCACTAGAGCTCTTCACCATTAGGGTGAGGCTCAAACCCACAGTCTCAGCATTGCTTGGGTTTGCTGTATGAGCGCGCTAGCCAGCTGCGCCACCTGAGCCTCACCCTAAGGGGTGCTGAGACAAAGCTCCAGTGGCCCAATCAGGTTAGCGTGATGCTCAGTGCTGAGACAAAGCTCCAGTGGCGCAATCAGGTTAGCGCGGTACTCATAGAAGCAGCTAATCTCTCTGCTGGCTTGCTCAGTTTACGCTCCTTAGGGTGAGGCTTGAGTGGCAGAGCCGGTTAGTGCATGGTATTTATACAGACAAACCTGAGCACTGCTGAGGCCGTGGGTTCCAGCCTCACCCCTTAGGGTGAGGCTCAGGTGGCGCAGCTGGCTAGCACGCTCATACAGCAAACCCGAGCAATGCTGAGGCTGTGGGTTCGAGCCTCACCCTACTGGTGATGAGCTCTAGTGGCGCAACCAAGTTAGTGCAGTGCTGAGACAAAGCTCCAGTGACGCAATCAGGTTAGAGCGGTGCTCATAGAAGCAGTAAAAGCGGCTAATCTCTCTGCTGGCTAGCTCAGGAGTGAGCTGAGCTTGTGCTCCTAGCCTTACCTTTTATGGGCCCCCCAGTCCTGCTCATGCGCAGTAGGGGCCCGCCCTAATCAGGCACAGGTGGGCTTAACACAAGCTCATGCCCACTACCTGGCAATTAATGGCACCTGGTTGCCTCATTTCACTACACATAAAATTTTAGAAAAAGTAACATTTGAGCAACATGAGCATGGCTGGGGAGAGGAGCAGGAAGGTGAGATGGCTAGGAGCAGGAAGGTGAGATGGCTTTTGTCTCTGTGTCTAGATTTCCTTCTTTTCCTTTCCAGCAGTGCTGTTCCATGCCAGCTGTGCAGTTGAGTTTCCAGCCCCTCAGTCTCTCTCCCTTCTCCTCTCTCCTTTCCCCAGAGGGGAAGGTGTCTCTGCTCCAGCACTGCTCTCCCCTCAGGGACTGCTCTGAGATGCCCCTCTTCTCTGCCCTGCAGCTCTCAGCGGTTCCTTTCCCCTGCTTGAAGATGTTGATGGCAGAGGCACTGTGGCTGCTGTGAGAGCTGTGTGTGGATTGTGTGTGCTTGAAATGCTCGAGTAGCACAGCTGCCAAAAGATCTGGGTGTCTGAGGAGCTGATTCTGAGGCTTTTCTCCCCAAACCCCCCTGGTTCTGTTCAAGCAGACTTTCTGGTGGCCGCTCAGTCCTGCTGCCAGGGAGCCTGGGGAGCGTGGGGCACGGGTGTTTCTGTCTGGCTGTAGATTCCAGGAGCTGGCACAGCTCTTCAGAGGAGCGTTACTGCTCCTTGCCTGTCAGGAGGGATGCTTCATGAGCTCTCCTGAAACCTCTGTGACACCATGGGTCATGAGACAGGATGCCTCCAGCAGCCTGCAGTCAGGCTTCTGTCAGTTGTCTCCTGTTTTAAAAACCAATCCCCACCCAGAGTGCAGATATTTGGTTTATTAAAATCTTTCCAGAAAAGGTGCCAGGAGACATTTCCCCAAAGCCTGAGGCCTTTGGAGAAGTCATTAGGGCTTGCTATGCAGACCAAAGACAAAGAAGAACCTTCAGGGCAGTGAAGGCTGCCTTGGTCATTGTCCTCCTGATTTACACCTGAAAGCACTGATTCAACAGCTTCTTATCTCCAGGCCCCTGAGGTCTTTGTTTTGTGCTCAGGTCAGGAAGTGTGTCCTCCTATTCCCTCCTCCCCACCCCCATTATACCAGCTCTTCAGGTTTTTAAGCCTGTAATAACTTTTGTGGCTGTAAACCTCTCTATGATGTGCTTCAAAGTCATCTCGTGGATAGAGTTGGGATGGTCCTGGCCTCACTGCAGTGCTGGGAATCAGCTGCTTTCAGAGCAGTGCCCAAATGGTCTTAACTGCCCTGAGGTGTCCATCACATACCACTGTCAGCAGGCAGGGTTTGCCTCTGGGTCCTGTGCCGTTGTGCCAGCAGCAGGTGCTTGTGTTGGAGTTACATGAATATGTAAAACTTCAGTGTGTGTAACAAAAACCTGATTGTGAGATTGGTGCACAAGGATTCTGGAGGAATTATCCCCTTGTTTGCCCAGCACTGAATAAACAAACCCCTCTCTGTAACTTTACAAGTTGTAGAGTTGTTTTCTGCAAGTCAAAGGGTATATGTGATAATGGAATGTAGTTACTATGGAAAACTTATCTCTCACAGCAGATTATGGAATATACGAAGGTTTCCAAAGTCTGCAGAAGGACCAAAACTGAGACAAAATTAATTAAGGGGTTTTGGACTGCCAGAAAAGAAAAAAAGTGCTGCAGGTCATCCAAAAGACACAGTGATGACTAAGACAATGAATGCTTGTTAATGCTGTTTAGTTTCTTTACTAGAGAAAGAATTGCTGCTATAATTGGTGATCTGCATGATGTCCTTTCACTCTGTATCAGTCAGTGGTGTCAGAGTTATAAGTAATGATGAGGTTCACTGTCACCTCATATCTGGTGTTACAGATATTAAAGTGCTGCCTTTGTGGAATTGCCACCCAGCACCCAACCCTATGCAATGTTGGAAAAACCCAATACCTAAGCTCTGTGTGTTTGATTGACTTAATGAACACTGGGTGAAAAAACCCGGATTTGGGGCAAAAGTTTAGGTGACTTGAATGGGACTGCACTGCTCTGCTTTGCCTGGTTTGTCTTGCTGCATGTGACAGGGAGGAGGGACTGGAATGGACTCCAGTGTGCATCCACCTGTTTGATCAGGGACTCCCTCAGCTCCTCTGCCTTGTCAGGCAGTAAGGGACAGCAGGTGCAATGCTTGGATTGAGATATTGTGGAAATTCAAGGAAGAGAAATAGTATAGCTCTTGTACTCTTTAGGATGAATCTTAAAACATAGGGACAAATTGAAAAGGTTATTTCCCACCAGAAAGAAAATTTTAAAAATTAATCATTATAGTAACAAATGGTGGAATTAAAATTAAATGCTGTAATTAACCTTTTCAATTGGAAGATAGAGAAAAATATTCTCAAAACGGGGACTTTCTGTACTTATAATTCTGATATTGTGTAAATTTTTCATTCTTATTTAATTTAGTTATACTGTACTGTTATGAAGTTTCTGGTCATTGTGCAGAGTTACTGCATATAATGCCACCGATTATTCTCCAATTTGGAGTACCCTATCCTAAAAGACATCAGTTTGTCAAATGTACCTTTTGTACAATTGAATTAGAAATGCTTTTGGAGAACTAAATTCACAGGTACAGAAAGTCCCAAGAATGTTGCTACAGAACCCTTAGCTTTGGAGGTGACACTGCTTGAAGAACAAGGACTCTGCACATCATACATATCACCACTGCCTGAAATAAAGAAGCTGGAGTGAAGATGCTAAGCTTGTAGTCATCATGATGTCATTGCCTTATGATATTGCCTTATGATATCATCATGCCTTGTGATACTTGGACTCATGGGGTGAGGGGATTTGATTGTTGAGATGTCATTTGAGTGTGTGATTTTTGTGATCCAAGCAATCAGCCTTTGTGATTGCACAGCCTGAACATTGAAGTATCTACTTTTGTGCTTTTATTATCTATATATTCATACATCCTCGTGAGTGATTTGTGTTCCCTAAAAATTGCTCAGAAATTATCTTAAATTGTTAGAGGAACAGAACTGATGTTTTGACTGTAGAGAAAAAGACCTTGAGTATTTCATCTTAATCTGATCAGGGGGTATTTGGATGGTCTCAGGAGACTGTCACTCTTTGTTTACCCTCCAAGGGTAACTTTTCCCTCAAAGGGAAACTCTGGCCTGGGAGATGGAATCTCCTTTGGCTGTTTTCTGGGTCAGGCCATGGGATGTGACAGTGCTGTGCTGTTGTGGCAGCAGCAGGTGGTTGTGCTGGAGTGCCCTGACATTTCCTGTAGCCCCACAGGGCTGTGCTTGGCCACTCAATTGAGCAGCTGCCCTGACTGAGGTTGGAGCACCCCTGGCACCTCCAGTGTCACCCGTGGCTTGCGTGGGAAGAGGAGGGAAAGGAGATTCCCCCTGGCACTGCCTGGGTGTCCAGTGTGAGAGTGGGAGAAGCAGAGGTTGTGTCTCTAGAGGGGAACCGGCTGTGCTGGAAAGGAAGGAGGGAGGGGACATGAGCGATGACTTCAGTGTGTGTCCCACTGGGTTCCTGGGGAGACCCAGGGAGAGCTGAAGGGAGCCCCGAGAGAGTTGAGCAAGTGGCCAAGTCTGGCGCTGGTCCTGTGCTGCTGGGCTGGGCTCCTGAGCCTGAGAGAGCTGCTGGCAAGCAGAGAGTGCTGCAGAGAGCGAGCTCTGGGCAGGAGCAGCTCCTCTGCAGAGCACAGCAGGGCTGAAGGCACTGCCTGCAGGCAGCAGGGCAGGGGAGAGGAGGGAGAGAGAGGAGAAAGGCAGCCTGGGCTGGGAGGGGAGCTGAGAGCTGCCTGGGCTGGGGGAGAGAGAAATCTTCACAGCCTCTGCCATGGTGAGTCTCTGGCTGCAGGGCAGTGAAGCTGGGCTTCCTGGAGGGGGTCTTCCTTCTCCAGCTGGCAGCCTGTGCCACAGCTGATGGGATCCTTCTGGAGGATTTTGGTGGGCAGGAGGAAAAGGTTTGGCAGAGCAGGGCTGTCCTGGAGCAGCGTCAGAGGGAGAGGGCATGGGGCTGCCTTCTGCTGGAGATGGCTGCAGGGGCTGAGGGGGTGTGTGCAGGCAGGGGTGCCCAGGGCTGTCCTTCAGAGCAGGGTCCTGCAGCCCAGGGGCTGTGTGCTGGGGCAGGGACTCTGCTGCCTGCCTGCCAGGGGCAGCTCTCAGCTTGCCCGGGGAGCTCCCTGGTGCTGGCAGAAGCTGTGGCTGGCAGGAGACAGGGAGTACAGGGCAGGGTCCTTGTGCTTTTGAGAGGGACAGCACTGCTCTTGGATTTGGATAAAACCCAGAATATTACTTAGAGGATTTTTATAAACACTGTCAGGTCATAGATTCCTGCTGGGAAACTTGGCTTTACTCAGGCTGCACTGACACATTTTTGTCTGTTTTAGAAGAGTGGGAGGAAACCTCATCTGGGGACGTGAGATCAGGATCTGTGAGTCGCTACACCATCACCCTGCTGTGTGCTAGGAACCTCATCTAGTGCCCCTCTGCCTCTCTCCATTCCCCCCTCAGCTGCTCTTGCTGTTGATGTCAGGCTGGGAGCGGGAGTTTCAGCTGCAGGCACAGCTCTTGTGGCTCCTCCCATGCAGATGGTTTCAGGCAAGGAAGTGTCCAGCTGTGCTCTGCCCTGGGAAGCTCTGGGCAGTGTAGTCTGAGTGAGGCTGGGCAGGGAGCTGACCTCCCTTCATCAGATGCCCTCATTCCATCCCTGGGCTGTCTCCTTGGGGTGTCTGTCCAAGCTGGGAGCTGCCTTCCAGGGGGCACAATGAGCCTCGTGTGTCCTGGGCTGGAAACAGGGTGCTGAGACCTTGAGAAAGGGTCAGACACTGAGTGCTCTGAGCTGGGTCCCTCTGCTCTCAGGAGGGAGAGACAGAGACACAGCCCAGCTCCCCCTTCTCTGCATGCAGCTGCAGGCAATGCTCTTTGCTCACTCTCTTCTGTCTGAATGCTGCAGCATTGCTGAGGGGTTCTCATACCCAAGAACACTCCCCAGAGGAGATGGCAAGAGCTTTAAAAAAAAAAAAAAAAAAGACCCAAACACCTTTAAAGCTGCCTTCTGTTGTGAGGTTTCCTTTACGCAGGGAGAACTATAGCTGGGAAGGCTTTGGATAGCCAATTCTGTAATATGAAAAATGTCCACACTAAGATTACTCCTCTACCCACCATTCCCATGAAGCTTCTTTTGTAGAGCTGGAATGACTCCTTGGTATCCAGTGAACAGAGTCCCTGCTCTTCCTGACACTGACATCAAAAAACAGAGCTGCAGACATGGGCTTCAAGGAAGAACTCCTAGAAAAGTGCATGTGTGTTTAGGCTGGAGAATGGGAAATGTTTCTCATTTTTCAGAGAATTATCTCCTAAATTATTGTGTTTCTTCCTCAAACAGCTCTCCACGCCTTTTAAAAGCAGATGTCCAACAGCAGCTCCATCAGCTAATTCCTCCTCCTGGCATTTGCAGAGAGGTGAGAGATGCAGCTCTTGCACTTCTGGCACTTCCTGCGCATCTACCTGGCTGCCCTCCTGGGCAACGGCCTCATCATCACCACCTTTGCCTGTGACCACCACCTCCACACCCCCATGTACTTCTTCCTCCTCAACCTCTCCCTCCTTGACCTGGGATCCATCTCCACCACTCTGCCCAAAGCCATGGACAGTTCCTTCTGGGACAACATGGACATCTCCTACAAGGGATGTGTTGCACAGCTCTTCTTCTTTGCCTTTTTGATTGGTGGGGAGTTTTATCTCCTGACCATCATGACCTACGACCGGTACGTGGCCATCTGCAAACCCCTGCACTACGGGACCCTCCTGGGCAGCAGAGCTTGTGTCCACATGGCAGCAGCTGCCTGGGGCACTGGGTTTCTCACTGCTCTGCTGCACACAGCCAATACATTTTCCCTGCCCCTCTGCCAGGGCAATGCCCTGGACCAGTTCTCCTGTGAGATTACCCCAGATCCTCAAGCTCTCCTGCTCACACTCCTACCTCAGGGAAATTTGGGTTAATCTTATTGGTTCCTTTTGTCTTTTGGCTGTTTTTTTTTTATAGTGGTGTCCTATGTGGAGATCTTCAGGGCTTTTCTGAGGATCCCCTCTGAGCAGGAAAGGCACATGCCTTCCTCACCTGGACGTTGTCTCCCTGTTCATCAGCACTGGCATCTTTGCCTTCTTAAAGCCCCACTCCATCTCCTCCTCATCTCTAGACCTGGTGGTGTCATTTCTGTACTCGGTGGTTCCTTCAGCAGTGAACCCCCTCATCTACAGCATGAGGAAACAGGAGCTTAAGGGTTCTCTGAAGAAACAGTTAGGGGTTTTCAGGTGCCATAAGCTGCCTCCTGTCTTATGCAAATTACTTAGAATGCATGACATTCCTAGTCTGTCTTTCTTTACATTTTTTTTCCTTTTTCTTCACCTGTGATTTTCATTTCATTAGAGTAATGTCATTTCTCTTCCTTCTTACCTTATTATCCACCCACCTATTTGACCAAGAAACATTGTGTACCTGGAGAGCCTCTGCTGGGTTTTAGTAAACAACATTTTTTTTGTCTGCTGTCCCTGCTCAGCATATCAGGAATGAATGGGAAGTGAAAGCCCCTCCCTGGCTGCAGCAGCCCTGGGAAGGCTGCTCTGTTCCTGGAGCAGTCAGAGCTCTTGAGGAGCACAAGGGCCAGGGGTATTGTGCTAGGCTGTGGAGAGGGGATGGCCCCAAGTGGCTGCAGAGCTCTGCGGATCTCCTGGAGAGGAGAGCAGGGGACACAGGGTGCCTCCTGCTCCTTTTGCCATGCACGGTCACCCATCTGGGGCTCTGAGCTCTCTCTGCCCCCCAGGAGCTGCTGTACCCTTCAGAGGGGCTGGGGCTGTGGTGGGACTGCCCAGAACAGCCTGGGGTAGGCACTGGTGTGGGGCCAGCAGCAACTGGGCTGTGCTGGAAGAGAGGGGAGGGGAGGTGAGTTAGAGGGGAGGGGAGTTAGAGGTTTACCCAGAGGGGTCCTTGATCAGCCCAGGATTTTTTTTAAAAGGCAAAGCCAGGGAGAGCAGACAGACACCAGAGAAGTTCTGGAAATGCTGGGGTGAGAGTCAGGTGGGAAAGCAGGAAGGGTGACAACAGCCTGAAGGGAAGGAGCTGCAGGCGTGGACGGTGTAGGACAGCCTGCAGGAGAGGTGGCCAAGGACTCTGTCAAGGAGTGAGGTCATTGTCTCCTTGGCCATAGCAGTGTCCTGGGCCACCAAGGCTGGGGAGAGGAAACTTTCTATTGGGGCTCTCAGGATCTGCCTTCCCAGGGCTTGGGGTCAGGGCTTGGCCTTTCTGCATCCAGCAAACCAAAGGGTTTTCTCAGCATTACAGCCACCAGCACAGGGCCTTTGCCTCCTGCAATCATGGCCTCCAGGGATCTGCTCTAATGAGGCCATGGGGAGGCTCTGGCAGGCTCAGGGGGCCCCATCAGTGTGTGAAGGTATTTTGGGTTTTGATTCTGACTTTGACTTTATCAGAGGATTTTATCATTCTCTCAATATCTGAGGTTCATTTAATGAGCCTCAAAAGCCCAAAGGAGCTGTTTATCTTTTGTTTTTTCATTCATAGCTTCAAGACCTTTAGAGTTCCCTGGAGATATTAATTTTTTACCTGTGGATATCAGGAGGAAGATTTTAATGTGCACTTTTGCACCCTTATTTGAAAGGGAATATTGATAATATTGATAATGGCCCAGAGGGTCTCCTCAGGAGGTCTGCACCAGAAGGAGAAGCAGTTCCTTGAGGTCTGACCCTGGATGGACACCCTTGCTCCTCACCTCCCCAACCCCACCACTGCTCTCCTTGGCCCCTGGGATTTGCATCACTTCTCCTCCCATCAGACTTCTCCCCTGGTCTCTGCAGCTGGATGGTTCAGTTCCTTTGCACCAGCTCCCCCCTCTTTTCCTTAGAGAACTGCTGCACATGGGCACAGCAGGAGTTTTACTCTTTGCAAGCAAAGCAAAGCAAAGCATGATAAAGTTTCATGGCCAAACACACTCCTCAACCATATGCTAATTACAAGCTGCCCCTAATGAGGTCACCTTTCTACAAGGGATAATCTTCTGAGAAATCCTTTGTGTCAGGAGACACAAAAAGACGGACACAAACACAGTGACAGAGATTGCTTAGGAGGGAATCAGACAGATGAAATATTTGTGAGTGAGTTCTTGAACATGAAAGTAGTAGGATAGATGAGAGGAATGGGTATGAGCGAAGAGGAGACAACTGAGGATAACAGAAAGGGTCTTTTCTAAAACTTTCTTTTTATATGTATTTAAAATACCAGATTTTTTTACTATTTCTAGAATGTATTTCTACTTCACATCAATCATTATCCTCTCGTTGCCATGCCTCAATCCTTTCCTCCAACCCACTGCTGGGGGAAAGCTGAGTGCGCTGCTTTTCTTCAAATTGGCTATGTTATTTTGGCAATTTAAAGATTGTTTCTTTATCTTTTTTTTTACATGAAGATGACTAAATATTTTGCTTTTTTGGTTCCTATGTCAAGCTCCTATGGAGAGGTATAAGTGGGTAGTTGTGCTGCAGGTTATGAAAAACAGCCCTACAGTTTGTCAATACTTTTTGCATTCAGCATTGAAACCAGTTTGTTGAGCTCATCATAGGATTATGAACTTTCATTATATGATGATATTGTGCTTTGTGCAAGTGAGGAAGGTCAAAAATATTTACCATTACTTACCATTACCATTACATAAAATTATGGCTTACAGATAGCTCCTGAAAAAATTCAGTCAGAACCACCCTGGAAAAACCTGTCATGGAAATTAACAGAAATCTGGGTTTCCCTCAAAAAATTGACAATTGAAAACAATATCCAAACTCTTAGTGACCTGCATAAATTATTGGGGACAATAAACTGGATAAGACATTTGCTCGGTATCACTACTGAGACACTATCCCCATTATATATATATATATATATATATATATATATATATATATAATATATGTATATATATATATATACATATATATATATACATATATATATATACATATATATATACATATATATATACATATATATATACATATATATACATATATATACATATATATATACCAATCTTATATATATATACCAATCTTAGATCACCCAGTCAATTGAATCCTGAGGCATCTCGAGCACTAGAAACTGTTATGACTAAAATGAAAAAAACTTCTGCACATCGTTATATTCAAAATTAGTTTTCAGAGTCTTTGTGATAGACAACACTTTCAAGCCATTTGGTATATTAGGACAATGGGAGGGAAAAACTTTCTGGATGCTAAGTGGCAATTTTTATCATATCATTCCACCAAAACAATATGGTCTAGATTTGAAATGTTATCTGAGGTGATTGCAAAACTCTGATTATGTGCTAGAGGTATTTTTGCGTTAGATGTTGCAATAATACATATCCCTATTACAAAACAGGATTTTCATACAGCTATTCAAATGTCACTGTCTTTTCATAGTGCCTTAGCAGATTCCCTTGCAGAGATGCAGTTCAACTTGCTGAGTCACAAATTGTTCCAGTCCCTGCAAGAATTAACAATCCAGCGTTCTTTTATTTTCTCAACAGTACCACCAGAGAGAGCTCCTACTCTATTCCTGGATGGATCTGCTGGCTCACAAAAAGCAGTGGTAGCTTGGCATGATTGTGCTTCAGACCAATGGCCATCACATATCATGCTACAGGAGGGATCAGCATAGGGCATAGAATTGTGTGCAGCAATAGAAGCCTTTTAATTATTTTCAGGGATAGATATTAATGTTGTAGTGGATTCTCAGTATGTTTATGGAGTGTTAGTTAGAATAGATGCTTGCTACCTTAAACATATATAATATTAGATCTTTCTTTAAGCTGTTTTCAGAATTGTTGCAATTGGTAAACACCTGAAATCACAATTAATATGTTATGCACATCTGTTCTCATACACAGGTACCAGGACCCATCACTGAAGGCAACAGGATCACAAACTCATTAGCAGCAGTAGTAACAGTGCCAAATGTATTGCAACAAGCATGCTTATGCTTAATTTCTATCATAATAATTACAGAAATTTAGTGAAACAATTTGGCATCACAGTAAGACAAGCCAAAGAAATTGTTCAAATGTGTCCTGTCAATTAGTTACACCAGCTCCCACTTGGCTAACAGCTGTTCCTAGGGGGCTACAGCATCATGAGGTGTGGCAATCAGATGTTTCACACATTTCTAAATTCAGTCATCTTAACTGTGTGCATGTATCAATAGATATCTATCCTCATTTCATGGTGGCCACTGCTCATGTAGGTGAAAAGGCAAAGGATGAACACCTACATTTTTTCAAAGCAATTGCTACTATGGGTCTGCCATCTGTTGTTATAACTGATAATGGTCCTGCATATGTATCTGCTGCTCTTCTGGGATTTTTTAAAGAATGGGGTATTACACATCGTACTGGCATACCTCATTCACCAGCTGGGCAAAGTATAGTGGAAAAGTCCCATCTTACATTGAAGCATATGCTAAGTAAATTAAAAGGCACATTTAGATCAAATGCTATGCCCCATGAGAAATTAGCAAAGCAATGTTTGTACTCAATTCCTTTAATAGAGAGGATAACAGTTACACAGCAAATAATAATAAAAAAACCCACATTATTAAAACAGAAGTTCATCCTCAAGTGTGGTATAAGGACATCCATTCAGAGAAATGGCTGGGTCCAGTACCATTACTGATGTGGGGTCGTGGTTATGGCTGTGTTTCTCTCTCTACAGGACCATATTGGCTTCCTGCAAAGTGGATTCATCCTCATCATCAACTGCCACCACCACCTAACAATTAGCAGGGATGAATCCAGGGACCATTTGGTCAATGTGGTCAGTGTCTCTACCACTGACAACAATCAAAGCAGATGAAAAAGGCAGAGCAGTGCACTGGGCTCATCTGCTGAATCCACCACTATTTTGACCATTGACATGGTGGGATGCATCTTTTCCAATCACCAACAGTGATACCACTTGGGCAGGTGGCATCTGGGTACAGCCAACAGTGAGTCAAGTGAGAGAAAATATAACTTTCTATAATGTCTCTTATGCAGTAGTTAACTGGCCTGTGTTACCAATGCTAACAATCACACATTCTGTGTCACATTTACTCCTCAATGACACATATTAGCTGTACGTGTGACTAAGATTACTAATTTCACTAGTATTTATTTACCAGGAGTTACAGGACAAGAATATAGTTTAACTCGTAGAATTCATTATTATTTGGAGAGCAACTGATGCCAATTTTATGCCCCAAACAAGGCACGGACAGAATAACTGCTCAGAGACAAAGTTTGTAGCCTTTAAGCAGGAGGTATTTATTAACGGCCGGGGAGCAGCCAGGTTTTCCTGGGCAAACTGCTCCAATTCAGCAATCTCACAATTCAGCTTTTATACAATTTTCCCAGGCAATTGCAACATACATTATGAATATTCATTATATTGCAACATCTACTTTTAATATTCATAATAGGCGGAGTTGAGGCAGAGTTAGAGGGTTGGTCTTCAATTTGGGGAGGATTTTTGGGGTCGTTCCTGTATTTCATCCTCTTGAACTGGTGTCCTTTCCATAACTTTTTCCTAATTTGGATAGTCTCCTTGTGCATTTGGCAGGGTCTTAGTGACCTTGGCTCATCCTAAAACTTCTGAGGCTACTGATGCCAAATTTTATGTTATTTTATAGTTTTAGTGTTCTTTTCTGTCAACCTGTCCTGTTCTCTCAGACAATTTATTACCTCCGTATTTTCCTAATGCTAAGCTTTCTTATAGTGCCTTGCATTTTATGTTTTAACTCGTTATTTCTCGAAGACTGCTTCCTTTTGGGTGGCTTCACAACCAGACAGAGAGGGACCTGGGAGTCTGGATTGACAGGAAGCTGAACATGAGCCAACAGTGTTCCCAGGTAGCCAAGAAGGCCAATGGCATCCTAGCCTGTATCAGGAACAGCGTGGCCAGCAGGTCCAAGGAAGTGATTCTGCCCCTGTACTCAGCGCTGGTGAGGCCACACCTCGAGTATTGTGTCCAGTTCTGTGTTGCCTATCATTAGGCGTGGCGACCTGGTTCAGGAACGGTGAACTCTGTCCATCATGCTCACAGACACCAATGTGGTGGATAGGCAAAATGGCATTTATTCACAGGTGATGCAGCCTTATATAGCTTAGGCTTACAGAGACATTCCTGTCTGCTTACATCACTATCTTACTACTGATAAGAGAGAGAGGCCCTGTCTTCCCGTACAACGCGATATCTTCCGACCACCAGGCCCTAGCTAGGCCATACCTGACTACAGTCCTGGAGCAGGTCCAAAGGAGGGCAACTAGGCTGGTGAAGGGACTCCAGCACAGATCCTATGAGAGGCTGAGGGAGCTGGGGCTGTTCAGCCTGGAGAAGAGGAGGCTCAGAGGAGACCTCATCACTCTCTACAACTACCTGAAAGGAGGTTGTAGCCAGGTTGGGGTTCGTCTCTTTTCCCAGGCAACCCTCAGCAAGACAAGAAGGCACGGTCTCAAGTTGTGCCGGGAGAGGTTTAGGTTGGACATTAGAAAAAATTTCTTTACTGAGAGGGTGATCGAGCATTGGAATGGGCTGCCCCGAGAAGTAGTGGATTCTCCGTCCCTGGAGATATTTAAAAAGAGACTGGATGTGGCACTCAGTGCCATGGTCTAGTAACTGCAGCGGTAGTGGATCAAGGGTTGGACTTGATGATCTCTGAGGTCCCTTCCAACCCAGCCAATTCTATGATTCTTATTGTAAAGTTGTTAAGCAAATTCGTGTGATCACACATTCTACTTGGGAACCATGTATGGGATTATTTCCTGGATGAGTAAACCTGAATTATACTGTGAAAAATACAGAAATCATAGATGGAACATCTATGTTCCATCATAGATGGAATGTCCCTTTGGAACCTTCATGAGGGTCAATTCTACTGAGTGGGACAACAATGGATATTTTGGACTCATATTGCAAATGTATTGAAACCATTCTGGCAGCACGGTCCAAGCTAATCTATAGTGACCAGCATTGCCTTTTGTAAACAGAACTAAGACTCAGATTACTCGAGACAAAAGCAATAATCCTGAGGTTTTTATGGGTATGATCACTCTATGACTCTTTGTACTACTCATCTTTATGTATATGGGATTACTAATGTAGACAATTCAGATATTAGACTGAAGACTAGTTACTTTGAATTAGCTTTTAAGAATATCACTTCTAAGACATGTATTCAGCCTGAAGATAAAAAAAATAATTTTTTAGTGATACCATTCCAATGGAGGTCTGAACTGTGGTTTCCTGTGAACTCGACCAGGATGTGGGAAAGTGAAAATGGATTGGATCATATCATAAGAGTGTTACACAGCAATGGAAGAGATGTTTAGAGAAGGACCAGGTGATTTATAGGCTGGCTAATGTTTGCCATTATGTAGGCAGCAGGTGGCAGGACCTGCCGAGTAATGAGCTCAGTCGGTGCTCAGCTTCACCTGTGCCCAGTTAGGGCTGGCCCAAGTGCGCATGCTCAAAGATCAAGGGCCAATAAAAGGTGGGGCTTGAGACTGGCAAGGGGCTCACTCTGAAGCAGATTCGCAGCCGTGCTGGTTGGTGGCCAGTCCCCTACCGATCCTGTCCTCACTCTGAGCTTGCCATCGCTTCGAAGTTCTTCTCCCGCAACATTTGGTGGAGAATGCGGGCATAGACTCTCGCCTAAGCCCTCCTCTCCGAGCGAACTTCCCATCTTTCTCCTGGAACTCGGGAAAGTAGGGTAAGAGAGACCCCTTCTTTCTCTTATTCACACTGCCAAGCCTTTTGCCAAGAGATGGGTCTTACTACCAGTAAACCCACTGAAGCTGCCGCCACTGAGAAAATCGCGGCACAAGCGGAGAGCCAGGAGCTCCTTGGCTCCCCGGGTCCAGCCAAAGCCCGAGACTTGTGGGAAGAGGTCTACGACCTACTGGCAGACCTCAATTCTAAAGAAATTAACGGCGACATCATCGGCGCCGATAACACCTGGCGAGTCGTATGCGGCTTATTGGAAATGATGAAAACTGAGGTGAAGGCGGCACTCGCCACCACCACACCTCCATTACTAAAAACTGAAGCATTCCCCTCTAAGAAAGTGTCCGCGGTGATCCCCTCGGCGCCACCGCTTGAGGAATTAGCGCCCAAAAATGTACCCGCCGTGACTCCCTCGGCACCACCCGCCGAGGAAGGCGTAACAAAACACGTGTGTCTGGGGCTGGGGTTGGACAATGGCATGCCTGCCATAAAGGGCATGACAGGGAAGCCCCACAAAAGCGTAGCCGAATTGCTGGCAGATCTCGGCCCGGATGAGACACCAAAAAATAGCGAGGCGGAGACCGCGGCGTGCAGCACATCGAGCTGCCACAGAGAGACATCCCCGGCGCCGCCCCCAGCCCCACGAAAGGCCGAAAACCCAGCTTTTCAGCGATACAGGGACCCACCTACCCTGACGGATGACGAGGATGATGCCCCGACCCCGCTGCGGCGACTGCAAAACGCCCAGGGAGCTACTACCGGTCGCCCAGGGCGATGGTCCGGTATCATCCGGGATGCCATCCTGGAAGGCGAATGGGATCCCACCCCTGTCGCGTGCCCGGTGCTGCAGGACATGAATAACCAACCAATCTTTGAGCAGCATTCGTGGAAGACCTTGCAGCAGGCACGGAAGATCATCAAAGAGCAGGGGTTAAGATCGGAGGGCGGCCGGGCTGTCCTAGATTGGCTGTTTACCTCCGACACAAACAGCCCTTACGACTGCCGCAGCCTAGCCAGATACCTATTAACCCCCTCCCAGCAGTTCATCTGGCTAAGAGAGTGGGAACGCCTCGCTGCGGCAGAAGTAAACCGCGCTAGGGCACCCGGAGACCCGCTGGCGGGTATCACAGCAGAAATGCTAACTGGCTCTGGACGCTTTGCAGAAGTCAGCGTGCAGCTACAATATCCGCGTGAGCTCCACCATGCCGCGGCAAGCCTGGCACGCCAGGCACTTTATGCAGTTCCAGAACCGCACCCCGGACCATCGTTTACTAACGTGAAGCAAGGGCCGAATGAACCTTTCCAGAACTTCATTGACCGGCTGTGGCGATCAGTCACGGCTCAGTCAGATTTGACAAACGATCAACGCGAGTCCATGTTCAAATTATTGGCGTTCGAGAACGCGAATCCTAAACTAAAAGCTTTACTCTCGACACTGCCAAGAACAGCGTCGGTATCTGACATGCTGGATGTCGCCGCCAGAGCGTCTCAACACCAGCAACATCGAGGGATGGCTGACGCTTTCGCAGCCGCGCTGGAACCTACCCATCAGCTCCTTGCGGCGGTAGCCCAGAAACTGTCCAACAATGGAAGACGTAATCGCCGACCTCAGCGCAATCACGCGAACGGTCAACGCCATTCCAGCTCGGTCTGTCCACGATGCCATGCACAAGGACATAACCGACGAAATTGCTCTGCCATCGTCTGGTGTAACCGCTGCCAGTCGGCATCCCACAATGACGCGGCCTGCTGGTTTCAAAAAAACGGCAGGAACAGCGCGAGGGGCCCCCGCGCAGGGACACAAATGGCCGGGCCGGCGCTATCTGCCAGTTCCCTGCCCCAGCAACCCGGGGAAGCCTCGGCTTCGATCTACCAGCTGCAATAGATATCACGTTATCGACCTCGGCAGTTTACAAGATACCGACGCGGATATATGGACCTATAATTCACGAAAACAGCAAGGTTGGTGCGCTTCTTATGGGACGTTCCTCGACTGGCTTAGCAGGACTGATCGTGCTCCCAGGGGTCATCGACGCTGATTACACAGGGGAAATAATGATAACGTGCTTCACGCTAAACCCCCCCATGGTAATCAAAGCAGGAACCCGATTAGCACAACTGGTCCTGCTCCCGAAAATAGACCTAGGAAAGAACGCCCAAACGGCGCGAGGTGACCGGGCTTTTGGTTCATCTGGAAGCACTTTGGTAACCCTGGTGCAGCAGATGAAAACACGGCCAATTATAAACATACAACTGGCTACCGGCAAAGAGGCAAAAACCCTCCCCGTAATGATGGACACCGGAGCCGACGTAACAATTATCAACAAAAACGCCTGGCCTCAAAAATGGAAGCTCACCGCAGCTTCTAACGCCGTTCAGGGGATAGGAGGCGGTTCCACCCCCCTACAGGCGCACCAACCTGTCCGAATTAAATTCCCAGAAGGGCAAGTGGTAACTGTAAGACCATATGTGTTACCCTTGCCCGGCCAGCTCGGAGGGTTGGTGGGTCGGGATGTGATGAGCCAGATAGGGGCCATCCTATCCATCCCAGAGCCCACCCAAACCCGAAAGGATTTTCGCTAAGGGCCACTGCAGATATGCCGCCAACACCCAGACTCCGTTGGAAAACAAACACCCCTGTCTGGGTGGAGCAGTGGCCCCTCTCCAAAGAGCGGCTGAACATCATGAATCGACTAATAAAAGAACAACTAGACGCCGGACATATCCAGCCGTCCACGAGCCCATGGAACACACCCATCTTTGTGGTTCCCAAAAAATCGGGCAAATGGCGTCTCATACAGGACCTCAGGAAGATAAATGATCAGATGTGGCCAATGGGCGCCCTCCAACCTGGGCTGCCTCTACTAACTATGTTACCCAGAGACTGGCACCTCCTGGTCATTGACCTAAAGGACTGTTTCTTTACGATCCCTTTAAATCGTGAGGACACCGATCGCTTCGCGTTCACGATCCCATCAATCAACAAAAGTGAACCAGCGAAGCGATACGAATGGGTAGTGCTTCCTCAGGGAATGAAAAATTCCCCAACAATATGCCAATCGTATGTGGCATGGGCGCTTACCCCGATCAGAAAAGCAATGCCGGACACAATAATATATCACTATATGGACGACATCTTATTCTGTCAACAAGCCCCGTTCCCCGAAAACATCAGCCAGGTCTTGACCGATCGGCTCAAGGCCAAAGGACTAACCGTGGCTCCAGAAAAAATCCAAACAAAGTCACCCTGGAGCTACCTTGGATGGAAAGTGACTAGCAGTATGGTGAGACCACAGAAATTGGAGGTAACCCATTCAGTTAAAACTCTGAATGACGCCCAAAAACTCGTGGGCGAACTCCAATGGGTAAGACCCATTATAGGTCTCACCAATGAGGACATTCATCCCTTTTTGTCCTTGCTACGGGGTACCCAACCAGGGGCGCCTGTGGACTGGACAGAGGAGCATTCAAGAGCTCTCAAACAAATTGTCCACAAGTTGACAACCGGCTTTGCGGATCGGCGAGACGCCGCCCACCCCATTGGAGTGTGGATATGTAATCACCCTTCATTCCCATTCGCGCTACTCACACAAGACCTCACGGAGGGACAAAGACACAACAAAGTATATAACCAAGACTCTACAACATCAGATTCTGTATCAATCCTAGAATGGCTGTTCCCACCCCATACGGCCCAGAAAGCCATATGGCAGAAAACAGAGATCCTAGCACTCCTCATTCGGAAGGGACGCCAACGTTGCCTAGAGGTAGACGGCCGAGAGCCGGAGTGGATCAACATCCTGATCAGGACAACCGATTTCGATTGGATGTTGCAACACTCCGAACCAATACAACTCGCCCTACTCGGATATCCCGGCGACGTACGTCATGAGGGCCCAAAGCACAGGCGGCTCCAAGCCATCAGCCAGTTCCAGTGGATCGAGCGACCAATTGTCTCGGAGCGCCCAGTACCTGGAATAACAGTATTTACTGATGCTGGAAAGAAGTCTCGTATGGCCGCCTGCGTTTGGCAGGACCAAGGCCAATGGAGACAGCATCTAATTCCAGGTACCACTGAGGACAATCTTCAGACCCTGGAACTGCTTGCCATCATATGGGCCTTGACGAAATGGCAACGCGTCCCCATTAACATTGTCTCCGACTCGCAATACGCAGTCGGAGTGGCAAACCGAATCGAGGATGCCCTAATCAAGCCAGTGCAGAACAAGAGGCTACTGGAACTTTTTCTATCATTGCAGCGTGCGCTAAAAATTCGAACGCAGCCATGCTGCATATTACATATCCGTAGCCATAAGACGGCACTAGGCTTGGGGGAAGGGAATGCCAGAGCTGACTCCCTAGTCAGCCTAGGATTACAGAATCCAGTGACCGAATTCGCCAAAGCCCAAAATAGCCATTCCCTATTCCACCAGAGTGCAAGGGCTTTAAAGCGCACCTTTTCCATCACTTGGGAGGAGGCAAAAGGCATCATCAAAGCCTGCCCCCAGTGCGCCCAATTTGGCCCTACTCTGGGAATGGGCGTGAACCCACGCGGGCTTCAAGCAGGCGAAATTTGGCAGATGGATGTCACACACATTCCGGACTTTGGACGTCAAAAGTACATACATGTAACGATAGACACCTTTTCAGGCATGCTTTGGGCGACAGCTCAGACGGGGGAAAAGGCTCTACACGTGATCCGTCACCTCACTAACTGCTTTGCTGTCATGGGGATCCCCCAAGTAGTGAAGACAGACAACGCGCCTGCCTATACAGGCGAAAAAGTTAAACAGTTCTTCGCTACTTGGGGAGTAAAACATATTACAGGGATCCCCCACTCGTCTACAGGGCAGGCGATAGTAGAAAGAGCTAATCGCACCCTGAAGACATATCTCCAAAAACAAAAGGACAGCAGAATGATGGATCCGCAAATGCGGCTTAGTAAGGCTCTCTTTACATTAAACTTCTTGAGCCTAAGCCGCGACTCCCAGGAGCCACCCGTCTTACTACACTACTCGTCGCACAAAGTCATCCGCATGCCTGAAATTCAAATTCACTACAAAGATCCGACGACAGGACAATGGATAGGGCCAAGGCCGCTGCTGTTCACCGGAAGAGGGTACAGCTGTGTCTCCACAGACTCTGGACCTCTCTGGGTGCCCAGCAAATGGACTCGCCCTGCCCTAGCCAGACCAGCACTACCAGCCCCGAACAACGAGGCACCACGCGACTAAGATCTTCGCGTATCGATCATCTTTTCCCCCCATAAAAACTTAAAAAAAAAAAAAAAAAAAAAAAAAAAAAAAATCCACAAAAACCACAAAAAAAAAAAAAAAAAAAAAGAAAAAAACCCATATAGAATTTGTACTATAGAATTTATAGAATTTGTACTAAATTATATATTTGTAATAAATAATAAAAAAAAAAAAAAAAAAAAAAAAAGGGGGGGGGGGGAAATGTAGGCAGCAGGTGGCAGGACCTGCCGAGTAATGAGCTCAGTCGGTGTTCAGCTTCACCTGTGCCCAGTTAGGGCTGGCCCAAGTGCGCATGCTCAAAGATCAAGGGCCAATAAAAGGTGGGGCTTGAGACTGGCAAGGGGCTCACTCTGAAGCAGGTTCGCAGCCGTGCTGGTTGGTGGCCAGTCCCCTACCGATCCTGTCCTCACTCTGAGCTTGCCATCGCTTCGAAGTTCTTCTCCCGCAACACCATTATATTAGCCATTGTCATTATTAGTTCCAGGGCTGCTTTGGTCACAGCACAAACGACATCAATTCAAACGGCACAGGAAGTTAAACATGCGCTTTGAAACGTGACCAGGGATATGAAAATGGAATCAGCAATAGATGAGGAAATTCTGGTGAGACTGGATGTGCTAGAGGCTAGTGTGATTTGGCTGGGTGAACACCAAGCTGCACTGCAGACACATGGAATGTCACAGTGGGATTGGGAATATCATAAGCGAGATCTGGGTGTCATGTCCTTAGAATGGAAAAGATCATTACATGAGTGGGATGTTGTAAAACCTCATCTGCAAGGAGCCTTTGATGGGTCAGTTAAACACCATCTAAAGACCCAAAAAAATCAGTTGGAAAACTGTCACGGTTTAACACTGGCCCGGCAATTAAACCGAGTAACAGACGCTCTCTATTAATCTCTCTCTCCTCCCTTATAAGAAAGGAGAGAGAATAAGGGGGAGAGACTTATGGGTTGGAAACTAAACTACACAACTTTAATGAAACAGTAATGATAAATAGGAAAAAATAATAAATATATACAAATATACAAGAAAATGGATACCACATTCCTCCCCCCTTTCCCCCAATAGCTCTCACGTCACCACCGAGGCTGCAGGGCAGCCCTGGGAAAGTTCAGGCTGGACTCCTGGAGTCGGCAGCAGTTGGGAACTGGAGGCAGGAACACACAGATATGGGCTGGCACGGATCAGGACCACAGGCAGACAAACGGACGGGATCCTTCCAGGGTGCTGGGGTGAAGGAAAGGGAAGCAGGAAAGGCAGGAAGGGCAGGCAGCCAGAAGCTGGAAATCAGGAAATCTGGCTTGGCCCTCATGATCCCTCAAATTTATACTGAGGATGACGTATATGGGATGGAATACTCTGTTTGGTCAATTCTGGCATCTATCTTGTCCGTTCCTCCCCAAAGGAGGGATGCAGGTGGGACCTCTTTATGTTTTCTTCAGAGCTGAGCAGTGTCCTTGGCTCTGCATACCAGTCTCTAGCAGTAACTATAAACATCGAGTGTTATCAGTCCTAGAAACACACACTGTCTGAGAAACTTTCTGTTAATTTCAGCAAGTGCAACTACTTACAAGAGACTTAGTTAAAAGCAAAAGTACAAGACAGAAAATCACCTTTATCCTGGCCCAAACCAGGACAAAAACATGTGCTACAATTACAAGATATGTATATGGACAAGATATGCCTCTGTGTCAAACACAACAAGAAGAGACATCATGAGAAATGTCAGAGATAATGACACTTATTTATGTGAATATTAGAAAAATTAAACAAGAAAAAAAATTAACCCTCATTATAACCAAAACCAACATATATAGCTGAAGGTTAGTTTGTCCTTTATAGAGATTTATGATGAATGGATTGCAGAAGTCAGTCAGTTTAATAATTTTGAAAACAATCCAGTCATCAATTTCCTCAGGGCATTCCTGTGCTCCTGGTTCCGCATGCTGTAGATGAGGGGGTTCACTGCTGGAGGAACCACCGAGTACAGAACTGCCACTACCAGATCCAGGGATGGAGAGGAGATAGAGGGGGGCTTCAGGGAGGAAAAGATTCCAGTGCTGATAAACAGGGAGACCACAGCCAGGTGAGGGAGGCATGTGGAAAAGGCTTTGTGCCTTCTCTGCTAAGAGGGGATCCTCAGCACAGCCCTGAAGATCTCCACATATGACACCATGATGAAAACAAAACACGCAAAAACCAAACAGACAACGACCACAATAAGACCAAGTTCCCTGAGGTAAGAGCGTGAGCAGGAGAGCTTGAGGATCTGGGGGATTTCACAGAAGAACTGGTCCAGGGCATTGCCCTGGCAGAGGGGCAGGGAAAATGTATTGGCTGTGTGCAGCAGAGCAGTGAGAAACCCAGTGCCCCAGGCAGCTGCGGCCATGTGGACACAAGCTCTGCTGCCCAGGAGGGTCCCGTAGTGCAGGGGTTTGCAGACGGCCACGTAGAGATGTAGGACATGATGGTCAGGTGATGCGAGAGGTGGCAACGTTAGGGGTTTGTTGCGAGAGACGAATCTCGCCGTGGGCGCGAGCTCGGTTCGCGAGCAGAGTCAATCAAGCTAGTGTTGGTTCGGATTAGTATCAGGGAGCTAACTTCGGTCCGCCTGGCTCTGGAACCTCTTCCGGGACCACACCCTGCCTAACCCGGGCATGCGCACCTGGGCCAGCCCCAACTGGGCACAGGCGGGGCGAGCACCGTCCTGGCACCTGCTGCCTACAGGGGTTTGACGCGGAAGTCAAAGATGAGTCCTCACAGAGGTATAGTCAATGCTTCCAGAAAACAGGACTTTTATTACGTACGAAAGCCGCTTATATACTGTTACACTGGTCACGCCCCCCTCCACCGCACTCCAAAACTACCTGCTACAGGTCACCCGGTGCCATTCACACGCAGCAAAAGCAAATCCTATTGGTGCAGGGGTAGAAGCCACTTGTTTTTCACTTTGTGCCTTCTAATCTAACGTCCAGGACAGGGTGTCCTTGTAACTCTGAACAGTCAAAACATGGGGTTGTGCATACACCAGTGCCGCACGCCCCCGCCTTTCAGACCATCCCCCTGCACATCCCCCTTTTTTTTTTCTTTTGCACAAGCCATGTTTGATTAATGGTTTTGCAATGCTAACTTTCAAGCAAAAAGAATACAAACAACAAGCAGTCTACAGAATCCATACACTAACAATCTAACACCTTCTCTAAGCAACCCATAAAGCTACCTGGGTAACAAGTCGAACAAATTGGTCCACAGGTTGTCAAACAGATCTTGCCCCTATGCGCCGTCCTTGTGGATGGATGCAGGCCTGTCCCTTGGGCGTACAGTCATGGCAGGGCGTGTCCATTTACTGGGCACCCAAAAAAGTCCAGAATTTGTGGAGACACAGCTATAACCTTTTCCAGTAAATAATGACTTAGGTCCTACCCATTGACCTGTAGAGGGATCTTTATAGGTAGTCTGTGTTAAAATGCCAGAAGTTAAGTTCATCTGCTTAGCATTGGAAGAGAATAGCACAATCAACAATCAACATATAGACAAGGGATCCCATAATCAACATATAAACGATCACATGAATTACAACATTAACAAAAGCCTATCAATACAATACAATATGAAAAGCACATTTCACGATGCAGTGGAAGGACTTAAATACCTTTTTAGTATGAGGAAGGTCTGGTGTCCACTGGCGCGTAGAGCCAAGGGGGTAGGGGAGGCTTATCCGACAAAAATTTGTCAGGGGGCCCCAAAAGCGTTCCCAGACCCCTCCCGGGTCATGGCATGGTGGAGTCCGGGTTTCCTCCATGGTCACCAAATTGAGGCCCAAAATAGCCTAATAAAATTGTTTAGAGACAAAATTCCAAGCCTTTAGTTTTGCAAAGGCACACACCTCTCTCCCCCCCTCCTTTTTTTTTTTTTTTTTTTTTTTTTTTTTTAATGAAAAAAGCTGTAACACTTCAGTTTGAAACCATGCCTGCAAATCTGCACACTGAGCTATTGTGAGTATCTTTTTGGCATTGATCACACCATACTGTGACAGGGCAATCTTTTCTCATATGGCCTTTGGCCCCGCATCGATAACAGGCAGGAGCGAATCACTCGGAGTTGCCTATTTCTTGTACAACAGCTGCAAGAAGTCTTTGGGTAGGCTCCATGGCAGCGGCAAAGGCACCAGCCATGCCCTGACTTTGTTGCATCTGAACTGCCCTGGCAGCAACCTCAAGCATTTCTGCAACATCAGCAGTTTTTGACAGAGTGGAAAATAGCGCCTTCATCTTTGGGTTTGCATTTTCAAATGCTAATAATTTAAGCATGGACACTTTTTGTTCTGGGTCTAGGTCAGATTGGACCATGATAGATTGATGAAGTCGATCGACAAATTGCTGAAATGGTTCAGTCATTCCTTGCTTGATAGAGGTAAATGAGGGAAGCGGAATGGCCTCTGGCACAGCATAGAAGGCCTGTCGTGCTAATCGTGCAGCAGTGTGGTGGAGTACAGCTGGAAAGTGAAGCTGAACCTGGACATCCCCAAAGCGTCCCGAACCTATGAACATTTCAGTGGTCACCCCTAATAACGGGTCCCCAGGTGCTCGAGGACGGTTCGCTTCTAAGTGAGCCAGGCGCTCCCACTCCTTGGCCCAAATGATTTGTTGGGAGGGGGTGAGCAGATACCTGGCCAAATTGTGACAATCGTGGGGGCTATTGGTGACAGAGGTAAAGAGCCAGTCCAGAGCAGCCCTGCCGCTCTTCGTCTTTAATCCTCCCTCTTTTAAAGTCTTTTTGACTTGCTGTAAAGTTTTCCAGGCATGTTGCTCATAGTGGGGTGCCCCGTTATTATCAAGCAGAATAGGACAAGGGATGGTGCTGGCTTCCCAATCCCCTTCGAGAATGGAATCACGAACAAAGCTGGACCACCTTTCGGGCCGGGGTTTGTCGGCACCTTTGATGCCTTGTATGATTTGCCGTGTTTGCGGCAGAATTGAAACATTGTCTTCATCGTCAGAGAAAGCGGACGGGTAGTTAACAAAACCCAGCTCCTTTAGTCAGTGGCCGCACACATCTAGAGGTGGTTTCTGCTGTAGACTGGATCCGCCCATTTCAGGAGAAAAAGCTTGCGGTGCTTCTGCGGGGGGTAGTACTAGGGGCGGCTTCCACTGACCACTGGGCCTGCCCATTTCGGGGGAAGGGGCGGTCCGCACTTCCGTATTCTGCTTCACTTCGCTTCTGGCACTCGGAGCGGGCACTTCCGTTTCTTTCTCCACTCCGAAATCGGATACCAAGCTAAAACTGGGGCCGCCCATTTCGGGAGGGGAAGCTGTCTGCACTTCCACTTCTTTCTGCATTCCACTTCCGGCGCTCGGAGCGGACACTTCCGCTCGCTTCTCCGCCTCGAGATCAGACAAAAAGTCGTTTACAGATCGATGTGCTTTTCCGGACGTGCCTTTTACAGCAAAACTTTTGTGCCCTAACCCTAAGAACGTTCTCCAGGATGCACCACACTCAGAAGGGGCAGGAAGCGGAGGTGCTGTAGGAAGGATATTTGATTCCACCTCCGGCGTTAGTATCGCTACGGCAGCAGCCGCAACTTTAGCCTCTGCCTTCGTTTCTCTTAATACATTAGTTACAGTTCTCCATGTTCCTTCTAAGACTGTTATATGCTTGCTTTTCCTTTGAGAATGGAGGTCCCACATCAAATCACCAACCTCCCGCCAGTGTTCCCATGCAAACAATTCAGGCGGAGCAGAGAAGTGTCCCTGCTCCTGAGCCCACGTTATTAACTTATCTAGAAGCTTTTCATTGACTGATTTGCCTCGCTTAGCGAGGATACCTATTAAGAGTCTTTTTGCTGCAGCTAATTCGGCTTCCATTTTTCAACAAGCCTTTCCGGACACTGATTCGGCTTTCCTTTTTTTTTAATAAGCCAATGATAGAGGGAAGGTAGCGACCCTTCCTACCTGACTCGGGCTCCTTCCATCTCCGGTCAACTCTATCCCGCCTCTTTAGCCTCTTCGTTGGTGCTATATTCTGCCAATCTCAGCTCCCCTCTCCCTGGTTCGCCTAATCACGGGCTAGACCTTGTCCGTCATCATGGCTACTGTTGCTGCCCACTTTCTCCACCATTTGATGCGAGAGGTGGCGACGTTAGGGGTTCGGCGCGGAAGACAAAGATGAGTCCTCACAGAGGTATAGTCGATGCTTCCAGAAAAAAGGACTTTTATTACGTACGAAAGCCGCTTATATACTGTTACACTGGTCACGCCCCCCTCCACCGCACACCGAAACTACCTGCTACAGGTCACCCGGTGCCGTTCACACGCAGCAAAAGCAAATCCTATTGGTGCAGGGGTAGAAGCCACTTGTTTTTCACTTTGTGCCTTCTCCTAATCTAACGTCCAGGACAGGGTGTCCTTGTAACTCTGAACAGTCAAAACATGGGGTTGTGCATACAGCAGCGCCGCACGCCCCCGCCTTTCAGACCAACCCCCTGCAGTCAGGATACAGTACTCAGCTGTGATGAATAATAAAAAGAAAAAGAGCTGTGCAGCACATGCCTTGTAGGAGATGTCCGTGTTGTCCCAGAGGGAATTGGCCATAGCTTTGGGCAGAGTGGTGGAGATGGATCCCAGGTTGAGGAGGGAGAGGCTGAGGAGAAGTACATGGGGGTGTGGAGGTGGTGGTCACAGGCGAAGGTGGTGATGATGAGGCCGTTGCCCAGGAGGGCAGCCAGGTAGATGCCCAGGAAGATCCAGAAGTGCAAGAGCTGCAGCTCCCGCCTGTCTGCAAATGCCAGGAGGAGGAACTTGCTGATGGAGCTGCTGATGGACATCTGATGACTCTGGGAATGGTGCACTGCCACGGGAGAAAAGACAGGGAGCAATCACAGCAGACTATTCTAAAAAATATTTCGTTGTTTGTTCTCTGAGACCCAAAAGCTGCTTCTTCCCTGTCACAAATCCTTCAGCATTTGTGATGCTCTGCAAGTGAAACCCTGAGGGTGCTGAGAGGCAAAGGGACTGTCCCTTAGTGCAGATTGAGGACAGCTGCTCTGTCCATCGGTCCTACTCTCAACTGCACATAGAGGCAAAGACCTTAAAGATGGGGTATCCTGAAAGGAGGGTGGGCTGACCCCAAGGCCACACCCTTCAGCTCCACAGCCCCAAATCTCAGGTGGTTTGGATGCTTTTCCTCCATGGACATAGCAGTAGGACAGGACCTGCAGCATCAGTGTCTGAGCTGCACCCAAATCCTCACCCCCAGCCAAGCAAAAAGAAGGGGAAGAACAAGGGCAGCAGCAGGAGGGGCAAGAGGGGAACCTGCCAAATTCTGCTGCTAAGAGAGTCGGGACAGGGAGAAACAGGCAGAGACTCCAGCATTTCTCCTCTCTGGTGGGGAGGCTGCTGGAAGGAGCCTCAGAATTCAGTGCGCATGATCTGAAGGGCTGGGGGACTGTGCTGTGTGAGAGATAGCAGGGTTTAGCTCTAGGGAGGGCAGCAGCTCTTCAGGGGATGGCTGGGAGGTGAAGGAATCCCCCCTGCCATCATCTTCCAGGCAGCAGCTCCCTCTCCATCCCTGCCTATCTCTGCTGCCTGCAGCTCTTTCTCTGTCCCCAGCTCTCCTCCCTGTCAGTGCTCACAGCCCCCATCCCACGCACTGAGTGCTCAGCTCTACCCTGCAGACCCCTCCTGGCAGCAGCCGGACCTGTCCAGGGGCATCTCTGGCTGTGCAGGGGCTCAGGAGCAGTTCAGAAAAGGGCTAAGGAAAAAAAAAAAAAGGTCTCTGTGCCTTCTGCAGAGTGCAGAAAGATATTTCCATTTCCTGGAGAGACAAGTGGAAGCAGAGCCTGAGGAGAGCTCAGAGTGGAGCAGGAAAGCCCTGCCCTGAAGGGACTCCTGAAAAGTCCCCTTAGAAATCTTCTGGGCATCAGCTAGAGCTGTGAGCAGCCCTGAGCTCCCCGGGCAGGCTGAGAGTTGCCCCTGGCAGGCAGGCAGCAGAATCCCTGCCCCAGCACACAGCCCCTGAGCTGCAGGACCCTGCTCGGAAGGACAGCCCTGGGCACCCTGGCCTGCACACACCCCCTCAGCCCCTGCAGCCATCCCCAGCAGAAGGCAGCCCCATGCCCTCTACCTCTGATGCTGCTCCAGGACAGCCCTGCTCTGCCAAAACTTTTCCTCCTGCCCACCAAAATCCTCCAGAAGGATCCCAGCAGCTGTGGCACAGGCTGCCAGCTGGAGAAGGAAGACCCCCTCCAGGAAGCCCAGCTTCACTGCCCTGCAGCCAGAGACTCACCATGGCAGAGGCTGTGAAGATTTCTCTCTCCCCCAGCCCAGGCAGCTCTCAGCTCTCCTCCCAGCCCAGGCAGCTCTCAGCTCTCCTCCCAGCCCAGGCTGCCTTTCTCCTCTCACTGCCTCCTCTCCCCTGCCCTGCTGCCTGCAGGCAGTGCCCTCAGCCCTGCTGCGCTCTGCAGAGGAGCTGCTCCTGCCCAGAGCTCGCTCTCTGCAGCACTCTCTGCTTGCCAGCAGCTCTCTCAGTCTCAGGAGCCCGGCCCAGCAGCACAGGACCAGCGCCAGACTTTGCCACTTGCTCAACCCTCTCGGGGCTCTCCCTGGGGCTCCCCAGGAACCCAGTGGGACACACACTGAAGTCATCGTTCATGTCCCCTCCCTCCCTCCTTTCCAGCACAGCCAATTCCCCTCTAGAAACACAAGCTCTGCTTCTCCCACTCTCCCACTGGACACCCAGGCAGTGCCAGGGGGAATCTTGTTTTCCTCCTCTTCCCACTCACGGGTGACACTGGAGGTACCAGGGGTGGTCCCAGACATGTGTGGGTCCCCAGATCCAGCCCCTCAATGTTCTTCTTTTTGTGAGGGTCCCAGGACTGACCCTAGATTCGAGGTGTAGTCTCACCAGTGATGAGTACAGGGGAAAAATCAGCTCCCTGCTCCTGATGCCCACACTATTTCTGATGCAGCCCAGGATACTGGTGGCCTTCTTGGCCAGCTGAGCACATGCTGGTCCATATTCAGTCAACTGTCAACCAGCACCCCCAGGTCCTTCCCTTCCGGGAAGCTTTCCAGCAGCCTCTCCAAGGTCTTTAGCATTTCCTAGGGCTGTTTTGACAAAAATGCAGGACTTTCAGCTCTGGTACAGACTGGTACAGGCTCAACCATTTCTCCTCAGTCTATCGACCCATCCTGTCTAGGTCCCTTTTGTAGAACCTCTCTAGTCTTTGGCAGATACCAACTCCCACCCAGCTTGGTGACATGTGCAAACTGCCTGAGGGTGCACTCACCCCCTTGTCCACATCATTGGTAAAGAGATTGAACCAGAGCAGTCCCAGCACCCTGGGGAACACCACTGGTGAGCAGCCACCAGCTGCAGCCACCACAGAGACTGAGCTCCACTCACCACAACTCTTTGGGCCCAGACATCATCCAGGGTTTGACCCACTGAAGAGGCCACTGCTCCAGGCCAGATAGAGCCAGTTTCTGCAGAAGGATTTTGTGGACAATACTGCTGAAATCTTTACTAAAGTCAAGGTAGTCAACATCCTCCACCTTTCCCTCATTCAATCAGTGGTCACCTTGTCACAGAAGGAGATCAGGTTGGTCAAGCACTCCCTGCCTTTCACAAACCCATGCTGTCTGTCCCCCATCTCCTGGCTGTCCTTCACATGCTGTGTAATGGCACTCAGAGCATCTGCTCCATCCCCTTCCCTGGCACTGGTGAAGCTGAGAGCTCTGTATCTCCCTGGATCCTCGTTTTGGCTCTTCTTGTAGGTGGGGATGGCAGCTGTCAGTCTCCAATATTCTGACACCTCCCCAGTCAGCCAGGACTGCTGATAAATGATGACAAGAGGCTTGGTGAGCACTTCTGCCAGCTCCCTCAGTACCTTTGTGTGGGTCCCATCTGGCCTCACAGACTTGTGTGTTTCTGGCTGGTGCAGGAGGTCACTGACCATCTCCCCTTGGATCATGGGGGCTCCATTCTGCTCCCTGTCCCTGTCTGCCAGCTCAGGGGACTGGGTACCCCAGGAACAATTGGTCCTACTGCTGAAGGCTGGGACAAAGAAGGCATTAAGTACCTCAGCCTTCTCCTCACCCTTGGTCACTGTCCTCCTGGCATACAAAAAAGGATGAGGATTCTCCTTCACCCTCCTTTTGTTGCTAATGTATTCATAGAAACATTGTTTATGTTCTTCAATGGCAGCAGCCAGATCAATTTCACACTGGGTTTGGCTATTGTAATATTTTCCCTCTGTTGCCTCCTGACATCTTTGTAGTCTCCCTGAGTGTCTTGCTCCTTTTTCCAAAGGCCACAAACTCTCCTTTTTTAGATGAGTTTTAACCAGATCTCTCTATTCAGCCAGGCTGGGCATCTTTCCCCACCAGTTCATCTTACAGCACATGGGGCCATCTGATCCTTCACCTTTAAGAGTTTCTTCTTGAGCACTGTCCAGACTTCCTGAAATCCCTTGCCCTTTAGGACTGCCTCCCAAGGGATTCTCTCAACCAGACTCTGAAAGAGGCCAAAATTTGCCTGCCAGACCTCCAAGGTGACAGTTCTGCTGACCCTTCTCCTTCTCCAGGGATTAGTTCTTCTGACCAAGGCTGGATTTACAGGAGACCAGGCTTCCTAACAGGGGATGGGAAGAGATTATCCCACAGAGGTAAAAGGGGTTTAGGACAGGAGATATCAGGGCTAATTAGCAGAGTTTTACACTAGGTATAAAGGGGGCCAGGGGTGAAAGTGGGGTCACTGGAGAGGAGCCTGAATGTGACATACCAGTACCTGGGGGAGAAGGGTGTGCAAGCAAGGGCTCCCAGTCCTGTGTCTTGGTGAAGGAGGAGAAGGGCACTGCATATGGCTGGGGGAACACAGGAGTTGGTGTGAGGTTGGGGGCTATGGAAATACTGGTGTATGATCAGGAGGTGATTTGGGCTTCTCCCAGACAAAAGGAGGCCCAGCTGAGGTGCATCTACACCAATGCACACAGCATGGGCAACAAACAGGACGAGATTGAAGCCATGACAGCTGTGATGTAGTTGTCATCACAGAAATGTGGTGGGATGACTGTCACAGCTGGAACACTGCAGTGAATGGATAGAAGCTCTTCAGAAGAGATAGGAAAGGAAGGAGAGGTGGTGGTGTGACTTTGTATGTTAGGGAATTTTTCGACTGCATGGAGCTTGATTCCAGGGATGACAAAGTTGAGTGTTTATGGGTAAGGAAAAAAGGGAAGGCAAGTAAGGGAGATCTTCTATTAGGAGTCTGTTTCAGACCCCCCCAACCAGGACGAGGAGGCAGATGACCCCCCCATTACCTGATAGATGTAGGAGGGAACATGATACCAAAAGATGAGGAAATGATTGAAGTGCTTAATAACTTCTTTGCCTCAGTCTTTAGTAGCAGGGACAGTTATATTCAGGGAATTTAACTCCCTAGGCTAAGAGACAGGGACCAAGAGGAGGGAGATTCCTCCATAATCCAGCAGGAGATGGTCAGTGTCCTGCTGCACCATGAGGATGTACATAAATGTATGGGACGGGATGGGATGCTTCCAGGAGTGCTGAAAGAGCTGGTGGAAGTGCTTGCCAAGCCACTTTCCATCATTGATCAGCAGTCCTGGCTCACTGGAGAGACATCGGAAGGCTGGAAATCTGATGATGTAATCCACATATATAAGAAGGCACAGAAGGATGATCAGGGAAACTACAGAGCTGTCAATGTGACCTCAGTCCCAGGGAGTGAAAAAGGGAAAGATCGTGACAGGATTAACTCCTGTAAGAAGAGGAGATCAGGCCAAGCTGTTTGTGTGAATTTACTTTATGTAGAATTAAAACTTGTAATATATGTTAATGAATTTGTATTCATAACTAGTAAAATTCAGGGTTAAACTGAGAAAGAAGTGAACAAAGCAGCTGAGACGTGTCATTTTCCACTAGAACAATGTAACCAAACACAAGGCCAGAACGGGATTAACTTCTGTCTCGAAGATAATTAAAATGGTAGGTCTTGTTCTTAAAACAAGACACTGCCAAGGCCATTTAGGCGCCAGCTGGGCACCAAAGAATGTGAACATCTGCACAAGAAGAACATAAAAGATGTCACCACCAACAGATAAGAAGAAGGTTATGTCTAGGGTCTGATATTGCCTTGTAACAATATAATGAAGTCAGCAAGAATTGAGAATGTAACGATGTTGTAACCTCCCCTTTTACTGTATAAATACCGTAACCCTTTCCGTTAACCCTCGGAACTCTTTGTCCAGCGAGAGCTGGGAGTTCCCCAGATCCGCAAATAAATACCTTTGCTGTTTAAAGGCTTAAAACTCTGTCTCTAAACAGTTTTATTAGGCCTTTTTGGCTTCAATTTGGCGACCGCGGCAGGACTGGACTCCGTCGTGCTGTGATCCGGGGGGATCTGGTGACGCCCTTGGGGCCCCCCGAAGAATTCTGTCGGATAAGCCTCCCCTACTCCCCTGGCTCCTACGTGCCAATGGACACCAGACCTTCCTCATACTGAAAAGGTATTTATATATATATTTGTTTGCGTTTTGAGGCCTCCAGGGAAAGGGAGGTTCGAGTCCTCCCAGGATTTATAGAGGTTCGAGTCCTCCCAGGATTTATAGGGGTTCGAGTCCCCTAGGTTTTGCGAGGGTTCGAGTCCCCCAGGATTTGCGGGGGTTTGAGTCCCCGAGGATTTACAGGGACCCGGGGGACGCCCCCAGGCTGAAGGATTGGAGTCCAGCCTAGCTCTGAGTTTGTCCCTTCCAGGGTTTGAGTCCCCAGGAGAATTTAAGTCCTTCCATTGCAGTGTGAAATACTTTTCAGGGTTAAGCGGTTTGAGTCTGGTTAACCCTGATTTTCAAGGAGAAGGGTTTGAGTCCCTTTCGGGGTTTGAGTCCCCAGGAGAAATGTATGGTATTGAAAACAGGCTTTTGCTGATGCTGTGATCATTGATTCTGGGATCCCTCGCTTATATGTTGGTTGTTGATTGTGCTATCTTCCGCTTTTAAGAGAATTAAGTGTTTTGAGTGTTTGTTGTGCCTCTTTTAAGAGAATTAAGTGTCTTGAGTGATTACGTCCCTATCCAAGAAAAGTTTTACAGCTTTGTCTTCGCGGGGGGGGAGGGGGTCCCGGGGGCTGCTGCGACACTGGCAGGTATTCGCGGTCTATAGCGACATCTTGTGACCTTAGGCGGTAGAGCAACATGTGAATTCTGTGTAAATGTTACCTGTGCAAAGTTCTGACTGAAAGTGTGTATGTGTGTGTGAAAGTGAGTGACTGAGACGCAATTTAATTGCAAAGCGAGTGCGGACTCCCGATTTGCATTTCCGTGTCACCCGCGAGGGGGCCGGCCAGAGACGGACGAAGCGATTGGTGTGAATGTGGATTGTTAAAACAAAATAAGAAGTGCTCTTGAATGCTAGAATAAGTTGAGTAAGGTGTTGAAATTGTAAGTTGCTGAAATCTGAATAGAATTTGATAATAGAGAAAGGGCCCCCACAGTTGTAACCTCTGGAGTGGGCATAATGGGGACTTAACAGAGTAAGGAAATTAATGCTAAAACCCCCTTGGGATGCATTTTAAAGCATTGGAAGGAGTTAGGTGGAATTCCAGGGGGAAATATAAAGAAAAAGACACTTGTGAAATATTGTCAAGGTTGGTGTCCTCTGTATAAACTAGATGATGGAGAAAAATGGCCACCGGGGGGAAGTTTAAGCTATAATACCATCCTACAACTTCTGCTGTTTCTCCGTAGAATGGAAAAGTGGGATGAAGTAATGTATGCAGACATGTTCTTTACCTTAAGGGATAAGCCGGAATGGCAAAAAAATTGTGGAATAAATGTATCACCTCAATATCCTTTTGTTTTAGCATTAGAACGGGATCAGAAAAACAGCAAGCTAAAGGAACGTTGTTTTGATGCTTGTAGCATAGGGAAACGATGCCTTAAGTTGAAAGGAAAAAATACTGAAGCGGAAAGTACCATTAGCCTCCAAGAATATCAGCCCCTTGTGCCAGGATGTGGAGTACCGCTGCCAATATCACAACAGGAAAGCGGCAGTAGCTCCGCAGAATTGGGAAGCAAAAAAAGAGAATTGAAAAGTGTTCCGCAAAAGCCAGTAGGGGGAGACAAAGACGAGGAGAAAGCCCCGCAGGAGACAAGGAAAAGGGTGAAGAAGAGCGAGAACAGAGCAGACACCCAAAACCTGGGAGATGATCCTGGAGAAGGGACTAGCCATCCATATTATACAAGGGCATCCGAGTGAAAGGAAAAGGAAAGGGAGGCAGAAATGGCAAAGATAGGAGAAGAAAGAGCAAAATTGGAAATAGAGAAAGCGAGACTAGAAGCAGAGAAAGCTAAGGTAGAAGCCAAAGCTGAAGCAGAGAAAGCTAAGGTAGAAGCTAAAGCCGAAGCAGAGAGGGCGAAACTGGAAGCAGAGAAAGCAAGACTGGAGGCAGAAAAAGCAGGAGCAGAAATAAAGACAAAAGCTCAGACCAGAGAGGGTGAAGTAGAGGGAGGAAAAGAAATCCCAGAGAACAAGGAAAAAGAGGTCCCAGAGAACTATACAATAGCCCTTCTCCGACAAGTAATGCCCAAATTAGGAGAACAAGCACGGATAAAAATACCATTTACCACAAGCGACCTTAACAATTGGAGAGAGGAAGTGAAAAATTTGAGGAGAGACACAGAAGGGGTCGCTAGAAGGTTTGAATTTATTGCAAAGAATTTAGACACTGATTGGGAGGATATTGATCTAATGCTATCTGATTTATCAGAGACAGAAAAAGAACTTTTTTTAAAAACTGGAAGGGAACAGGCTGCACTGCTACGGGAGCCTGTGGATGTAGTATTTCCAACTAGTAATCCAAACTGGGATCCAAACAACCTGCGCCAGTATGATTTATTGCTGCAATACAGGTTAGTTGCACAGGGCTTGCGAAGAGCAATACCAAAAGCAGTAAACTGAGGAGCCCTATTTGAAGTAAGACAAGGACAGAATGAAACACCAACAGACTTTTTAGACAGGCTTAGAGCGGCAATGGGACAATATACCCCCTTAGATCCTGGGTCAGAAATAGGTAAACAACAACTGCTGGGATTGGTAATGGGGCAGTGTTGTGCAGATATCAGAAAGAAATTGCAAAAACTTGAACATCCTGCAAATAGAGATCTGGAAATTTTAATGAATGAGGCCTGGAAAGTGTACAACAATAGGGAACAAGAAAAAGAAAAGAGAGAGGGTAAGAAACTTGCCAGAATTATGGCAGCAGTATATTCAACTCCAAAGCTTCCAGAGGCAAATGCTAGAGGTAGAGGGCGTGGTTATCCCATGAGAGGGAGAGGAAGGTTCCAGCGAAATAAGGGAGACCCAAATCAATGTTTTTATTGCTGCCAAATGGGACACTGGCAATGAGAATGCCCTAAACTAAACAGAGAACTTGGAGGGGCATCTGTTGTTCCGGTTGCTCATGATAGTGGTAACTGGAGGGGACCGGTGAGTCATTCCCTAGCAGACCCACTGGTTAAAATAGAGCTAGGGGAAAGTAAAAAGGAACTGGATTTTTTAATTGACACTGGAGCTACCTATTCAGTCTTAAATCAAGAATTAATACCAAAATCTGATGAATTTGTACATGTTGTGGGGGTGACAGGCCAAGCAGAAAAGGCTTTCTTCTTGAAACCTCTTAAATACAGAATTGGGAAACAGATGGGGATTCATCAGTTCTTATATTTACCTAATTCTCAAAAACCTCTGCTAGGGAGAGATTTGTTAGAGAATTTAGGGGCTGTAATAAAATTTGATAAAGATAAACTTGAACTCCAGGTAAACGAAGAACAATTCATAACTGCCCTAACTATCAGTTGTGTTAAACCAGAATCTGATAATCATAACATCAACCAAATCACAGACGGAACATATCCGTCGGTGTGGGCAACTGATATACCTGGGAAATCAAAACACGCTTCCCCCATCGTTATCGAATTAATACCAGGGACTAAACCGGTAAACAGAAAACAATACCCCCTGAGGCTAGAAGATAGGAAGGGAATCGAGCCATTGATAGAGAGGTTTTTAGAATTAGGGCTATTGATAGGATGTGAATCAGATTTCAGTACACCAATATTACCAATCAAGAAACCAAATGGGACTTACAGACTGGTACAGGATTTAAGGGCTGTAAATGATATTACCAAGACTCTACATCCAGTGGTGGCTAACCCTTATACACTCTTGACCAAACTAAAAGATAATCTGATCTGGTTTACAGTGTTAGATTGAAAAGATGCATTTTTCTGCCTTACCTTAGCCCCAGAAAGCCAAAAGATTTTTGCCTTCGAATGGGAGTTTGTTGGTAAGGGAAGGAAAACACAACTAACCTGGACGGTGTTACCTCAAGGTTATAAAAATAGCCCTACAATATTTGGAAATCAATTGGCCAAAGAATTGGAACAGTGGGAGCGGCCACAGGGAGAGGGCACTCTTCTGCAATATGTGGATGATTTACTGATAGCACAGAAGAACAATGTGATGAGTGGACAATCTCGTTAAATTTCTTGGGTTTAAACTGTTATTGAGTCTCCCAAAAGAAAGTACAGCTGGTGCAAGAAAAGGTGGTCTACCTAGGATACGAGATCTCTGGAGGACAGCGATCCTTAGGAACAGCAAGGAAAGAAGCCATCTGCCAGATGCCCAGGCCTGAAACGGTGAGAGACCTGCGAGCCTTCCTAGGAATGACAGGTTGGTGTAGTCTGTGGATATACCAGTACGGGATACATGCCAAACCTCTGTATGATTAGTTGAAAGAGTCTAAAAATATTCTAGTCTGGACTTCTGAGGCAGAAACAGCCTTTAAAAGACTGAAACAAGAACTAATGAAAGCCCCAGCATTAGGTCTACCCGACGTAACAAAGCCATTTTGGCTGTTCTCACATGAACGCCAGGGAATGGCCCTAGGAGTCCTAGCTCAACAATTGGGACCATACAAAAGGGCTGTGGCTTACTTGTCTAAGCAACTAGACAAAGTAAGTAAAGGATGGCCCACATGCCTGAAGGCAATGGCTGCAGTAATCATAAACATAGAAGAGGCCAGAAAACTCACTATGGGCCAGAAAATGACTGTATTAGTGTCCCACACTGTATCAGCAGTACTGGAACAGAAAGGTGGCCATTGGCTGTCACCTTCTCGGTTCCTGAAGTACCAGGCAATTTTAGTTGAATCAGATGACATAACCATTCAAGTGACTAATGTTGTCAACCCAGCATCATTCCTAGAAGGAAGAGTGTCAGCAGAGCCAATTGAGCATGACTGCCTAGAAACCATCGAGGCTGTGTATTCCAGTCATCCAGATCTCAAGGAAGAGCCACTCGAAGGGGCAGATGACTGGTTCTCGGATGGCAGTAGCTTCGTAAAGCAGGGGGTAAGGATGGCTGGCTACGCAGTAACTACAACAGAGCAGGTAATTGAATCAAATCCCTTGCCTGTGGGAACTTCAGCACAGCAGGCCGAACTAATAGCTCTTACCCGAGCCCTCGAGCTGGCAAAAGGGAAAAGAATTAATATATGGACGGATTCTAAGTATGCTTTCTCCATCGTGCATACCCATGGGGCAATCTGGAAGGAGCGAGGACTGCTGACTGCCCAAGGAAAAGCCATAAAACATGCAGAAGAAATCCTACAGTTGCTGGAGGCTGTTCAGCTCCCAACCCAAGTGGCCATAATGCATTGCAAGGGGCACCTGAAAGGTAACACCGTTCCAGAAATAGGTAATAGAGCAGCAGATGCGGAAGCTAAATTAGCTGCTGCAAGAGCCAAGGATTTAGTATTGGCCCTGGTACCAGAAGAATTAGATACTAATTTTCAACCAGAGTACCAGGAATCAGACCATAAGTGGATACAAAGAAACAAAGGTAAAATGTTAGATAGTGGATGGGGTCAGCTAGAATCAGGACAACTAGTGCTGCCAGAGAAATTAGTATGGCAATTTGTAAAAACAGAATATGACAAGGCCCACTGGGGATTAGATCCTCTTTATCAGCATTTAAAAGTTAGAATAGCAGGGCCAAAGCTAGTCACAGCAGTGAAACAGGTCACATCCCAATGTGAACACTGTTTGAAAAATAATCCAAACATGGGAACAAAGGTACACCAGAGAGTAATTGATAGAGGAAAATTCCCAGGGGGAGTGTGGCAGATTGATTTCTCTGAACTCCCAAGGAAAGGGGGGTATAAATACCTCTTGGTTTTGACTGATACATTTTCTGGGTGGCGTGAAGCGTTCCCATGCAGAACAAACAAAGAAAGAGAAGTAACTAAAGTCTTGTTTAATTCAATCATTCCGAGGTTTGGGGTGCCTAGGAGCATCTCCTCGGACAGAGGCTCACACTTTTGTGCTAAAATTGTACAAGCAATAAGTAAGGCACTGCAAATCAAATGGCAATTGCACACGCCTTATAGACCTCAAGCTAGTGGGCAAGTAGAAAAGATGAATCATCTTATTAAACAACAAATTGCAAAAATATGCCAGGAAACTAACTTGCAGTGGTACCAAGCCTTACCTATTGCTCTAATCAGACTAAGGGTGAAGCCCCGCTCAAAAGAAAAACTGAGCCTGTTTGAAATTTTATATGGGAGACCTTATGCAATGCAGACTGTAAATAGTGAGGCTGTAGATCAAATAGGTAATCAATATGTGTATGATTATGTTACAGTTGTGGGGAAGCACTTTGATAAAAATACCACGGTGGTGGTGGATCACCAACCTAAGCAACCTGATTGTAAATTGCATCCTTTTAATCCTGGTGATTGGATATATGTTCAGAATCTTTTAGGAAAACCTCTGCAAGAGAAATGGGAAGTGCGGGAACGGCAAAGAAAATGCGTGCAACCAATATGGTTGATAAACGGACTTCTGGTTTATTGCGCAGCAACTTTTGCTTATATAGTGCTTCCGTGACCACACCCCAGCCACCAACATAACTTTTTATTGGACACCCGGTGTGTTTACCTGTAGCACAGCGAATCCCTGGTGCAGGTAGCACCGGAGTATGGGCCGATCTAATTGGCCTCCCAAACATGGGGTTGGGCATAGCAAAGGGGTCGTACCTCCTATCTCTTCGAGAATATTCAGGAATATTCTCCAACATTCTCCAAACCTCTCTAACATTCCACAACAGGGAAGGACCCTTTCAAGTGTTGCTCACCACCTTCACTGCAGTTCGAATTAAGGAGCGACCCAGCTGGATCCACTACTCCCGAGTCAAGAGGGCCCCTGAACATTGCCAAGAACATTCCTGAAGGAGCTCGACATTATGAACTGGCGACCTTTAGTGTTGATGCTTGGTCTCTGGATAAGTATGACCTTATCACAAAACATTGCCCAGGGATGGCCATGGTCGGGTGCACGGATAGTTAAGGCAATACCATGGGTTGGCACACCACGCATGGTATTACACCCTGAGTCTGGCTTAAACATTCAGGTGCTACGTAACAACCAGGCGTACGAGCAAAAAGACTGGAGTCAAAACAAAGGCCAATTAGACTCCTTAACAGGAGAAGAAGGGGATGAAATCCAGATAGGGTGTAAGAGTACGAACGTGAAAAGACAGGAAGGTGAACAAATCAGATTAACTGTGAAAGCTTTGGGACCTGTGTCACTTACATATAACCTGGGACCCAGGATATGGGTCAGAAGGAAGGGACCAGCCTCTTGCACCTGGGAAGGGGACAAAGAAAAGGAAAGATACAAAGCTCAGTGTGAAGTAAAGGTAATACTAGAACATCCAATCGCAGTCACATGTACATGGTCTAGCAAATACGGAGCTGCTTTCCACCAGTTTGTTATCAAACTCACTGAGCATTCTAGTACTAAAGTACCTAGTAAAAAGACTGTGAAGACTCCTCTTCCAAGCTGCAAAAGAACATATAATTTGACCCATGTAGGGCCTTAAGTGGTTAGGCAATCAAATGAGTTAAAATTGTTATTAGATCCTACATATTCATTGAAGAAAATTCAAGTAAATATCCAAACAAATATTACTCAATTACAACAGGATTGCCAGCCCTATATACAACAAAGCCTTAAGGGCTGGAAGGCGTGGTTATCAGCCAGATCGCGCCCTAGGCACACGCAACGAGATGTAACAGGATGGTTTGGCACTGGACTAGGGGTATTGAACACTATAGACCAAGAAGTATTGGTAAACAAATTAAGTGCCATCACTTCCCATTTGGGGGAACTCAAAGTGCCTTTGAGCTCATCCATACTTAGCCTAGCAGAAACACAGTCACTAGCAACTAAATTACTGACCCTAGTGGCTAACCACACCACTGAAGACCTTTTAAAGCTTGCAGAGTACACCGGTAATGCAAATAGAGAGATTGCACTTGCTTTTCAGTGCACTCAAACACAGCAGTGGGTACAAACAGTAGCTGCAGGAATTCTGAGGGAAGGAACATCTGGAATATTACCCCAAGAAATAAAAGAAATGATAGCAAGAGATAGCTCTACAACCCAATTCAAGAAGGATCATCAGGCATGGTGGCAACTTGTAAATTTTACTTACTCGCAAGGTGAGCAAATCGAGGCCTACGTGCTCACTATTAGCGCTGCCAAGGAGAAAATCATCTTTCCTGTCCTGACCTTAGGAACTGTGCATCAGAATGTTGTAATTCGGCCCATAGGCCATAATGTTTGGGCAAGTTTTGATCACTCCAGGAGTAAGTGGCAGTCAATTAGTACAGAGGCCTGTATTCCTAAAGAACAACTAGGATATATTTGTGAAAATACAGTTATAGAAAATGAAGATTTGTGCTTAGATACTGAAGATAGTTTGTGTACTTTTGAATGAATGACAGATGCTCTCTATTAATCCCCGTCCCAGATAAAGGAAGGAGAGAGAATTAGGGAGAGAGACTTATGGGTTGGCAACTAAACTACACAACTTTAATGAAACAGTAGTGATAAATAGGAAAAATTACTAAATATATACAAATATACAGGAAAATTGATACCATGTTCCTCCCCCCCTTTCCCCCAATAACTCTCACATCACCACCAAGGCTGCAGGGCAGCCCTGGGAAAGTCCAGGCTGGACTCCTGGAGTCAGCAGCAGTCGGGAGCTGAAGGCAGGAACACACAGATTCAGGCTGGCACAGATCAGGACCACAGGCAGATGAGCGGACAGAATCCTCCCAAGGATGATGAAGCAAACAGGGACAGGCGAAGAAGGGGAAGCAGGAAGGTATTTGACTGAAGGAAGGCATTTGAAGGCATCTCATTGTCTCATTGAACGCATCAGACATCATGGCATTATTTGAACTAAACAGTAATTTAAATGCTAGATTGGAGAATAGTATTTTGAGAGAAAGGAAATTAATCAGTGAAGAGCAACCCAAATATTTCTAAAATATGAAAATATGCCTAACAAATTATGGAACCAGCTTTTGCGTGTAGTCTTTCTGGAAGAAAGACAGGCATTCCCAAGTAAAAATGTGTCTTGTGTCAGTGTAGTGGTGTTTTGGAAGCACGGGGGGCCACAGGGGTTGCTCCTGCGAGAAGCTGCTGGAAGCTCCTGCAGTTGCATTCCCTGTTCTGTGAAGCCCAAAAGGCCTAATAAAACTGTTTAGAGACAGAGTTTTAAGCCACCACCACTTGCACAAATTCGCCTGTTTTTGGTATTAATTCTTGATTTAAGACTGAATAGGTAGCTCCAGTGTCGATTAGGAAATCCAATTCCATTTTACCTTCCCCTAGCTCTATTTTAACCAGTGGGTCTGCTAGGGAACGACTCACTGGTCCCCCTCAATTATAATCATTATGCATAACAGGAACAACGGAGGCCCCCTTCAGTTCCTCGTTTCGCTTAGGACATTCTCGTTGCCAGTGTCCCATTTGCCAGCAATAAAAACACTGATTTGGGCCTCCCCTGTTTAGCTGGAACTTTCCTCTCCCTCTAATGGGATAACCACGCCCTCTACCTCTAGCATTTGCTTCTGGGAACACCGGAGTTGATTGTACTGCTGCAATAACCCTAGCGAGTTTCTTACTTTCTGTCTTTTCCCTATTATTGTACACTTTCCAGGCTACATTCATTAGAACTTCCAGGTCTTTATTAGCAGGATGTTCGAGCTTTTGTAACGCTGATATCTGCACAACACTGCCCCATCAGCAACCCAAGCAGTTGTTGCTTACCTAGATCCGACGCCGGATCTAAAGGGGTTGTCAAGGTTTAACACTGGCCCGGCGATTAAACCGGGTGACAGATGCTCTCTATTAATCTCTCTCTCCTCCTTGATAAGAAAGGAGAGAGAATAAGGGAGAGAGACTTATGGGTTGGAGACTAAACCACAAAGTAACAGCAATTCCAGCTGCAAAAAGACAGATTGCATACCCTAAATACCAAAGGTACGGAATGATTGGTTTAATCTCCAACCCTGTGAAATTTCCAAGGAACAAGATCTGATTCCAGCTCAGCAATGCCATTCTTTCTGCTGGAGTTGGAACTCAAACTATTCAGGCAAATTAGTAAAAATTTAAATTGGACTTGAGCCAATTAGCTCGGGCCCCACGTTGGGCGCCAATAAATCTGTCAAGGTTTAACACTGGCCCGGCGATTAAACCGGGTGACAGATGCTCTCTATTAATCTCTCTCTCCTCCTTGATAAGAAAGGAGAGAGAATAAGGGAGAGAGACTTATGGGTTGGAGGCTAAACCAATCAACTTCAATGAAACAATAATGGTAAATAGGAAAAAAAAGATTATATATATATATATATATATATATATAAATATACAGGAGAATGAATATCAAAGTCCTTCCCCCTTTTCCCCCAACAATTCTCACGCAAGCCGGGTGAAGGCAGGCAGGCAAGCAACTGGGCAGCAGGCAGGGCAGCAGGCGGGCAAACGGACTGGATGGGATCCTTCCAAGATGCCGGGTGAAGGCAGGCAGGCAACCGGGCGGCAGGCAACCGGGCGGCAGGCAACCGGGCGGCAGGCAACCGGGCGGCAGGCAACCGGGCGGCAGGCAGGGCAGCCAGGGAGGCAACCAGGCAGGGCAGCAAGCAGGGCCACAAGCAGCCAGCCAGGGAGGCAGCCAGGATCTTCTGCTGGTCTTTTATAGTGCCACAGGTGAGACCAATTAGCTGTTAAGGGGGGTGGTACCCAGCACTTCTGCTGATGATCTCAGGTGAGGCCGATCAGCTGGTAAGGGTGTGGCTCGGTCCTCGTGATCCCCCAACTCCATACTGAGGATGACGCACATGGGATGGAATACTCCATTTGAGAAACTTGCTGTCAACCTCAGCAAGTTCAACCATCCACAAGAAACAGAAAAATCACCTTTATCCTGGCCCAAACCAGGACACTCCACCCCTTATTCCATACCATTTGCGTCATGCTCCAATCAGCAGAAATTAGGAATTCTCACCTAGTGTTAGATTCGCCTGTGGCACACATTGTACTTCTCCATCTTTCATCATTACCCACCAAGTGTGTCCAGGCCCTTGAGCGAAAGCAACCCCACGAATGGGTTTGCCTTTGCCCGAGGCAGGATAAACCCAAACTGTTTTCCCTAGGAGATTCCTTTCATGCACCACAGGCACTTTGTCTCCATCTACTGTGTGTAGAAGATCTGACTGAGCAGGACCAGCTCGATTAATGGAACCCCTGGTATTAACTAACCAGGTAGCTTTTGCCAAATGCCTGTCCCAGTTCTTGAAAGTTCCACCACCCATTGCCTTTAAGGTAGTCTTTAACAGTCCATTGTACCTTTCAATTTTACCTGAGGCTGGTGCATGATAGGGGATATGGTAATACCCACTCAATACCATGTTCTTTGGCCCAGTTATTGATAAGACTATTTTTGAAATGAGTTCCATTATCTGACTCAATTCTTTCTGGTGTACCATGTCTCCACAGGACTTGTTTCTCTAGGCCCAGAATAGTGTTCGAGGCTGTGGCATGAGGCACAGGATATGTTTGCAGCCATCCTGTACTTGCCTCCACCATTGTAAGCACATAGCGCTTACCCTGGCGGGTTTGAGGCAGTGTGATGTAATCGACTTGCCAGGCCTCCCCATATCTATATTTTGACCATCTCCCTTCATACCACAGAGGTTTCAACCTTTTAGCTTGCTTAATTGCAGCACATATGTCACAGTCGTGGATAACCTGCGCAATAGCGTCCAAAGATAAATCCACCCCTCGGTCACGAGCCCATCGATATGTTCCATCCCTGCCTTGATGACCTGAAGCATTGTGGGCCCATTTGGCTAAAAACAGTTCACCTTTATGGTCCCAGTCCAGGTCTATCTGGAACACTTGAGCAGCCTCATCTGCTCGCTGGTTGTTTCGATGTTCCTCAGTAGCCTGATACGAAGGTACGTGGGCATCTACATGACGCACTTTTACATCAAGTTTCTCTAACCTTGCAGCAATGTCTTTCCACAGTTCAGCAGCCCAGATAGGTTTATCTCTACGTTGCCAGTTGCTTTGTTTCCACTGCTTTAACCAACCCCATAAGGCATTTGCTACCATCCATGAGTCAGTATAGAGATAAAGTCTCGGCCACTTTCCTTGTTCAGCAATGTCCAAAGCCAATTGGATGGCTTTTACCTCTGCAAATTGACTTGATTCACCATCTCCTTCATCTGTTTTTGCAACTAGTCGTGTAGGATTCCATACAGCAGCTTTCCACCTTCGATGGCCTCCTACCAGTCGACAGGATCCATCAGTGAAAAGAGCATATTGTTTTTCATCCTCTGGTAGTTGGTCGTATGGTGGGGCTTCTTCAGCCCGTTTTACCACTTTTTCTGGTGGCATTCCAAAGTGTTTGCCTTCTGGCCAATGTGTTATTGCTTCTACAATTCCTGGACGATTGAATCTTCCTATCCTAGCTCTCTGTGAGAGTAAAGCAATCCATTTACTCCAGGTAGCATCGGTAGCATGATGGGAAGATTCTCTACCTGTATACATAAAACCCAGTACAGGTAATCGTGGCACCAGGAGGAGCTGTGCTTCAGTACCAATCACTTCCGAAGCAGCTCTAACTCCTTCGTATGCGGCCAGTATCTCTTTTTCAGTGGCTGTGTAGTTGGCTTCGGAGCCTTTGTAGTTTCGACCCCAAAATCCAAGAGGTCGGCCTCGAGTCTCTCCTGGAGCTTTCTGCCAGAGGCTCCATGTAGGACCATCACCTCCATCTCCGGTGTAAAGAACATTCTTAATGTCTGGCCCTGTTCGAATTGGTCCAAGGGCCATTGCCTGCACAATCTCCTGTTTAATACTCTCAAAAGCAGCTTGTTGTTCTGAGCCCCATTTAAAGTCTTTCTTCTTCCGGGTAACCTCATAGAGAGGTTTCACAATCTGATTATAAAGAGGAATATGCATCCTCCAGAAACCAACAGTTCCTAAGAAGGACTGAGTTTCCTTTTTAGTAGTTGGTGGGGCCATAGCTGTTATTTTGTTAATCACGTCCATTGGGATGTGGCGACGTCCATCTTGCCACTTAACTCCCAGAAACTGGATCTCTTGTGCAGGTCCCTTGACCTTGCTCCTTTTAATGGCAAAACCAGCCTCTAGAAGGATTTCAATTATCTTCTTACCTTTCTCGTAGGCTTCCTTTGCTGTGTCACCCCACACAATGATGTCATCAATGTACTGTAGATGTTCTGGAGCTCCACCCTTATCCAAGGCATCGTGGATCAGTCCATGGCAGATGGTAGGACTGTGTTTCCACCCCTGGGGCAGTCGATTCCAAGTATACTGGATACCTCTCCAGGTGAAAGCAAACTGTGCCCTGCATTCTGGTGCTATAGGAATAGCAAAAAATGCATTAGCAATGTCAATAGTAGCATACCACCTGGCTGCCTTTGACTCCAGCTCATACTGAAGTTCTAGCATGTCTGGCACAGCAGCACTTAGTGGTGGAGTAACCTCATTCAGGGCACGATAGTCCACTGTCAGCCTCCACTCTCCATTAGGCTTCCTCACTGGCCATACAGGACTGTTGAAGGGTGAGTGAGTTTTGCTGATCACTCCTTGGCTTTCTAGTTGCCGGATCAGCTTGTGAATGGGGATCACAGCATCTCTGTTGACATGATATTGTCTTCGATGCACTATTGAAGTGGCAGTTGGCACCCGCTGGTTTGTAGTTCTCAGCAAACCCACTACAAAGGATTTGTCTGAAAGGCCAAACAAAGCATGCAGCCATTCTCCATTCTCAGTCTTAATAGCTGCAGTACCGAAGGACCACCGGTACCCTTTTGGGTCCTCGAAATCACCTCCCTTGAGGTAGTCTATGCCAAGGATGCACGGAGCATCTGGACCAGTCACTATCGGGTGCTTATGCCATTTTATTCCAGTGAGGCTCACATCAGCCTTCACAATAGTCAGTTCTTTAGATCCCCCTGTCACTCCAGAAATAGTGACAGAGTCTGTCCCCTTCTGATTCGATGGCATTAGTGTGCACTGTGCACCAGTGTCCACCAAGGCTTTATACTTTTGTGGCTCTAATGTGCCAGGCCATCGAATCCACACAATCCAATAAATTCAGTTGTCCCTTTCCTCCACCTGGCTGGAGGCAGGGCACCTCTAAGCTTGAGCACATACAGCATTGTCAGTATGTGCATTACTGGAGTTTGCATCCCCAGTACTCACTCCTGATGTACAGGGATCTTGAGTCACCAACATATTTGAATTGGGTAACTCCACACTGGAGACTTGGGCAGCCATCTTTTTAGAAGGACCTCCTTTCGCCTTCGTCTTATTCAGCAACTTACGTACTTGCTCCTCTAGGACAGTAGTAGGCTTCTGATCAAACTTTTTCATGTCCTCTCCATACTCCCTCAGGAGTGCCCATAGGATTCCTCTTGCTGAAGTCTGTTTCTCTTGATTCCGTCTCGTAGGAGGGTGTCTCTTCTTAATGGCTGCAGCGTGGGGTTCTCCTTCTGTCTGAGGAAAAAGGGATGAATACAGTTTCTCAGATTGTCCCTTGATAGCTGAGACCCAGGCCCGACAAGGGGCTGTGACAGCATCTTCGCATTCTCGTACTGTTTTAATCACATCACCCACAGTTGCAGCCACATCTGCAGGAACCCATAGCATTACTGATAGTGTATGGTTAAAAGGTGGTGGTGCAGCATGCACAAACCTTTGCATCATGGGTTTAGGGCAAGGTACGTGATAAGGATCTTCAATGTCATCAGCATTATAGATCACGTCTCGTACAGCCAATTCTTCCAGATACCTGATGGCTTTTTCAAGTTTGTGTGCTTTGACCTGTGGGCAGTCTATTTCCTCTTTGTAGGGATATCTCTCCCTTACAGCTGCCAAGAGTCGTTTCCATAGGCTGGTGGTTCCAACCTTTTCCCCAAATGCTCGATCAATACCTGCATCTTTGGCCAGGGATCCCAACTGTCTGGCTTCCTTCTGAGTTAATGTTATGGTAGCAGCCCCTTCCGTCCAGCATCGGAGTAACCAAGAGAGAAGTGGTTCACCTGAAAAACGGCTGTAGTCTTTTCTCAGAGTACGCAAGTCTCTCATGGAATAGGACTGAGCGGATTCTGAGTCCGAGTCCTCCTCAGATGACTCTGCTTTAGAGTCTCTTCTAGCTGCTCTGCGAGGAGAGGCAGTATCCTCTATCTCCTCTATCACTTGGTCGTCTCCTTCAGACTTGGAGGGGTGAAGGCTCGTTTCTGATTTCCATTGTTTTACTTTCCTCCTAGTTACAGGGGCAACAAGTAGCTGTGTGGGCTGAGGGGGAGAGGCTGTGGTATCGGCAGCAGTAGCAGCAGCAGGGCTCGTTTTCTGAGCAGCAGCAGTGTCCGTGGGGGTAGAGACAGGAGCTGCAGCTGTAGCAGAAACACTGGCAATGCTGGCCGGCCTTATCTGAGTTGTGCCCTTGTGTGAGGGGGGGCGAGAGGCAGCTGCAGAAGCAGGGGTGCTCTCTGCACGAGGAGCAGCTCTCACTCTCCGAACAGCAACTCTCGGCCTCCGAAAAGGCATGCTCAGTCTCATTATTGTGGTTTTTGTGTTTCTCCTCACCACTATATGAGAAAAATTAACAACACCCACCAGAAGATTGAGAAATGAAATGCTATTGTTACTAAAATCTGGGGGAGTCAGCCCAAAATACGATGAGATGGTATAATTTCCCAAATTAAAACTGGGAGTGTAATTACCAATCAAATTTTGTATCTCTGTAAGAAACACTACTACACCATGCACCATTATATATATCAGTATTGAGGACCATATCGCAACAATGGTTCTTAAGCAGCTCTTACGAAAAACAAACCACAAAGTAACAGCAATTCCAGCTGCAAAAAGACAGATTGCATACCCTAAATACCAAAGGTACGGAATGATTGGTTTAATCTCCAACCCTGTGAAATTTCCAAGGAACAAGATCTGATTCCAGCTCAGCAATGCCATTCTTTCTGCTGGAGTTGGAACTCAAACTATTCAGGCAAATTAGTAAAAATTTAAATTGGACTTGAGCCAATTAGCTCGGGCCCCACGTTGGGCGCCAATAAATCTGTCAAGGTTTAACACTGGCCCGGCGATTAAACCGGGTGACAGATGCTCTCTATTAATCTCTCTCTCCTCCTTGATAAGAAAGGAGAGAGAATAAGGGAGAGAGACTTATGGGTTGGAGGCTAAACCAATCAACTTCAATGAAACAATAATGGTAAATAGGAAAAAAAAGATTATATATATATATATATATATATATATAAATATACAGGAGAATGAATATCAAAGTCCTTCCCCCTTTTCCCCCAACAATTCTCACGCAAGCCGGGTGAAGGCAGGCAGGCAAGCAACTGGGCAGCAGGCAGGGCAGCAGGCGGGCAAACGGACTGGATGGGATCCTTCCAAGATGCCGGGTGAAGGCAGGCAGGCAACCGGGCGGCAGGCAACCGGGCGGCAGGCAACCGGGCGGCAGGCAACCGGGCGGCAGGCAACCGGGCGGCAGGCAGGGCAGCCAGGGAGGCAACCAGGCAGGGCAGCAAGCAGGGCCACAAGCAGCCAGCCAGGGAGGCAGCCAGGATCTTCTGCTGGTCTTTTATAGTGCCACAGGTGAGACCAATTAGCTGTTAAGGGGGGTGGTACCCAGCACTTCTGCTGATGATCTCAGGTGAGGCCGATCAGCTGGTAAGGGTGTGGCTCGGTCCTCGTGATCCCCCAACTCCATACTGAGGATGACGCACATGGGATGGAATACTCCATTTGAGAAACTTGCTGTCAACCTCAGCAAGTTCAACCATCCACAAGAAACAGAAAAATCACCTTTATCCTGGCCCAAACCAGGACAGGGGTATATTGTCTCATTGCCTTTCTAAGCCTGTCTAAAAATTCTGATGGTGTTTCGCTTGGCCCTTGTCTGACTTCAAACAGGGCTCCCCAGTTTACTGCTTTCGGTATTGCTCTCCGCAAGCTCTGTGCAATTAACCTTCTGTATTGCAGCAATAAATCATATTGGCGAGGGTGGTTTGGATCCCAGTTTGGATTACTAGCTGGAAACACTACATCCACAGGCTCCCGTAGGATTGCAGCCTGTTCCCTTCCAGTTCTTAAAACAAGCTCTTTTTTCGTCTCTGTTAACTCCGACAGCATCAGATCGATATCCTCCCAATCAACGTCTAAATTCTTTGCTATTAATTCAAACCTTCTAGCAACCCCCTCTGGATCAGTCCTAAAATTCTTCGCTTCCTCCCTCCAGTTGTTAAGGACGCTCGTAGTAAATGGTACTTTTACCCGTGCTTGTTCTCCTAATCTAGGCATTATTTGTCAAAGAGGGGCTATCGTATAGCTCTCTGGGACCTCCTTTTCCTTGGTCTCTGGGGTTTCTTTTCCTTCCTCAGCTCTTCCCTCTCCAGCCTGAGCTTTTGTCTTCATTTATGCCTCTATTCTTGCTTTCTCTGCTTCTAGTTTTGCCTTTTCTATTTCGGCTTTGGCCTCCACCTTAGCTTTCTCTGCTTCTAATTTTGCCTTCTCTATTTCCAATTTTGCTTTTTCTGCTTCTATCCTTGCCATCTCTGCCTCCCTTTCCTCATTCTTTCATTCAGTCGCCCTGGTGTAATATGGATGGCTAGTTCCTTCTTCGGGATCATCTCCCAAGTTCTCAGTGCCTGCTTTGTTCTCTCCCTTCTTTACCCTTTTTCCTGTCTCTTGCGGGGCTTTCTCTTCATCTTTGTCTTCCCCTACTGGCTTTTGTGGAACACTTTCTAATGCTTCGCTTCTCTCACCTCCTGATTCTAAGGAGCTTCTGCTATCCTTCTGCTGCAATACTGGCGGCGGTGCCCCATATGGCGGCACCCCTCCTCCAGGCGCAAGAGGTTGATATTCCTGGAGGCTAATGGTACTTTCTGTTTCACCATCTTTTTCTTTTAGCTTAAGGCATCGTTCCCCTATACTACAGGCATCACAGCAACGTTCTTTTACTTTGCTGCTTTTCCGATCCCGTTCTTTGGCTTCTACCTTAGCTTTCTCTGCTTCTAGTCTCGCTTTCTCTATTTCCAATTTTGCTCTTTCTTCTCCTATCTTTGCCATTTCTGCCTCCCTTTCCTTTTCCTTTAACTCGGTTGCCCTTGTGTAATATGGATGGCCAGTCCCTTCTCCGGGATCATCTCCCAGGTTTTGGGTGTCTGCTCTGTTCTCGCTCTTCTTCACCCTTTTCCCTGTCTCCTGCGGGGCTTTCTCCTCATCTTTGTCTCCCCCTACTGGCTTTTGCGGAACACTTTACAATTCTTCTCTTTTCTTGCTTCCCAATTCTGCGGAGCTACTGCCACTTTCCTGTTGTGATATTGGCAGCGGTACTCCACATCCTGGCACAAGAGGCTGATATTCTTGGAGGCTAATGGTACTTTCCGCTTCAGTATTTTTTCCTTTCAACTTAAGGCATCGTTTCCCTATGCTACAAGCATCACAACAGCGTTCCTTTAGCTTGCTGTTTTTCTGATCCCGTTCTAGTGCTAAAACAAAAGGATCTTGAGGTGATACATTTATTCCACAATCTTTTTGCCATTCTGGGTTATCCCTTAAAGTAAAGAACATGTCTGCATATATTACTTCATCCCACTTCTCCATTCTACGGAGAAACAGCAGAAGCTGTAGGAGGGTATTATAGTTCACACTTCCTTCTGGTGGCCACTTTTCTCCTTCGTCTAGTTTATACAGCGGCCACCAATCTCGACAATATTTCACAAGCGTCTGTTTCCTTCTATTTCCTCCCGAAACCCTACCTATCTCTTTCCAATGTTTCAGAATACATCCCAAGGGGGTTCTGGTATTAACTTCCTTGCTTTGTGCGGTCCCCATTATGCTCGCTCAAGAAGCTGCCACTATAGGGGCCCTTTCTGGATTACCAAACTCTGTTCAAATTTCAACCCCTTATAACTTCACCACCTTACTTGACTTATTCTAGCGTTCAAGCGCAATTTAACAATTCTCAACCACACCAATCGCTTCGTCCGTCTCTGGCCGGCCCCCTCGCCGGTGACATGGAAACGCAAATTGGGAGTCCGCACTCGTTTGGCAATTAAATTGCGTCTCAATCACTCGCTTTCACGCACACATAGGCTCTTTCAGTCAGAACTTTGCACGGGTAAAATTTTACACAGAACCTTACACGTCGCTTTACTGCCTATGGTCACAAGATGCCACTATAGACCACAAATACTCGCCGAGGTCACAGTGAAAGACTCCCTGCTACCCCCCCCCCCCCCCCCCCCCCGAAGATGAAGCTATGAAAGTTTTCTTCGGCAGGGACACACAATCACTCAAAACACTTAATTTTCCTAAAAGCGGCGCAACAAACCCTCAAAGCACTTAATTCTCTTAAGAAGCGGCGCAACAAACAGCACAACAAAATAGCACAACCCACAACCCACGTATAAACAAGGGATCCCAGAATCAATGATCACAGCATTAACAAAAGCCTGTTATCAATACCATACCATTCTCCTGGGGACCCGAACCAGAGCTGAACCGGACTCGAACCCACCAGCCTGGGGGCGTCCCCCCCCTATAAATCCTAGGGGACCCAAACCCCTATAAATCCTGGCGGGACTCTACCCCCCCCCCCCTTTTTCCTAGAGACCTCAAAACCTAAGCAAATATAAATAACTTTTCAGTATGAGGAAGGTCTGGTGTCCATCGGCGTGTAGAGCCAAGGGGGTAGGGAGGCTTTTCCGACTGGAAAATTCGTCAGGGGGCCCCAAAAGCGTCCCCAGGTCCCCCCCGGGTCTCGGCACGACGGAGCCCAAGTCCCATCTGGGTCGCCAAAATGAAGCCAAAAAGGCCTAATAAAACTGTTTAGAGACAGAGTTTTAAGTCTTTAAACAGCAAAGGTATTTATTTGCGGATCCAGGGAACTCCCAGCTCGTGCTGGACAGAGTTCCAGGGGTCAGGGGGGTAGGGTTAGGGTATTTATACAGCCTTACATGCATATTCATAAGATTACGACAGGTAATTATAATATTCATAACAGGTGGAGTCTGGGCAGAACCAGGTGGAGTCTGGGAGGGGTCTGGGCGGAGCCGTCCTCTCGGGGATATGTCCCCCTTAGGGTTAAATTTCTATCTCCCTTGATTCCAGGTGGCTTCATGTTGTTATATAGATATCGGACCCCAGCCATAACTTTTCTCTTATCTGCTGGTTGTGGCATCTTTATGTTCTCCTTGTGCAGATGTTCACATGCTTTTGGGGCCAAGCTGGAGCCTCCTTGGCCTTGGCAGTGCCTTGTTCTAAAAACGAGACTTACACTCCCAATTATTTCCCAGACAGAAAGCTAGCTTCGTTAGGCCTTGTTTTGCTTTTCACTGTAACAGTGGAAAATTGTTTTGCTTCTAACTGAAACAGTGGAAAATTACGAGTTTGGACTGCTTCGCCTGGTCTTTTCTCGGTTTAGCCTTGAATTGTACCGGTTATGATCACTAGTTCTAATTCTACGTTAGGTAAATTCACACAAACAACTTGGCCTGCTCTCCTTTTCCCACAGGAACTGATCTGTTAAGATCCTTCTCTGTTTCACCTGCCTCTGCCCAAGGCTGAGCAGATATGGGAAGCTGGATGCACCTCTGCAAGTACCACAGAATCACAGAAATTTAGTTGTTGGAAGGGACCTCGAAAGATGATCGAGTCCAACCCCCCTGCCACAGCAGGGTCACCTACTACAGGAGGTAGTAGGAATGCATCCAGGTGACACCACAACCTCTCTGGGCAGTCTATTCCAGTGCTCTGAGTAACATATTCAAAAAAGGGAAAATGAAACTGAAAAAAATTATGAAGGGAGAGGAGAGGAGAGGAGAGGAGAGGAGAGGAGAGGAGAGGAGAGGAGAGGAGAGGAGAGGAGAGGAGAGGAGAGGAGAGGAGAGGAGAGGAGAAACTAACGCCAGAGAAAAGACACCAAGGTCAGAGAAGAAGGAGGGGGAAAGGTGCCCGAGCAGAAATTTCAGCCTGTGGTGAGATGGCAGGCTGTCTCCCCGCAACCTATGGAGGAGCACAGTGGAGCAGTCCTTGAAGGACCACAGTGGAGTAAATGTGGATTTGTAGCCCCTGAAGTGTCACAGGTAGGCAGACGTGAAGCAGCAGCCTGTGCAGGATTGCAGAAAGGGGCAGATGTAGATCTGCAGCTGTGGCGAACCCCATTCCAGAGGAGGTGACTGTTCCCAAAGCAGACCGTGACTCTGTGGGTAGTCCACTCTGGAGAAGTTGTTACGATCCGAGTTATTATTTATATTTTGTTTGCGAGGAAAATTCAGCCACTACTCATAGACGACGCGTGAATTTACGAAAATAACCAGGCTTTATGATTTAAACAAGGTAAAAGGATTTATTTAGGATTTATACAATTAGTTACTCTGGAGAGAAGAGTCATTAAGAAGAGAAAAGAAGGAGAAAGTAATCAAGATGTTATCACCGTCCGCCGGCCCTGGCCTCTGGCTGTAGTCGGGTGCGTAGGGTCTGTTGCTCCTGCCGCTTCTCTGTCCTGGAGCTGAAGCCGAAGTGCTGAGAGAGGGGGGGGGAGAAGAAGAGCTGCGAACTTCTCCTTTTTCTCTTGGAGTTTTATACAGCAGAAGGGGTTCTGTCTTTTCAAAAATCACTGGCACACAGACTTGCTAAAAATAACACAGATTCTGCCATCTCAAGAACTTCTCTTTTAATTATTGTTATCTTTCAGTCCTTGGCACCCTGTTCAATTTATTACCTTTGTCTGGACCATGTACCAGGAGGCGACTGGATAAGCAGTCCTATCTCTAGGAGCTTGTCAAGCATGATATAAAACAGAAGCTAATTAAGTTTGGGGAAAAAATCTGTTAATTGAGGATGTTTGGTATATCTTAAAAAGAGCAGAAAAAATACTGATTCGAGAGACATATTTTGTATTTTCAAAGTGTTTACATCAGAAGTCCATTCCTGAGAGACTGCACCTTGTGGGAGGGACTCATGTTGGAGGGGTTCATGCAGAACTCTCTCCCATGAGAGGGACCCCACATTTGGAGTGGAGGAAAAATGCGAGGAGTCCTCCCTCTGAGGAGGAAAGAGCAGCAGAAACAACGCGTGGTGAACTGATCCTAAAACCCCCTCCTTGTTCCCCTGTGCTGCTGGGGAAGAGGCAGGAGTGAAGCAATCTGGGCCTGGTAAGAAGGGAGCAGGGGGAGAAGGTATTAAGATCTGGCCACCATGGTTTTTTCTTTTTTTTTTTTTGTAGATTAAATTAGTGCTTTTTCTTCCTAAGTTGAACCTGTCTGTTTTTTGCTTGTTGCTGTAATTGGAGAATGAAAACCTCCCTATCCTTGTCTTGATCAACAAGCCTTTAGGTGGATTTTCTCCTCCCTGTCCCATGGTGGGGGTGGGGGGGTGAGTGAGCAGAGGCCTGGTTGATACGAGCTGGGCCTAAACCGTGACAAAATGCTTTGAAGTGCAAATATCTGTCCTATTCTCTCCATCGAAGAGAAAGAATCTAGGTGACTTTGCCTATCAAATAATAATTGAAAGATAACACTCTTCCAATATCCAAGATGATTTTTCAGCTTTTCCCAAGTAGAGTGAAACCAAGAGACAATACAGGGTTCTGGACTGAGTTCTCCTAAAGGTGAGGGAGGGAAGGAGGTAAAACAAAAAGATATGCGTGAATGACTACTCTGAATGTCTTCTCTGATAATTTCTCTCACTGCTGTTGCGTGAGACGAATCTCTCCGTGGGCGCGAGCTTGGTTTGCGAAAAGAGTCAATCGAGCTAGTGTTGGTTCGGGTTAGTATTAGAGAACTAACTTCGATCCGCCTGGCTCTGGAGCCTGCTCAGGAACCACACCCTGCCGATCCCGGGCATGCGCACCTGGGCCAGCCCCAACTGGGCACAGGTGGGGCGAGCACCGTCCGGGCCCATCACCCGGCAAGTCCTGGCACCTGCTGCCTACATTTCCCCCCCTTTTTTTATTTTTTTTTATTTTTTTTTAAGTTTTTATGGGGGAAAAGATGACAAATACGCGAAGATCTTAGTTGCGTGGTGCCTCGTTGTTCAGAGCCGGTGGTACTGGTCTGGTCGGGGCAGGGCGTGTCCATTTGCTGGGCACCCAGAGAGGCCCAGAGTCTGTGGATACACAGCTGTACCCTCTCCCGGTGAACAGCAATGGTCTTGGCCCCATCCATTGACCTGTTGTTGGTTCTTTGTAATAAATTTGGACTTCAGGCATGCTGATGACTTTCTGCGACGAGTAATGTAGAAGGACGGGTGGCTCTTGGGAGTCGCGGCTTAGGCTCAGAAAATTTAGAGTGAAGAGCGCTTTACTAAGCCGCGTCTGTGGGTCCATATTTTCGCTGTCTTTTTGTTTCTGTAGGTATGTCTTCAGGGTGCGATTGGCTCTTTCTACAATCTCTTGCCCTGTAGAGGAATGGGGCATTCCTGTAATATGTTTCACTCCCCAGGCAGCGAAAAATTGCTTGAGCTTTGCGCCTGTGTAGGCCGGCGCGTTGTCTGTTTTTATTACCTGAGGGATCCCCATGACAGCGAAACAGTTGGTCAGATGACGGACCACGTGTAGCGCCTTCTCCCCCGTCTGAGCTGTTGCCCAAAGCATGCCTGAGAAGGTGTCAATTGTAACATGGACATATTTCAGTCTTCCGAATTCCAGGACGTGTGTTACGTCCATCTGCCAGATTTCTCCGGCTTGAAGCCCGCGTGGATTCACACCCATTCCCAGGGCAGGGCCGAACTGGGCGCACTGGGGCAGGCTTTAACGATGCCTTTTGCCTCCTCCCAAGTGATGTCGAACGTGCGCTTCAAGGCCCTAGCGCTCTGATGAAATAGAGAATGGCTGTTCTGGGCTTTGGAGAATTCGGTAACTGGGTTTTGTAAACCTAAGCTGACTAGAGAGTCAGCTTTGGCATTCCCTTCCCCCAGGCCTAGCGCTGTCTTGTGGCTACGGATATGAATAATGCAGCATGGCTGTGTTCGGATTCTCAGCGCACGCTGCAATGATAGGAAGAGTTCCTGTAGCCTTTTGTTGGGCACTGGCTTAATGAGGGCATCCTCGATACGGTTCGCGACTCCGACTGCGTATTGGGAGTCGGAGACGATGTTAACGGGAACTTGCTGCCACTGCGTCAGGGCCCAGATGATCGCGAGCAGTTCCAGGGTTTGTAGATTGTCCTCGGAGGTGCCTGGAATCAGATGCTGTTTCCACTGGCCTTTGTCCTTCCATACACAGGCAGCCATTCTGGATCTTTGTCCAGCGTCTGTGAATACTGTTACACCGGGCACTGGGCGCTCCGAGACAATCGGTTGCTCGAGCCACTGGAACTGGCTGATAGCTTGTAATCGCTGATGTTTTGGGCCATCATGACGCACCTCGCCGGGATAACCAAGTAGGGCGAGCTGTAGAGGCTCGGAGTGTTGTAGCATCCAGTCAAAATCGGTGGTTTTGATTGGGATGTTGATCCACTCCGGTTCTTGGCCGTCTACTTCCAGGCAGCGCTGGCGTCCCTTCCGTATGAGGAATGCTATTACCTCGGTCTTTTGCCATATGCCCTTCTGAGGCGTATGGGGAGGGAATAGCCATTCTAAAATAGCTATAGACTCTGATCTTGTAGAGTCTCGGTTATAAGTCAGATTGAGTTTGCGTTCCCCAGGTATTCTTTTGTTCGTGAAGTCCTGCATGAGTAAAGCGAAGGGGAATGAGGGGTGGTTACATACCCACACTCCGATGGGGTGGGTGGCGTCTCGCCGATCCGCATAGCCGGTTGTCAGCTTGTGGACGACCTGCTTCAAGGCGTTGGAGTGGTCCTCGGTCCAGTCCACAAGTGCCCCTGGATGTGTACCCCGTAATAAGGACAAAAAGGGGTGGATGTCTGCATTGGTGAGACCTATAATGGGTCTAACCCATTGTAGTTCGGCCACTAGTTTTTGGGCGTCATTCAGTGTTTTAACTGAATGGACTACTTCTAATTTTTGAGGTCTCACCATAGCATCAGTTACCTTCCACCCTAGGTAGCTCCAGGGTGGCTTCATTTGAATTTTTTCCAGAGCTACGATTAGTCCTTTGGTCTTGAGGTGGTCGGTCAAGACCTGGCCGATGTTTTCGGGGAACGGGGCTTGCTGGCAAAATAAGATATCGTCCATATAATGATAAATTATCGTATCCGGCATTGCTTTTCTAATTGGCGCGAGCGCCCGTGCCACATACGATTGGCATATGGTCGGGGAATTTCTCATTCCCTGTGGCAGTACCACCCACTCATATCGCTTCGCTGGTTCACTTTTGTTAACTGATGGGACCGTGAACGCGAAGCGAGCAGTATCTTCACGATTTAAGGGGATATTGAAAAAACAGTCCTTTAAATCCATGACCAGAAGATGCCAGTCTCTAGGTAGCATGGTAAGCAGGGGCAGCCCAGGTTGGAGGGCACCCATTGGCCACATCTGGTCATTAATTTTTCTCAGATCTTGTATCAATCTCCACTTGCCCGACTTTTTTGGAACCACGAAGATGGGTGTGTTCCACGGGCTCACGGATGGCTGGACGTGTCCAGCGTCTAGCTGTTCTTTTATCAGGCGATTTGCTATGTCTAGCCGCTCCTTGGAAAGGGGCCACTCCTCTACCCAGACAGGGGTGTCCGACTTCCAATGGAGTCTGGGGGTCAGCGGCATGTCAGCAGTGGCCCTTATTGAAAATTTTGGGAGGGTTGGGTGGGTTCAGGGATAGTGAGGATGGCCCCTATCTGGCTCATCACGTCCCGACCAACCAACCCCCCGAGCTGACCGGGCAAGGGTAACACATATGGTCTCACAGTTACCACTTGCCCTTCTGGAAATTTAATTTGTACTGGTTGGTGCGCTTGCAGGGGGGTGGAACCGCCACCTATCCCCTGAACGGTGTCAGAAACTGCAATAAGCTTCCATTTTCGAGGCCAGATATTCTTACTGATGATTGTGACATCGGCTCCTGTATCTAGCATTACAGGGAGGGTTTTTACCTCTTTGCCGATCGCCATCTGTATGTTTATAATCGGCCTTGTTCTCATCTGTTACGCCAGGGTTACCAAGGTGTCTCCAGATGAGCCAAAGGCCCGATCGCCTCTCTCTGTTTTAACGTTCTTTCCTAGGTCTAATTTTGGGAGTGGGACTAGCTGTGCTAATCGGGTCCCTGCCTTAATTACTAGGGGGGGATTTAGTGTAAAACACATTATCTTTATTTCCCCCGTGGAGTCGGCGTCTATAACCCCTGGGAGCACTACTAGTCCCGCCAGTCCTGAGGAAGAACGTCCTACTAAAAGTGCACCAACGTTAGAATTTTCATGGATTACCGGTCCGTACGTGTTTGTTGGTATTGTGTGGACAGCCGTGGTCAGCAGCGTGGTGTCTATCGCAGATTGTAAATCGATGCCGAGGCTTCCCCGGGTTGCTGGGGCGGGGAGCCGGCATACAGCGTTGGCCCGGCTACTTGTATCCCGGCGCGGGGGCCCCTCGCGCTGTCCCTGCCATTTTTTTGGTACCAGCAGGCTGCGTCGTTGTGTGTCGCTTGCTGACAGCGATTACACCAGACGACTGCAGAGCAGTTTCGCCAGGTGTGTCCCCTTGCGTGGCATCGCGAACAGACTGCCTCTGTCTGTTCGGGCGATTTTGCCGGTTTTGACGGCCACGTCCTCCGTTATTGCCCAGTTTTTGTACTACCGCCGCGAGGAGCTGATGGGTTGGCTCCAATGCGGCAGTGAAAGCACCAGCCATTCCCTGGTGCTGCTGGTGCTGAGACGCCCTGGCGGCAACGTCCAGCATTTCTGATACTGGCGCCATTTTCGGCAGTGTCGAGAAGAGGGCTTTTGATCTGGGATTTGCATTCTCGAATGCCAGTAGTTTAAACATAGATTCACGCTGCTCTATCGTCAGGTCTGATTGAGCCGTGACAGATTGCCACAGTCGATCGACAAAATTTTGGTAGGGTTCGTTCAACCCTTGCTTTACATTGGTAAATGATGGTACTGGGTGCGGTTCTGGTACTGCGTAAAATGCCTGACATGCCAGTCTTGCCGCGGCGTGGTGGAGCTCGCGCGGGTATTGTAGCTGAAGATCGATCTCTGCAAAACACCCGGAGCCGGTGAGCATCTCCGCTGTGACGCCCGCTAGCGTATCTCCGGGTGCCCTAGCGCGGTTAACTTCCGCCGCGGCGAGGCGTTCCCACTCCCTTAACCAGATGATTTGTTGGGAGGGGGTTAGTAGGTACTGACTTAGACTGCGACAGTCATATGGGCTGTTTATATCGGAAGTGAACAGCCAGTCCAGGATGGCCCGGCCGCTCTCCGACCTCAGCCCCTGTTCTTTGATTATCTGCCTCGCCTGCTGCAGGGTTTTCCATGAGTGTTGTTCAAATACCGGCTGTCCATTAGCACCCTGCAGCACGGGGCACGCCACAGTGGTGGGCTCCCACTCGCCCTCCAGAATGGCATCCCGGATGATGCCAGACCAGCGCCCTGGGTGACCAGTAGTAGCGCCCCGGGCGTTTTGAAGTTGCCGCGGCGGGGTCGGGACATCATCCTCGTCGTCCGTCAGGGTGGGTGGGTTCCTGTACTGCTGAAAAGCTGGGCGATGTTCGACGTCCCGCTTCTCTATTAGTTGCACGGCCCGAGTGACCTGGTCTTGCAGGGCCGATATCTTGTCTTCCAGCGCAGATACTGCCGCTGGTTGAGGGGCTGCTTTTTTCTCTGCAGCCTTCCGTGGGGCCGGGGGCGGCGGCGGGGGTAACTCTCCGCGGCAGCCGGAGGTGCTGCGAGCCGCGGTTTCCGCCCCATCATTTTCCGGTGTTTCGACTTCCGGGCCGATATCCGATAGGAATTCGGTCACGGTTTGGTGGGGCTTCCCGGACATGCCCTTTATGGCAGGCTTGCCACTGGTCAGCTCCAGACACACTTGCTCGTTTTTTCCTTCCTCCAGGGGTGGCGCCGAGGGGGTCGCGGCTGGCGCTCTCTCGGGCTCCTCCCCCTCGAAGGGTGGTGCCGAGGGGGTCGCAGCAGGCATTTCCTTCGGGGGAAATGCCTCGGTCTTTCGTAATGGAGCCGCGGCGGTGGCAATTGCCACTTCTATTTCGGCTTTCATAACAGCTAATAGATTGCAAACGACCCGCCAGGTGTTGTCCGCACCAATAAAGTTGCCGTTGGTCTCCTTATAGTGGAGACTTGCCAGCAGATTATACACCTCCCCCCAGAGGTCCCAGGCGGTCTCAGGACCCAGGTAGCGGAGGGGTTCCTGCCTTTCCGCCTGGGCTACAATCTGCTCGGCAACGGCGGTGCCGGTAGGTTTGCTTGCATAGGATCCCATCATCGGTTTTACTGATGTCGATATCGAAGAAAGAGAAGAAAAGGTTTCTCTTACCTGAATCTTTCGGGGTATCGAACGGTCTGTGGAGAAGGGTCACTTTCGGACGAAACGCTCGGGGAGACGGTTTAGACCGAAATTGTTGCCCGCATTCTCCACCAGATGTTGCGTGAGACGAATCTCGCCGTGGGCGCGAGCTCGGTTCGCGAACAGAGTCAATCAAGCTAGTGTTGGTTCGGGTTAGTATCAGTGAACTAACTTCGATCCGCCTGGCACTCGAGCCTGCTCAGGAACCACACCCTGCCGAACCCGGGCATGCGCACCTGGGCCAGCCCCAACTGGGCACAGGCGGGGCAAGCACCGTCCGGGCCCATCACCCGGCAAGTCCTGGCACCTGCTGCCTACACACTGCGGTGTCTGTAAAAGGACGATCAGTCACAAAAGCCTTCAGCATGCATAGTGGACATAATAGCAGCTTCAATGCTGTCCTAACTTGGGAGTAAAAAGCAATACTATATCTAGTTTTGTGACCTGGAAAAGCTTCTTGACTTGAACTATTCTGGAATTAGGTACCTCTCATTTGATTAAACTCACAACCTGAGGCCACTAAGAGAGGAGTCATTTAGTGATGATAAAACATCTCAAGGTTTTAAAATAAACTATATATTGATGTCTTGACCATGGAGAAGATGAATTTAATTTATTATGTAGCCCATGTAGCCAAAGAACTATTTAACATCTGCTCAATACATTCTTGAGCCATTTATTCCTAAAAGGGTGTTCCTGATCTGTCCAAGATCTATCCAAGATCTGTGCTATCAATGAAGACAGCTTCTGTCACAGCTTAACAGGTTGGCCGGAACAAAAACCAAAGGACAGAATTATTTTCTACTACCCCTCATCAAAAGCAAGATAAAAAGGGGAATAAAGACTAAAGACTTGAAGATGGAAATTAAAAAAACTGGCAATAGATTTACTAACACAGGAGAAAGGCAATAACATAAGGGATAAAGAACGAAAAACCAAATATTTATACACAACCCGATGCCAGTGACGGCAGGGATAGGTGCCTGAGGGCCCCTTGCGGCAGGGTCAACTCAGGAGGGGGGTCTACGGCTCTTCTCAGCACCCGATGGATGTGGACTCTGAAGAGCGCATGACGAGCTGGTGGTAAAGGAGTGCAGGGGAACAGCAGTGAAGCAAGGAGCAGGTGAAAGAGAGGACCATCTGCCGGTCTGCCTGATCTTTATAGAGTATGGGCAGGAAATGGGAGGGAATAGATCCCTCCCTTTGCATTCCGCCCCTCTCAGAGTCCGAAAGCCCTCCTTCTTTAGTTTCTCATCCTCAAACGATAACGTTCCACCCCTTATTCCATTCTATTTCTCTCCATAGTAACTCATCCGGAGATGCCCTGCCGTCAAACAGGATCTTGCTAAGTCCAGGCTGCAGATCCTTATCATGGCAGTTTCTCAAGACAAGACAGATGGTACAGGGTCTGTCAGGGTTCATGCCCTCACATGCTGCAAGCTCTTCCTGAGACTCTTGGACACCACTGCATTATCCTAGGGAAAAAACACTTAATACAACTAATTACTATTATATAACAATTAAAACTATATAAAGTGGAACTAAAAGCTCTTGACTAGAGTTAAGTTCCCCTGTGGTACACAGTGGACTTCCCCATCCTCCTGCATAATCTGAGAAACTGCATTCACCCCTTTTTCCTCAGACAGATGGAGGACCCCGCATTGCAGCCATTAAGCAGAGACGCCCTCCTATGAGACGGAATCGAGAGAAACAGAATTCAGTAAGAGGAATCCTATGGGCACTCCTGTGTGAGTATGGAGAGGACATGAAAAAGTGGGATCAGAAACCTACTGCTGTCCTAGAGGAGCAAGTATGTAAGTTGCTGAGTAAGACGAAGGCAAAAGGAGGTCCTTCTAAAAAGATGGCTGTTGTGGAATGTTAGAGAGGTTTGGAGAATGTTGGAGAATATTCCTGAATATTCTCGAAGAGATAGGGGGTGCGACCCCTTTACTATGCCCAACCCCATGTTTAGGAGGCCAATTAGATCGGCCCATACTCCGGTGCTACCTGCACCAGGGATTCGCTGTGCTACAGGTAAACACACCGGGTGTCCAATAAAAAGTTATGTTGGTGGCTGGGGTGTGGTCACGGAAGCACTATATAAGCGAAAGTTGCTGCGCAATAAACCAGAAGTTCGTTTATCAACCATATTGGTTGCACGCATTTTCTTTGCCGCTCCTGCAACTGGCGCCCGAACCGTGCTACAGGCCCTGAACAATCAGAAAGTCTGAAGAGCCTTGAAAAAGTCTGAAAAGTTTCGAAATCAACAGGCAAATCCTGCGGAAGACCGATCTTCACTAGGGACGCCTGGTGGAGGACCGAACCATCGATAGCACCAATCGCAGCTCGGCAGGTAAAACCGCTGAAACCAAAAAACTTGGCTGGGAACGGGGCTCCAGGAAAGCACCGAAAAAGCAACGTTTCGGATGGCAATAAATTCCTCTCGACGCAGGCGTAGAGAGGTGATTCGCAACTTAAAGAAAAATGAACGAGTGTGTTTGCTGCTGGGGAATAGCTACCGGTTCTTAGTTATAAAAAGTTGTAAAAAGCCCACAAAAGGCTCGCACAAAAAGCCCATAAAAGGCTCGGATTAAGGCTGCACCAAAATAATAAAGGGAGAGTTAAGCGCGCAGAAAATAGAGAACGAAGTAGCCCTAGACTTTCTATATTTCTATTTTATTCTAGACCTTTTTTATTAGTTTCTTACAGAAACGTGCCATAAAAGATGTGGATTTTACAAAAGATCCGGCGGCGCTTGTAGCATACGGCCGCACATATCAGTTTTTTACTGACCCTGCTAACTTATTTGATGAGAAAGAATAGAAAAGCTTAGGAGATATTTTGTGGTATAAGGGAATAGAAGAGGATAAGACAGCTCGTAAGTTAATGAAACCGTAGCATATAATGGTTACTTGCTTGCACCGTTATCACACAGAGAAGAAAATCGCCGCTGTAGCTTCGGCAACCTTAAAAAGGCAGCCGATACCAGATTTGCATCAATTAGAAGTTGATTATGATCCCTGTCCCCCAACGGGAGACGAAATAGTTGTACAGCTTGCTCAAAATTTCCAGTAAAGTTCCGACGCAACCCGCTGCCCCCCCTCCCCTCCCTCTGATGTGGCCTGTGCCGGCCATCTTGAGCCATGTGGCTCGGGATGTGCGGACGGGACGGAACTGACCACTTGCAGAGCCGGAAGCGGACTGAATCAGAGTCCGGAAACCCTATGTCCCGCGTCATCCGGCGAGGGTGGCTCCAGGGCTGGTCCCGACCTCCATTGGGCCCCGCCTTCGGCCCCACCCCTACGCCGTACATCATCCGACGGGGACGTTCCCGGCCTGCAGCACTCCTCCTCCTCCCTCCCCTCTCCTTCCTCCCAGACAGCCCTCCCTCCATCCCTCCCCACCTCCCCCCCCGCCCCCCCCCCCCCCCCCCCGCCGCAAAGCAGCCGCTTTTCAGAAATAAAAGCCTGCTGCACGGCACTACCTTAACAATTAATTGATCGCAAATGCATGGGCAGGCCCTTAATAATAAAGATTATGATTTTTCCTCAGTTTTAGATACCCTGCCACAAGTTTTCCCGATCATATATACAAAAGCTAATCACGGAAATGTGGAGTTGCAGTATCACTCTTTAAATTAGAAATTGCTAACACCATTAAGAGCTACTGTAAATGAATGCGAGTTGCATGGTGAACCAGTTAAGCAAATGATAAGTTATATCTGGGGCTCAGGACTGTTGCTCCCAGAGGATATAAAAGGAATTATGAGAATGATCATGACTCAATCACCTTTACTGTTATGGCAAGCCCACTCGCAAACATTATGTCACAGATTTGTAAACATTTCTAGAGAACAAAATGACCCCCTGTATGGGATAACAATAAATCAATTTATGGGTTGTGGACCATATGCTAATTTTGAGGCACAAGCAAGATTAGGCCTACATATAATAAGAGAGTTTATGAGATTTGTGAGAGAAGCTATAAGTAAAGTTTGAACTACATCAGTTGTCCCATCTCATATGTCAATTAAGCAAGGCACAGATGAGCCATTCTCACAGTTTGTAGATAAACTCACTGATGCCATCAACCAGACTTGTGTACCAGATCAAATGAAAACTACATTGCTCCGTCAGTGTATCCTAGACAATAGCAATATTCCCTCGAAAAATATAATTTCCTCCATGCCATCAGAAGCATCAATTGAGGAGATGCTGGAACAGTTACCTAGAGTACCAGTAGGGACTCAGGCAATGCTAATTGAGGCAGTACAAGATGTAGGGAAAGGTATGGTGCAAGCCCAGCAGCAAGCTCTTGTAGCCCAACAACAAGCCTTTTTAGTCCAACAGCAAGCCCACCAGCAAGCTCTCGCAATCCAGCAGCAAGCCTTAGCAGCCTTAGCCCCGTTACGTCCTGCCGACGCCAGACAGCCGCAACGATCAACCGACAAATGTTTTCGCTGTGGACACACTGTGTAGGAAGAAAAATCCGCGGAGGCTTAAAGGACGACACGCAGTCACCAATATGGTTAAAGTGAAGTCGTTTATTAACAGTGGACACTCGCTTTATATAGAGCCTTTGTTTATATAATGATATCTTGCAGGTGGCTGTATCTTGGACACAAATTCTGTTCTCACAGAACTTCTGCTGGCTACCTCATTATCCTGTTATCCTTCTTTTCTACTGCCAGCTCCCTTATCTTTTTCCCATAGCTCATCTTTCAGTAACCTTGCAACTGGGTCTTAAGGCCTAAAGCTAAAGAGTCAGGATTGCTCACACGTCTGTTTTCTTCCAGACAGTTTCCCAACATATCCCCCTTTTTGTTTTTGAGCAAGCCTGACTTACTTCATCACGTGAAATAACATGCTAATAATACATTGCCATAAACAACATACTAATAATACGAAAGCATCAAAACCAATAATAACAAATATAATTGATAAACCTTGTCTAATTAAATCTCTAAGCTATCCCTATATCCTTAAGTGATTTAACCATTCATTTAACCCAATATATGCAACAGTTAATTTTTCATGTTATCTTAATCAATTGTTTTTGGTTGTGAATTGACTCTGAATGATCAGATAAATTCATGCAAATACACTCCATCAAAGTCTTCACAAACATAACCTAAAAGCTAATAATAAAAAGTCAATGGCAGCATGATATTATAAAACTGCATGTCTGACACTATCAACATCTTTTAGCATCTGTGTTAAAATACCAGAAGTTAAGTTCATCTACTTAGCAGTGCAACAGAATAGCACAATCAACAATCAACACATAGACAAGGGATCCCATAATCAACATATAAACGATCACATGAATTACAACATTAACAAGAACCTATTATCAATACAATATGAAAAGCACATTTAACACTGCAATGGAAGGACTTAAATACCTTTTTATTATGAGGAAGGTCTGGTGTCCACTGGTGCATAGAAACAAGAGGGTAGAGGAGGCTTATCCGACAAAAATTGGTCAGTGGGCCCCAAAAGCGTCCCCAGACCCCTCCCGGGTCACGGCACAGTGGAGTCCTGGTTTCCTCCATGGATGCCAAATTGAGGCTCAAAAAGGCCTAATAAACAAAGACAGCAAAAGCACGCACTTTCCCCCCCCCCTTTTTTTTTTTTTTTTTTTTTTTTTTTTTTTTTTTTTTGCTGTGGTGTCTGCATCAGGGCTCATTTTTTGAGCAGCAGCAGTGTCAGTGGGGGTAGAGACAGCAGCTGCAACAGATACACTGGCAATGCTCACCGGCCACATCTGAGTTGTGCCCTTGTGTGCGGGGGGGCGAGAAGCGGCTGCGGAGGCAGGAGTGGGGGTGCTCTCTGTACGAGGAGCAGCTCTCACTCCCCGCAGCAACTCTCGGGCTCTGAAAAGGCATGCTCATTCTCATAAAATCTAATGAAGTTAGCCTAAAATTAAAAGAAGTGGTACAATTTCCCAAACCAAAACTCAAGTGTAATTACCAAGTTTTTTTTTTGTTGTTGTTGTTGTTTTTGTTTTTGTTTGTTTGTTTGTTTGTTTTTTGTCTCTGTATGAAACACCAGTGGACCATGCACCACAATATAAATCAATATTGAGAACCATATTGCAATGACGGTCCTTAAGCAGCTTTATCTGCTTCTAGCATTTGCTCAGAAGCTTCTAACAATTGGGCTGCTGTAGCACCTTTTGGGAGTAGTCCTAATGCACGTTTAGTTTTTTTCATTAGCATTGTCATATGCTGACATATAAAAAATTTTGTTTTCATCTCTTCTGTCAAGTCGGGATGTGATATTACCACTGAATATAAGTGATCCACAAATTTTGGATATGGCTCCACTCCCTCATTTAATATTTGTAAAGGAGGGAGTTGCTTGTGCAGGATCATGCACAGTTTACAAAGCTTTATACACCAATTCTTGTGAAAGTTGTAACACTTCAGTTTGAAACCATGCCTGCAAATCTGCACATACAAAAGGACAAGCACCAAGTAACATTTGTGCTTGCACTCCGTATAATGCATCGGTGTTCTGTCTAGGAATCACAGCTTCATTTTCACACAGCATTTGCCATTTATGATGAAATTGCAATTGTTGATTCCACCTTTCCCCCCCCCCACCACTATCCCCTCTACCACCCTCCCCTCCCCATGTTGGATCTAGAAGAGGTGGAGCAGTGGGTGTTAAAGGGTTAAGGGAAGTAGGAGCAGGGATAGGGAACTGATCAGGGGATAAAAATGGATTAGTGCCCCTGGGTTGTTTAGGGTATTCTCCGGAGCAAAAAACTAGGGTTTTTTCAGGGGTATACTCATTCTTGGTCTCCAGTTCTTTCAGCTTCTTCAGCAGTTCCCTGAGTTGCTTGTCTCTGAGTCCCAGTTCTTTCCTTGGTTGTTGCTCTATAGCAGGCACTGATGGTGTTGACAGGTGAAGCAGAGGATTAATTGATGGCAACTGTGGTCAAGAAGATAAATCAGGCATCGGAGGTGGAGAGGAAGGCAGCGGTGGCAGAGTGTTCGGGAGCCATGGCAGGTGGGCAGGAGGGGGGGATCTGCATTCCAAGGTTCCTCGCCTGTGTTCTCCAGCTTCTCTCCCTCTGGGTCCTCCGATGATTCTGGTGGTGTTTTCGGTCGCATTTCGTTTTGCTTCTCAGTCCCATTTTTGCTTTTCATCTGACCCTCCAGGGTCAAATGGCACAGTTGGCTGAGCTTGAATCAGTATAGTCCCTTCAGGTGCTGGTGGGGGCACCTTAGGTGTCTCAAATAACTGCCTAGAGGTCAAGTCCATATTTTGAGCATTCATCGGTATTGGTAGATCAGGTGTTAAGGCAGCAAACGCTGAGGCTGCTACTCTTTCACTTTTCATTTCTTTTAAGGTTTCTCTAATCAATTTCCAGAGTGCGGCTAAGCGTCGTGCCTCCTTATCTCCATCGTTAATTTTATCCCATAGAGCAGTACCTATGGCTTCCCAAGTAGGTAACTCAAAAATGGTACCCATCGAGGGGATCAAGTCTCTATCCCGTGCCCATTTCAGTAATTCACGTAAGGTCCTGCCTTCGTGTGATAAACCTCTCTTAGAGAGAATACATTGGAGGAGCTTAACTACTGCCTCTTCTTCTTTAGAGAGTGTAGACCCCATCTCCTCCCCAGCCGCTCACCTTTTTCTTGGCAAGATTCTTCAATTTCGAGGTACCTCTTTCATTCCGTAGCTGGGCACCAGCTACACAGACCGCCGGGGCAGCAGTCTCCTTTCGACTGGCTTCTCCGCTCCTGCCGCACCGTTCCTTCGGTCGGCTTTCTCGCTACCCTCTCATTCCAGCTGTCTTCATCGCTCCTGGAAGCAACAGCGAGAGGGTCCCTGTTCGGGCGCCAAATGTGGGAAAAAATCCGCGGAGGCTTAAAGGACGACACGCAGTCACCAATATGGTTAAAGTGAAGTCGTTTATTAACAGTGGACACTCGCTTGATATAGAGCCTTTGTTTATATAACGATATCTTGCAGGTGGCTGTATCTTGGACACAAATTCTGTTCTCACAGAACTTCTGCTGGCTACCTCATTATCCTGTTATCCTTCTTTTCTACTGCCAGCTCCCTTATCTTTTTCCCATAGCTCATCTTTCAGTAACCTTGCAACTGGGTCTTAAGGCCTAAAGCTAAAGAGTCAGGATTGCTCACAGGTCTGTTTTCTTCCAGACAGTTTCCCAACAACACTGGACATCTTCGAAGGCATTGTCACAAAGCCACAGTCTGGTGTCAACACTGTAATACGAACACTCATGCTACCGAAGTCTGCAGATACCAGGGAAATGGATCGAGGAGCGCGAGGAGCCACGGCACAAAGACCCCAACTGCGGCTCTAGTGTGGACCCTTTCGACCAACAGCAACCAGCCACTTCCACTCCCCTCCAGCAACCAGGCACTCCCACTCCCTCCCAGCAATCAACCGCTTCCACTGCCCTCCATCAACCAGCCACTTCCACTCCCTTCCAACAATCAACTACCCCCACCTACCTCCAGCAACCATCCACCCGCACTTCCTTTCAGCAACCAGCCATCCCTACCTCCCTTCAACAGCCAGCCAATTTCCACTTCCCTTCAGCACCAACTCCAGCCACCCACCTCCCTCCAACCAGCAACCAGTGGAAGCCTCGGGCTGGACCTGGCAACCGCAGTAGATGTGACTCGCAGTGACATCAAGCCCCAAAAGATCCCTACGGGTATCACCAATCCAGTGAAATGTCAAGAAAAACCATGTGGACCCCTTTTATTAGGACAGTCGTCTGCTGGACTTAAGAGTTTGTTTGTCTTGCCAGGAGCAATAGACAGTGACCATACTAGAAAGATTTGCATTGTAGCTATGACTTGGACACCACCTATGGTAATTCTAAAAGGAACTCGAATTGCCCAGCTAGTCCTGACACAACAATTAACTGATGCAGCAGCCGTCTCTTCGATTCATCACCTTCATGCCCACAAACGTACAGGCCCCTGTTGGCCGAGACGTACTAAGTCAGATCGGAGCACGCCTGATCACAAGAGACCATTTTTATTGGCAGTCACTCCTTGGGTTTTCCCGATCCCATTGACATGGTTATCACCACAGCCAATATGGATCGAGCAGTGGCCGCTGAAGCGAGAAAGCCTCAGACAAGCACACATCTTAGTACAAGAACAGCTAAAGCAAGGGCACATACAACCATCAACTACCCCTTGGAATACTCCAATCTTTGTAATTAAAAAGAAGTCTGACAGGTACCGTTTACTACATGATTTACGTGCAGTTAATTCCCAGATGGAAGCAATGGGAGCTTTTAAGCCCGGAATGCCTAACCCCGCGATGCTTCCAGAGCATTGGCATCTACTTATAGTAGACCTAAAAGACTGCTTCTTCATCATATACATACACTCACAAGACACAAAGCAATTTGCATTTACACTCCCAGCCCTTAACAGAGAAGCCCCTGCTTCACGATTTGAGTGCGCAGTGCTCCCACAGGGCATGGAAAACAGCCCAACTTTGTGTCAACTGTTTGTAGATGCAACATTATTGCCAGTACGACAAGCATGGCCAGATACCTTAATTTATCATTACATGGATGACATCCTAATAGCACAACAAGACCCATTTACCGAGCAGCAAGAGCATTTTTTAACACAACAGCTAAGTCACCAGGGACTCCAATTAGCACCTGAAAAGATACAACGTACGCCACCATGGAAGTACCTAGGATGCCATATTACTGAGTCACAAGTTAGACCTCAAAAAGCTGCTCTCCATTTGACTTTTAATACCTTACATGATGTACAACGATTCCTAGGTGATGTTCAATGGTTACGCCCTGTGATCGGGATAACAAATGATCACCTAGAACCGTTACGACCATTTCTTAAAGGCACTGATCCTGCCTCCCCTGTTACTCTTTTGGCAGCTCAACAACAGGCCATAACTGAAATTGGCCTGACAATATCTCAGTGCTCCATGGATCGCCATGATGTAAACTTACCCATAGACTTAACCATCCTTATGGGTAAACAACATTTACTCGGAGCTCTCACGCAGTCCAAAAAGAAAAAGGGGGAGACTTGGTCTGCTGATATCCGTGTCTTAGAATGGATCTTCGGACCACTACAGCCAAAAACTACAATCCAAACAAAGATTGAGGTATTGGCCCTTCTAATTTGTAAAGGCCGAACCCGTATTATACAAATTACTGGAGATGAACCTAGCACAATTTATCTTCCAATGAAGCAAGGAGAGTTGGACTGGTATTTGCAGCACTCTCCAGACCTACCGTCAAGTCTCCTAGAAGCACCGCAAGCCATTGATCTCTCCCCATTGCAATCTACTGTGTTAAAGTGGATGTCCCTGCATGAATGGATTCCTGTTCCAAAACGATCTGAGGAACCCTTTCGAGATGCACTAACGGTCTTTACCGATGCAGGAAAACGTTCACAACCAGCCGCAGTGACTTGGCAAGATAAGGAGCAATGGTGCCATGAACTCCTGTCCTCACAAGAGGACGATACCCTACAGACTCTAGAGTTGGCAGCCATTGTTTACGCCTTTTCACGTTGGTTGAATGTGCGTCTTAATGTTGTCTTAGATTCCCTTTATGCTGTGGGAGTTGTACAGCGAATTGAGGACGCATATCTCAAAGACGTCGCAAACTGGCGATTAAATGACTTATTTCGTCAGCTGCAGACTGTCATCCAACAGAGAGATCAACCTTATGCTATCATTCATATTCGGAGTCACCAATGGTCTGACGGCCTAGGAGAAGGCAATGCCCGAGCAGACAAACTGGTTTCGCTATCCGTACCCATGGACGAATTTACTAAGGCAAGGAATGCGCATGCTACCTTCCACCAGAACGCCAGAGGACTCCATCGTCACTTCCAGATTTCCATGGATGAGGCCAGAGGCATTGTAAAAGCCTGCCCACAGTGTAACCAAAAGGGACTTGGTCTCGGCCTCAGAGTTAATCCCCGAGGTCTTGGTCCAAATGAAAGATGGCAAGTGGATGTCACTCATGTACCAGAATTTGGAAGGCTTAAACATGTTCATGTTACTGTTGATACTTATAGTCATTTTATTTGGGCTACAGCTCAGTCTGGTGAGAAAGCGTTGCAAGTGATGCGACATCTCATCCTTTGTTTCGCTGTCATGGGTGTGCCAGAGCAGATAAAGACTGATAGTAAACCGGCATATACTAGGGGCAAGTTAACTCGATTTTTTCAACAGTGGGGAATCAGGCACATTACAGGCATTCCCCGCTCGCCAACAGGTCAAGCTGTATTAGAGTGGGCAAATCAAACATTAAAAGACTACCTGACGAAATTCACAGATTTACAAGACCCACAGGAGCGATTATTCAAAGACTCTATTTGTCTTGAATTATCTGTGTATATTCGGGGACCAAAAGTTAGCGCCAGTATATATTCATGGGACAATAGCCCAACAAGCTGACCCTTCAGAAGCCTCACTGTATGTGACCTACAGAGACCCCACCACGGGTATATGGCAAGGACCAGCAGAGTTTAAATATTCAGGCAAAAGTCACGTGTGTTTCCACCCTTACAGGTACCTTGTAGGTTCCCAGCAAGCGGACTCAGCCAGCGCCTGCTCCGCCAAATTTGAAAGCATAAGCTCAAGAGCAGAGACAGCCGTATTAAGTGCTCAACATGTTCAAAGATAGAAACTGCCGTGTCGACTGCATCATAGGTTTCATTGTCATTTTAAACTTTGATTGTTTTGCCTTCCTGAACTTCGACCCTTGACAGAATGTCTGGGTTACCCTTGTGCGTCAGCTTAACACCACTTCCTTTTGTGCCATTCTAGCGATAAAAAAAAAAAAAAAAAAAAAAAACAAACCCCACCCCAAGAAAAACCCCACCCCAGTCGCCTTTTGTTACATATTTAGTTGGTGTACCAGCCTCTGAAGAGACATGGCCAATGTTTCAAGCAGTAATGAACCACACACAAGTGCAATTTCACACCAAGAGTCTATGTTCCACCAAGGCCAGTCTAGTTGCGTGCTTAAGTGACTACGACACTTGGGTTAGTCGTCTGCCCACTGGGCCCTATCCCCAAGAATTAAGCCTTGTAGACTCTCTAAATGCCACTTATTGTCTCTGGATGAGTAGCTTGTCCACTGATTGCACAGAAGTCATGAGGAGACAACGCGTTACTACCAATGTTTTCCCAATGGGCAATTTCAGCCAGTGGTGCAACTACACCCTCTGTGGTGCTACTAACCCATCGCCTGGGACACAGCTTCCTAGGAAATTACCAGCAGGGTACTTTTTAATTTGTGGAGATTGGGCATGGTTAGGTATACCATCCCGTCCCGTTGGAGGGCCTTGCACCATTGGTCAACTGAGCTTAGCTATGCCTCACGCACACCTGAACAGTACCCATCGTGTGCGGTGGAAGCGAGGCCTGGCCCAAATACTAGCGCAGGGATGTGATGATGATGTTAACCTTTGGTCCAAATGGCAGGTGATTGTTCTATTTTTTGCCGGGAGCAGCTGCCGCTCATGCACATCAGAACCTGAAGAAGTTGAGTTGTTGGGTGGTAAAGTATGCTAGTGATACCAGCAAGGTATTATCTGAATTAGCTGATGATTTATCTTCTGTACAACATGCAGTATTAGAAAATAGAGCTGCTATTGATTTTTTGTTTTTAGCTCATGGCCATGGTTATGAAGATTTTGATGGTATGTGTGGTATGAACTTGAGTGATCACTCTAAATCGATACATAAGTAGATACAACAGTTAGTAGAACATGCTCAAAATATCAAGCAAGATGTAGTATTTTTCGGCATAGATGAATTAGTCAATTGGTTTGGCCTCACCAGATGGCCTCAAGGTTTATGTAAGATTGGTTTACTTGTACTTTGTATTATACTGATAACTGTAATGTGTTTTAGTTGTATGTTAGCGATACTTAAGAAGTTATTTGCCAAAGCTGTTAATATTATGAAAAAGATAAAGGTTTTGTTGAAGAATGGTTTGAGGTACAAGGACATGGACCTCTATTAAGTACTAAAAGGTTGTGAATAGTTACATAACAAGTATATTAAGAAGTTAGAAGATTAAAAAAAAAAAAAAAAAAAAAAAAAAGACAGAGAGTAAAGAAAAAGAGAAAAAGAAAAAGAGAAACAGAAAAAGGACATAGCACATAGTAAAATTAATACATACTGTTTTTTAAAAAAAAAAAAAAAAAAAAAACGACTTCGCCCGTTATGAATGTAGTAATTGAATGTTGCAATCTTAAATTTAACACAATTCGGCAACTATGAAGATCCTAGGACTCCGTTATGCTATGAGACGGTGGGACCTGGGGACTCTTATAGGGGCCCCCCGACAACATTTCGTCGGATAAGTCTCTCCTATCCCTCTTTTGGCTCTCTGCACTAGTGGACGCCAGACCTTCCTAATATTGAACAGAGCTCTGTTAAAGAGTGTGTGAGTATGGATGATTGTATGAAACAGAGACATGTCATTAATGCGAAGTCGATTCTTACTTGATTAAGACAACGAAAGCTGTTTGATAACTTGTTAACCAATTTGTTTGATTCATTAATAGAGTGGTTTGAATAGTCTTTAGATTATTTCAAAAGGGCATTACAACATTGATGTCACGGTTTAACACTGGCCCGGCAATTAAACCGAGTAACAGACGCTCTCTATTAATCTCTCTCTCCTCCCGGATAAGAAAGGAGAGAGAATAAGGGAGAGAGACTTATGGGTTGGAAACTAAACTACACAACTTTAATGAAACAGTAATGATAAATAGGAAAAATTAATAAATATATACAAATATACAAGAAAATGGATACCACATTCCTCCCCCCTTTCCCCCAATAGCTCTCACGTCACCACCGAGGCTGCAGGGCAGCTCTGGGAAAGTCCAGGCTGGACTCCTGGAGTCGGCAGCAGTCGGGAACTGGAGGCAGGAACACACAGATAAGGGCTGGCACGGATCAGGACCACAGGCAGGCAAACGGACGGGATCCTTCCAGGATGCCGGGGTGAAGGAATGGGAAGCAGGAAAGGCAGAAAGGGCAGGCAGCCGGAAGCTGGAAACAGGAAATCTGGCTTGGCCCTCGTGATCCCTCAAATTTATACTGAGGATGACGTATATGGGATGGAATACTCTGTTTGGTCAATTCTGGCATCTATCTTGTCCGTTCCTCCCCAAAGGAGGGATGCAGGTGGGACCTCTTTATGTTTTCTTCAGAGCTGAGCAGTGTCCTTGGCTCTGCATACCAGTCTCTAGCAGTAACTATAAACATCAAGTATTATCAGTCCTAGAAAAACACACTGTCTGAGAAACTTGCTCTTAATTTCAGCAAGTGCAACTACTTACAGGAGACTTAGCTGAAAGCAAAAGTACAAGACAGAAAATCACCTTTATCCTGGCCCAAACCAGGACATTCCACCCCTTATTCCATACCATTTGCGTCATGCTCCAATCATTACTATCTCTTATCCCTAAACATATCTATACACAAATTATTACTACCTCTCTGTGCTAAAATTCACTAAGTAATGAGTCTGATTGCTGATGCTTATCTATTTTAGCAGATTCTCAAAAGAAGGAGCAATTTTCACAGTTCATGTTCATGGTCCACAAGTTGCAGGTTGCAGATGTTAACTTCAGGGAAGTTACTGGGTGCCAGCCGATGGATCTAGTTCTGATTTCACCATCACAAAATCATCCTGAAAAACACTCACAGAACACTGTTAGTTTGTACAACCACTCACATAACAGTAGTTAAGGTGGGATACAAGTTCATGACTCCCGAAGAGTCCATGCATTACTGATTAAGCTAGACAAGCAGAAATTAGGAATTCTCACCTAGTGTTAGATTCCCTTGTGGTACACATTGTACTTCTCCACCTTTCATCATCACCCACCAGGTGTGTCCAGGCCCTTGAGCGAAAGCAACCCCACGAATGGGTTTGCCTTTGCCCGAGGCAGGATAAACCCAAACTGTTTTCCCTAGCAGATTCTTTTCATGCACCACAGGCACTTTGTCCCCATCTACTGTGTGTAGAAGATCTGACTGGGCAGGACCAGCTCGATTGATGGAACCCCTGGTATTAACTAACCAGGTAGCTTTTGCCAAGTGTTTGTCCCAGTTTTTGAAAGTTCCACCACCCATTGCCTTTAAGGTAGTTTTTAACAGTCCATTGTACCTTTCAATTTTACCTGAGGCTGGTGCATGATAGGGGATATGGTATATCCACTCAATACCATGTTCTTTAGCCCAGTTATTTATAAGACTATTTTTGAAATGAGTTCCATTATCTGCCTCAATTCTTTCTGGTGTACCATGTCTCCACAAGACTTGTTTCTCTAGGCCCAGAATAGTGTTTCGGGCTGTGGCATGAGGCACAGGATATGTTTCCAGCCATCCTGTACTTGCCTCCACCATTGTAAGCACATAGCGCTTACCCTGGCGGGTTTGAGGCAGTGTGATGTAATCGACTTGCCAGGCCTCCCCATATCTATATTTTGACCATCTCCCTTCATACCACAGAGGTTTCAACCTTTTAGCTTGCTTAATTGCAGCACATATGTCACAGTCGTGGATAACCTGCGCAATAGCGTCCAAAGATAAATCCACCCCTCGGTCACGAGCCCATCGATATGTTCCATCCCTGCCTTGATGACCTGAAGCATTGTGGGCCCATTTGGCTAAAAACAGTTCACCTTTATGGTCCCAGTCCAGATCTATTTGGAACACTTGAGCAGCTTTATCTGCTCGTTGGTTGTTTTGATGTTCCTCAGTAGCTCGATATGAAGGTACGTGGGCATCTACATGACGCACTTTTACATCAAGTTTCTCTAACCTTGCAGCAATGTCTTTCCACAGTTCAGCAGCCCAGATAGGTTTATCTCTACGTTGCCAGTTGCTTTGTTTCCACTGCTTTAACCAACCCCATAAGGCATTTGCTACCATCCATGAGTCAGTATAGAGATAAAGTCTCGGCCACTTTCCTTGTTCAGCAATGTCCAAAGCCAATTGGATGGCTTTTACCTCTTTATGTTTTCTTCAGAGCTGAGCAGTGTCCTTGGCTCTGCATACCAGTCTCTAGCAGTAACTATAAACATCAAGTATTATCAGTCCTAGAAACACACACTGTCTGAGAAACTTGCTCTTAATTTCAGCAAGTGCAACTACTTACAGGAGACTTAGCTGAAAGCAAAAGTACAAGACAGAAAATCACCTTTATCCTGGCCCAAACCAGGACAATTAAAAAAAAAAAAAAAAAAAAAAAAAAAAAAAGACAGAGAGTAAAGAAAAAGAGAAAAAGAAAAAGAGAAAAAGAAAAAGGACATAGCACATAGTAAAATTAATACATACTGTTTTTTTAAAAAAAAAAAAAAAAAAAAACGACTTCGCCCGTTATGAATGTAGTAATTGAATGTTGCAATCTTAAATTTAACACAATTCGGCAACTATGAAGATCCTAGGACTCCGTTATGCTATGAGACGGTGGGACCTGGGGACTCTTATAGGGGCCCCCCGACAACATTTCGTCGGATAAGTCTCTCCTATCCCTCTTTTGGCTCTCTGCACTAGTGGACGCCAGACCTTCCTAATATTGAACAGAGCTCTGTTAAAGAGTGTGTGAGTATGGATGATTGTATGAAACAGAGACATGTCATTAATGCGAAGTCGATTCTTACTTGATTAAGACAACGAAAGCTGTTTGATAACTTGTTAACCAATTTGTTTGATTCATTAATAGAGTGGTTTGAATAGTCTTTAGATTATTTCAAAAGGGCATTACAACATTGATGTCACGGTTTAACACTGGCCCGGCAATTAAACCGAGTAACAGACGCTCTCTATTAATCTCTCTCTCCTCCCGGATAAGAAAGGAGAGAGAATAAGGGAGAGAGACTTATGGGTTGGAAACTAAACTACACAACTTTAATGAAACAGTAATGATAAATAGGAAAAATTAATAAATATATACAAATATACAAGAAAATGGATACCACATTCCTCCCCCCTTTCCCCCAATAGCTCTCACGTCACCACCGAGGCTGCAGGGCAGCTCTGGGAAAGTCCAGGCTGGACTCCTGGAGTCGGCAGCAGTCGGGAACTGGAGGCAGGAACACACAGATAAGGGCTGGCACGGATCAGGACCACAGGCAGGCAAACGGACGGGATCCTTCCAGGATGCCGGGGTGAAGGAATGGGAAGCAGGAAAGGCAGAAAGGGCAGGCAGCCGGAAGCTGGAAACAGGAAATCTGGCTTGGCCCTCGTGATCCCTCAAATTTATACTGAGGATGACGTATATGGGATGGAATACTCTGTTTGGTCAATTCTGGCATCTATCTTGTCCGTTCCTCCCCAAAGGAGGGATGCAGGTGGGACCTCTTTATGTTTTCTTCAGAGCTGAGCAGTGTCCTTGGCTCTGCATACCAGTCTCTAGCAGTAACTATAAACATCAAGTATTATCAGTCCTAGAAACACACACTGTCTGAGAAACTTGCTCTTAATTTCAGCAAGTGCAACTACTTACAGGAGACTTAGCTGAAAGCAAAAGTACAAGACAGAAAATCACCTTTATCCTGGCCCAAACCAGGACAATTAAAAAAAAAAAAAAAAAAAAAAAAAAAAAAAAGACAGAGAGTAAAGAAAAAGAGAAAAAGAAAAAGAGAAAAAGAAAAAGGACATAGCACATAGTAAAATTAATACATACTGTTTTTTTAAAAAAAAAAAAAAAAAAAAACGACTTCGCCCGTTATGAATGTAGTAATTGAATGTTGCAATCTTAAATTTAACACAATTCGGCAACTATGAAGATCCTAGGACTCCGTTATGCTATGAGACGGTGGGACCTGGGGACTCTTATAGGGGCCCCCCGACAACATTTCGTCGGATAAGTCTCTCCTATCCCTCTTTTGGCTCTCTGCACTAGTGGACGCCAGACCTTCCTAATATTGAACAGAGCTCTGTTAAAGAGTGTGTGAGTATGGATGATTGTATGAAACAGAGACATGTCATTAATGCGAAGTCGATTCTTACTTGATTAAGACAACGAAAGCTGTTTGATAACTTGTTAACCAATTTGTTTGATTCATTAATAGAGTGGTTTGAATAGTCTTTAGATTATTTCAAAAGGGCATTACAACATTGAATGTATCAACCTGTTTCATTCATTAATTGAGTGGTTTGAGTAGTTTCTAGATTGTTTTAAAAGGGCATTATATTATTGAATGTATCCTTAAGTTTTGCACATTTTTGTTATTTGCACTATATTTGTTTGAAAATTAGCACTGCATAATTTTAAACCAAACATGGGCTTGTGCAAAAAGAAAAGGGGGGATATGTTGGGGAATGTTAGAGAGGTTTGGAGAATATTGGAGAATATTCCTGAATATTCTCGAAGAGATAGGAGGTACGACCCCTTTGCTATGCCCAACCCCATGTTTGGGAGGCCAATTAGATCGGCCCATACTCCGGTGCTACCTGCACCAGGGATTCGCTGTGCTACAGGTAAACACACCGGGTGTCCAATAAAAAGTTATGTTGGTGGCTGGGGTGTGGTCACGGAAGCACTATATAAGCGAAAGTTGCTGCACAATAAACCAGAAGTTCGTTTATCAACCATATTGGTTGCACGCATTTTCTTTGCCGCTCCCGCAGATGGCTGCTTAAGTCTCCAGTGTGGAGTTACCCAATTCAAATATGCTGGTGACTCAAGATCCCTCTACATCAGGTGTGAGCACTGGAGATGCAAGCTCCAGTAATGCACATACTGACAATGTTGTATGTGCTCAAGCTTAGGGGTGCCCTGCCTCCAGCCAGGTGGAGGAGAGGGACAACCGAATTTATTGAATTGTGTGGATTCGATGGCCTGGCACATTAGAGCCACAAAAGTATAAAGCCTTGGTGGACACTGGTGCACAGTGCACACTAATGCCATCGAATCAAAAAGGGACAGAATCTGTCAATCAAAAAGAGCCAGTGAGAAAGCACAAGAGATCCAGTTTCTGGGAGTTAAGTGGCAAGATGGACGTCGCCACATCCCAATGGACGTGATTAACAAAATAACAGCTATGGCCCCACCAACTACCAAAAAAGAAACTCAGTCCTTCTTAGGAACTGTTGGTTTCTGGAGGATGCATATTCCTCTTTATAATCAGATTGTGAAACCTCTCTATGAGGTTACCCGGAAGAAGAAAGACTTTAAATGGGGCTCAGAACAACAAGCTGCTTTTGAGAGTATTAAACAGGAGATTGTGCAGGCAATGGCCCTTGGACCAATTCGAACAGGGCCAGACATTAAGAATGTTCTTTACACCGGAGATGGAGGTGATGGTCCTACATGGAGCCTCTGGCAGAAAGCTCCAGGAGAGACTCGAGGCCGACCTCTTGGATTTTGGGGTCGAAACTACAAAGGCTCCGAAGCCAACTACACAGCCACTGAAAAAGAGATACTGGCCGCATACGAAGGAGTTAGAGCTGCTTCAGAAGTGATTGGTACTGAAGCACAGCTCCTCCTGGTGCCACGATTACCTGTACTGGGTTTTATGTATACAGGTAGAGAATCTTCCCATCATGCTACCGATGCTACCTGGAGTAAATGGATTGCTCTACTCTCACAGAGAGCTAGGATAGGAAGACTTGATCGTCCAGGAATTGTAGAAGCAATAACACATTGGCCAGAAGGCAAACACTTTGGAATGCCACCAGAAAAAGTGGTAAAACGGGCTGAAGAAGCCCCACCATACGACCAACTACCAGAGGATGAAAAACAATATGCTCTCTTCACTGATGGATCCTGTCGTCTGGTAGGAGGCCATCGAAGGTGGAAAGCTGCTGTATGGAATCCTACACGACTAGTTGCAAAAACAGATGAAGGAGATGGTGAATCAAGTAAATTTGCAGAGGTCAAACCATCCAATTGGCTTTGGACATTGCTGAACAAGAAAAGTGGCCGAAACTTTATCTCTATACTGACTCATGGATGGTAGCAAATGCCTTATGGGGTTGGTTAAAGCAGTGGAAACAAAGCAACTGGCAACGTAGAGATAAACCTATCTGGGCTGCTGAACTGTGGAAAGACATTGCTGCTAGGTTAGAGAAACTTGATGTAAAAGTGCGTCATGTAGATGCCCACGTACCTTCGTATCGAGCTACTGAGGAACATCAAAACAATCAACGAGCAGATGAAGCTGCTCAAGTGTTCCAAATAGATCTGGACTGGGACCATAAAGGTGAACTGTTTTTAGCCAAATGGGCCCACAATGCTTCAGGTCATCAAGGCAGGGATGGAACATATCGATGGGCTCGTGACCGAGGGGTGGATTTATCTTTGGACGCTATTGCGCAGGTTATCCATGACTGTGACATATGTGCTGCAATTAAGCAAGCTAAAAGGTTGAAACCTCTGTGGTATGAAGGGAGATGGTCAAAATATAGATATGGGGAGGCCTGGCAAGTCGATTACATCACACTGCCTCAAACCCGCCAGGGTAAGCGCTATGTGCTTACAATGGTGGAGGCAAGTACAGGATGGCTGGAAACATATCCTGTGCCTCATGCCACAGCCCGGAACACCATCCTGGGCCTAGAGAAACAAGTCTTGTGGAGACATGGTACACCAGAAAGAATTGAGTCAGATAACGGAACTCATTTCAAAAACAGTCTTATAAATAACTGGGCTAAAGAACATGGTATTGAGTGGATATACCATATCCCCTTTCATGCACCAGCCTCAGGTAAAATTGAAAGGTACAATGGACTGCTAAAAACTACCTTAAAGGCAATAGGTGGTGGAACTTTAAAAACTGGGACAAACACTTGGCAAAAGCTACCTGGTTAGTTAATACCAGGGGTTCCATCAATCGAGCTGGTCCTGCCCAGTCAGATCTTCTACACACAGTAGATGGGGACAAAGTGCCTGTGGTGCATGAAAAGAATCTGCTAGGGAAAACAGTTTGGGTTTATCCTGCCTCGGGCAAAGGCAAACCCATTCGTGGGGTTGCTTTCGCTCAAGGGCCTGGACACACCTGGTGGGTGATGATGAAAGGTGGAGAAGTACAATGTGTACCACAAGGGAATCTCACACTAGGTGAGAATTCCTAATTTCTGCTTGTCTAGCTTAATCAGTAATGCATGGACTCTTTGGGAGTCATGATCTTGTATCCCACCTTAACTACTGTTATGTGAGTTGTTGCACAAACTAACAGTGTTCTGTGAGTGTTTTTCAGGATGATTTTGTGATGGTGAAATCAGAACTAGATTCATTGGCTGGCACCCAGTAACTTCCTTGAAGTTAACATCTGCAACCTGCAACTTGTGGACCATGGACATGAACTGTGAAAATTGCTCCTTCTTTTGAGAATCTGCTACAATAGATGAACATCCGCAATCATACACTGAATCACTTAGTGAATTTTAGCACAGAGAGGTAGTAATAATTTGTGTATAGATATGTTTAGGGATAAGAGATAGTAATGATTTGAGCATGACGCAAATGGTACGGAATAAGGGGTGGAATGTCCTGGTTTAGGCCAGGATAAAGGTGATTTTCTGTCTTGTACTTTTGCTTTTAGCTAAGTCTCTTGTAAGTAGTTGCACTTGCTGAAATTAACAGCAAGTTTCTCAGACAGTGTCTGCTTCTAGGACTGATAACACGATGTTTATAGTTACTGCTAGAGACTGGTATGCAGAGCCAAGGACACTGCTCAGCTCTGACGAAAACATAAAGAGGTCCCACCTGCATCCCTCCTTTGGGGAGGAACGGACAAGATAGATGCCAGAATTGACCAAACAGAGTATTCTATCCCATATACGTCATCCTCAGTATAAATTTGAGGGATCACGAGGGCCAAGCCAGATTTCCTGATTTCCAGCTTCCGGCTGCCTGCCCTTCCTGCCTTCCCTGCTTCCTTTCCTTCACCCGGCATCCTGGAAGGATCCCGTCCGTTCGTCTGCCTGTGGTCCTGATCCGTGCCAGCCCATATCTGTGTGTTCCTGCCTCCAGTTCCCAACTGCTGCCGACTCCAGGAGTCCAGCCTGGACTTTCCCAGGGCTGCCCTGCAGCCTCGGTGGTGACGTGAGAGCTATTGGGGGAAAGGGGGGAGGAATGTGGTATCCATTTTCTTGTATATTTGTATATATTTAGTAATTTTTCCTATTTATCATTACTGTTTTATTAAAGTTGTGTAGTTTAGTTTCCAACCCATAAGTCTCTCTCCCTTATTCTCTCTCCTTTCTTATAAGATTTACGCTTAAGAAATCAAAGGGTAAGTGATGCAGAAGGCTCCAACCACACATTTCCACTGACTCCCTAGAAATATGCAAGACCACACCATCAGTCACACTGCCCTACCTGCTGTAGAGGTGTCAGACCAGAAATGATGGTTTCAGGACAGAAAATACAACACAATCTATTGAAAAAGAGAAAGATCCTGACAGGATTAACTCCTGTAAGGAGAGGAGATCAGGCCAAGCTGTTTGTGTAAATTTACTTTATGTAGAATTAAAACTTGCAATATATGTTAATGAATTTGTATTCATAACCAGTAAAATTCAGGGTTAAACTGAGAAAGAAGTGAACAAAGCAGCTGAGACGTGTCATTTTCCACTAGAACAATGTAACCAAACACAAGGCCAGAACGGGATTAACTTCTGTCTCGAAGATAATTAAAAGTGTAGGTCTTGTTCTTAAAACAAGACACTGCCAAGGCCATTTAGGCGCCAGCTGGGCACCAAAGAATGTGAACATCTGCACAAGAAGAACATAAAAGATGTCACCACCAACAGATAAGAAGAAAGTTATGGATAGGGTCTGATATCGCCTTGTAACAATATAATGAAGTCAGCAAGAATTGAGAATGTAACGATGTTGTAACCTCCCCTTTTACTGTATAAATACCCTAACCCTTTCCCTTAACCCTCGGAACTCTTTGTCCAGCGAGAGCTGGGAGTTCCCCGGATCCGCAAATAAATACCTTTGCTGTTTAAAGGCTTAAAACTCTGTCTCTAAACAGTTTTATAAGGCCTTTCTGGGCTTCACCAGCACAACCACAAAAAAATCAACCTCAAGATACCAGGAATACAAACCAAGGGCCTCTAATCAAACCCTAAAAATGAAAACAAGCTTTCACCCTTCACAGGAAAAGATCATTCAGAACACAAGGTAAGGTAAAAATAACTTTATCCCTGGAACCCAGGCCAACAAACCCAGACTGTCAGGAACAAGAACATGCTCACCTCAACTCTGGCATAGCACAACCTTACAACCCCATAGCCCCAGCACCTGGAACCCTAGCATCCCATTGCCCCAGCATATTGTAGCCCAAAGATACCAAAAAATGGAATACAAACTCCCTGGAGACCTCTGCCAGGGCCTTCAGGTGGCCCCGGATCTCAGTGATCACAGCTTTGGAGTGGGAGCTGAACAGAGCCACCAGCACACCACCAGCATCCATCTTCCCATCATCTGTCACAGCCTGACAAAGTGCCTGGCTTCAACTGCCCAGGGATGAAAGGCTGAGGCACTCAGAGATACTGCTCCCATTCAGTCCCAGAGTGCCCCAGGAGAGCCCTGACACCCCCAAATCAGCCCTGGGACATGGACACCACAGCCGAGCTGTCCCCAGGGCTCAGGAGGGCTGTGGGGAGCAGGCAGGACATTTGGGGTGCCCCCAGTGCTGGCAGACAGCAGAGATGGAGACCCCAGGGGGAAGCCCAAGGTGCTGGGGCCTGGCCCAGCTGCTCATCACTGCTCTTCTGGGGCTCTGCCCAGCTCCCTGCCCCCAGCTCTTCATCCCTCCCTCCCTGTCGTTTGCCCATCACAAGTTTGGGCTTTTACTGGCTGTCTACCTTTCAACACTTCCCAATTCCTCCCTGACTCTTCTCAGAGCCATTGCTGTTTCTCTCTCTCTCTGTCTCCACATCTTTCTCTCCCTCTCCTCTCCTGGCCTTATTGTCCCTCTCTCTCCTGCAGCCTCTCCCCTTTCCTGCCTCTCCCTCCCCTCTCCCTTCCTCTCCCCTCGCCCTTTCCCCTCTCTCCTGCTCCCTCTCCCACCCCTCTGTCACTCCCCTCTCCTGGGGCCTTTTCTGTCTCTCTCAGGCCCCTGGCCCACCCCTGGCCCGCTCTCTGTCCATCCCCCCTCTCTCCTCCTTCCCGCCTTTCTCCTCTGTCTCCCTCCCTCCCTCTTTGCCCCCCTCCCCTCCATCTCTTTCCCGCTCCTCACCACTCTTTTTCCTGCCTTCTCTCCCTGCCCAGATCCCCTTCCTCCTGCTCCCCCTCCCAGCTGGGCCAAGGCCGGGGCAGCTCTGGGGTCAGGCGGGCTCAGGCAGCAGGAGGAGTGCCCCAGGGCATGCTGGGAGCTGTAGTCCCAGGGCATGCAGGGGGCTGCCCAGCAGCCATCTTGGTTCTCAGGCCATGCTGGCAGCTGCCATTTCCCCACACTCCCCATCCCGCAGCCAGGGAAAAACTCCGGGAGGGCGACATGGATGAGCCAGCAGCTCCTAAAAGCCCTCAAACTGAAGGAGGAAGCATGCAGATGGGGGGAACAAGGGCAGGTACCCTGGGAAGAGTAGAGAGGTGGTTGGAGCAGCTGGGGAGCAGAGCAGGAGAGCCACATCCATCCCAGTTAGAACTGAATTTAAAGCAGGGCATGGGACAACCAAAGAGCCCCCACTGGGGGAGAAGAAGAGGTTTGTGATCATCAAAAGAACCTGCAGGTGCACAAGTTTATGCAGCCTCACGGAGTCCATGCACAGGTTCTGAGGAGCTGGCAGACGCAGTTGCTGAGCCTCTGTCCGTCCTATTTGAGAGGTGATGGTGGTCTGGTAAGTTTCCCACTGATTGGAAAAAAGGTGCCTGTCATAGTTGGAGTGGAGGAACTAAAGAAGTTTGAGTTGGAGAAGTAAAGAAGAAGGGTCTGTGACCCTGAGGGATCTGAGAGGGGTCACTATTCCCTCCCATCTCCTGCCCACACCCTATAGAAAGTCAGGCAACCCATCAGCCCATCCCCCTTTCCTCCTCTAAATTATCATTTCTGTGAAAACAACTGCATATACACTTGAAAACTTTACACACGTGACTTCACACTGGTATTTTTGCCTACAGTGCATGAGGATACACATAGTTAAGAGTAGCAACAAATATTTAAAATAAAATTTGAATGAAAGCTGTTGTAGTAGCTGAGAATGTAATTCCAGTTTTTCCATTTGCATTCTTTGACCACAAAACCATCCCTTTCTTCTTCCACTACATCTTTGAATTTAGGATAAAGTTTAGTAGCAGGTTTATTTTTGGTAGAAAGTTCCTTCAAAAATAGGGGGACTCAGAGGAACACCACAGAACATTTTATAAAGCCAGTGTTTCAAAAATCTCATTTCCAGTGATGCGAGTCCACTAAAGTTTTAAGCATCATAAGAGACTTTTGGAACAAACTGCCAAATTTGATGAATTTCTTTAGTGCAGAATTTGCCTTGTTGTTTCCCTCAATGTCAGCTTTAGGTTTCCACTTCAGAAGTATAGAGCTCTGCTAGATTACACATCAGAGGAAAAAAATATTTTAAATACCTGATGTGCCAAATGCAACGCTCTATTTAAAAGCCTATAAATTGCACAGGATGAATATTTACACTGTGTAACCAAAAACCCTGATTGAGATAAAGGCCCCATCATATCAGACATATTGCAGAAGGCAGAACAAAGCCCTTGCCCTGCAGAACTCACAACCCAGCTTAAAAAAACCTTTCAACACCCAGAATGTGACATTACCACTATCATTTGGACCAAAGAGCTGAAGTCACCTCTTTTGTTTAGTTTCAAAAGCAGTTTTCTCATGCAAAGTTCCAGTCACCTTGTCATATCCTTTGCCTTCTCTCTTCCCCACATTTACCTTTCTTCTGAGACTGGAACATTTCCAGCTGTTTCTGTTGCTGCTGCCTTAGTGTATTAACAATAGCTATTGCTAGCCTCAGAGCTTCCTGTGGGTATCCATGAGATCGTAATGCGTCCACCCTGGCACAGGCTGTAGGAACATGTTCTAAAATGGAGAAAATAACTGAGGAATAGCAATGCTTACATGTCTGCAATGGCCTGTTTTGCTAGGTTGCTCAAAAGGGCTTTTTTGTTTGTTTTCTTTGTTTTGTTTTTAAAACTATGCTAGAGAGAGATTTAAAGGACAACTTCTGAGCCAGCATTTCAAGGGAGCCTCTGTTCTTTATGCCAGGCTTTTCATTCATCTCCCCACAATCCCCCCAAAATAATGGCATAGAAACTGAACAAAGCAACAAGTAATGGAAATGTCTTTCCAGTTTAGCCACTTACCGTGCCAGAGGGGCCACCCATGAGAGTCAAAGAGTGAATTTTCAGTGTTGTCATGGTAACAGTAATCTGTGTATAGGTAACTGCTGATACTGTGCTGTAAGTGGCTGTCCTGCCAGTGCAGATCACACGCCTCTATGGCTTGAGTGAACACCGTCCGATGCGACCTATTCGATGAATGTCATTTTCACAAGTTCAGAAAGCTGCATCAGCTTTTACTCATGCATATGTGAATCAGTCATACACTGTATTCTTGTCTTCTGCCTGTTCACCAACCCCCAACTGACAGCAGCCTGCCTTGCCCCCGTCTGCGGATGACATTTCACATTCTATTACCCAAAAACTCAGACAAAGTGTGTGCCATTCACTTTGCATTCAGAAAGAGAGATCTTCAAACCATCTTGGCTGATGCTAAATAGGACTTTGCAAAGCGAACTGCTGGAGATGAAAGACATTAAACACCACATAAAAAACTCTCCTAAAAACTAACTAGAAAGTATATGGCACATAGCTACTCAAGCAACACTAGCTTCTTTCCCCCTGACACAGAGCTACTAGGATGAGGGAAAGATAAACATTGCATGGAAGATTTTTAGTTGTTGTCTTTGAGAAGTGAAATTAATTTTGAGCTCTTGTATAATTTTTTCTTCATAAACATATAGAAATACTGCAAAAAAGCAAGCTAATGAGGCCATGGGACTGACATAATCCTTACTCGACATCTTCCTATGGCAAAAACACTCTGTTGACATGGCACCATGTCTATGAATGTTGAAATGCCACGTCAGAACTGCCACTAGCCTACCCAGGTTGAGCCGAACATCATGAGATCCAGAAAGTAAAATACCTCTGTAGGAAGTTATATGTTGAATTAACTTCCGTTCTCAGCTAGTTGTGAGATTTAAAAATGAACCAAGTCTATTTCCTTCAGAGGTAATCTTCCAAGAAAAAGAAACAAGGAAAAAACAATCTAAGCCCAAACCTGCCACCTCCCACAAGCATTTAATTTTAACTTTATAATCATTACATGAAATATGCATCAAAATACTGAAGGTTTTTAGGATTATGAGGGTTTTTTTTTTTTTTTGCAGCTAAATATTCTACATATTCTTCAGTTATTAGCAAAGTTGCAATCTTTACTTGAAGATGAGTGGAGAAGGCTTCTGTCAGATCTGATAATCACATTTTTTAGTAGAAAGCATCATATTTAGTAAAAAGAGACACCTCCTCCAAGAAGGCAGTGCTGCCTCTGCACACACCCCCATCAGTGCAGACTGCACATCACAGAGCACATCCTACAGATAGTTTCTCACACAAAGTTTAATGCGGTTACAACAGATTGTGCTTTCAGTAAGTTTCAAAAGTTTTGTAACTGCAAACAAAATAAAAACCCCCAGCACCAGAAGGGATATAATATTATACTCAAGCAAAGAAGCAACAGGCTTTTACATTACGTATTTCCGGGACATCCAATTCTCATGCAACAAGTATTTAGAAGGACCAAGTGAAAAGTTAGAAGGCATAAGTGAACACAAACACTTGCTTTGAAAACATTGCAGCCCCAGCACAAACACCCCACTATTTATATTTTCTGCAAAAATAGTATTAGTGAAAATAAATTTGGCTGGTCAATACTCAACAAGAAAGTTACTTGTCCCAGGAAAGAGTGATGAATTCTGCAAGGATAGAGTATATAAGATAGAAGCTATATTATTTGTTGCAGTCAGCATATATATTTAGGCTCACCTTGGTTAGCATTTGCACCCTGAGGCAAAGCATTGGTTAAATTGGGCAGCTCGTTTCCATGATTTCCATCTTCCCAGGGACAAACATCCACACTGTTCCATTTTTTTGGATGTTTTAGCCAACTGTCCTTCTGCTCCAACTTGCAGTGGGGATTTAAGACTATACACATCCACAGAGCACCTGATTAAAAAAAAATAATGCTAAATTATGTTTTCTATTAAAAATGCAGCAGTCAGTGACTAACTGCAAACTTTTGTACTGTAACACTTTTTCTCCTCTTGAAGGCTATGCTGCTTGCTTCCCAGCTATGTCTAACACCAGGTAGGCTGAATTTCTGATACAGTCTTGGAGCTGGTGTGGCCCCTTTGAAGCAGTTGAAAGAGTGTGGCCAGTAGGTCGAGGGATGTCATCCTCCCCTTCTATTTTGCCCTGGTGAGGCCACATCTGGAATACTGTGTTCAATTTTGGGCTCCACAGTTTGAGAGAGACAGGGAATTGCTGGAGGGAGTCCAGTGGATGGCAACAAAGATGATTGGGGGACTGGAGCATCTCTCTTACAAGGAAAGGTTGAGAGAGCTGGGGCTGTTTAGCCTGGAGAGGAGAAGACTGAGAGAAGACCTTATCAATGTCTATAAATATCTAAAAGGTGGTTGTAAGGAAGATGAAGCCAGATTCTTCAGTGGTGCCCAGTGACAGGACAAGCACAAGCTGGAAAATAGGAAGTTCCATCTAAATATAAGAAAAAACTTCTTTAGTGAGAGGGTGACAAAGCACTGGAACAGGCTGCCCAGAGAGGTTGTGGAGTCTCCTTCTCTGGAGACATTCAAAATCCATCTGGATGCAGTCTTGTGTAATGTGCTCTAGGCAATCCTGCTATAGCAGGGGGTTGGAGTAGATCATCTCCAGAGGTCCCTTCCAACTCTGATGATTCTGCGAAAGACCGTATCAAGCCAACCTTCTCAATTAAAAGGCATTAAGTAGGTCTTTTGTATTAGAAAATACATAGTTCATGATGTATGGCCCATCAGACAGGAACATCAGTCAAAAGCAAGCAAGCATTCACATAAAGTTACAGCAGGAAATTACCCAAGATTTTCTTCTAATTTTTGTACCATAAGCAAATGTTTTCTACAAACAAGAACTATGTATCTTCTAGCTTCACATGACAGGAACCAAACAAGTGCATTAGTAAGACATGTATCTTGTAAACATATACATCCACACTCAAAACCCAGTAGAAGTACTGTCGATCATATAACTCATTCCCAAATACATTTGGACCTCAGAGATCCAGTAAATGTTCATTTTATGCAGTCTAATAGGAATAAGATATTTTTATTGCTACCACTTTAGTAATTTGGTTACACTAAAAAATTTGTTTTACATTTTCTGTTTACAGAGCTCAAAGGGAAAGCTAATTTATACTGACATTTCGCATATACCATCACTTTAGAGCCTGCTCCCTGACGCTATAGAGCTTAAATACATCACTATATGCTTAAATACATCAGGGTCTCCAGCAACAATTTTTAAATGTTTTTCATTTTAAAATTAAGTTTTTCTCTAAAACAGCTGTCTTTTCATTAGCATGAAATTTGACAGGTGCATGCAGACATCTGAAAGTACTGTTTAGCAATAGTTCATTTTCTCACTAAGAGCATGCCTTACATACTATAAGCAATACAAAGAATATGCTTAAACTATGCAGTCTTTATGACAGGCTAAAAAAAACCCAATAAAAAATGTATCTGGTTGTTCCAAGATAATAGAATCCTTATATTTAAGTATTCTTTGCTAGCTAAGAATACAAAATGAATACCCAGAGCACAGGCCATCACATTACATTAATTCCTAAAGTAACTCAGTATGTCAGTATGCCACAGAACAGGAGCCAGTGGAAACAGAGCTTAATCCTTCAGGTTGCAAGTCCGCTCCTATTCAGGCTGACATGGAATAGGGAAGTAATATCAAAGAAATCTGAAACCACAACAAAATATGATATGGTACAGTGCAGAACACCAGAGAGACACTATACTAATGCAGATTATCACTACATAGTAGTTACATACAGTAGAGGATGCTGTTTTGTTGGGCTTTTGTTTGTGGGTTTTGGTTTTGGGGTTTTTTGGTTGTGTTTTGGTTGGATTTTTAATTTTTTTTATAAGTGTCTAAAACTTGCCATGGGAGTGAATAAAGCCAATACTGTTGTTAAAAACTTCCTTTAAAATCAAATTATATGGCATTTTTTAGATACACTCTTCAACACACTTCACTCCCCAAACAGAATAAAATTATATCATAGAATGGGTTGAGTTGGAAGGGACCTTTAAATTCCATCTAGTCCAACCCCTCTGCAATGACCAGGGATATCTTCAACTAGGTCAGGTTGCTCAGAGCCCCATCCCACCTGACTTTGAATGTTTCCATTGATGGGGCATTTACCAGCTCTCTGGAAACCTGGTCTAGTGTTTCACCACCCTCATCATAAAAAATGTCTTCTTTTTATCTAGTCTGAATCTACCCTCTTTCAGTTTAAAACCATTGTCCCTTTTCTTATCACTACAGGCCCTGCTAAAAAGTCTGTTGCCATCTTTCTTGTAGGGCCCCTTAAAGTATTTGAATGCCACAATAAGGTCTCCCCAGAGCCTTGTCTTCTCCAGGCTGAACCACCCCAACTCTCTCATCCTGTCTTCATAGGAGAGGTACTCTAGCCCTCTGATCATTTTAGTGGCCCTTTTCAGGACCCTGTCCTTTCCAGTACTGAGGACTCAAGAGCTGGACACAGTACTCCACCTGGGGTCTCACCATAGTGGAGAGCCAGAATTTCCCTCAACCTACTGGCCACACTTCTTTTGATGCAGCCCAGGATCCAGTTGACTTTCTGGGCCACAAGTGCACATTGGCAGCTCATGTTTTTAATCCACCAGTACCCCCAAGTCTTTGTCTGCAGGGCTACTCTCAATCTCTTCAACCCCTAGCCTGTATCTATACCCTGACTCAGGTGCATGATTTTGCACTTGGCTTTGTTGAACTTCATGAGGTTCACATGGGTCCACTTCTCTAGCTTGTTCAACTCCCTCTGAATGGCATTACAACTGGTTCATATTACTAAGCATCAATATATTCAGCACTGCCCAAGACAAAAGTACTATGTTTCTTGCAATATACAAAATAAAACAGAAGATGGGGCATACTGGAAAGCCTTGTAGAATAGTTATCTTGGGCATACTTATTTATTTTAAAAAACAAGTATTACTTTAGGTCACTAAGGAGACACTGTACCTCTCAGTACCTAAAAAAACCCCCACAATTTATTACTTTGTAAAAAGATTCCCAGTGTTTTCAGACTTTGTTTTCAGCAAAGTGGAATATCTTAACCACATGTGGTAAGTATTTCAATCATCCAACAAGGCAGAATGCACACTACTAATTATATCATGCCCCTACAAAATGAACGGCTTTTTCTTCATCTCAGAAACACCACTAGAAGCAAAGGAATTCCCTTGCTTTCTTCAGAAGGTCCACTAAACATGCAGAATATCTAAGAGGCAAGAAAGGGAAGATATGCCAAAGTACCAAAAACTTGTGGAATGTTAGAGAGGTTTGGAGAATGTTGGAGAATATTCCTGAATATTCTCGAAGAGATAGGGGGTGCGACCCCTTTACTATGCCCAACCCCATGTTTAGGAGGCCAATTAGATCGGCCCATACTCCGGTGCTACCTGCACCAGGGATTCGCTGTGCTACAGGTAAACACACTGGGTGTCCAATAAAAAGTTATGTTGGTGGCGGGTGTGGTCCGAACCATCGATAGCACCAATCACAGCTCGGCAGGTAAAACCACTGAAACCAAATAACTTGGCTGGGAATGGGGGCTCCAGGAAAGCACCGAAAAAGCAAAGTTTCGGATGGCAATAAATTCCTCTCGAAGCAGGCGTAGAGAGGCGATTAGCAGCTGAAAGAAAAATGAACGAGTTTGTTTGCTGCTGGGGAAGGGCTACCGGTTTTTAGTCATAAAAAGTTGTAAAAAGCCCACAAAAGGCTCGTACAAAAAGCCCATAAATGGCTCGGATTAAGGCTGCACCAAAGTAATAAAGGGATAGTTAAGCGTGCAGAAAATAGAGAACGAAGTAGCCCTAGACTTTCTATTCTATTTCTATTCTATTCTAGACCTTTTTTATTAGTTTCTTACAGAAACGTGCCATAAAAGATGTGGATTTTAAAAAAGATACGGCGGCGCTTGTAGCATAAGGCCGCACATATCAGTTTTTTACTGACCCTGCTAACTTATTTGATGAGAAAGAATGGAAAAGCTTAGGAGATATTTTGTGGTATAAGGTAATAGAAGAGGATAAGACAGCTCGTAAGTTAATGAAACCGTGGCATACAGTGATTGCTTGCTTGCACCGTTATCAGACAGAGAAGAAAATCGCCGCTGTAGCTTCGGCAACCTTAAAAGGGCAGCCGATACCAGATTTGCATCAATTAGGAGTTGATTACGATCCCTGTCCCCCAACGGGAGACGAAATAGTTGTACACCTTGCTCAAAATTTCCAGTGAAGTTCCGACGCAACCCGCTGCCCCCCCCTCCCCCCCCCCCCCCCCTCCCTCTGATGTGGCCTGTGCCAGCCATCTTGAGCCACGTGGCTCGGGATGTGTGGACGGGATGGAACTGACCACTTGTAGCGCCGGAAGCGGACTGAATCAGAGTCCGGAAACCCTATGTCCCGCGTCATCCGGTGAGGGTGGCTCCAGGGCTGGTCCCGACCTCCATTGGGCCCCGCCTTCGGCCCCACCCCTACGCCGTACGTCATCCGACGGGGACGTTCCCGATCCGCAGCACCCCTCCTCCTCCCCCCCCACCTCTCCCTCCTCCGACCAGCCCTCCCCCCACCCCCCCCCCCCCGCCGTAAGAAGCCGCTTTTCAGAAATAAAAGCCTGCTGCACGGCACTACCGCACCTTAACGATTAATTGGTCGCAAATGCATGAGAAGGCCCTTAATAATAAAGATTATGATTTATCCTCAGTTTTTGATACCCTGCCACAAGTTTTCCCGATCATATATACAAAAGCTAATCAGGGAAATGTGGAGGTGGAGTATCACTCTTTAAATTAGAAATTGCTAACACAATTAAGAGCTACCATAAATGAATGCGAGTTGCATGGTGAACCAGTTAAGCAAATGATAAGTTATATCTGGGGCTCAGGACTGTTGCTCCCAGAGGACATAAAAGGAATTATGAGAATGATCATGACTCAATCAGCTTTACTGTTATGGCAAGCCCACTGGCAAACATTATGTCACAGATTCGTACACATTCCTAGAGAACAAAATGACCCCCTGTATGGGATAACAATAAATCAATTTATGGGTTGTGGACAATATGCTAATTTTGAGGCACAAGCAAGATTAGGCCCACATATAATAAGAGAGTTCATGAGATTTGCGAGGGAAGCTATGAGTAAAGTTAGAACTACATCAGTTGTCCCATCTTATATGTCAATTAAGCAAGGCAGAGATGAGCCGTTCTCACAGTTTGTAGATAAACTCACTGATGCCATCAACCAGGCTTGTGTACCAGATCAAATGAAAACTACATTGCTCCGTCAGTGTATCCTAGAGAATAGCAATACTCCCACGAAAAATATAATTTCCTCCATGCCATCAGAAGCATCAATTGAGAAGATGCTGGAACGGTTATCTAGAGTACCAGTAGGGACTCAGGCAATGTTAATTGAGGCAATACAAGATGTAGGGAAAGGTATGGTGCAAGCCCAGCAGCAAGCTCTTGCAGCCCAACAACAAGCCTTTTTAGCCCAACAGCAAGCCCACCAGCAAGCTCTTGCAATCCAGCAACAGCAAGCTCTCGCAATCCAGCACCAAGCCTTAGCAGCCTTAGCCCCGTTACGTCCTGCCGACGCCAGACAGCCGCAACGATCAACCAACAAATGTTTTCGCTGTGGACACACTGGACATCTTCGAAGGCATTGTCACAAAGCCACAGCATGGTGTCAACACTGTAATACGAACACTCATGCTACCGAAGTCTGCAGATACCAGGGAAACGGATCGAGGAGCACGAGGAGCCGCAGCACAAAGACCCCAACTGCGGCTCTAGTGTGGACCCCTTTGAACAACAGCAACCAGCCACTTCCACTCCCTTCCAACAATCAGCTACCCCCACCTACCTCCAGCAATCATCCACCCGCACTTCCTTTCAGCAACCAGCCATCTCTACCTCCCTTCGACAACCAGCCAATTTCCACTTCCCTTCAACAACAACTCCAGCCACCCACCTCCCTCCAACCAGCAACCAGTGGAAGCCTCGGGCTGGACCTGACAACCGCAGTAGATGTGACTCGCAGTGACATCAAGCCCCAAAAGATCCCTACGGGTATCACCGATCCAGTGAAATATCAAGAAAAAACATGTGGAGCCCTTTTATTAGGACAGTTGTCTGCTGGACTTAAGGGTTTGTTTGTCTTGCCAGGAGTAATAGACAGTGACTATACTGGAGAAATTTGTATTGTAGCTATGACTTGGACACCACCTATGGTAATTCCAAAAGGAACTCGAATTGCCCAGCTAGTCCTGACACGACAATTAACTGATGCAGCAGCCGTCTCTTCGACAGTTCCCTGCCGAACAGCAGCGTTCGGCTCTACAGGACAAATGGCCTTATTATGCGTCCCAATGGATGAACGCCCCAAAGCACCAATATTATTAGAAGATCAGCAGGACCAGTGTCACCTTACAGCGTTACTGGACACAGGAGCAGACATCACTATCGTGGATGAAAAGCTGTGGCCTCGTCATTGGCCAGCTGCCCCAATGATGTCTGGAGTAGAAGGGGTAGGAGGCGCAGCCCAGGTAAAACGAAGTACACAAAAGATTCGTCTTACCCTTGAAAACCGTACATGCACTCTATTCATCACCATCATGCCATTGCCTACAAACGTACAGGCCCTTGTTGGCCGAGACGTACAAAGTCAGATCAGAGCACGCCTGATCACAAGAGACCGTTTTTATTAGCGGTCACTCCTTGGGCTTTCCTGATCCCATTGACATGGTTATCATCGCAGCCAAAATGGATTGAGCAGTGGCTGCTGAAGTGAGAAAGCCTCAGACAAGCACACGTCTTAGTACAAGAACAGCTAGAGCAAGGGCACATACAACCATCGACTAGCCCTTGGAATACTCCAATCTTCGTAATTATAAAGAAGTCTGGCAGGCACCGTTTACTACATGATTTACGTGCAGTTAATTCCCAGATGGAAGCAATGGGAGCTTTTCAGCCTGGAATGCCGAACCCCGCGATGCTTCCAGAGCGTTGGCATCTACTTATAGTAGACCTAAAAGACTGCTTCTTCACCATACGCATACACCCACAAGACACAAAGCGATTTGCACCTACACTCTCAGCCCTTAACAGAGAAGCCCCTGCTTCACGATTTGAGTGGGTAGTGCTCCCACAGGGCATGAAAAACAGCCCAACTTTGTGTCAACTGTTTGTAGATGCAGCATTATTGCCAGTACGGCAAGCATGGCCAGATGCCTTAATTTATCATTACATGGATGACATCCTAATAGCACAGCAAGACCCGTTTACTGAGCAGCAGGAGCACTTTTTAACACAACAGCTAAGTCACCAGGGACTCCAAATAGCACCTGAAAAGATACAACGTACACTACCATGGAAGTACCTAGGATGGCATATCACTGAGTCACAAGTTAGACCTCAAAAAGCTGCTCTCCATTTGACTCTTAACACCTTACATGATGTACAACGATTCTTAGGTGATGTTCAATGGTTACACCCTGTGATCGGTATAACAAACGATCACCTAGAACCGTTACGACCATTTCTTAAAGGCACCGATCCTGCCTCCCCTGTTACTCTTTCAACAGCTCAACAACAGGCCATAAGTGAAATTGGCCTGACAATATCTCAGCGCTCCGTGGATCGCCGTGATGTAAACTTACCCATAGACCTAACCATCCTTACGGGTAAACAACATTTACTCGGAGCTCTCACGCAGTCCAAAAAGAAAAAGGGGGAGACTGGCTCTGCTGATATTCGTGTGTTAGAATGGATCTTCGGACACTACAAAAACTACAATGCAAACAAAGATTGAGGTATTGGCCCTTCTAATTTGTAAAGGCCGAACCCGTATTCTACAAATTACTGGAGATGAACCTAGCACAATTTATCTTCCAATGAAGCAAGGAGATTTGGACTGGTATTTGCAGCACTCTCCAGACCTACAGTCAAGTCTCCTAGAAGCACCGCAAGCCATTGATCTCTCCCCGTTGCAATCTACTGTGTTAAAGTGGATGTCCCTGCATGAATGGATTCCTGTTCCAAAACGATCTGAGGAACCCCTTCAAGATGCGCTAACGGTCTTTACCGATGCAGGAAAACGTTCACAACGAGCCGCAGTGACTTGGCAAGACAAAGAGCAATGGTGCCATGAACTCCTGTCCTCACAAGAGGACGATACCCTACAGACTCTAGAGTTGGCAGCCATTGTTCACGCCTTTTCACATTGGCTGAATGTACGTCTTAATGTTGTTCCAGACTCCCTATATGCTGTGGGAGTTGTACAGCGAATTGAGGACGCATATCTCAAAGACGTCGCAAACCGGCGATTAAAAGACTTGTTTCGTCAGCTGCAGACTGCCATCCAACAGAGAGATCAACCTTATGCTATCATTCATATTCGGAGTCATCAATGGTCTGATGGCCTAGGAGAAGGCAATGCCCGAGCAGACAGACTGGTTTCGCTATCTGTACCTATGGACGAATTTACTAAGACGAGAAATACGCATGCTACCTTCCACCAGGACGCCAGAGGACTGCACCGTCATTTCCAGATTTCCATGGATGAGGCCAGAGGCATTGTAAAAGCCTGCCCACAGTGTAACCAAAAGGGACTTGGTCTCGGCCTCAGAGTTAATCCCTGAGGTCTTGGTCCAAATGAAAGATGGCAAATGGATGTCACTCATGTACCAGAATTTGGAAGGCTTAAATATGGTCATGTCACTATTGATACTTATAGTCATTTTATCTGGGCTACAGCTCAGTCTGGTGAGTAAGTGTTGCAAGTGATGCGACATCTCATCCTTTGTTTCGCCGTCATGGGTGTGCCAGAGCAGATAAAGACTGATAATGGACCGGCATATACTAGCGGCAAGTTAGCTCGATTTTTTCAACAGTGGGGAATCAAGCACATTACAGGCATTCCCCACTCGCCAAGAGGTCAAGCTGTAGTAGAGAGGGCAAATCAAACATTAAAAGACTACCTGACGAAATTCACAGATTTACAAGACCCACAGGAGCGATTATCAAAGACTCTGTTTGTCTTGAATTATTTGTGTATATTCGGGGACCAAAAGCTAGCGCCAGCATATATTCATGGGACAATAGCCCTGGTTTGGGCCAGGATAAAGGTGATTTTTCTAAGTTTCTTGTAGATGGCTGAACTTGCTGAGGTTGACAGCAAGTTTCTCAAATGGAGTATTCCATCCCATGTGCGTCATCCTCGGTATGGAGTTGGGGGATCACGAGGACCGAGCCACACCCTTACCAGCTGATCGGCCTCACCTGAGATCACCAGCAGAAGTGCTGGGTACCACCCCCCTTAACAGCTAATTGGTCTCACCTGTAGCATCTGCTCTCTACAACTACCTGAAAGGAGGATGGAGCCAGGCGGGGGTTGGTCTCTTTTCCCAGGCAACTCTCAGTAAGACAAGAGGGCATGGTCTTAAATTGTGCCGGGGGAAGTTCAGTTTGGATATTAGAAAGAATTTTTTCACGGAAAGGGTGATCAGACATTGGAACGGGCTGCCTGGGGAGGTGGTGGACTCGTCGTCCCTGGAGACATTTAAAAAGCGACTCGATATGGCACTCAGTGCCATAGTCTAGCGACTGTGGCAGTAGTTGTTCAAGGGTTGGACTCGATGATCTCTGAGGTCCCTTCCAACCCAGCCTATTCTATGATTCTATGATTCTATGATTCTATGATTATAAAAGACCAGCAGAAGCTCCTGGCCTGCCTGGCTGCCTCCCTGGCTGGCTGCCTGCGGCCCTGCCTGCTGCCCTGCCTGCTGCCCTGCCTGCTGCCCTGCCTGCTGCTCTGCCTGCTGCCCTGCCCGCTGGCCTGCCTGCTGGCCTGCCCGGTTGCTTGCCTGCCTGCCTGCCTGCCTGCCTTCACCCGGCATCTTGGAAGGATCCCATCCATTCATCTGCCTGTGGTCCTGATCTATGCCAGCCTACACCTCCAGTCCGTTTGCCTGCCTGTGTTCCTGCCTCCTGTGTGTCCAGCCTGGACTTTCCCAGGGCTGCCCTGCAGCCTTGGTTTGCGTGAGAATTGTTGGGGGAAAGGGGGAAAGAATCTGATATTCATTCTCTTGTATATTTATCTATATATATATATATAGCATTATTGTTTCATTAAAGTTGATTGGTTTAGCCTCCAACCCATAAGTCTCTCTCCCTTATTCTCTCTTCTTTCTTATCAAGGAGGAGAGAGAGATTAATAGAGAGCATCTGTCACTCGGTTGAATCGCCGGGCCAGTGTTAAACCGTGACAGCTGACCCTTCAGAAGCCCCACTGTATGTGACCTACAGGGACCCCACCACGGGTATATGGCAAGGACCAGCAGAGGTTAAATATTTAGGCAAAAGTCACATGTGTTTCCACCCCTACAGGTACCTTGTAGGTTCCCAGCAAGCGGACTCAGCCAGCACCTGCTCCGCCGAATTTGAAAGCATAAGCTCAAGAGCAGAGACAGCCGTATTAAGTGCTCAACATGTTCAAAGATAGAAACTGCCGTGTTGACTTCATCAGAGGTTTCATATTCATTTTGAACTTTGATTGTTTTGCCTTCCTGAACTTCGACCCTCGACAGAATGTCTGGGTTACCCTCGCGCGTCAGCTTAAAACCACTTCCTTTTGTGCCAGTCTAGCGACACCCCAATCGCCTTTTATTACGTATTTAGTTGGTGTACCAGCCTCTGAAGAGACATCGCCAATGTTTCAAGCAGCAATGAACCACACACAAGTGCTATTTCACACTGAGAGTCTATGTTCCACCAAGGCCAGTCTAGTTGCGTGCTTAAGTGACTACGACACTTGGGTTAGTCGTCTGCCTGTTGGGCCCGATCCCTAAGAATTAAGCCTTGTAGACTCTCTAAATGCCACTTACTGTCTCTGGATGAGTAGCTTGTCCACTGATTGCACAGAAGTCATGAGGAGACAATGCGTTACTACCAATGTTTTCCCAATGGGCAATTTCAGCCAATGGTGCAACTACACCCTCCGTGGTGCTACTAACCCATTGCCTGGTACACAGCTTCCTAGGAAATTACCATCAGGGTACCTTTTAATTTGCGGAGATCGGGCATGGTTAGGTATACCATCCCGTCCCGTTGGAGGGCCTTGCACCATTGGTCAAATGAGCTTAGCTATGCCTCACACACACCTGAACAGTACCCATTGTGTGCGGTGGAAGCGAGGCCTGGCCCAAATACTAGCGCAGGGATGTGATGACGATGTTAACCTTTGGTCCAAATGGCAGGTGATTGTTACTTCTATCTCTTTGCCGGGAGCAGCTGCCTCTCGTGCACATCGGAACCTGAAGAAGTTGAGTTGTTGGGTGGTAAAGTATGCTAGTGATACCAGCAAGGTATTATCTGAATTAGCTGATGATTTATCTTCTGTACAACATGCAGTATTAGAGAATAGAGCTGCTATTGATTTTTTTTGTTTTTAGCTCATGGCCATGGTTGTGAAGATTTTGATGGTATGTGTGGTATGAACTTGAGTGATCACTCTAAATCAATACATAAGTAGATAAAACAGTTAGTAGAACATACTCAAAATATCAAGCAAGATGTAGGATTTTTTGGTATAGATGAATTAGTCAATTGGTTTGGCCTCACCGGATGGCTTCAAAGTTTATGGAAGACTGGTTTGCTCGTACTTTGTATCATATTGATAACTGTGATGTGTCTTAGTTGTATGTTAGCGATACTCAAGAAGTTATTTGCCAAAGCTGCCAATATTATGATTGTACAAAAAGATAAAGGGTTTGTTGAAGGATGGCTTGAGGAACAAGGACATGGACCTCTATTAAGTACCAAAAGGTTGTGAATAGTTACATAACAAGTATATTAAGAAGTTACGAGATCAACCAAAAAAAAAAAAAATAATAAATTAGGTAGCACATAGTAAAATTAATACATACTGCTTTTTAAAACATGAAAAAAAAAAAAACAAAAAAAAAAACCAGACTTCGCCCGTTATGAATGTAGTAATTGAATGTTGCAATCCTAAATTTAACACAATTCGGCAACTATGAAGGTCCTAGGACTCCATTATGCTATGAGCCAGTGGGACCTGGAGACGCTTATAGGGGCCCCCTGACAACATTTCGTCGGATAAGCCTCTCTTATCCCTCTTTTGGCTCTCTGCACTAGTGGACGCCACACCTTCCTAATATTGAACAGAGCTCTGTTAAAGAGTGTGTGAGTATGAATGATTGTATGAAACAGACACATGTCATAAATGCGAAGTCGACTCTTACTTAAGACAACGAAATCTGTTTGATAACTTCTTAACCAATTTGTTTGATTCATTACTTGAGTGGTTTGAATAGTTTTTAGATTATTTTAGAAGGGCATTACAACATTGAATGTATCAACCTGTTTGATTCATTAATTCGTTTTACCCTTTGAGGAGGGTAAAGAAGAAAGCAAACATGAAGACTGAATATCTGGCCCATGTTTGCGAGGTAGAATGGATCAGAAGAGGGAAATTTGAGCATCCCTTTCTCCATGGCATGGGTAAAATGTTTCCACATAGAAATCTCTGTGGTTGCTCATGCTTCTAGAAGCAGAGCATGGTTCTTTCTTCACTTGAACATTTATCAAAGAAGTTAACTTCCCGAGACTACAGCTAGTTGCTCTCCAGATATGTGTTTAGTGTCAGTCTACACAGGTCATTAACCCATGATGACAAATCTGGAGTATTTTGCTTCTCTGTATTCCAAACTATCTGTTGCTGTTTTATTTTTTTAAATCCTCTTTTAGTGTGGTGGAACACTCGATGTGAAATCAATGAAAGCTGAGATCATAAGACCTTTCATGCATACACCTCAGGTCTCCAAGGACATGGGTGTGCTATCCTTGATGATCACTTCTGTCTACAGTTCTCTGCTTGCAGCCTGAAACATGTAGTAGAGCCTTGGAGAATGTGGATCTCCAGTGACCTAGTTAACTGCTCATTTGGAATCTGAACGTGAATGTTTGTCTTAGTTTGGCTGATCCCTTGTTAAGCCTGAATTTCATCCCAGGCTTTGGGAGTCAGACTTTAATGGTGATGTTTAATCACAAAGTAGCTTTGATAAAACCTAGCTAAATAATTGATGTTTGAAAATATTTACATGTTCTCAGTATGATGAAGAAGTACTCCTCTTTCCTTCCTGAGTGCTGTGGTTCCAAGACTGAAACAAGACAGAGGAAAAAAGCTTCAACTCTATGGATGATGCAGAAAGTCTCTGCTGCCTTGACTAATGGATGGCTTAATTATCTTGTAAATTCCTGCATATGCCCACTGATGTAGGCAAGTTTGGCAAATGGACTTTTAAGATTACACAATAAGAGAAGTGGTTTTCCAATATCTTTATACCCCAAACTGCACATTTCATAAAAATGGTCAAGTGTTCTTGCAGATTTTTTTTTGCTTATGAGTAACCTAATATTATAATATAGCAATGATTTAATGAAAGAGGATTTCTTCCTTATTTTAGGTTGTTAGTATTAGAATCTACAGATTCTTCAGGTGATGTGTCCCACCCACACCATATTGCATCAGTTGTTCCAAACCAATATCCCCGCTGGTTCACCCTGTCACATTGAATCTCAGCAGTGTGAGCTGGCATCAACCATGCTCTCAGCGGCCAAAGGTACATTGCTGTCATTTACTTACTCAACTAAATGTATACTTTTAGTATTGCATGGAATAAACAGTTTATAAAACTTGTGTTTAGGAATCCAAATCACAGTCTGACAGAAACTTGAAATGGGAACAACAAACTGGACTGACTTAAACCCGTCACTTAATTTTCTAGCAAAGTGGTTAAACTAGCTAGATGGTAGCCAGATGTCCTTGATTTCAGACCGCTTTTTCTTCTTCTGACATGTTATATAGACTATGAAACCCAGAACTGGACAAATCACTTTTAAAATTCACAAATCAGGATGACTTTTGGCCATGTACTATACTAACACCATCAGGCACTGGAGGAGTTTGTGTTGTCTTGTATCTTTCATACATGTGATTTAATTATGGAAGGTTTATAAAAACCAAAATGTGTATAACTGAAACATCATACTATTGCATAGCAATGGCAGGATCAATTATAATGCATCTCAGAGTGTTTTGGGAGCTTGCTCTGTTTTGGTGATTTTGTTTACATCTTGCAGGTGATGTTCGGAGGCTGGAAACAGTGTTAGAATCCATCCAGAAAAATATACACTCCTCATCGCACATCTTCAAACTTGCCCAGGATGCATTTAAAATAGCAACACTCATGGACAGCTTACCAGACATCACTCTTCTGAAAGTTTCTCTGGAACTGGGCCTTCAGGTATTTCCCTTATTCATTATTAATAGAGTAGAAGACAGGAATTTGACCCTGTGTTGGTGGGTGCAACTCTGTAAGTCTCTGAGGACCATACTCTCTTTGGGCTCTGGAATTTTTAGATGCTGTTTTTTGATGTAAAGCACAGTTGACTGGTAAACACAGAGCAAGGGGCTGTGCAGCTCCTTTGTGCTATTCGAGTGGAAGAGAGAGCTGGGAGCAGCTGGCTGCAGGACACTACTCTCTTCAGGGATGAGAGAGGACCAATGAAATTGGTTCAGGAATATATGTAGGGATGGCTAGAAAGGAAAACTATTCTGCTTGTCAGAAATGTACTTTTGCAGAACTTTTGCATAGCCTTGAGGGGTTTCTTACAATTCCTCCCATCCTTCCTTTCCTTTCCCTCAAATGAGATTGGGTAGGTGTGTGTTGAGTTACTAGAGAAAGCCAAGGTCAGTCATAACGACCATTTTCTTAGGTAGACTTCATTAACAGCAGCCCTCTCACTTGCTGCATCAGATCCTGTGCTCCACAAGCTGTGGAATGGTCATCTGCATCAGACTCAGCTTGATGTGTAGAAAAACCTCAGATCAGTTTTCAGACTCTTAGGAGAGACTTTACAAACTAAAAGGAGACAACTAAGATTTTAGGTATCTGGAGTAATACTGTCTTACACTGATGAATCTTGGAGTATACACGGTTCATTTCAACAAAAATTAATGTCTCCATCCCTCTTCAGGGAGTTCTTAAAAACAACAAACGAACAAAATGCAAAGATCAGAAAGCCATTTATTACTTTGCTTCAGTAAACAAACCTCCAAAGACTTTTGGGGAAATTATCCCAGTTGCGTCTTACGCCAAAGAAAGGTACTATTTGCCTATTCTAGACTTTTAGAAGCTAAAGCCTTTAATCAGAAAGCTGAGATTATGTACTTTGTTAGCCTTTCTTATTCCCAAGGTTGCTGTGGAAATCTACTTTTTTTCACATCTTGGCATACTTCTGCCTTAAATGTTTGTTTACTTGAGAGAGAGAGAAAGATCCTTATGACTGACTTGAATATCACCCCAAGGATTCACAAAGCGCCATTCAGTGGTAACAGCACACTTGGGATATCACTGTGTTCATGGATACCTCTGTGTGGATGATGGTGTCATCAGAATGTCTTCAGTAAGAACTAGTGTAAGAAATATCATGAACCTGTACTTTCTCATAAATCCAGTGTTTTGAATAAACAGGTGTAGAATATGTCCAATGTCTGTCCCAAGCTTACTAAGGTATTTTAAGACTCTTAAAGGTAGTTTGCTTTCCAGAAGGAAGATCATAGAAGGAACTCACAGCTGTAAAGATTGCTACAGTAACATTTTTTTCCTGTAAAAGCCTTACAGTGACAGCACTGTCTTCAGTGGTCCACAGATGCTTTCACCTCTTCTGCCTACCAACCTAATGGCAATTAGATTGTCTATATTTACTATCTAGTAACTGACTGCTTATGACATTCATATGTCCTATAAAACTATTTCTCCCCTTATGTGACACACTGAACAGCAGTGTCCTCACAGTTATACTGTTCTGCCTCTCAGCTATAACAATGACAAGTTGGGCTGATTGGGCTGAGAGACGATACCAACAATTTCACAACTCTATCACTGGGATTTCTGTGACAGAAAAAACATATTGTTCTAGATTTGGGAGTACTGTAAAGAGTCCTGGGTTCTTTCTCCCTATTTCCAATGGCAGCATGTGTTATGTGATTCAGGGGAGGGAAAGCATTTAAACTAGCTATGGAAAGAGGTCATCAGTGTGGCCAAATGGTCATGGAGGATCTCGGGTACATTCTGTCCTCCAGAACCTTACTGACACAGATGCTCTAAGATCTGCAGGTACAGGAGGGGCTTCTATTCCTCTTTTTATCAGTTGTATGCTACATCAATGCAAGTAAGCATTACCACACAGATGGAGACAGGTACTGCTGGCAGGACTCTGAAGCAAGTTAGTGCACGTGGTCACTTGATGCATATTTGGTAAGTGGTGTCCTTTCCCTGAAAGCCTGTAAATCAATAAACCTCCTTCCAATGTGCATAACAAAGAGGTTTCATGTTGGTGCAGGAGATAATGGTTGGTTGGTCATTTTTTGCATCTCTTATGGGTAGTGAGCTCTTCTGTTCCTCTAGACTAAGAAATTCTTTAATTAATAAAAAATAACAAATCCATCAAGACAAAGTCAAGGGTGATCTCTGTGGAAGAGAGCTTGGCTTTCAGATAAGCTATGTAATTCCCAGGGGCTTCTTGTAATTTTCAGACTTGCTAACCTTTTAAGAAGCTGTCAGAGGTTGAGGATAAGGAACTAAAGAAGGAGGGCTTTGAGACTCTGAGAGGGGCAAAACATAGAGGGGTGCAGCAACCTTTCCTAGCACTTATATTCATCCTGCTCTGTGCTGTACTGTACCAGCCTGCAAGACCAGCAGGGTATGTGGATCACCATATCACATCCTCCATCACTGTTCCCCTGTCACCATCAGCACAGGCAAGGGAGAGGAGCATGCTCCTGATTCTACTGCTCTCATCCCTTGCCTGCAGCTCACGTCTCTGGATTGAGGTTATGAAGAACATTGCTTTACTCCTCACTTGACATGGCAACTGCCTCCTTGAGACTTCTGGTGTACACTGAAAATTAGAAAGCTTCTAGGTGTTTTACAGAAGGAATTTGCTCAAGATACAAAAGGGACTGTGTGACACTGCACTTCCAAGAGAGGGGAAAGCTGTCAATCAACTACTTCTATCAGACTTCCTGTTTTCTGCTTCCCTCAGTTGTAATGACCACCAGTAACACTACAGCTCATAGGGCAGCAAGGACATCCCTGGTGATCCTCACAAACAGTGCGAGTCACCTCATTTTCTCTTTTATGAGGATTTCCCAGCATCTTCCTGTCAACACTTTGTTGAGCATTTTGCCCCAAAGCAACTTATCTCCCTTTTTACTTCACTGTGTAAGCACGACCTTGGAGTCTGACCTTGCAACACTTTCTGTCTTGTCTTCAAGCCTCCTCAGACATTCTGCACAATTTTTCACCCTACAGTCAATGTAGTTTCATCCCACATAGTTCACTTTGGGCAGGAGGCCAAAACAGGCTGCTGGCATGCACCAGGAGACCCTGCCACCAGGGGACATTTTGTTCTATGGCAAACAACAAAGAAATGCAACAAAAAAAAAAAAAAAAAAAAAAAAAAAAGCAAAAAAATGTGCTGTCACTAAACCTCATAAAAGAGAAAGGGAAATGTGTGGTAGCAAGCCCTTATGGTACCTCTGAAAACACAGGCGTTACTGCTGCTGAGGGAATTTCCTGGTCTCCAAGAGGCAGGGAATGCCTGAGGCAAAGAGTCCAAAACCTATGCATGACCAGGCTGATGAAATAAAGGTTGTCCAGCACAACAGCATGAGCCAGGCAGACCTCTCTCTTTGGCATTGCTATTTATCTTCTGAGGTTTAAAAAAAAAAACAAAAAAACCCACCACAAAAACAAACAAAAAAGAAAAGAAAACAAAACCCAAACTACAAACCTTCAGGGAGTTGTTTCCTGGGCTCTTGACTCCTCTGGTTGACGGTGGCAGCTGATGCCAGGGCTGGGCAGCTGGTGTCAAGACAGGGGATGCAAGTGAGCAGGTCAGGGGCCTTGGATCATACTGCTTTCCCTAGCCCATTCCTGAGTCCCTCGCAGAGGGGCTGCTGCCTGCCCCTGGAAAAGGCTCCATCAATATCCAGCAGAACAGTAGTATTCCTGTGTTTAATATCCCCATTTCATGCTTGTGCTGCTTTCTAGAGCAAGGAACCATGACTCAACTCAAGTCCAAAGTGTCACAGCACTCAGGCTACCAACCTGCCTTGCCATCTTGCGTGGCAGGCAAGCTTTGTGCTCCTGAGCTACTGTACAATGCTGTACAGCCATGCTGCCCAGCTGCCCCACTCCAGCCCAGAGCTAGCTGCCTCTTGCCAGTGGCAGGGAAAGATCCCCTCCTATAGTGCTTGCAAGAGCTTGGTTGAAAGGTATTATCACATATAAATGCTACAGTGTGTGCTTGTCTACTGTTGTTTATAGGAAAGTCAAAAGTATATTAGAATAAAGTTACCTACAAAAAGGTAGGTTTCTCCTGGGAGGAATTTTAACAAATACAAGAGTTTGGTGATTGCAGCCAATATAAAAAACGAATAAACAACTCCAGATGTTCTATATTGGGAATTATTTCAGAAAATAAAAAACAGGGAAGAAATCGGAATGCCTTTATGCACTATATCACACACAGGTAAAATTATGTGCTTTGAAAAGGGCTGTGTTTTCCACATTGCAATTAGAAAAGCTTTTAGATATCAAATACATTATTTTGAAACATATTGGCACCATACGATGCATTAGATATAATCCAGGGCTTCTTAGATGCCATCAAAGATTCAATTGGTTTGAAGAACAGAAATGAAAAGCTTCAGTTCAGATAGAAGTCACTATATCCTTTTCCAGAACAGATATATCTTTAAAATCCTCTATGGGATTTATTATGGTGTGCCTATTAGCAACAACATATTTAAAGATGTGTCAGTGTTTCCATTATAAACCCCTATTTTGAAGGGATTTATAACTCAGCTATAAACATATAGCACTTGGCAGAGACAGACAATTCATCTGTTTCCATACCAGGACTTTAAAAAGTGTGCATGCACACAGGAACACAAGCAATTGTGGAATCTTAGTCTTTAATGCAGTTCTGTAGCCCAAAATGATCTAAATCAAAAGAATAATTTGTCTTCAATTGTGGGAAAAAATCTGCGGAGGCTTAAGGGACGACACGCAGTCACCAATATGGTTAAAGTGAAGTCGTTTATTAACAGTGGGCACTCGCTTTATATAGAGCCTTTGTTTATATAATGATATCTTGCAGGTGGCTATATCTTGGACACAAATTCTGTTCTCACAGAACTTCTGCTGTTATTCTTCTTTTCTGCTGCCAGCTCCCTTATATTTTTCCCATAGGTCATCTTTCAGTAACCTTGCAACTGGGTCTCAAGGCCCTTAGTTTACTCTAGCGAAAGCTAAAGAGTCAGGATTGCTCACATGTCTGTTTTCTTCCAGACAGTTTCCCAACATATCCCCCTTTTTGTTTTTGAGCAATCCTGACTTACTTCATCACGTGAGATAACATGCTAATAATACATTGCCATAAACAACATACTAATAATACGAAAGCATCAAAACAAATAATAACAAATATAATTGATAAACCTTGTCTAATTAAATCTCTAAGCTATCCTGGATCCTTAAGTGATTTAACCATTCATTTAACCCAGTATATGCAACAGTTAATTTTTCATGTTATCTTAATCAATTGTTTTTGGTTGTGAATTGACTCTGAATGATCAGATAAATTCATGCAAATACACTCCATCAAAGTCTTCACAAACATAACCTAAAAGCTAATAATAAAAAGTCAGTGGCAGCATGATATTGTAAAACTGCATGTCTGATACTATCAATAACTTCTAGCATCTGTGTTAAAATACCAGAAGTTAAGTTCATCTACTTAGCAGTGCAACAGAATAGCACAATCAACAATCAACACATAGACAAGGGATCCCATAATCAACATATAAACGATCACATGAATTACAACATTAACAAGAACCTATTATCAATACAATATGAAAAGAACATTTCACACTGCAGTGGAAGGACTTAAATACCTTTTTAGTATGAGGAAGGTCTGGTGTCCACTGGTGCATAGAACCAAGAGGGTAGAGGAGGCTTAGCTGACAAAAATTCGTCGGGGGGCCCCAAAAGCGTCCCCAGACCCCTCCCGGGTCACGGCACAGTGGAGTCCTAGTTTCCTCCATGGGTGCCAAATTGAGGCTCAAAAAGGCCTAATAAATTTGTTTAGAGACAGAATTCCAAGCCTTTAAACAGCAAAGGCACACTCTCCCCCCCTATTCTCCCCCTTTTTTTTTTTTTTTTCTGTGGTGTCTGCAGCAGGGCTCATTTTTTGAGCAGCAGCAGTGTCTGTGGGGGCAGAGACAGCAGCTGCAGCTGTAACAGATACACTGGCGATGCTCACCAGCCATATCTGACTTATGCCCTTGTGTGAGGGGGGACGAGAAGCAGCTGCGAAGGCAGGAGTGGGGGTGCTCTCTATACGAGGAGCAGCTCTCACTCTCCGCAGCAACTCTCAGCCTCCGAAAAGGCATACTCGTTCTCATAACTGTGGGGGTTGTTTTGGTTTTTTTGTTTGTTTGGTTTGGTTTTTTGGTTTTTTGTTTGTTTGTTTGTTTGTTTTTTCTTACTCCTCACCAATATATGAGAAAAATAAACAACAACCACTAGAAGATTCAAAAATGAAATGCTATTGCTACTAAAATCTGGTGGAATCAGCCTGAAACAAAATGAAGCGGTACAATCTCCCAAACCAAAACTCAAGTGTAATTACCAAGTTTTTTTTGTTGTTGTTGCTTTGGTTTTTTTTTTGGTTTTTTTTTTTTTTTTTGTTTTTTTGTTTGTTTGTTTTTTGTTTTTTATCTCTGTATGAAACACCAGTGGACCATGCACCACAATATAAATCAGTATTGAGAACCATATTGCAATGATGGTCCTTAAGCAGCTTTATCTGCTTCTAGCATTTGCTCAGAAGCTTCTAACAATTGGGCTGCTGTAGCACCTTTTGGGAGTAGTCCTAATGCACATTTAGTTTTTTTCATTAGTGTTGTCATATGCTGACATATAAAAAATTTTGTTTTCATCTCTTCTGTCAAATCGGGATGTATGTGATATTACTACTGAATATAAGAGATCCACAAATTTTGGATATGGCTCTGCTCCCTCGTTTAATATTTGTAAAAGAGGGGGTTGCTTGTGCAGGATCATGCACAGTTTGCAAAGCTTTATATGCCAATTCTTGTGAAAGTTGTAACACTTCAGTTTGAAACCATGCCTGCAAATCTGCACATACAAAAGGACCAGCACCAACTAACATTTGTGCTTGCACTCCGTATAATGCATCGGTGTTCTGTCCAGGAATCACAGCTTCATTTTCACACAGCATCTGCCATTTATGATGAAATTGCAATTGTTGATTCCACCCCCCCACCCTCCCCTCCCCATGTTGGATCTGGAAGAGGTGGAGCAGTGGGTGTTAAAGGGTTAAGGGAAGTAGGAGCAGGGATAGGGAACGGATCAGGGGATAAAAATGGATTAGTGCCCCTGGGTTGTTCAGGGTGTTCCCCGGAGCAAAAAACTAGGGTTTTTTCAGGGGTATACTCATCCTTGGTCTCCAGGTCTTTCAGATTCTTCAGCAGTTCCCTGAGTTGCTTGTCTCCGAGTCCCAGTTCTTTCCTTGGTTGTTGCTCTATAGCAGGCACTGATGGTGTTGACAGGTGAAGCAGAGGATCAATTGATGGCAACTGTGGTCAAGAAGATAAATCAGGCATCAGAGGTGGAGAGGAAGGCAGTGGTGGCAGAGTGTTCGGGAGCCGTGGCAGGCGGGCAGGAGGAGGGGGTCTGCATTGCAAGGTTCCTCGCCTGTGTTCTCCGGCTTCTCTCCCTCTGGGTCCTCTGACAATTCTGGTGGTGTTTTTGGTCGCTTTTCGTTTTGCTTCTCAGTCCCATTTTGGCTTTTCATCTGACCCCCCAGGGTCAAATGGCATAGTTGGCTGACCTTGAATCAGTATAGTCCCTTCAGGTGCTGGTAGGGGTATTTTAGGTGTCTCAAATAACTGTTTAGAGGTCAAGTCCATATTTTGAGCATTCATTGGTATTGGTAGATCAGGTGTTAAGGCAGCAAACGCTGAGGCTGCTGCTCTTTCACTTTTCATTTCTTTTAAGGTTTCTCTAATCAATTTCCAGAGTGTCACTAAGCGTCGTGCCTCCTTATCTCCGTCTCTAATTTTATTCCATAGGGCAGTACCTATGGCTTCCCAAGTAGGTAACTCAAAAACGGTACCCATCAAGGGGATCAAGTCTCTATCCCGTGCCCATTTCAGTAATTCTTGTAAGGTCCTGCCTTTGTATGATAAACCTCTCTTAGAGAGAATACATTGGAGGAGCTTAACTACTGCCTCTTCTTCTTTAGAGAGTGTAGACCCCATCTCCTCCCCAGCCGCTCACCTTTTTCTTGGCAAGATTCTTCAATTCCAAGGTACCTCTTTCATTCCGTAGCCGGGCACCAGCTACATAGACCGCCGGGGCAGCAGTCTCCTTTCGACTGGCTTCTCCGCTCCTGCCGCACCGTTCCTTCGGTCGGCTTTTTCGCTACCCTCTCATTCCAGCTGTCTTCATCGCTCCTGGAAGCAACAGCGAGAGGGTCCCTGTTCGGGCGCCAAATGTGGGGAAAAATCCGCGGAGGCTTAAGGGACGACACGTAGTCACCAGTATGGTTAAAGTGAAGTCGTTTATTAACAGTGGGCACTCGCTTTATATAGAGCCTTTGTTTATATAACGATATCTTGCAGGTGGCTATATCTTGGACACAAATTCTGTTCTCACAGAACTTCTGCTGGCTACCTCATTATTCTGTTATTCTTCTTTTCTGCTGCCAGCTCCCTTATCTTTTTCCCATAGCTCATCTTTCAGTAACCTTGCAACTGGGTCTCAAGGCCCTTAGTTTACTCTAGCGAAAGCTAAAGAGTCAGGATTGCTCACATGTCTGTTTTCTTCCAGACAGTTTCCCAACATTCAATTTCTGATGTAGCTCTACTTTTGTTGTTCTCCTGATGTAGCCAGTTATAATTTGTTTTTCAAAACTTGAGTGCAACTGCTCTTATACTGTACCCACTTATATTGAGGATTGTAGTGTTACTGCCAAGGGAGTGTCAACTAAAGAGGGAGCCTCTCATCCTCCCCATGCATGCCAGCAATGTGCCCTTATGGCCAAGAAGGCCAATGGCATCCTGGGGTGTATTAGAAGTGGTGTGGCTAGTAGGTCAGGAGAGGTATTCCTCCCCCTCTGCTCTGCCCTGGTGAGGTCGCATCTGGAATATTGCGTCCATTTCTGGGACCCTCAGTTCGGGAAGGACAGAAAACTTCTTGAGAGGGTCTAGCACAGAGCCACAAAGACCATTAAGGTAGTGGAAGATCTCTCATATGAGGAAGGGCTGAGGGAGCTGGGTCTCTTTAGCTTGGAGAAGAGAAGACTGAGGTGTGACCTCATTAATGTTTATAAATATATAAAGGGTGAGTGCCAGGAAGATGGAGCCAGGCTCTTCCCAGTGATGACCAATGATAGGACAAGGGGTAATGGGTGCAAGTTGGAGCATAGAAGGTTTTGTGTAAATATAAGAAAAAGTTTTTTTCACTGTGAGGGTGACAAAACACTGAAACAGGCTGCCCAGTGTGATTGTGTAGTCTCCTTCTCTGGAGACTTTCAAAACCCACCTGTACATGTTTCAGTGTGACCCACACTAGGTGGTCCTGCTCTGGCAAGGGGGGTTGGAGTCAATAATCTCAAGGTCTCTTCCAGCCCCTAACACTCTGGGATTTCTGTGCGCATATTTCTGAAGTAGGCCTATAATGAGCTATTTGGTAAACATGCATCAGTCTGACAAAATTTTTTAGCTGGTAATTACAAAGGCTACTTGTATTTAGAATTTTTTTGAACACTAGGCTGCAGAGAGCTGATACATTTTCAAAACATCAGCAAGTGAAACAGAGCTGCCAAGTAGAATTTTTTTTTTTTAATTTTTCACTCCTGTACCATTTTTTAGGCTGTTAAAAGAAAACAAAGGAAATTAAATTAAAAGCTTCTCAGTTTAAAAAAGTCTGGCTATTCCCTCCCCAACCTCCCTAGTGAACTTCCTCGTATCTGAATCTCCAGGGAGCACTGTGTCTCCCACACGCCTTTCCAGGCAGAGCAGGACAGGCTCCTCCTGTGACCTGTCGGTGGAGCTTTGCAGAAAGGGGTGGAAGTGGGGAGTCACCCCCCTCAGAAGCTCTGGGCAGATGCCCCCAAGCACGATGTACTTTATGAAGACAGCCCAGCTCCCACCAGCTGTTAAAGGAGCAGGCTGTGCTCTCCACTGTGCTTTTAAGTCCTCTTTCTAGCAAAGTATTTTAGGGAAGTGAGAAGTGCCAATGACCTCACAAGGACTATTCACACACAGAAACTCAACCATTTGCTCCTCTGTCATGATAATCCAGAGACCTAAATCAATAAGGTCAATATATTTGTCCAGTGGAGAAGTATTTAGTACTAGGGAAAAGAGGAAACAAGCAGTTTCCCTGAGGCTACCTACACCCATAATTTATCAAGCTGTGTAGCTATGGTCAGGAACAAATATGTTACCTAGTTGGTTTGTCGTCCTTTCATCCAGCCATAACACATCCTCACAGGCTATACATACTCCTCAACAAGACCCAAGCTGGTGATCATACTTGTAGTGAAATGAGGCAACCAGGTGCCACTAATTGCCAGGTAGTGAGCTTGTGTTAAGCCCACCTGTGCCTGATTAGGGCAGGCCCTAACTGCACATGAGCAGGATTAGGGGGCCAATAAAAGGTGAGGCCTGGAGTACACGCTCAGCTCATTCATGAGCAAGCCAGCAGAGAGGTTAGTTGAGTCTGGAGCAGTAGCACTGGGCCACACTAATCAACCCTGAGGGAAATAGACTCAGAGTGCTATTTGCAAACTTCTGCTGGGACGCCTGTTGGACCTTGGAGCGCCGTGCCCTAAGAGAGGTTCATCTTGCTACACGTACTTGTGTTGTAACTCTTGCACCTATGCCTACTGATAATAAACCACCCCTGTGACACATTAAGCATAAGTAACATATAGAAACAGGGACAACTATTTCCCAAACCTCCAAACTCTGATAGGGTCAACTTAATATGACAAGAAGATGTATAATTTCCCATTAAAAAAATCAAAGACATAATCTGTAATACAGTTCATTAGAAATTGTCCAAAGTAACGGGGCAGATCCACTACCCATCTTATTGCAGAGTAGATTAGTGGTGTCAGAAATGACAAAAAAGCAATGCCTTTTGCACAGCGTCCCCAACCAAGAAGAAACAAACCCATACTTGAGAGGCTTAAATAGTAAGATATCATATATGACAAGTTAGACCACAATGTTGATAAACTATTATTTGCAAGGAAAGAGTATAGCACACCAATGGATGACATGTTAGTCACCGTTTTAAATTCCAACATTACAGACCAAAATAAAATATGGAAATATTGAAGTATAGACCTATGAAAACATTCCAGTCCCACATTGGGCACCAATAAATCTGCCATGGTTTTAGACAGTGACAGATGTCCTCTGTTATTCCCTACTACCCTCTCAGAGGAAGATGAAGAAGGGAATAAGGGAGAGAGAGTTTAAGGCTGGAAGAAAAAACTTGGATAGGTTTAATAAGGTAGTAATAGAGAATTACAAATGTGTATACAAACATGTAAATATGGAGCTTGCTCTCCTCAGCCGGTAATTACTTCCCAACCAGAAAAGTCTCACACTGGACTGGGCAACAGATGTATCCAAGTCCAGGATTTCAGTGACAGTTCACAACAGTCTTATAGTAACCAAGCTATTCCTACTTGGTTTCACAGTCCGTAACTATTATTGTTTTATATTTTGTGAGGAAATATTAGCCACTGCACATATATACTGCACAAATTGTAAAAGCTTTATGGTTTAAACGAATTGCAACAGTTTATTTAGGGGAAAAAGGAAATATCATGCTGGAAAGGAGTCTTAGGAAGGGGTTAATAGTGGGAGAAAAATGTAGGAAAAGAGGTCTTTAAACTAATGAATCACCCCCAGGAGAAAGCTTTTTAAGAAAAGAAAGAGAAGAAAGTGAACAGATTAGCGTTCTTTTCACCCTCTGGAGAATCACCCCATCGAGCAGCCTGGGGTCGATATTCCTTCTCTGAAGTCACTGGTGGTGCTGCTCACTGCTGCTCCTTGGTGCTGCTTCCTGTTGCTGGTCGCTGCTTTTTGCTGCTCTTTTCCCTTCTGATTTTCTCCTTTTTCCTCTGAATTTTTATAGTAAAAAATTCCTTCATCTCATCAAGAGAAGAGTGGATGAGGGAAAGGCTGTGGATGTTATCTTCCTGGACCTTAGTAAAGCCTTTGACACTTTTGACAAATATCTCCCACAGCATTCTCCTAGAGAAGCTAGGCATAGACAGGTGCACTCTTCACTGGGTTAAAAACTGGCTGGACAGCCAAGCTCAAAGAGCTTTGGTGAATGGAATTGAATCAAATTGGCAGCCAGTCACAAGCGGTGTTCCCCAGGGCTCAGTACTGGGGTCAGTTCTCTTTAATATCTCTATCAATGATCTAGATGAGGCGATTGAGTACACCCTCAGTAAGTTTGCAGATGATACTAAGTTGGGCAGGGCTGTTGATCTGCCTGAAGGAAGGCTCTTCAGAGGGATCTCGACAGGCTGGATCGATGGGTCAAGGTCAGTTGAAGGGGGTTTAACAAGGTCCTGCACTTGGATCACAAGAACCCCATGCAATGCTTGGGGAAGAGTGGCTGGAAAGCTGGCCAGAGGAAAAGTACCAGGGGTGTTGATTGACAGCCAGTTAAATATGAGTCAGCAGTGTTTCCAGGTGGCCAAGAAGGCCAACAGCATCCTGGCTTGTATCAGAAATAGCGTGGCCAGCAGGACTAAGGAAGTGAGTGTTCCCCTGTACTTGGCACTGGTGAAACTGCACCTCTAATACTGTGTTCAGTTTTGGGTCCCTCACTATAAGAAGGACACTGAGTTGCTGGAGCATGTCCAGAGAATAGCAACCAAGTTGGTGAAGGGTCTAGAGAACAAGTCCTATGAGGATTGGCTGAGGGAACTGGGATTGTTTAATTTGGAGAAGAGGAGCTACCTCTACAGCTACCTGAAAGGAAGCTGTAGTGAGGTGGGGGTTGGTCTCTTCTCCCACATAACTGTTGATAGGACAAGAGGAAATGGCCTGAAGTTGCACCAGGGGAAGTTCAGATTGGATATCAGGAAAAAATTATTTACTGAAAGCGTGATCAGGCATTGTCACAGACTGCCCAGGGAGGTGGTAGAGTCACCATCCCTGGAGGTGTTCAAAACACATGTGGATGTAGCACTTGAAGACATGGTTTTGTTGGAATGGTAGTATTGGGTTGACAGTTTGATTTGATGATCTTAGAGGTCTTTTCCAACCTTAATGATTCTCTGATTCTCATTTAAAGGAGTGTAGAAAAGCACTATAACATTTTGTGACAATGATATACGAGGTGTTCAGTTGCATATCTCAAATATATGGCTCTGAAAAGAAGCTAAGGTATTTGAGACTTGTATTTTGACTAGGCTTTCTCATGCTTCAAAATGAATTCCCATATGTAGTTTTGGAAATATTTGATCAGTTTTCAGCCAAAAAGCTCTTACTTTTTTCCCCTGGAATCTCTCTTTGTAAGAGGCAAACCCCCCTCACACACCCACATACGCCCTATTACAGAATGGAGTATCCTTCTCATTCTTTAATGTCTGTAGCAGAAAATTAATCTAGAACAAAGTAATGAAGCAAACACATAATGAGGATTCAAGACTTGGAAGGGATAGAAGTTGCAGAAGCTGTATAATGCTAATACTACCAGGTCAGGACAACTCAGCAAGGCTTGGTAAGGTTCATATTTTACATGACAAGTAGTTTAGGCCTAGCCGGCAACAAAGAAGAGCTGCTCACTCATTCCATACAACCCTTTTACCTATTATAATAAATAAAATAGCATGAAATTGTTTTTCTAAACAAAAATGCCTGTAAACATACCTCTAGCATGTTGTCTAATGAAGGGAATAAGAGACACTGGACAACTTTTGCGCCAAAACATAAAAAAGATTTAAAAAGCACATGGATTCTGAACCATCAGCTAAAGTAAAGACACTACACTGTAACCAAAGTTGGTATTTAATAATATAATGAACGGTTTAGTAGATGGATCTCCAGTTTGGTTGTTTTAAAGCATTAAGACAAGGCAAGATAGAAGGCTGCTTTTGTTTGAGTAAATCTAGAGAAAATAAAACATATTAGAAAAATGAGCAGAAAATTAAAACAGTCATACCTACACAACTTTCTGTCCTGCACAAAGTCAAAAAAACTATGCAGAATATATATATAATATATATATATATATATTTGTGCACAAAGGTTTGCTTATTATTAGCTCACTGCAAAGGTGTAACGTATCATGTCAATAATTTTGCATTTTGTGTTAAAAAGGATATTTCTTTAAGTTTCCTAGGCTAGGAGGCACAAACTCCGATTCTGGCATACTGTATTCTTAATGCTAAGGCTTGCTGCTCTGGCTGTGTATTTTTTGTTGTCCCTCTTTACTATAGTACCTGTTATAAGCATGTATGTATACATTTATATGTATACAGGGGTTTTACAAATATATATATATATTTAATTTCCCCCAATAGGTATCAGTCCAACCATGCAGTCCAAAAGGTGGCTCTGCACAGATGGCCAGCATATAGTTCACCACCTGAGCCAACCCTGAAGCAAGGCGCACTTTAGTCCTTAGGATAGGTTTTCTTTTTTTTTAAAACCAAGCTATTGCATCTTCAAGTATTTTGCATTACATAGATTTTTTTTAAATATAAATTAATGTTATATGTTTTCAATATTCAGACATATACTCTAATATATATACAGTACAATAAATGCTCTCATTCTTTTTTATTTTTTTTTAATAAATCCCTGAGAATGTATGTTGACAGTCGCTAAGTTTCCACATGCACAAGCGTTGTGTGCCATGCTTCAAGATGAACAGCACTGCAAAGCCACATGGTCAGCCTTTTAACTATTAGTATTTTGTTTGTTGATTTGTTTAAATATGCTGAAATGTAAGGATGAGCTACAAAGGAGTAAAGCTGAATCCATTTGAGGTAATTATCACAGGATGGAGGTTTTTTGTTTATTTTTTAAAGCCATTGCAATATATGTTTGGTTTTGAGGCTGTGAACATATACAGAAAGAACAGGAGAGTGATGTGGGCTTTGACAACACTTGACAACATATACTCAGTGTAAACCAAACCTTTTAAACCTCTCTCTCACACAAAACAGAAAAAAGGAAAAAAATAAACACAAACTTTCACAACATGACAGTTTGCAAGCTCAGCATAACTGTACACATGCAATACCAGTGTGGCTCTGTTTCTCTAAGTTCAAAAAGACACAAAGGTAGGCTCAAGTAAAAACAAACCACCCGTCCCCCCCCTTCACACATTTTCATCAACCAAACCGCTCACAAACCAACATCATCAGTTTCTTTTTGCCTTTGTAGATTTGTTTTAGGTTGTCAATAAACTGTGTAAACTGGATGTCTCCATCATGAGCCATTAGGAAGGTGTCTCGGGCCTTGCTGAGGAACTCTATAAATTCACTGTAGTGTCGCGGGCTGATGTGAGTGAGACGTGAATGAGTTGTATTAATGTAGGCTCCAATCGTGGCATCCAAGAGTTGCCTTAAAGGGGCTTTGTCCAGTGACATGAGCTTACCAGAGTTCCTCCTTCCATGAAGTCCCACCATGCCAGGAGTGGTCAAAGTACACCTACGCAAAATATCTGACAGTACTGTGGCACATTTGACACTTTTGACCACCAGAGGTATTATAGCTGCTAGCTCATTTTTCCCAAGGGAGTGGCTGAGTGCACATGCCCACAGAACATCATTAATGGCAGGGTGTGTGTCCTGATTGTAACTCAGGTTGAGATGCGCCATGGCCAAAGTGGCCAGCTTGTAGGCCCGCATGGGGTAACCACGGTGCTCCATGTATCGTGCTATAGTAAAAAGCTGTGAGTAGCTCATGCCAGTTGTAGCAGCATCTAGAACAATTTGGTAAGCGGTCTCAAAAGCTATGTGATCCTTTTCACATAAGGTCAGTGCAGAGAGGGCACAGTTTTGAGGATCCTTCATGGCACACTGTAGAGCAAGTGTCCTAGCACTGCTGGCCAGCTTCTCCTGCTGATGGCAGTCCAGATGCAGACGGACAATGGTGCTGCTGGACATCACAGCTGTAGCAACAATACTAGTGGCTTCTGTTGGAGTGAAAAGTGTAAACCAGTTTTGCATGATACTATCCAGTGCATAAACACCTGGGGAGAGAAAGAAAGGATCAGCCACAACTGATAAAACCTAGGAGGTATAAATGTTCATCAAGAGATAGATTTCATTTTCAAAGACTAAGAGGTTGCCAGTACATCAAAGGAGACGTACTTCAGCAAGAAGGGCTAAATCAGATAACGTGGCTGGAAAAGGACATTAAAACAAAACCTATTGTGCAAACTGTAGCAATCACCAAAATGCAGATAACAAAAAAGCCTGCAAGATAAGCTTGAATCTCCCAGTGTGACAACTGATATGTTTTACTTGTTATCTAAGAGAATTTGGACAAAAAGTTCTGGCTCATTTGGCCTCATCACATCACTCAAAAGCAGCCCACACATTGAACACTTAAAAGGCAATTTTAACTACTTTTATCAATGTGTATCTCAAGGTATGCCCCTGACTACAGGAATAACATTGAGGTTCTGGAGCATGCCCAAAGATGGGCAATGAAGCTGGGGAAGGGTCTAGAGCACAAGCAGGAGCCATTGAGGGAACTGGGGTTGTTTAGCCTGGAGATAAGGAAGTTTAGGGATGACCATCTCCCAGCCATGATAATTTACTAAGCTGTTAAAACAGCGGTTTCTGCGGGAATAAGTTCGGTTAGGAATTTCATTGGGGAGTTTCGAGACTCTGTGGTGAATGTGTTCAGTACGCAAAATGATTCTGTTCCTTTCTCTGGCGAGTTCGGCCCACCAGAGTTTTGAGGCCTCAGTGACGATTGGTGTTACTTGTTTTGGTTATTGTTGTGCCTAAATATGTTACAGGGGTGGTTCAATGTTTGATATTTGTGCAGGAAAACTGCCACTGCCACCACCACCAGCCAGGGACACCTCCCCTGCTGGCTCCGAACCATCCCTTGTCGCCCCTGTCACAACCCACAGAAAGCATCTAAAGAAGTTGGACCGCCCAGGAAGGGGTGATGATGATGGCTCAGAGACAGAGACAACAGAAAACACTGAGACAACAGAAAACACTGATCAGCGAGAGAGTCGGCCCGAGGCAGGAACGACACAGGAGAGTGATTTGGAACCTGAGATAATTGTCTAATCTATGTCTCTGGAAGAGATTTGAAATTTAAGAAAGGATTATGCTTGCAATGAAGGTGAATCACTGACTGCTTGGATGCTTTCTGTTTGGAACAAGCGGGCAGCTACAGTAGACCTGGAGTGCAGAGAGGCGCAGCAGATGGGATCGTTTGCCAGAGATGGGGAATTGATAAGGTAATTGGGAGAAAAGCTGGTACTTTTAGTCTTTGTAAACACTTTTATCTGTAGTAAAAAGCCGATAAACTTAAAAGGAGTATATCAAATGTCGCACTATTAAATGGAATACCATGGAAAGAGGCATCAAATATCTGAGGGAGCTGGCAGTTAGGTGTTGGGGAATGTTAGAGAGGTTTGGAGAATGTTGGAGAATATTCCTGAATATTCTCGAAGAGATAGGAGGTACGACCCCTTTGCTATGCCCAACCCCATGTTTGGGAGGCCAATTAGATCGGCCCATACTCCGGTGCTACCTGCACCAGGGATTCGCTGTGCTACAGGTAAACACACCGGGTGTCCAATAAAAAGTTATGTTGGTGGCTGGGGTGTGGTCACGGAAGCACTATATAAGCAAAAGTTGCTGCGCAATAAACCAGAAGTCCGTTTATCAACCATATTGGTTGCACGCATTTTCTTTGCCGCTCCCGCAACTGGCGCCCGAACCGTGCTACAGGCCCTGAACAATCAGAAAGTCTGAAGAGCCTTGAAAAAGTCTGAAAAGTTTCGAAATCAACAGGCAAATCCTGCGGAAGACCGATCTTCACTAGGGACGCCTGGTGGAGGACCGAACCATCGATAGCACCAATCACAGCTCGGCAGGTAAAACCGCTAAAACCAAAAAACTTGGCTGGGAACGGGGCACCAAGAAAGCACCGAAAAAGCAAAGTTTCGGATGGCAAAAAATTCCTCTCGACGCAGGCGTAGAGAGGTGATTCGCAACTTAAAGAAAAATGAACGAGTTTGTTTGCTGCTGGGGAAGGGCTACCGGTTCTTAGTTATAAAAAGTTGTAAAAAGCCCACAAAAGACTCGCACAAAAAGCCCATAAAAGGCTCGGATTAAGGCTGCACCAAAATAATAAAGGGATAGTTAAGCGTGCAGAAAATAGAGAACGAAGTAGCCCTAGACTTTCTATTCTATTTCTATTCTATTCTAGACCTTTTTTATTAGTTTCTTATAGAAACGTGCCATAAAAGATGTGGATTTTAGAAAAGATCCGGCGGCGCTTGTAGCATACGGCCGCACATATCAGTTTTTTACTGACCCTGCTAACTTACTTGATGAGAAAGAATAGAAAAGCTTAGGAGATATTTTGTGGCATAAGGTAATAGAAGAGGATAAGACAGCTCGTAAGTTAATGAAACCGTAGCATACTGTTGTGGAATGTTAGGAAGGCTCGGAGAATGTTGGAGAATATTCCTGAATATTCTCGAAGAGGTAGGAGGTACGACCCCTTTGCTATGCCCAACCCCATGTTTGGGAGGCCAATTAGATCGGCCCATACTCCGGTGCTACCTGCACCAGGGATTCGCTGTGCTACAGGTAAACACACCGGGTGTCCAATAAAAAGTTATGTTGGTGGCTGGGGTGTGGTCACGGAAGCACTATATAAGCAAAAGTTGCTGCGCAATAAACCAGAAGTCCGTTTATCAACCATATTGGTTGCACGCGTTTTCTTTGCCGCTCCCGCAACTGGCGCCCGAACCGTGCTACAGGCCCTGAACAATCAGAAAGTCTGAAGAGCCTTGAAAAAGTCTGAAAAGTTTCGAAATCAACAGGCAAATCCTGCGGAAGACCGATCTTCACTAGGGACGCCTGGTGGAGGACCGAACCATCGATAGCACCAATCGCAGCTCGGCAGGTAAAACCGCTGAAATCAAAAAACTTGGCTGGGAACGGGGCTCCAAGAAAGCACCGAAAAAGCAACGTTTCGGATGGCAGTGAATTCCTCTCGACGCAGGCGTAGAGAGGTGATTCGCAACTTAAAGAAAAATGAACGAGTTTGTTTGCTGCTGGGGAAGGGCTACCGGTTCTTAGTTATAAAAAGTTGTAAAAAGCCCATAAAAGCCTCGGATTAAGGCTGCACCAAAATAATAAAGGGATAGTTAAGCGCGCAGAAAATAGAGAACGAAGTAGCCCTAGACTTTTTATATTTCTATTTTATTCTAGACCTTTTTTATTAGTTTCTTATAGAAACGTGCCATAAAAGATGTGGATTTTACAAAAGATCCGGCGGCCGCACATATCAGTTTTTTACTGACCCTGCTAACTTATTTGATGAGAAAGAATAGAAAAGCTTAGGAGATATTTTGTGGTATAAGGTAATAGAAGAGGATAAGACAGCTCGTAAGTTAATGAAACCGTAGCATACAATGATTACTTGCTTGCACCGTTATCAGACAGAGAAGAAAATCGCCGCTGTAGCTTCGGCGACCTTAAAAGGGCAGCCGATACCAGATTTGCATCAATTAGGAGTTGATTACGATCCCTGTCCCCCAACGGGAGACGGAATAGTTGTACAGCTTGCTCAAAATTTCCAGTGAAGTTCCGACGCAACTCGCTGCCCCCCCCCCTCCCCCCCCCCCTCCCCCTGATGTGGCCTGTGCCGGCCATCTTGAGCCATGTGGCTCGGGATGTGCGGACGGGACGGAACTGACCACTTGCAGAGCCGGAAGCGGACTGAATCAGAGTCCGGAAACCCTATGTCCCGCGTCATCCGGCGAGGGTGGCTCCAGGGCTGGTCCCGACCTCCATTGGGCCCCGCCCTCGGCCCCACCCCTACGCCGTACATCACCCGACGGGGACGTTCCCGGCCCGCAGCACCCCTCCTCCTCCCTCCCCTCTCCCTCCTCCTCCCAGTCCTCCCTCCCTCCTCCCTCCTCCCTCCTCCCCCCTCCCTCCTCCTTCCCCCCCCCTCCCTCCCCCCCCCCCCCCCTCCCGCCGCAAGCAGCCGCTTTTCAGAAATAAAAGCCTGCTGCACGGCACTACCGCACCTTAACGATTAATTGATCTCAAATGCATGAGCAAGCCCTTAATAATAAAGATTATGATTTTTCCTCAGTTTTAGATACCCTGCCACAAGTTTTCCCGATCATATATACAAAAGCTAATCGCAGAAATGTGGAGTTGCAGTATCACTCTTTAAATTAGAAATTGCTAACACAATTAAGAACTACCATAAATGAATGCGAGTTGCATGGTGAACTAGTTAAGTAAATGATAAGTTATATCTGGGGCTCAGGACTGTTGCTCCCAGAGGATATAAAAGGAATTATGAGAATGATCATGACTCAATCACCTTTACTGTTATGGCGAGCCCACTCGCAAACATTATGTCACAGATTCGTAAACATTTCTAGAGAACAAAATGACCCCCTGTATGGGATAACAATAAATCAATTTATGATTTGTGGACTATATGCTAATTTTGAGGCAAAAGCAAGGTTAGGCCTACATATAATAAGAGAGTTTATGAGATTTGTGAGAGAAGCTATAAGTAAAGGTCGAACTACATCAGTTGTCCCATCTCATATGTCAATTAAGCAAGGCACAGATGAGCCATTCTCACAGTTTGTAGATAAACTCACTGATGCCATCAACCAGACTTGTGTACCAGATCAAACGAAAACTACATTGCTCCGTCAGTGTATCCTAGACAATAGCAATACTCCCACGAAAAATATAATTTCCTCCATGCCATCAGAAGCATCAATTGAGAAGATGCTGGAACAGTTATCTAGAGTACCAGTAGGGACTCAGGCAATGCTAATTGAGGCAATAAAAGATGTAGGGAAAGGTATGGTGCAAGCCCAGCAGCAAGCTCTTGCAGCCCAACAACAAGCCTTTTTAGCCCAACAGCAAGCACACCAGCAAGCTCTCACAATCCAGCACCAAGTCTTAGCAGCCTTAGCCCCGTTACATCCTGCCAACGCCAGACAGCCGCAACGATCAACCGACAAATGTTTTCGCTGTGGACACACTGGACATCTTCGAAGGCATTGTCACAAAGCCACAGTCTGGTGTCAACACTGTAATACGAACACTTATGCTACCGAAGTCTGCAGATACCACGGAAATGGATCAAGGAGCGCGAGGAGCCACGGCACAAAGACCCCAACTGCGGCTCTAGTGTGGACCCTTTCAAACAACAGCAACCAGCCACTTCCACTCCCCTCCAGCAACCAGGCACTCCCACTCCCTCCCAGCAATCAACCGCTTCCACTCCCCTCCAGCAACCAGCCACTTCCACTCCCTTCCAATAATCAGCTACCCCCACCTACCTCCAGCAATCATCCACCCGCACTTCCTTTCACCAACCAGCCATCCCTACCTCCCTTCGACAACCAGCCAATTCCCACTTCCCTCCAACAACAATTCCAGCCACCCACCTCCCTCCAACCAGCAACCAGTGGAAGCCTCGGGCTGGACCTGGCAACCGCAGTAGATGTGACTCGCAGTGACATCAAGCGCCAAAAGATCCCTACAGGTATCACCGATCCAGTGAAATGTCAAGAAAAACCATGTGGACCCCTTTTATTAGGACAGTTGTCTGCTGGACTTAAGAGTTTGTTTGTCTTGCCAGGAGCAATAGACAGTGACTATACTAGAAAAATTTGTATTGTAGCTATGACTTGGACACCACCTATGGTAATTCTAAAAGGAACTCGAATTGCCCAGCTAGTCCTGACACGACAATTAACTGATGCAGCAGCCGTCTCTTCGATTCATCACCATCATGCCCACAAACGTACAGGCCCTTGTTGGTCGAGACATACTAAGCCAGATTGGAGCACGCCTGATCACGAGAGATCGTTTTTATTGGCAGTCACTCCTTGGGCTTTCCCGATCCCGTTGACATGGTTATCATCACAGCCAATATGGATCGAGCAGTGGCCGCTGAAGCGAGAAAGCCTCAGACAAGCACACATCTTAGTACAAGAACAGCTAGAGCAAGGGCACATACAACCATCAACTAGCCCCTGGAATACTCCAATCTTCGTAATTAAAAAGAAGTCTGACAGGTACCATTTACTACATGATTTACGTGCAGTTAAATTCCCAGATGGAAGCAATGGGAGCTTTTCAGCCCAGAACGCCTAACCCCGCAATGCTTCCAGAGCGTTGTCATCTACTTATAGTAGACCTAAAAGACTGCTTCTTCATCATACACATACACCCACAAGACACAAAGCAGTTTGCATTTACACTCCCAGCCCTTAACAGAGGAGCCCCTGCTTCACAATTTGAGTGCGCAGTGCTCCCACAGGGCATGGAAAACAGCCCAACTTTGTGTCAATTGTTTGTAGATGCAGCATTATTGCCAGTACGGCAAGCATGGCCAGATGCCTTAATTTATCATTACATGGATGACATCCTAATAGCACAACAAGACCCATTTACCGAGCAGCAAGAGCATTTTTTAACACAACAGCTAAGTCACCAGGGATTCCAAATAGCACCTGAAAAGATACAACGTACGCCACCATGGAAGTACCTAGGATGGCATATTACTGAGTCACAAGTTAGACCTCAAAGAGCTGCTCTCTATTTGACTCTTAATACCTTACATGATGTACAACGATTCCTAGGTGATGTTCAATGGTTACACCCTGTGATCGGTATAACAAACGATCATCTAGAACCGTTACGACCATTTCTTAAAGGCACCGATCCTGCCTCCCCTGTTACTCTTTCGGCAGCTCAACAACAGGCCATAAGTGAAATTGGCCTGACAATACCTCAGTGCTCCGTGGATCGCCATGATGTAAACTTACCCATAGACTTAACCATCCTTACGGGTAAACAACATTTACTCGGAGCTCTCACGCAGTCCAAAAAGAAAAAGGGGGAGACTAGGTCTGCTGATATCTGTGTCTTAGAATGGATCTTCGGACCACTACAGCCAAAAACTACAATCCAAACAAAGATTGAGGTATTGGCCCTTCTAATTTGTAAAGGCCGAACCCGTATTATACAAATTACTGGAGATGAATCTAGCACAATTTATCTTCCAATGAAGCAAGGAGAGTTGGACTGGTATTTGCAGCACTCTCCAGACCTACAGTCAAGTCTCCTAGAAGCACCGCAAGCCATTGATCTCTCTCCGTTGCGATCTACTGTGTTAAAGTGGATGTCCCTGCATGAATGGATTCCTGTTCCAAAACGATCTGAGGAACCCCTTCAAAATGCACTAACGGTTTTTACCGATGCAGGAAAACGTTCACAACCAGCCGCAGTGACTTGGCAAGATAAGGAGCAATGGTGCCATGAACTCCTGTCCTCACAAGAGGACGATACCCTACAGACTCTAGAGTTGGCAGCCATTGTTTACGCCTTTTCACGTTGGTTGAATGTGCGCCTTAATGTTGTTTCAGACTCCCTATATGCTGTGGGAGTTGTACAGCGAATTGAGGACGCATATCTCAAAGACGTCGCAAACTGGCGATTAAATGACTTATTTTGTCAGCTGCGGACTGCCATACAACAGAGAGATCAACCTTATGCTACCATTCATATTCAGAGTCGCCAATGGTCTGACGGCCTAGGAGAAGGCAATGCCCGAACAGACAGATTGTTTTCGCTATCTGTACCCATGGACGAATTTACTAAGGCAAGGAATGCGCATGCTACCTTCCACCAGAATGCCAGAGGACTCCATCGTCACTTCCAGATTTCCATGCATGAGGCCAGAGGCATTGTAAAAGCCTGCCCACAGTGTAACCAAAAGAGACTTGGTCTCGGCCTCAGAGTTAATCCCCGAGACCTTGGTCCAAATGGAAGATGGCAAGTGGATGTCACTCATGTACCAGAATTTGGAAGGCTTAAGCATGTTCATGTTACTATTGATACTTATAGTCATTTTATCTGGGCTACAGCTCAGTCTGGTGAGAAAGCGTTGCAAGTGATGCGACATCTCATCCTTTGTTTCGCTGTCATGGGTGTGTCAGAGTAGATAAAGACTGATAGTAAACCGGCATATACTAGCGACAAGTTAGCTCGATTTTTTCAACAGTGGGGAATCAGGCACATTACAGGCATTCCCCACTCGCCAACAGGTCAAGCTATAGTAGAGAGGGCAAATCAAACATTAAAAGACTACCTGACGAAATTCACAGATTTACAAGACCCACAGGAGCAATTATCAAAGACTCTATTTGTCTTGAATTATCTGTGTATATTCAGGGACCAAAAGATAGCCCAACAAGCGGACTCTTCAGAAGCCCCTACAGTGACCTACAGAGACCCCACCACGGGTACATGGCAAAGACCAGCAGAGGTTAAATATTCAGGCAAAAGTCACGTGTGTTTCCACCCTTACAGGTACCTTGTAGGTTCCCAGCAAGTGGACTCAGCCAGCACCTGCTCCGCCAAATTTGAAAGCATAAGCTCAAGAGCAGAGACAGCCGTATTAAGTGCTCAACATGTTCAAAGATAGTAACTGCCGTGTTGACTTCATCATAGGTTTCATTGTCATTTTAAACTTTGATTGTTTTGCCTTCATGAACTTCGACCCTTGACAGAATGTCTGGGTTACCCTTGTGCGTCAGCTTAACACCACTCCCTTTTGTGCCAGTCTATGACACCAACAAAAAAAAAAAAAAAAAACAAAACAAAAAAAAAAAAAAAAAAAAAAAAAAACCCACCCCAAGAAAAACCCCACCCCAAGAAAAACCCCACCCCAATCGCCTTTTGTTACATATTTAGTTGGTGTACCAGCCTCTGAAGAGACATGGCCAATGTTTCAAGCAGTAATGAACCACACACAAGTGCAATTTCACACCGAGAGTCTATGTTCCACCAAGGCCAGTCTAGTTGCATGCTTAAGTGACTACGACACTTGGGTTAGTCATCTGCCCGCTGGGCCCAATCCCCAAGAATTAAGCCTTACAGACTCTCTAAATGCCACTTATTGTCTCTGGATGAGTAGCTTGTCCACTGATTGCACAGAAGTCATGAGGAGACAATGCGTTACTACCAATGTTTTCCCAATGGGCAATTTCTGCCAGTGGTGCAACTACACCCTCCGTGGTGCTACTAACCCATCGCCTGGGACATAGCTGCCTAGGAAATTACCATCAGGGTACCTTTTAATTTGCGGAGATTGGGCATGGTTAGGTATACCATCCCATCCCGTTGGAGGGCCTTGCACCATTGGTCAACTGAGCTTAGCTATGCCTCACGCACACCTGAACAGTACCCATCGTGTGCGGTGGAAGCGAGGCCTGGCCCAAATACTAGCGCAGGGATGTGATGATGATGTTAATCTTTGGTCCAAATGGCAGGTGATTGTTATTTCTATTTTTTGCCGGGAGCAGCCGCCGCTCGTGCACATCGGAACCTGAAGAAGTTGAGTTGTTGGGTGGTAAAGTATGCTAGTGATACCAGCAAGGTATTATCTGAATTAGCTGATGATTTATCTTCTGTACAACATGCAGTATTAGAAAATAGAGCTGCTATTGATTTTTTGTTTTTAGCTCATGGCCATGGTTATGAAGATTTTGATGGTATGTGTGATATGAACTTGAGTGATCACTCTAAATTGATACATAAGTAGACACAACAGTTAGTAGAACATACTCAAAATATCAAGCAAGATGTAGTATTTTTCGGTATAGATGAATTAGTCAATTGGTTTGGCCTCACCAGATGGCCTCAAGGTTTATGTAAGATTGGTTTACTTGCACTTTGTATCATATTGATAATTGTAATGTGTTTTAGTTGTATGTAAGTAATACTTAAGAAGTTATTTGCCAAAGCTGTTAATATTATGAAAAAGATAAAGGTTTTGTTGAAGAATGGTTTGAGGTACAAGGACATGGACCTCTATTAAGTACTAAAAGGTTGTGAATAGTTACATAACAAGTATATTAAGAAGTTACAAGATCAATCAAAAAGAAAAAGAGAAAAAGAAAAAGAGAAAAGAAAAAGGACATAGTACATAGTAAGATTAATACATACTGCTTTTTTTTAAAAAAAAAAAAAACAAAAAAAAAAAACAAAAAAACCCAAACAAAAACAAAAACAAACAAACAAAAAAAAAACCAGACTTCGCCCGTTATGAATGTAGTAGTTGAATGTTGCAATCTTAAATTTAACACAATTCGGCAACTATGAAGGTCCTAGGACTCCGTTATGCTATGAGACGGTGGGACCTGGAGACGCTTATAGGGGCCCCCCGACAACATTTCGTCGGATAAGTCTCTCCTATCCTTCTTTTGGCTCTCTGCACTAGTGGACGCCAGACCTTCCTAATATTAAACAGAGCTCTGTTAAAGAGTGTGTGAGTATGAATGATTGTATGAAATAGAGACATGTTATTAATGCGAAGTCGATTCTTACTTGATGAAGACAACGAAATCTGTTTGATAACTTGTTAACCAATTTGTTTGATTCATTAATTGAGTGGTTTGAATAGTCTTTAGATTATTTCAAAAGGGCATTACAACATTGAATGTATCAACCTGTTTCATTCATTAATTGAGTGGTTTGAGTAGTTTCTAGATTGTTTTAAAAGGGCATTATATTATTGAATGTATCCTTAAGTTTTGCACGTTTTTGTTACTTGCACTATATTTGTTTGAAAATTAGCACTGCAAAATTTTAAACCAAACATGGGCTTGTGCAAAAAGAAAAGGGGGGATATGTTGGGGAATGTTAGAGAGGTTTGGAGAATGTTGGAGAATATTCCTGAATATTCTCGAAGAGATAGGAGGTACGACCCCTTTGCTATGCCCAACCCCATGTTTGGGAGGCCAATTAGATCGGCCCATACTCCGGTGCTACCTGCACCAGGGATTCGCTGTGCCACAGGTAAACACACCGGGTGTCCAATAAAAAGTTATGTTGGTGGCTGGGGCGTGGTCACAGAAGCACTATATAAGAAAAAGTTGCTGCGCAATAAACCAGAAGTCCGTTTATCAACCATATTGGTTGCACGCATTTTCTTTGCCGCTCCCGCAGTTCGGGGAGGTCATCTATAGTGATAGGGAAACATCTGAAGATCCCAATGAAATGCCACACAGGAGGCCTCTGCTTAAAAAGCTCACACAGGGTGTCCCTGATACGTACTCCCACATTTTGGGGGGGGAAGGGTCTTTGGAGAAGATGATGAAACACCATCAACTGTCAGTGAATTTGTTAGCCAGTTAAGACAGTATGAAGACACTGTCTCTAACCCTCTACAGGCTCATGCTGTGGAAAAAATGGATGAGGAGTTAAAAACCACAGCTGAGGAGATAAAAACCTCTTTTGAGAAGCTGCATGATCATAGAATCATAGAATCATAGAATCATAGGGGTTGGAAGGGACCTTGAAAGATCATCTAGTCCAACCCCCCCTGCCAGAGCAGGGCCCCCTAGAGTACATCGCCTAGGAACGTGTCCAGGCGGGTTTTGAATGTCTCCAGTGAAGGAGACTCCACAACCCCCCTGGGTAGCCTGTTCCAGGGCTCCGTCACCCTTACAGTAAAAAAAAATTTTCTGATATTCAACTTGAACCTCCTATGCTCCAATTTACACCCATTACCCCTTGTCCTATCACTGGTCACCACTGAGAAAAGCCTAACTCCATCTCCCTGACACTCACCCCTTACATATTTGAAAACATTGATGAGGTCACCTCTCAGTCTCCTTTTCTCCAAACTAAAGAGACCCAGCTCCCTCAGCCTTTCCTCATAAGGGAGATGTTCCACTCCCTTAATCATCTTAGTAGCTCTGCGCTGGACTCTTTCAAGCACTTCCCTGTCCTTCTTGAACTGAGGGGCCCAGAACTGGACACAATACTCCAGGTGCGGCCTCACCAATGCAGAATAGAGGGGGAGGAGAACCTCTCTTGACCTACTAACCACACCCTTTCTAATGCACCCCAGGATGCCATTGGCCTTCTTGGCCACAAGGGCACATTGCTGGCTCATGGTCATCTTCTTGTCTACCAGGACCCCCAGGTCTCTTTCACCTACACTGCTCTCCAGCAGGTCAGCCCCCAACCTATACTGGGACATCGTGTTGTTCTTCCCCAAATGCAAAACTCTACACTTCCCCTTGTTGAATTTCATCATGTTTCTCCCTGCCCAACTCTCCAGCCTGTCTAAGTCTCTCTGAATGGCAGCACAGCCTTCTGGTGTGTCAGCCACTCCTCCCAGCTTAGTGTCATCAGCAAACTTGCTGAGGGTACATTCTATACCCTCATCCAAGTCGTTGATGAAGATATTGAACAACACCGGTCCCAGTACCGACCCCTGAGGGACTCAACTAGTCACACACCTCCAACCAGATTCTGCCCCATTGACTACAACTCTCTGACTCCTTCCTTTCAACCAGTTCCTGATCCACCTCACTACCTGATCACCAAACCCATACTTGATCAACTTATCTACAAGGATGCTGTGAGACACGGTGTCAAATGCTTTACTGAAATCAAGATAAACCACATCTACCGCTCTTCCATCATCTATCCACCTAGTAATTTCCTCATAGAAGGCTATGAGGTTAGTCAAACATGATTTACCCTTGATAAAACCATGCTGACTGCTCTTGATGACCCCCATGTCCTTGATATGCCTGGAGATAGTGACAAGAACAAGTTGTTCCATCACCTTTCCAGGGATGGAGGTGAGGCTGACCGGTCTATAGTTACCTGGGTCCTCCTTCTTGCCCTTCTTGGCAAGAAATGATGCATTTTTCTGCTGTGATGCTGAAATTTTGGGATACTGTGGTAAGTGTACTTGCAGAGGCTGATTTATGCATCAAGTCTGGTGATGCTAACGGTGGCTTGCATTCTGCACCTTTGCAAGTAAGCATTCTGAAACTGTGAGAGCTGAATTTTACTAAGTAATAGAAAGATAAAAATCAGATGAGTGAAACTGTTATGCATGTAAACATAGTTTTGGAACCACTTTGCAGAAGGGTGCCTGCAGAGTCTTTCGGGGTGGAATACTCACTGAGTTGGGTGTGTGAGGAGTGATTGTGTATTTACAAGTATAAGATAAACGCAGCACCTAAGCACTATGAAAAAGACAACCTGATTATATTTCCTGTTCAACAATTGATGCGAAAACAATGTTTATTGTTGTGACTATTAGGGGGTTTAGAAATTAAATATTTTTTTCTAAAATAAATCTTTAGGTCAAGAAGCAGCAGAAGCCAAACTTGTTGGAGTTATGGAATGTTTTCCTGAAGTACAGGAAAGCTGGTAAGCTGCCTGGAAAAGGTTGCATGATGTCCTGCTCTGCCAAAGTAGACTTGCTAAGTAGTTGTTTTGTATTTTCTTACTATAGAAAGTGAGAGAAGTAAGTTTTGAAAACAAAGCACTTTTTCATTTGAGAAAGAAAAAAGCCATATAGTTAAAATAAAGATATTAATCACCTCCAAAGCCTCTGTCCCTGGCCAATCCCTTTTCCCTCCTGCTCCTCTCTTAGCTGGCTCATTTTCCAGACATTTCCCTTCTTGCTTTTTTTGCTGTGTTGGCCCTGAAGCAATCTGACCAAAATGTGCAGATAGAGAGGAGGAGGATTGGAGTGTCTTGGGTGTTCCCCAGAGGTGTACTGGGTGCTGCTTGCAGCTGTGTCAGCTGTTGTGCACAGCCCCCTTCTGCTGGCAAGGGGGCAAGAGGAGGCAGCAATGTAAAGGAAATGCTGTGATGGGGCTGGGGGTGAAGAAACCCTTGGCTAATGCTCACTTCTTGGTTTGTCCTTCAGCAGCAGAACCACTGCAGATCTTGTGGATGCAGGGCTTGAGGGATGGGGAGCAGCAGAGTGAAATACAAAGACTGAGTGTCTCTCTTCTTCCCTGCTGTGTAGGTGCCCGTCCAGGTGTGGGAGCAGGAGAGGAGGAAGATCCTGATTCTCCCTGGAGTTCTTCCTGGGATTCTGAGGTACTTTGTGTTAAGGACAGGGAGGTTTCCATGGTGGGGCTGGGAAGGGTAGGAGGGAGATCCAGGAGCACCTGAGAGCTTGCTGTAACTGAAATGAAGCTGGGCTGAAGTGGGGAAGTGCTTCTCAGGGGCTGTGCAGAAGCAGGGCTGAGACTGAGGACAGGAGGCATTTCTTTCTGCTCATGCAGATTTCCATGGAAAAGCTGAAGGCCTTGTAAAAGCAAGCTCAGCCAAGTTTCCCTTCTGCCTTCGGCAGGCAAAGTCTTTTTCAAGCTGGCAGTGGGTGGCAAAGCAGGTCCTTGTTTCAGCTCTTTCCATCTGTTTGGTTTGATCTCTTTTAGGAAGAGTCACCTGAAGAGGAAGAAATGGAGGAGATTCAGGAGCAGGAAGAATTATGGGCTGCAATTGCTGCATGTGTCACCAAGTACATTTTTAATGAAAGTCCTGATATTTTTACAGGGACTGCAGAGAACAAGAGTGGTGAGAGGAATGATTTGTTTAATACTGATTGAGATTCTTCCTCTACGAATGCACAGTAAATGACCAAATATTGTGTATACTTCTGACACTGAATTTTTTCCCTCACTTGTGAATCCTGGTGGGATTCCTGTTCTTTTTGATTCTTTCTGTGAGAACTGAAATCGTGGCCTTGTGTTGCAAACAGTGCTGTGTATCAAGGAAGTGCCCTTCTTGCTTTTTTTGCTGTGTTCTCCCTCTGGACCAAGTGTTTTGTTGCAGCAAGCTGCATGCACGTTGCTGTGTGTGACCTGAATGAACACTGACCAAGTGACAGAAGAAATATTGTCCGCCTATCTTTACTGAAACAGTGGAGGAGCCTCAGGCCTCAGAGGAGGAGGAGGAGGCCCCCTTTGCATTGCTGGAAGCATCTTGCTCGTTACTGCATGGCACACAGTTTATCTGAGAGAGAGATCCTGCACCTTGAAGACACTGGATTGAATTATTTGTGTCTATACTGATATTTAGAAACTTTCTTTTTTACATAAGAAAGTCAAATGACACCAAAGAAAGGATTTAACACAGATGCACATGAAATGTGTATTCTGATCATTTTCTCTCTAGCAGCTCACAAATTTGAGGGGTTGTGATGTTTTCTGTTAAGATTGTTCTCACCATTAATCAAGATGCACTCTAGGAGTAAATAAGTAGCATAAAGTCATGCTGGTTGTAAAAATCTGTTGTTTTCACTGTAGGTGAGCACTCAGGATCTACTTTCCATACGTCATCACCAGCAAAAATAGAGGCCTAAAGGAAGCCACTGACAACTCTGGGGTGCAGGTATGTGAAGCCAAATATTTTGCATTAGAGTCTGGACTGGTAAGTGGCATTATAGAGTAAAGTTCATTATACAGTAAGGTAAAGAAAAGTAACCAGAAAGTGACTAATGGTGAAGCCCAAAAAGGCCAGCAAAACTGTTTAGAGACAGAGTTTTGAGCCTTTAAACAGCAAAGGTATTTATTTTCGGATCCAAGGAACTCCCAGCTCGCGCTGGACAAAGAGTTCCACGCCCGAGGGAAAGGGTTAGGGTATTTATAGGGGAGGTTACATACATATTCATAAGTTTGCAACATATAATTATAATATCCATGAAAGGCGGAGTCTGGGCGGAGTCAGGTGGAGTCTTGGCGGAGATGTCGGGGGGGTCTTTGAATGAAGTAAGAAATCTTTATCTCTCCTGTTTTCGATGACTTCATCCTCTTGTTACAGAGCGAAATTGGACCCTTGCGATAATTTCTCCCTTATCTGCTGGTTGTGGCTGCCTCATCCTGTCTCCGTGCAGGTGTTCGCACTCCCCCAGTGCCTAGTTAGCCTTGGCAGTGCCTTGTTTTGAGAGCGAGACCTACACTTTACAGAAGTTAATCCACTCGCTGCCTAGTTGGCCTTGGCAGTGTCTTGTTTTTAAAAGCAAGATCTGTACTTACAAGACAGAAGATGTTCACACTGCTTTAGTGGAAAGCTACAGGAATTTATCCTGCCAGGACTTAACCCTGTCAGGGTCTTTTCTTTGTTTCATGGTGATGGCAGAGTCCTGCAGAGGAAGGTTGTGTTACTGTCTGAAGTTGGGTACAGTCCTCTTAGGACGAGGAAAAATCCTTGCCAGATGCTGGATATTTGCTGTACTGCTGCTTTGTTTCTGGCTGGTTTGCTTCAGTTTTGACCAGTGTTGTTCCTGCTGTGCTGTGCAGACAAACAATGCAGTCAAATGCTTTTTCCCCATGCAAAATGCATATTGAAGGGAAGAGGGAGATTTGTCTGTAACAGGCAGATGTGTGTGATTAAACATGCCTGGTCTTCCTCTTTGTAAGAGAAAGCTCATGCAAAAAGCTTTGAAATTTGGTGACTTTTGGTGTTATCCCTGCTTCTGTAAACGTTTTTTTGGCCATGTCAGGAAGTATTTGAAAAAGATTTTTTCTGATGGCATTCCTGTCAAGAATAGGGCAGGCATCCTGTTGGTGTTGGGAATCTGGGGCAGGGCTGGGCAGAGGAGTCTGGAGTCCTGAGTAACACCTTCGGGGAGAGTGAAGCACATTATTCCCACTTTTGTGACATGGAAGCAGTTGTTTTTCTCTAGAAAAGCTCTCCCAACTGATACGGATTCTTGCTGTGTTTTGACAGTGTCGGGATCTGGAAGAGCAGCAGCTTCAATATGAGCATCAGATTTATTACTATTACGTAAGTTCCTACAAGGATAAGAAAAGAGAACTAAGAGATAAGTCCCAAAAACTTAAAGACCTCCTGTCATCATCTTCTGAGACCAGGGCTACAGTAAAAGAGCTGAAAGAGCGTGTGCAGTGGTGAGAGACTGACACAGAGAACCAAGGTGTCTGTCACTGTCTGGGGTTGTGTGAAAATTTGTTGTCCAATTTGCTGTGTAGGTTGGACAGATTTCCTATAATTACACAGATTATAAGGGAATATGAGGACCCAGTTTCCAAGGCGCAGTCTTTCCCTTTTCTCCTTTTCTGCAGAGGAAAAAATATAAGTAGAAATTCATAGCAGCTGCCAGCTCTTGTCTGGTTTGGCTGAGAGAACAGCAAGAGGGAAAACAAAATGTGAATCAAAATCACCTCTTTGCCTTTGCTTCAGTGGGGGCATCTGTTTCCATTGTTAGATACTGGCCTGTTAGGTGGGAAATCTGATGAAATATTTTCAGGAATTGTGTCCCTTGCCTTTCTGTGGAAGTTGGCTGACAGATGGAGGTGTAGTGCAGCTGCTCTGGGGAGAAGGTGAGGTGGAGGTCCTCACTTCTTTGAGGAGGAATCCTTTTCTGTCTTCCAGAGACAGTGGTCTTTGGTTAGCAGCAGGGATGAAGAATATTGCTGAGAGAGAGGGGGCATTCTTCCCAAATGAAAAGAATTCTTGAGGGTGGTAGCTCTGGGCTTCTGCCTTGGCTGCTGAGGGCAGTGAGGAGGGAAAGTTGCCTCCCAGAGTAAAGCTGGGCCTTGACACTGGGCAGGTACAACTGGTGGGCAGGGGGAGTTCCCTTTTTCCCTGTGGTGGTTGCAAGTGTGTTTTCTGCTTCAGGAGCAGGCAGCCTCCCAGGACAGTCTGGAAGAGATCAGAGCCTCTGACCACCATGCACAGAGAAAGCTTCTAATGTGCAGAATTAGAGATCTCAGATGGGAACTGGACAACATAAAAAATGCCCTCCAAGAAAACACTTTTGAAGAAGAAAAATATGAAAATCGGAATCTTGAGGAAGTAAAACCTAGAAGATGTGTAGAAAAAAAGCTGGAAAGGTGCGTAGCTACTTTTTGGAGTGCTAATAAGAGGCTCCTTTTTTCTCCTGTGTTTTGCTGCTGGGGTTCCTCTTCTACATCTGCTGAGCATTATGTATGTAAGCCTAGGGTGGCATATTTGAGAGGAAAGTTCCTTAAGACCCTTTACCTTCATTATAACTGTCTTAATTTTTCTGGAGTGTTCCAACAGTAACAGCACTGATCATGGAATTAATAGGGTTTTCATAATGGATTGTGTTTTCAAAAGGAATATATGGCAGAAAAGATGAATTTCATGTCCTTTCCTTGAATAAGGAGAGGTCCTGCAGAGAACAGAATTTGATTCTGAGAAGGAAAAAAAAAAAAGTCGTCTTTTGGCTACCATTTTATCAGCGTTTTTGAGGTTTGAGCTCTCCATGGGAAAGGGATTGTAGCTCAGGGTTGTTTTGCAGGTGTTCTCTGCCTTTTGGAAGAAGCTGTGTAATCACACAGCATTCACAGATTGCTTTGAACCTCTCGTGCTGAGCAGTCCCAAGTGTTGGTAACTCTTGCTGCTCCTTGCAGGTGGTTTGACTGCTAAGATATAGGCTCCCCAAAACCCCTCAGGTCAAATGCTGTTCTGGGTTTGGTCACTCTGTGTGAAAAAAGTGTGTTTGGTCCCATTCAGTGTGAAAACCACAGCACAGCCTCGTTGCATCCCTGCAAGTTAATAGATGGTTTTGAAGATGATTTTGTTTGTTTTTCCCCTGCTGCTCTTTAAGAATTGCTGCTCTGGTGGAATTTAGTAATAAGACCTGTGTTTCTTTTTAAGCCTTTCCATGGAAAATGTCAGACTGGAAGGCACAGTCCAGTAGCAAAGACGTATGATTGAAGCCCTTGAGGGAACCCTGCAATCCTCTGCCTCAGGAAGCTGGTCCTCAACTTGCCTTGTTGTGAGCTCCTGAGCCTCCTTACCGATTGCTGTGGGGAAATGTTAAGATGAGGTTTTCCTGGAGAGCTGAGGGGAGCTGAGTTCCTGCTTTATCCTGAATACAGGCTGCTGGGACAGCATCCTGGCCCCTCCCCAGCTTTCTGGTTTTGAGAGTTTTCCATGGTACTTTGGGAAATGCTCCTTAATGCTCTAAAAGTGCAGGATTTGTCCCAAATCCAGTGGTGTGACTGTTGTCTGCCTTAGGCCCCTCCTGGCCTCAGATGCTGCTTCAGACACTTGCTGTCCTGGGAATTCCACAGGGGCTATTGATGGCAAGCAGCTTGTGCCAGAGGCCTGACTGGCATCCCCAGGCTGGAACAAAAACACACTCCCCAGAACTTTTGCTGTGCAGAATTGCTTTTCCTTTGGCCACTCCGTGTGCCTTTGTTTTCCTGAAGCAGTGAAGAGGAATGCCTGTGGTATCATTTCCCATGGAAGCCTTGGAATTCTCCACTGCTGCTGCTCAGTGGTTGGTTTTAGCTTGGATAAGGTGCTTTCAGCTGTGGCCTGTATGAGTAAATCATTTATGTATTTAAGTGGTGCATGAGGGTTCTGGTGAAGACTGCTTGTGAAAGTGTGACTTTGCTGTAGTGCTGGTGAGGAGAGGGAGAGAGAGGGAGAGGAGAGGGAGAGGAGAGGGAGAGGGATGGCAGTCGGGGTGCTGGTCCTTCCTCTTTGGTTCACAGGGCATGGTTTTCAGATGTCCTGTGGGCGGGAAAAGCTCCTCCTGATGGTTTTCACTGAAGTTTCTTTGTGTCCCGCATGGTGTTCTCCCTCTCCTTGAAGAAAAGAGCAGAGGAGATGACTGCAACCAGTTTTACAGTGCCCTCAGACTATGGCCATTTTGATCATTGGTGTTGGGTATAATAGGAATAAAGAGGTGAAGAGGTTAGTGTAGTATTCATTTTTGGTAATAAGGAGTCTGGAACTTTCAGGCTGGAAAGTCAGAGTGTGTCTTCTTGCTTCTTTTACATCTTTTGTAGATACATGACCACCTGGAGGACTTCATACCCAGCTTAGGCCCATCACGGGCAGCTACAGAGGAGCAGCACCAGCAGCAGGTACATGAGAGGCTTGTGTGTTTTATACTTTGCTTTTTCTTACAGAGTGCTGCTAAAGCATCCAGTAAACTTGTGTTCTAGATACTTGAGCTGAATCAGCAGGTTCTGTTCCACTTTGATGCTGGATCTGCTAGGCAAATCTTGGTCCCTTTGGGTAGCAGCGTAAATAGCATTGCCGATCTGAAAAGGTTTTCTTGCTCTCAGGAGATGTAGAGCTGCTAGAGAAACAGTGAGGGTATGTTCTGTGGTGGGAGCTAAAGGAATTTTTCTCTGCTATCATTATGAACTCCAGAGGATGTCTGTAAGAAAGTTTTTGGGCTATTTTGTGTGTGTGTCTTCTTACATTGCAAAGTTGTGAGCTCCTCTTCTCACTTCTAGAGTGTTCATTCTTTCTACGAGCCCCAGGTGCTGCAATTTGGTTCCATGCTGCCTTAGCCTTAGCTGGAAATCTTGGATGGGGAGAGGAGAGTTTAGGCCTGTTTCTATGTAAGTTTCTGCTTTCCATTGCAGTGTTATCTCACTGGTCACCTTAGTTTTTCCTTTTGCCCCTGTTGCTTTCACAGCTGCAAAAGCAGGTTTTGCTGTCTGTGCCATCAAAGGACTTGCACAGTGTGAGGAAAAAGAGGCTGAAGAAAAAGAGGCTGAAGAAAAAGAGGCTGATTGCACCCTGGAGACAATGATTCTCCACTTGGAAGGAGAAAGAATGAACTCTTGAAACAGGTGAGCCCAGGAAACCCTCCAGAGGACCAGCCAGTACCCAGCACAGCACCACCTCGTTCACATTTTGTTGAGTACTTCTCTATTCAGGCGTTTGTGTTATTCCTGCTCTTCAGGTTTAGGCTCCCTTGTGATTTAGGGATCCTCCAGGAAGCAGATAAAAGCTATCTGAATCCCTGTGTGTAAATTTTGGAGTGGTTGTATCAGGCAGAGTTGCTGGTGTGGTTTGCTATCAGCTGACCACATTGAGTAAGGATGCAGTTGCCCGTTTTTTCCTGGATTTCTTCTGGTCATCTTCTGCCCCCTGTGTTTCTGGGCAGGGTAAAATGTTTCGTGCTTCCAGTTCAGTGTCTGGAGGAGCTGCTGCATGTTTTGAGAGTAGTGGGAGCCTAAAAACCTTGCAGAAAAACATACTGAAGGAATGGGGGGCAAATGAACTAGTGCCTGGGAAATAAGAAACAGCTGCCAGATTCCAAGGAGCAGTCTTTCCTTTTTCTTCTTTTCTGCAGAGGAAAAAATATAAGTAGAAATTCATAGCAGCTGCCAGCTCTTGTCTGGTTTGGCTGAGAGAACAGCAAGAGGGAAAACAAAATGTGAATCAAAATCACCTCTTTGCCTTTGCTTCAATGGGGGCATCTGTTTCCATTGTTAGATACTGGCCTGTTGGGTGGGAAATCTGATGAAATATTTTCAGGAATTGTGTCTCTATGGTTTCTGTGGAAGTTGGCTGAGAGATGGAGGTGTAGTGCAGCTGCTGTGGGGAGAAGGTGAGGTGGAGGTCCTGCCTGTAGATCCTGTTGTGTGCCCAATAGCAAAGCAGTTCTCCTGATGGGTAAAGATGAAAAGGTGATGTACAAAGCAGTCTCTGCAAGGGCACCTCAAGGGCTGCTGTTGTGTAGAGGCAGGGAGATGGGAAGAGTCCCCACAAGGCTGTCAGGGTCCATGAACTCCAGGGGCAGGAGCAATCCCACACCCCGTCCCCAAGAAGAGCAGCACAGCTCTGGTGCCAGAGAGCCATGGGGATGAGCCAAGAGTGCAGATCCCCAGGGCAGCCCCTGGGGACAGGCAGATCTGCATTCCTGCCAGGACGTGGTGTCCATGGGTGAGGGTCAGGGCTGAGAGCAGCTCGGGGCCGTGGCAGCATCTTGTAGGTCTGGTACTGTAGGGGATTGGAACTTGTCCTTGTCGTGGCCAGACCTACAGGTCCTGTTGTCACTGTGCAGGGGACAGTGCTCAGGAAAGAGGTGATGGGAGGGGAGGGCTGGAGGTGAGGCATCCTCCTTACTTCTTTGAGGAGGAATCCTTTTCTGTCTTCCAGAGACAGTGGTCTTTGGTTAGCAGCAGGGATGAAGAATATTGCTGAGAGAGAGGGGGCATTCTTCCCAAATGAAAAGAATTCTTGAGGGTGGTAGCTCTGGGCTTCTGCCTTGGCTGCTGAGGGCAGTGAGGAGGGAAAGTTGCCTCCCAGAGTAAAGCTGGGCCTTGACACTGGGCAGGTACAACTGGTGGGCAGGGGGAGTTCCCTTTTTCCCTGTGGTGGTTGCAAGTGTGTTTTCTGCTTCAGGAGCAGGCAGCCTCCCAGGACAGTCTGGAAGAGATCAGAGCCTCTGACCACCATGCACAGAGAAAGCTTCTAATGTGCAGAATTAGAGATCTCAGATGGGAACTGGACAACATAAAAAATGCCCTCCAAGAAAACACTTTTGAAGAAGAAAAATATGAAAATCGGAATCTTGAGGAAGTAAAACCTAGAAGATGTGTAGAAAAAAAGCTGGAAAGGTGCGTAGCTACTTTTTGGAGTGAAAAGGGAATGTATGGCAGAAAAGATGGGAAAAAAGATGGGATTTCTCCATGGGAAAGGGATTGTAGCTCAGGGTTGTTTTGCAGGTGTTCTCTACCTTTTGGAAGAAGCTGTGTTGTTGTGGAATGTTAGAGAGGTTTGGAGAATGTTAGAGAATATTCCTGAATATTCTCGAAGAGATAGGAGGTGCGACCCCTTTACTATGCCCAACCCCATGTTTGGGAGGCCAATTAGATCGGCCCATACTCCGGTGCTACCTGCACCAGGGATTCGCTGTGCTACAGGTAAACACACCGGGTGTCCAATAAAAAGTTATGTTGGTGGCGGGGGTGTGGTCACAGAAGCACTATGTAAGCGAAAGTTGCTGCGCAATAAACCAGAAGTTCGTTTATCAACCATATTGGTTGCACGCATTTTCTTTGCTGCTCCCGCAACTGGCTCCCGAACCGTGCAAAGGCCCTGAACAATCAGAAAGTCTGAAGAGCCTTGAAAAAGTCTGAAAAGTTTCGAAATCAACAGGCAAATCCTGCGGAAGACTGATCTTCACTAGGGAAGCCTTGTGGAGGACTGAACCATCGATAACACCAATCACAGCTCGGCAGGTAAAACCACTGAAACCAAATAACTTGGCTGGGAACGGGGGCTCCAGGAAAGCACCGAAAAAGCAACGTTTCGGGTGGCAATAAATTCCTCTCGACGCAGGCGTAGAGAGGCGATTCGCAACTGAAAGAAAAATGAACGAGTTTGTTTGCTGCTGGGGAAGGGCTACCGGTTTTTAGTTATAAAAAGTTGTAAAAAGCCCACAAAAGGCTCGTACAAAAAGCCCTTAAAAGGCTCGGATTAAGGCTGCACCAAAGTAATAAAGGGATAATTAAGCGCGCAGAAAATAGAGAACGAAGTAGCCCCAGACTTTCTATTCTATTTCTATTCTATTCTAGACCTTTTTTATTAGTTTCTTACAGAAACGTGCATAAAAGATGTGGATTTTAGAAAAGATCCGGCAGCGCTTGTAGCATATGGCTACACATATCAGTTTTTTACTGACCCTGCTAACTTATTTGATGAGAAAGAATAGAAAAGCTTAGGAGATATTTTGTGGTATAAGGTAATAGAAGAGGATAAGACAGCTCGTAAGTTAATGAAACCGTGGCATACAATGATTACTTGCTTGCACCGTTATCAGACAGAGAAGAAAATCGCCGCTGTAGCTTTGGCAACCTTAAAAGGGCAGCCGATACCAGATTTGCATCAATTAGGAGTTGATTACGACCCCTGTCCCACAACGGGAGACGAAATAGTTGTACAGCTTGCTCAAAATTTCTAGTGAAGTTCCGACGCAACCCGCTGTCCCCTCCCCCCCTTCCCTCTGATGTGGCCTGTGCCGGCCATCTTGAGCCATGTGGCTCGGGATGTACGCACGGGACGGAAGTGACCGCTTGCAGAGCCGGAAGCGGACTGAACCAGAGTCCGGAAACCCTATGTCCCGCGTCATCCGGCGAGGGTGGCTCCAGGGCTGGTCCCGACCTCCATTGGGCCCCGCCTTCGGCCCCACCCCTACGCCGTTCGTCATCCGACGGGGACGTACCCGGCCCGCAGCACCACACCCTGCCCCCCCCCCCCCCCCCAGCCGCAAGCAGCCGCTTTTCAGAAATAAAAGCCTGCTGCACGGCACTACCGCACCTTAACGATTAATTGATCACACATGCATGAGCAGGCCCTTAATAATAAAGATTATGATTTATCCTCAGTTTTAGATACCCTGCCACAAGTTTTCCCGATCGTATATACAAAAGCTAATCATGGAAATGTGGAGCTGGAGTATCATTCTTTAAATTAGAAATTGCTAACACAATTAGGAGCTACTGTAAATGAATGCGAGTTGCATGGTGAACCAGTTAAGTAAATGATAAGTTATATCTGGGGCTCAGGACTGTTGCTCCCAGAGGATATAAAAGGAATTATGAGAATGATCATGACTCAATCGCCTTCACTGTTATGGCGAGCCCACTGGCAAACATTATGTCATAAATTTCTAAACATTCCTAGAGAACAAAATGACCCCCTGTATGGGATAACAATAAATCAATTTATGGGTTGTGGACAAAATGCCAATTTCGAGGCACAAGCAAGATTAGACCCACATATAATAAGAGAGTTTATGAGATTTGTGAGAGAAGCTATAAGTAAAGTTAGAACTACACCCGTTGTCCCATCTTATATGTCAATTAAGCAAGGCAGAGATGAGCCGTTCTCACAGTTTTTAGATAAACTCACTGATGCCATCAACCAGGCTTGTGTACCAGATCAAATGAAAACTACATTGCTCCGTCAGTGTATCCTAGAGAATAGCAATATTCCCACGAAAAATATAATTTCCTCCATGCCATCAGAAGCATCAATTGAGGAGATGCTGGAACGGTTATCTAGAGTACCAGTAGGGACTCAGGCAATGTTAATTGAGGCAATACAAGATGTAGGGAAAGGTATGGTGCAAGCCCAGCAGCAAGCTCTTGCAGCCCAACAACAAGCCTTTTTAGCCCAACAGCAAGCCCACCAGCAAGCTCTCACAATCCAGCACCAAGCCTTAGCAGCCTTAGCCCCGTTACGTCCTGCCGACGCCAGACAGCCGCAATGATCAACCGACAAATGTTTTCGCTGGGGACACACTGGACATCTTCGAAGGCATTGTCACAAAGCCAGAGTCTGGTGTCAACACTGTAATAAGAACACTCATGCTACCGAAGTCTGCAGATACCAGGGAAACGGATCGAGGAGCGTGAGGAGCCACGGCACAAAGACCCCAACTGCGGCTCTAGTGTGGCCCCTTTCGAACAACAGCAACCAGCCGCTTCCACTCCCCTCCAGCAACCAGCCACTTCCACTCCCTTCCAACAATCAGCTACCCCCACCTACCTCCAGCAATCATCCACCCGCACTTCCTTTCAGCAACCAGCCATCTCTACCTCCCTTCGACAACCAGCCAATTTCCACTTCCCTTCAACACCAACTCCAGCCACCCACCTCCCTCCAACCAGCAACCAGTGGAAGCCTCGGGCTGGACCTGGCAACCGCAGTAGATGTGACTCGCAGTGACATCAAGCCCCAAAAGATCCCTACGGGTATCACCGATCCAGTGAAATATCAAGAAAAACCATGTGGAGCCCTTTTATTAGGACAGTCGTCTGCTGGACTTAAGGGTTTCTTTGTCTTGCCAGGAGTAATAGGCACTGACTATACTGGAGAAATTTGTATTGTGGCTATGACTTGGACACCACCTATGGTAATCCCAAAAGGAACTCGAATTGCCCAGTTAGTTCCGACACAGCAACTAACTGATGTAGCAGCCGCCTCTTCGACAGTTGCCCATGGAACAGCAACGTTTGGCTCTACAGGAGAAATGGCTTTACTATGCCTCCCGATGGATCAGCGCCCCAAAGCACTGATTTTATTAGAACATCAACGGGACCAGTGTCGCCTTACAGCGCTACTGGATACAGGAGCAGACATCACTATCGTGGATGAAAAGCTGTGGCCTCCTCACTGGCCAGCTGCCCCAATGATGTCTGGAGTAGAAGGGGTAGAAGGCGCAGCCCAGGTAAAACGAAGCACACAAAAGATTCGTCTTACCCTTGATAACCGTACATGCGCTTAATTCATCACCATCATGCCATTGCCTACAAACGTACAGGCCCTTGTTGGCCGAGACGTACTAAGTCAGAACGAGGCACGCCTGATCACAAGAGATCATTTTTATTAGCGGTCACTCCTTGGGCTTTCCTGATCCCATTGACATGGTTATCATCACAGCCAATATGGATCGAGCACTGGCCGCTGAAGCGAGAAAGCTTCAGACAAGCACACATCTTAGTACAAGAACAGCTAGAGCAAGGGCATATACAACCATCAACTAGCCCTTGGAATACTCCAATCTTCGTAATTAAAAAGAAGTCTGGCAGGCACCGTTTACTACATGATTTACGTGCATTTAGTTCCCAGATGGAAGCTTTTCAGCCCGGAATGCCTAACCCCGCGATGCTTCCAGAGCGTTGGCATCTACTTATAGTAGACCTAAAAGACTGCTTCTTCATCATACACATACACCCACAAGACACAAAGCAATTTGCATTGACACTCCCAGCCCTCAACAGAGAAGCCCCTGCCTCACGATTTGAGTGGGTAGTGCTCCCACAGGGCATGGAAAACAGCCCAACTTTGTGTCAACTGTTTGTAGATGCAGCATTATTGCCAGTACGGCAAGCATGGCCAGATGCCTTAATTTATCATTACATGGATGACATCCTAATAGCACAGCAAGACCCGTTTACTGAGCAGCAGGAGCACTTTTTAACACAACAGCTAAGTCACCAGGGACTCCAAATAGCACCTGAAAAGATACAACGTACGCCACCATGGAAGTACCTAGAATGGCATATTACTGAGTCACAAGTTAGACCTCAAAAAGCTGCTCTCTATTTGACTCTTAATACCTTACATGATGTACAACGATTCCTAGGTGATGTTCAATGGTTACGCCCTGTGATCGGTATAACAAACGATCATCTAGAACAGTTACGACCATTTCTTTAAGGCACCGATCCTGCCTCCCCTGTTACTCTTTCGGCAGCTCAACAACAGGCCATAACTGAAATTGGCCTGACAATATCTCAGCGCTCCATGGATCGCTGTGATGTAAACTTACCCATAGACTTAACCATCCTTTCGGGTAAACAACATTTACTCGGAGCTCTCACGCAGTCCAAAAAGAAAAAGGGGGAGACTAGGTCTGCTGATATCCGTGTCTTAGAATGGATCTTCGGACCACTACAGCCAAAAACTACAATCCAAACAAAGATTGAGGTATTGGCCCTTCTAATTTGTAAAGGCCGAACCCGTATTATACAAATTACTGGAGATGAACCTAGCACAATTTATCTTCCAATGAAGCAAGGAGAGTTGGACTGGTATTTGCAGCACTCTCCAGACCTACAGTCAAGTCTCCTAGAAGCACCGCAAGCCATTGATCTCTCCCCGTTGCGATCTACTGTGTTAGTGGATGTCCCTGCATGAATGGATTCCTGTTCCAAAACGATCTGAGATACCCCTTCAAAATGCACTAACGGTTTTTACCGATGCAGGAAAACGTTCACAACGAGCCGCAGTGACTTGGCAAGACAAAGAACAATGGTGCCATGAACTGTCCTCACAAGAGGACGATACCCTACAGACTCTAGAGTTGGCAGCCATTGTTCACGCCTTTTCACATTGGCTGAATGTACGTCTTAATGTTGTCTCAGATTCCCTATATGCTGTGGGAGTTGTACAGCGAATTGAGGACGCATATCTCAAAGACGTCGCAAACTGGCAATGAAATGACTTATTTCGTCAGCTGCAGACTGTCATCCAACAGAGAGATCAACCTTATGTTATCATTCATATTCGGAGTCACCAATGGTCTGACGGCCTAGGAGAAGGCAATGCCCGAACAGACAGATTGGTTTCGCTATCTGTACCCATGGACGAATTTACTAAGGCGAGGAATGCGCATGCTACCTTCCACCAGAATGCCAGAGGACTCCATCGTCACTTCCAGATTTCCATGGATGAGGCCAGAGGCATTGTAAAAGCCTGCCCACAGTGTAACCAAAAGGGACTTGGTCTCGGCCTCAGAGTTAATCCCCGAGGTCTTGGTCCAAATGAAAGATGGCAAATGGATGTCACTCATGTACCAGAATTTGGAAGGCTTAAACATGTTCATGTTACTATTGATACTTATAGTCATTTTATCTGGGCTACAGCTCAGTCTGGTGAGAAAGTGTTGCAAGTGATGAGACATCTCATCCTTTGTTTCGCCGTCATGGGTGTGCCGGAGCAGATAAAGACTGATAATGAACCAGCATATACTAGGGGCAAGTTAGCTCGATTTTTTCAACAGTGGGGAATCAGGCACATTACAGGCATTCCCCACTCGCCAATAGGTCAAGCTATAGTAGAGAGGGCAAATCAAACATTAAAAGACTACCTGACGAAATTCACAGATTTACAAGACCCACAGGAGCAATTATTCAAAGACTCTATTTGTCTTGAATTATCTGTTTATATTCGGGGACCAAAAGTTAGCGCCAGTATATATTCATGGGACAATAGCCCAACAAGCTGACCCTTCAGAAGCCCCACTGTATGTGACCTACAGAGACCCCACCACGGGTACATGGCAAAGACCAGCAGAGGTTAAATATTTAGGCAAAAGTCACTTGTGTTTCCACCCCTACAGGTACCTTGTAGGTTCCCAGCAAGCGGACTCAGCCAGCACCTGCTCCACCGAATTTGAAAGCATAAGCTCAAGAGCAGAGACAGCCGTATTAAGTGCTCAACATGTTCAAAGATAGAAACTGCCGTATTAACTTCATCATAGGTTTCATTGTCATTTTAAACTTTGATTGTTTTGCCTTCCTGAACTTCGACCCTTGACAGAATGTCTGGGTTACCCTTGCGCGTCAGCTTAACACCACTTCCTTTTGTGCCAGTCTAGCGACACCTAAAGAAAAAAAAACAAAACAAAACAAAAAAAAAACCAACAAAAAAACCCCACCCAATCGCCTTTTATTACGTGTTTAGTTGGTGTACCAGCCTCTGAAGAGACGTGGCCAATGTTTCAAGCAGTAATGAACCACACACAAGTGCAATTTCACACCGAGAGTCTATGTTCCACCAAGGCCAGTCTAGTTTAGTGCTTAAGTGACTACGACACTTGGGTTAGTCGTCTGCCTGTTGGGCCCGATCCCCAAGAATTAAGCCTTGTAGACTCTCTAAATGCCACTTATTGTCTCTGGATGAGTAGCTTGTCTACTGATTGCACAGAAGTCATGGGGAGACAATGCGTTACTACCAATGTTTTCCCAATGGGCAATTTCAGCCAGTGGTGCAACTACACCCTCCGTGGTGCTACTAACCCATTGCCTGGGACACAGCTTCCTAGGAAATTACCATCAGGGTACTTTTTAATTTGCGGAGATCGGGCATGGTTAGGTATACCGTCCCATCCCGTTGGAGGGCCTTGCACCATTGGTCAACTGAGTTTAGCTATGCCTCACGCATACCTGAACAGTACCCATCGTGTGCGGTGGAAGCGAGGCCTGGCCCAAATACTAGCGCAGGGATGTGATGATGATGCTAACCTTTGGTCCAAATGGCAGGTGATTGTTACTTCTATCTCTTTGCCGGGAGCAGCTGCCGCTCGTGCACATCGGAACCTGGAGAAGTTGAGTTGTTGGGTGGTAAAGTATGCTAGTGATACCAGCAAGGTATTATCTGAATTAGCTGATGATTTATCTTCTGTACAACATGCAGTATTAGAAAATACAGCTGCTATTGATTTTTTGTTTTTAGCTCATGGCCATGGTTGTGAAGATTTTGATGGTATGTGTTGTATGAACTTGAGTGATCACTCTAAATCGATACATAAGTAGACACAACCGTTAGTAGAACATACTCAAAATATCAAGCAAGATGTAGTATTTTTTGGCATAGATGAATTAGTCAAATGGTTTGGCCTCACCGGATGGCCTCAAGGTTTATGTAAGACTGGTTTGTTCGTACTTTGTATTATATTGATAACTTTGATGTGTTTTAGTTGTATGTTAGCGATACTTAAGAAGTTATTTGCCAAAGCTGTTAATATTATGAAAAAGATAAAGGTTTTGTTGAAGAATGGTTTGCGGTACAAGGACATGGACCTCTATTAAGTACCAAAAGGTTGTGAATATTTACATAACAAGTATATTAAGAAATTACAAGATTAACAAAAAAAAAAAAAAAAAAAAAAAAAAGAGAGAGAAAGAGAAGAAGTGAAAAGAAGAAGAGAAAAGGAAAACAGAAAAAGAAAAAGAGGAAAAGAAAAAGAGAGAAGAAAAAGGACATAGCACATAGTAAAATTAATACATACTGCTTTTTAAAAAAGTAATAAAAAAAAAAAAAAAAAAAAAAAAGACTTCGTTTGCTATGAATGTAGTAACTGAATGTTGCAATCCTAAATTTAACACAATTCGGCAACTATGAAGGTCCTAGGACTCCATTATGCTATGAGACGGTGGGACCTGGAGACGCTTATAGGGGCCCCCTGACAAGATTTCATCGGATAAGCCTCTCCTATCCCTCTTTTGGCTCTCTGCACTAGTGGACGCCAGACCTTCCTAATATTGAACAGAGCTCTGTTAAAGAGTGTGTGAGTATGAATGATTGTATGAAACAGAGACATGTCATTAATGCGAAGTCGATTCTTACTTGATTAAGACAACGAAATCTGTTTGATAACTTGTTAACCAATTTGTTTGATCCATTAATTGAGTGGTTTGAATAGTTTTTAGATTATTTCAAAAGGGCATTACAACATTGAATGTATCAACCTGTTTGATTTATTAATTGAGTGGTTTGAGCAGTTTCTAGATTTTTTTAAAAGGGCATTGTATTACTGAATGTATCCTTAAGTTTTGCACGTTTTTGTTATTTGCACTATATTTGTTTGAAAATTAGCACTGCAAAAATTTTAAACCAAACATGGGCTTGTGCAAAAAGAAAAGGGGGGATATGTTGTGGAATGCTAGAGAGGTTTGGAGAATATTGGAGAATATTCCTGAATATTCTCGAAGAGATAGGAGGTGCGACCCCTTTACTATGCCGAACCCCATGTTTGGGAGGCCAATTAGATTGGCCCATACTCCGGTGCTACCTGCACCAGGGATTCGCTGTGCTACAGGTAAACACACCGGGTGTCCAATAAAAAGTTATGTTGGTGGCAGGGGTGTGATCACAGAAGCACTATATAAGCGAAAGTTGCTGCGCAATAAACCAGAAGTTCATTTATCAACCATATTGGTTGCACGCATTTTCTTTGCCTCTCCCGCACTGTGTAATCACACAGCTTTCACAGATTGCTTTGAACCTCTCATGCTGAGCAGTCCCAAGTTTTGGTAACTCTTGCTGCTCCTTGCAGGTGGTTTGACTGCTAAGATACAGGCTCCCCAAAACCCCTCAGGTCAAATGCTGTGCTGGATTTGGTCACTCCTAATCCTCTCTACTTTCAGAAGTCAACAAATTGTCAGAGCCCTGGCTGGTAACTGTGCCAAAATGTTCCTGCCAGAGATAATTCTTGGGATGTGTCTGAATGTTTCAGAGCTGATGATGAACTACCAAAAGCCAATACTGCACTCCATGAGAAGGGCATCAGAAGAAGAACTTCAGTCACAGGCAGCTTTTATAGTGGAGGTCTGGCTGCAAGTCCAGTTCAGCATTCAGCTCACCTGGGACATCCTGGCAAACATTTTGGCACTGAACAGGAATCTAAGTCCAGTAGAAAGCTTCAGAAGTTCAGCAATGAAGGCCATGCTGTCAAGAAACAGGGTTGCAGCCTATGAGGCATGGATAAGCATTTTGAAATCCTGTTCTCTACTACTGCGGGAGCGGCAAAGAAAATGCGTGCAACCAATATGGTTGATAAACGAACTTCTGCTTTATTGCGCAGCAACTTTTGCTTATATAGTGCTTCCGTGACCACACCCCAGCCACCAACATAACTTTTTATTGGACACCCGGTGTGTTTACCTGTAGCACAGCGAATCCCTGGTGCAGGTAGCACCGGAGTATGGGCCGATCTAATTGGCCTCCCAAACATGGGGTTGGGCATAGCAAAGGGGTCGTACCTCCTACCTCTTCGAGAATATTCAGGAATATTCTCCAACATTCTCCGAGCCTTCCTAACATTCCACAACATTTCCCCCCTTTTCTTTTTGCACAAGCCCATGTTTGGTTTAAAATTTTGCAGTGCTAATTTTCAAACAAATACAGTGCAAATAACAAAAACGTGCAAAACTTAAGAATACATTCAGTAATATAGTGCCTTTTTAAAACAATCTAGAAACTACTCAAACCACTTAATTAATGAATCAAATAGATTGATACATTCAATGTTATAATGCCCTTTTGAAATAATCTAAAAACTATTCAAACCACTCAATTAATGAATCAAACAAATTGGTTAACAAGTTATCAAACAGATTTCGTTGTCTTCATCAAGTAAGAATCGACTTCGCATTAATGACATGTCTCTGTTTCATACAATCATTCATACTCACACACTCTTTAACAGAGCTCTGTTCAATATTAGGAAGGTCTGGCGTCCACTAATGCAGAGAGCCAAAAGAAGGATAGGAGAGACTTATCCGACGAAATGTAGTCGGGGGGCCCCTATAAGCGTCTCCAGGTCCCACCGGCTCATAGCATAACGGAGTCCTAGGACCTTCATAGTTGCCGAATTGTGTTAAATTTAAGATTGCAACATTCAATCACCACACTCACAACGGGCGAAGTTTTTTGGGTTTTTTGTTTTTTGTTTTTTTTTTTGTTTTTGTTTGGTTTTTTTTGTTTTTGTTTGTTTTTTTTGTTTTTGTTTGTTTTTTGTTTTTGTTTTTTTTTTTTTGTTTTTTTTGTTTTTTTTTTTTTTTTAGAAAAGCAGTATGTATTAATCTTACTATGTACTATGTCCTTTTTCTTTTCTCTTTTTCTTTTTCTCTTTTTCTTTTTGATTGATCTTGTAACTTCTTAATATACTTTTTATGTAACTATTCACAACCTTTTAGTACTTAATAGAGGTCCATGTCCTTGTACCTCAAACCATTCTTCAACAAAACCTTTATCTTTTTCATAATATTAACAGCTTTGGCAAATAACTTCTTAAGTATTACTTACATACAACTAAAACACATTACAGTTATCAATATAATACAAAGTACGAGTAAACCAATCTTACATAAACCTTGAGGCCATCTGGTGAGGCCAAACCAATTGACTAATTCAACTATACCAAAAAATACTACATCTTGCTTGATATTTTGAGTATGTTCTACTAACTGTTGTATCTACTTATGTATCAATTTAGAGTGATCACTCAAGTTCATACCACACATACCATCAAAATCTTCATAACCATGGCCATGAGCTAAAAACAAAAATCAATAGCAGCTCTATTTTCTAATACTGCATGTTGTACAGAAGATAAATCATCAGCTAATTCAGATAATACCTTGCTGGTATCACTAGCATACTTTACCACCCAACAACTCAACTTCTTCCGGTTCCGATGTGCACGAGCGGCAGCTGCTCCCGGCAAAAAATAGAAATAACAATCACCTGTCATTTGGACCAAAGGTTAACATCATCATCACATCCCTGCGCTAGTATTTGGGCCAGGCCTTGCTTCCACCGCACACAATGGGTACTGTTCGGGTGTGCGTGAGGCATAGCTAAGCTCAGTTGACCAACGGTGCAAGGCCCTCCAACGGGACGGGATGGTATACCTAACCATGCCCAATCTCCGCAAATTAAAAAGTACCCTGATGGTAATTTCCTAGGAAGCTGTGTCCCAGGCGATGGGTTAGTAGCACCACAGAGGGTGTAGTTGCACCACTGGCTGAAATTGCCCATTGGGAAAACATTGGTAGTAGCGCATTGTCTCCTCATGACTTCTGTGCAATCAGTGGACAAGCTACTCATCCAGACACAATAAGTGGCATTTAGAGAGTCTATAAGGCACAATTCTTGGGGATTGGGCCCAGCGGGCAGACCACTAACCCAAGTGTCGTAGTCACTTAAGCACGCAACTAGACTGGCCTTGGTGGAACATAGACTCTCGATGTGAAATTGCACTTGTGTGTGGTTCATTAGTGCTTGAAACATTGGCCACGTCTCTTCAGAGGCTGGTACACCAACCAAATATGTAACAAAGGGCGATTGGGGTGGGGTTTTTCTTGGGGTGGGTTTTTTTTTTTTTTTTTTTTTTTTTTTTTTTTTTTTTTTTGGTGGGTTGGTTGGTTGGTTGGTTGGTGTCATAGACTGGCACAAAAGGAAGTGGTGTTAAGCTGACGCACAAGGGTAACCCAGACATTCTGTCAAGGGTCGAAGTTCATGAAGGCAAAACAAAGTTTAAAATGACAATGAAACCTATGATGAAGTCAACACGGCAGTTTCTATCTTTGAACATGTTGAGCACTTAATACAGCTGTCTCTGCTCTTGAACTTATGCTTTCAAATTTGGCGGAGCAGGTGCTGGCTGAGTCCGCTTGCTGGGAACCTACAAGGTACCTGTAAGGGTGGAAACACACGTGACTTTTGCCTGAATATATAACCTCTGCTGGTCTTTGCCATATACCCGTGGTGGGGTCTCTGTAGGTCACTGTAGGGGCTTCTGAAGAGTCCGCTTGTTGGGCTATCTTTTGGTCCCTGAATATACACAGATAATTCAAGACAAATAGAGTCTTTGAATAATCGCTCCTGTGGGTCTTGTAAATCTGTGAATTTCGTCAGGTAGTCTTTTAATGTTTGATTTGCCCTCTCTACTATAACTTGACCTGTTGGCGAGTGGGGAATGCCTGTAATGTGCCTGATTCCCCACTTTTGAGAAAATCAAGCTAACTTGTCGCTAGTATATGCCGGTTTACTATCAGTCTTTATCTGCTCTGACACACCCATGACAGCGAAACAAAGGATGAGATGTCGCATCACTTGCAACTCTTTCTCACCAGACTGAGCTGTAGCCCAAATAAAAATGACTATAAGTATCAACAGTAACATGAACATGTTTAAGCCTTCCAAATTCTGGTACATGAGTGACATCCACTTGCCATCTTTCATTTGGACCAAGATCTCGGGGATTAACTCTGAGGCCGAGACCAAGTCCCTTTTGGTTACACTGTGGGCAGGCTTTTACAATGCCTCTGGCCTCATCCATGGAAATCTGGAAGTGACGATGGAGTCCTCTGGCGTTCTGGTGAAAGGTAGCATGCGCATTCCTTGCCTTAGTAAATTCGTCCATGGGTACAGATAGCGAAACCAATCTGTCTGTTCGGGCATTGCCTTCTCCTAGGCCGTCAGACCATTGGTGACTCCGAATATGAATGATAGCATAAGGTTGATCTCTCTGTTGTATGGCAGTCCGCAGCTGACGAAATAAGTCATTTAATTGCCAGTTTGCGACGTCTTTGAGATATGCGTCCTCAATTCGCTGTACAACTCCCACAGCATATAGGGAGTCTGAGACAACATTAAGGCGCACATTCAACCAACGTGAAAAGGCGTAAACAATGGCTGCCAACTCTAGAGTCTGTAGGGTATCGTCCTCTTGTGAGGACAGGAGTTCATGGCACCATTGCTCCTTATCTTGCCAAGTCACTGCGGCTGGTTGTGAACGTTTTCCTGCATTGGTAAAAACCGTTAGTGCATTTTGAAGGGGTTCCTCAGATCGTTTTGGAACAGGAATCCATTCATGCAGGGACATCCACTTTAACACAGTAGATCGCAACGGAGAGAGATCAATGGCTTGCGGTGCTTCTAGGAGACTTGACTGTAGGTCTGGAGAGTGCTGCAAATACCAGTCCAACTCTCCTTGCTTCATTGGAAGATAAATTGTGCTAGGTTCCTCTCCAGTAATTTGTATAATACGGGTTCGGCCTTTACAAATTAGAAGGGCCAATACCTCAATCTTTGTTTGGATTGTAGTTTTTGGCTGTAGTGGTCCGAAGATCCATTCTAAGACACGGGTATCAGCAGACCTAGTCTCCCCCTTTTTCTTTTTGGACTGCGTGAGAGCTCCGAGTAAATGTTGTTTACCCGTAAGGATGGTTAAGTCTATGGGTAAGTCTACATCATGGCGATCCACGGAGCACTGAGGTATTGTCAGGCCAATTTCAGTTATGGCCTGTTGCTGAGCTGCCAAAAGAGTAACAGGGGAGGCAGGATCGGTGCCTTTAAGAAATGGTCGTAACGGTTCTAGGTGATCGTTTGTTATACCGATCACAGGGCGTAACCATTGAACATCACCTAGGAATCGTACATCATGTAAGGTATTAAGAGTCAAATGGAGAGCAGCTTTCTGAGGTCTAACTTGTGACTCAGTAATATGCCATCCTAGGTACTTCCATGGTGGTGTACGCTGTATCTTTTCAGGTGCTATTTGAAGTCCCTGGTGACTCAGTTGTTGTGTTAAGAAGTGTTCTTGCTGCTCGGTAAATGGGTCTTGTTGTGCTATCAGGATGTCATCCATGTAGTGATAAATCAAGGCGTCTGGCCATGCTTGCCGTACCGGCAGTAGTGCTGCATCTACAAACAGTTGACACAAAGTTGGGCTGTTTTTCATGCCCTGTGGGAGCACTGCGCACTCAAATTGTGAAGCAGGGGCTTCTCTGTTAAGGGCTGGGAGTGTAAATGCAAATTGCTTTGTGTCTTGTGGGTGTATGTGTATGATGAAGAAGCAGTCTTTTAGGTCTACTATAAGTAGATGCCAATGCTCTGGAAGCATCGCGGGGTTAGGCATTCCGGGCTGAAAAGCTCCCATTGCTTCCATCTGGGAATTAACTGCACGTAAATCATGTAGTAAACGGTACCTGTCAGACTTCTTTTTAATTACAAAGATTGGAGTATTCCAGGGGCTAGTTGATGGTTGTATGTGCCCTTGCTCTAGCTGTTCTTGTACTAAGATGTGTGCTTGTCTGAGGCTTTCTCGCTTCAGCGGCCACTGCTCGATCCATATTGGCTGTGATGATAACCATGTCAATGGGATCGGGAAAGCCCAAGGAGTGACTGCCAATAAAAACGATCTCTCGTGATCAGGCGTGCTCCAATCTGGCTTAGTATGTCTCGACCAACAAGGGCCTGTACGTTTGTGGGCATGATGGTGATGAATCGAAGAGACGGCTGCTGCATCAGTTAATTGTCGTGTCAGGACTAGCTGGGCAATTCGAGTTCCTTTTAGAATTACCATAGGTGGTGTCCAAATCATAGCTACGATACAAATTTTTCTAGTATAGTCAGTGTCTATTGCTCCTGGCAAGACAAACAAACTCTTAAGTCCGGCAGACGACTGTCCTAATAAAAGGGGTCCGCATGGTTTTTCTTGACATTTCACTGGATTGGTGATACCCGTAGGGATCTTTTGGGGCTTGATGTCACTGCGAGTCACATCTACTGCGGTTGCCAGGTCCAGACCAAGGCTTCCACTGGTTGCTGGTTGAAGGGAGGTGGGTGGCTGGAATTGTTGAAGGGAAGTGGAAATTGGCTGGTTGTCGAAGGGAGGTAGGGATGGCTGGTTGCTGAAAGGAAGTGCGGGTGGATGATTGCTGGAGGTAGGTGGGGGTAGCTGATTGTTGGAAGGGAGTGGAAGTGCCTGGTTGCTGGAGGGGAGTGGAAGTGGCTGGTTGCTGTTGTTTGAAAGGGTCCACACTAGAGCCGCAGTTGGGGTCTTTGTGCCGTGGCTCCTCACGCTCCTCGATCCATTTCCCTGGTATCTGCAGACTTCGGTAGCATAAGTGTTCGTATTACAGTATTGACACCAGACTGTGGCTTTGTGACAATGCCTTCGAAGATGTCCAGTGTGTCCCCAGCGAAAACATTTGTCGGTTGATCGTTGCGGCTGTCTGGCGTCGGCAGGACGTAACGGGGCTAAGGCTGCTAAGGCTTGGTGCTGGATTGCAAGAGCTTGCTGGTGTGCTTGCTGTTGGGCTAAAAAGGCTTGTTGTTGGGCTACAAGAGCTTGCTGCTGGGCTTGCACCATACCTTTCCCTACATCTTTTATTGCCTCAATTAGCATTGCCTGAGTCCCTACTGGTACTCTAGATAACTGTTCCAGCATCTCCTCAATTGATGCTTCTGATGGCATGGAGGAAATTATATTTTTCGTGGGAGTATTGCTATTGTCTAGGATACACTGACGGAGCAATGTAGTTTTCATTTGATCTGGTACACAAGTCTGGTTGATGGCATCAGTGAGTTTATCTACAAACTGTGAGAATGGCTCATCTGTGCCTTGCTTAATTGACATATGAGATGGGACGACTGATGTAGTTCTAACTTTACTTATAGCTTCTCTCACAAATCTCATAAACTCTCTTATTATATGTAGGCCTAACCTTGCTTTTGCCTCAAAATTAGCATATAGTCCACAACCCATAAATTGATTTATTATTATCCCATACAGGGGGTCATTTTGTTCTCTAGAAATGTTTACAAATCTGTGACATAATGTTTGCCAGTGGGCTCGCCATAGCAGTAAAGGTGATTGAGTCATGATCATTCTCATAATTCCTTTTATATCCTCTAGGAGCAACAGTCCTGAGCCCCAGATATAACTTATCATTTACTTAACTAGTTCACCATGCAACTCGCATTCATTTATGGTAGTTCTTAATTGTGTTAGCAATTTCTAATTTAAAGAGTGATACTGCAACTCCACATTTCCGTGATTAGCTTTTGTATATATGATCGGGAAAACTTGTGGCAGGGTATCTAAAACTGAGGAAAAATCATAATCTTTATTATTAAGGGCTTGCTCATGCATTTGTGATCAATTAATCGTTAAGGTGCGGTAGTGCCGTGCAGCAGGCTTTTATTTCTGAAAAGCGGCTGCTTGCGGCGGGGGAGGGAGGGGGGGGGGGGGGAGGAGGGAGGAGGAAGGAGGGAGGGGGGGGGGAGGGGGGGCTGTCTCGGAGGAGGGAGAGGGGAGGGAGGAGGAGGGGTGCTGCGGGCCGGGAACGTCCCCGTCGGATGATGTACGGCGTAGGGGTGGGGCCGAGGGCGGGGCCCAATGGAGGTCGGGACCAGCCCTGGAGCCACCCTCGCCGGATGACACGGGACATAGGGTTTCCGGACTCTGATTCAGTCCGCTTCCGGCTCTGCAAGTGGTCACTTCCGTCCCGTCCGCACATCCCGAGCCACATGGCTCAAGATGGCCGGCACAGGCCACATCAGGGGGAGGGGGGGAGGGGGGGGGGGGGGCAGCGAGTTGCGTCGGAACTTCACTGGAAATTTTGAGCAAGCTGTACAACTATTTCGTCTCCCGTTGGGGGACAGGGATCGTAATCAACTCCTAATTGATGCAAATCTGGTATCGGCTGCCCTTTTAAGGTTGCCGAAGCTACAGCGGCGATTTTCTTCTCTGTCTGATAACGGTGCAAGCAAGTAATCATTGTATGCTACGGTTTCATTAAGTTACGAGCTGTCTTATCCTCTTCTATTACCTTATACCACAAAATATCTCCTAAGCTTTTCTATTCTTTCTCATCAAATAAGTTAGCAGGGTCAGTAAAAAAAAACTGATATGTGCGGCCGCCGGATCTTTTCTAAAATCCACATCTTTTATGGCACGTTTCTATAAGAAACTAATAAAAAAGGTCTAGAATAAAATAGAAATATAAAAAGTCTAGGGCTACTTCGTTCTCTATTTTCTGCGCGCTTAACTATCCCTTTATTATTTTGGTGCAGCCTTAATCCGAGGCTTTTATGGGCTTTTTACAACTTTTTATAACTAAGAACCGGTAGCCCTTCCCCAGCAGCAAACAAACTCGTTCATTTTTCTTTAAGTTGCGAATCACCTCTCTACGCCTGCGTCGAGAGGAATTTATTGCCATCCGAAACGTTGCTTTTTCGGTGCTTTCTTGGAGCCCCGTTCCCAGCCAAGTTTTTTTTGATTTCAGCGGTTTTACCTGCCGAGCTGCGATTGGTGCTATCGATGGTTCGGTCCTCCACCAGGCGTCCCTAGTGAAGATCGGTCTTCCACAGGATTTGCCTGTTGATTTCGAAACTTTTCAGACTTTTTCAAGGCTCTTCAGACTTTCTGATTGTTCAGGGCCTGTAGCACGGTTCGGGCGCCAGTTGCGGGAGCGGCAAAGAAAATGCGTGCAACCAATATGGTTGATAAACGAACTTCTGCTTTATTGCGCAGCAACTTTTGCTTATATAGTGCTTCCGTGACCACACCCCAGCCACCAACATAACTTTTTATTGGACACCCGGTGTGTTTACCTGTAGCACAGCGAATCCCTGGTGCAGGTAGCACCGGAGTATGGGCCGATCTAATTGGCCTCCCAAACATGGGGTTGGGCATAGCAAAGGGGTCGTACCTCCTACCTCTTCGAGAATATTCAGGAATATTCTCCAACATACTACTGCTGAAGAGAATCCATGAGCCTCACCCAAAAGGTTCCTGCAGATTCTAAGATCATAATCCTTGGTGACTTCAACACCAGAGTAGGAAAGAACTATGAAGCCTGGAAAGGAGTCCTGGGCAAGCATGGTGTTGGAAACTGTAATGACAATGGACGTCTCCTGCTGGAATTTTGTGCTGAGCAGCAGCTCACCATCACCAACACTCTCTTCCAGCAGAAAGACAGCCTGAAGACAACCTGGAAGCATCCTGGATCCAAGCACTGACACCTCACTGACTGTGTCTTAGTGTGCCAGAGAAATGTTGGCGATGTCCATCATAGCTGAGCGATGCCTGGTGCAGAATGTCCTACAGACCACTGCCGTGTGCCATGCAAACTTACCCTCTGCTCGAAGCCCAAACCTAAGAGGGGTGGCATCCCAGGGAGGAGGCTCAAAGTGAACCATCTTCAAAAAGGTACAGTGAGAAACAGCTTCCAGGTAAACCTTCAAGCTGGACTTTTAGATCATCCCATAGATCCCTCTCCTGAAGTGCTTTGGCAACACAGTTAAAAGAGCATCCTGCAGTCCTCTGAAGAATCCCCAGGGTTCTCCTCAAAGAAAAACAAAGATTGCTGTGATGAAAACACCCAAGAGATCCAAGGTTTAATGCAGTGAGCTCCAACAGAAACTTGGAGACATCCACAAAAAGTGGTGGATCAGCCTGGCAGAAAAGACGGAACTCTGCGCAGTTACGGGTGACCACAGAGTGCTCTACAAAGCAGGGTATGGATTGTGATGTGTAACAATATTTAAATTTGTTCTTTGTGTCTGTGCTAAGGCTAATTAAGTGGTCAGAAGACTGGCTGGAATCTCAGTTAAACTGTTGTTCTGCAAATTCTACCAGTCCCAGGCAGAGCAAAGGTTTAAAAGTTGCCATACCCATTTTGTTAATCTTTACTTTCTGGAAAACAGGAACTAGTCCTGTTGAGTAATTAGACACTGGTGTGCTGTTTGTCTGTGAATAGTGATGTGCACAGTGCTTTAAAATTCCATATCTTTCTTCCTCTCAACCCAAGAGTGTTTGAGTGAATACCTGCATGTGTCAGATAACCACCTTATTCTTTATTTTACAGTTTCTTTAGGAGGGAAGAGGGGGAAGAACTCCAGCAGTGCTGTCAATGGTTTTCCCCTGTAAATCACTTTGTATTCCTTGTGCCAAAATACCAGGTTCCTTTGGGAGATGGTAGTTGGGTGGGTGGCTGGATGAATGGAGGGCCTGTCCAGATTTGTGAAAGCAAATGTGTCAGCAGGGAGGCAATTGTTACTCTATTTGAACTTGGTAAGAAAACAGACAAGAGATATGTTTCAATATAAACCTCAAGTGTTTGTCAGAAGAGCTTTCAGATACATGTATTCATTTAATTCTGTTTGTTTAATAGGGTAACAGACCCAAGAACCATCTAATACAAAGTCCCACCTTTAGTTCACCAGAATAATATCTGCAGTCAAACTGTGGTTCTTGCATCACAAGAGATTGCTTTGAGTTTTGTTAAAAAAATACATGATTCAGGGTATGCTGGTGTGGTGTTGAAGATGAATAATACTTGAGTGTTACGATCTGAGTTATTATTTATATTTTGTTTGCGAGGAAAATTCAGCCACTACTCATAGACGACGCGTGAATTTACAAAAATAACCAGGCTTTATGATTTAAACAAGTTAAAAGGATTTATTTAGGATTTATACAATTAGTTACTTAGGAGAGAAGAGTCGTTAAGAAGAGAAAAGAAGGAGGGTAATTAAGATGTTATCACCGTCCGCTGGCCCTGGCCTCTGGCTGTAGTCGGGTGCGTAGCGTCTTGTCGCTCCTGCCGCTTCTCTGTCCCGTAGCTGAAGCCGAAGTGCCGAGAGAGGGGGGGTCTAGAAGAAAGCCGCCTCGCCGCTTTCCGCTTGGGCCTTTGTTGGGGAATGTTAGAGAGGTTTGGAGAATGTTGGAGAATATTCCTGAATATTCTCGAAGAGATAGGAGGTACGACCCCTTTGCTATGCCCAACTCCATGTTTGGGGGGCCAATTAGATCGGCCCATACTCCGGTGCTACCTGCACCAGGGATTCGCTGTGCTACAGGTAAACACACCGGGTGTCCAATAAAAAGTTATGTTGGTGGCTGGGGTGTGGTCACGGAAGCACTATATAAGCAAAAGTTGCTGCGCAATAAACCAGAAGTCCGTTTATCAACCATATTGGTTGCACGCATTTTCTTTGCCGCTCCCGCAGGCCTTCAGAGCTGCTTGCCCCCTTTTTGCGCCGAGCTGGCTGGAGTTTGTAGTCACAGGAGCTGGCTTCCACGTGTCCTTCTGAGCTGCTGGCTCCTCTGAGCTGCTGGCTGCTTTTCGGTTCTTTTTGGGCGATTTTTATACAGGAAAAGAAAAGGGGTCCCTTTTTTGCATAAGTCCCTGATATATACAGATTTCCAGACTTCCCGGAGATGAGTCATCCTTATCTTTTAGTCTTTTTGGGTGTCCTGCTACCTTCATTGTCTCCATCATGCACCAGGAGACGACCTGATAAGCATTCTTATCTTTTAGGTGTCTGTCAGGCATATGGTGAGGTAAACATATGTTAATTGACAAAATGTTGCAACATAGCAGGGAGAAAGAAAAAAAAAAGATTGATTCAAGAGACATATTTTTGTATTTTTAAAGTGTTTACATCATTGAGCCTTTCTTCTGTATTAGAAAACAGAAATCCTCCTGAGGGGCTGCTGATAATTTGGAGGTGCTCAACTGCTGACTGCTGGTGATAGGCAAAGTTTTCCTACCTACTGAATTCAAGACAGGTATAACTGTATAAGCAATAAGTTAAATTAAAGGCATAGTTCATGCTTTTTATAACCTTTTTCATGCTCATGTAACCATTTCATCAGGGCAGTTTCAGAGAGCTGCAGCAGGAGCTTGCTGAAGCTCTTAAAAAGCTGTCTGGGACAGAATCTTCACTGGAAGTTGCTATGAGGCATTGCAGCAACCTGGAGGAAGCCAACTTGGGCATGGAAAAGGAATTGGGAGAGGCTAAATCCAAGGTACATAAAGTTGTCCCAGAATTCCAGAACAAACTGCATTCACAGATTATTTTGAAGGTCTCATGCTGAGCAGTCCCAAGTGTTGGTAACTCTCTCCTCCTTGCAGGTGGTTTGACTGCTAATATATAGGCTCTCCAAAACCCCTCAGGTCAAATGCTGTTCTGGGTTTGGTCACTCCTAATCCCCTCTACTGTTCCTGCCAGAGATAATTCTTTGTATGTGTCTGAATGTTTCAGAATTGATTGGAAAAAAGGAAATGCCAACAGAAAGCTTTGTGGAAGGTGGCAGAACACACTTCCCATCAGTGGAGGTCTGGCTGTCAGTCCATTTCATGATTCAGCACACCTAGGACATCCTGGCACCCGTCTGGCTCTGAACAGAAGTCTGAGTTGAGTAGGAAGCTTCCCAAGTCCACCCGTAGGAGCAGAATCATTGATGAACAGAGATTTGCTCCTGTTAATGCAGCCAAGGTAAACATTTTTAAATCCTGTCCTCAGCTACTACTGAAGAACATCTGTAAGGAAGGTTGTGCTTTTTAGTCTAAAGTTACAACTCATTTGTAGTTCCAGACCTCATGGTGTAATACACCAAAAAAACTCCTCCTCATCCAAACAATACACAGCTACATGTGGTAGGGGTGATGAGTTTTGTTTTTGAGGGCTGTACTATTTTCCAAGAGTGCTCAGAGACCAAAGAAAATACTGAACTCTGGATCATGAACTGTGTAACTGTTAATGTGAAGTCATCTTTCACTGGAGTTAATCCTCAATCACAAACATAAAAGGAGCCCTACACAGATTTTCATAGACTTCAGCCATCACTTCTCTTCCCGTGTCCAGTGATTGCCTTCAGCACTAACCCATAACACACACCCTATGCTGTCAGTTCTTGGTCTTTGCTGTCCCTTACTCATTGCTTGTGTTTCTAGCTCCTCTGTTGCAGTCTTTTTATTTGAATAGGGAAGAAGAGGCTAATCAGTGACAAAAGATATCCTTTCTTTAGGGAAAGATCACTCAGTAGTGTTCAGGCAATCGTCAGGGGAGTTCAATGTTTGTCATCCATGGCATCAAACATGTTCTGTGATGTGAGGCCGGATGTCCCAGGAGGAATTGCACCTATTTTGTAATGATTACTCCAGAGTCACAGCTTTGCAGTGACTGGTGCTGTTTCAAAGCAGGAAGCCCCTGAGACCATTTCCTTCTGTTGCTGTCTGCTTTTAATTACAGAGAGTGTTCAGCTCTGGCTTCGTGGCCGTAATGTTCTGACAGTGACCTCTTTGCCCCTCTCTCCTGTAAAAGTAACACCAGGAGTCTTGTCTCTTTTCTCCCCAGACACTGATGAACTTTAAACTACATATTTGGGAGCTTATTCCATACCTTGTGATGGATCAGAAGAGATGGAAATGTTTCTGTCAGTCTGAATAAATGTTCTTAGTCTGTTGGATTGATGACAGCCCTGTTGCCCTTCCCTGGTGGTTTTTTGATGCGTAGTCCTCTCCCTCTCCCCGTTCCCTTTTCCTTCCTCTCCCATTCCCTTCCCTCCCCCTTCCCCTTTCCCTCTTCCTCTCTTTTCTCTCCCTCTCCCTCCCTCTCCCCTTTCTTCCCCTTCCTTCTCCCTCTCCTCTCCTGCATAGTCCTCTCCCTCTCTCCTTTCCTCCTTTCCTCCTTTCCCCCCTTTCCCCCCTTTCCCCCCTTTCCCTCTTTTCCTCTTTGCCTCTTCCCCCTTTCTTTTTTCTGCTTCCCCTTTCTGCTTCCCCTCTCTGCTTCCTATTCTCCTTCCCCATTCTCCTTCCCCTTTCTCCTTCCCCTTTTCCCTCCCTCTTTCCTCTTTCCTCTTTCTCCTTCCCCTCCAATTCCCCGTCTCCAATTCCCCGTCTCCCATTCCCCGTCTCCCATTCCCCCTCTCCCATTCCCCCTCTCCCCTTACCCTCCCCTTACCATCCCCTTACCTTCCCCTTACGCTCCCCTTACCCTCCCCTTTCCCCTCCCCTTTCCCCTCCCCTTTCCCCTTCGCTTTTCCCCTCCCCTTTCCTATTGCCTTTCACCTCCCTTCCCTTTCCTTTTCTTCCCTCCCCTGCCCTCCCCACCCTCTCCTTTTTTGTAATTTTTGTAAATAAATTGATTTGGATTTTGGTTTTTAATATTTCATCAGTCTCTGACCCTTATTTCTTGGTGCTACCAAAGGTGCTCCTCTTTACCCTTTTTCATTTTTTGCACACCTGGTTTATGAAATGGAACAGAAAAACCCTCATATTTCTGAAGCAAAAACCATAGCTTGCTTTTGAAGAGTGCACAAATGACCTTGGAAGTAGAAAGACTTCTCCAGAAATCACTTGGGCACGAGCAATGTGCTCATGTCCTTTGCTGCGTGTCTGGCATGGCTCAGTTTTGAGTGCCAGAGCTCAGCTCCAGTCCCATGTTGTGAGCCAGAGGGTTCATTTTCCTAAGGAAAGCACATGGACAGTGTATTTCTTCACAGTGCTTTCTGATGCCACTCACGTTTCAGACCCTCATTCTAAAAGAGGCTTCATGGCAGCTCTGCTCTAGAGCTGTCACATGTGGCTCCACACCGAGCCCTCTGATCTGCTCCCTTTCCTTCAGACACAACTCACAGCAGCAAACACTCATCTTACCATCTCACTTTGGGGATCCAGTCAAAACTTGTGCTGCCTCTGCACAGACTGACTTCTGCAGCCTGACCAGCACATGACAGACACATCCTGCAGAGGGTGACAGTACTTTCCTATTAGTCACACAGAAAGAGGAATTTTGATATCCCCAGAGAGAGCAGCTCTTCAAGAAACAGGCAGTAAGATCTAAGGGAAAGACAGCTTTGCCATGAAACTCTCTTATGGAGAAAAGAATTCACTCCTGAATACTCTTGGTGGAAGCATTGGGTCCCTGCAGAGAAATCTCTGGGGGAGTCCTGTTCCCAGCGGGTCCCACAGCCAAGCAGAGAGCATCCATCCCTTGGTGATCAGCAGTTGGAACAAAGGACCTCATCAACAGGTTTTCCAGTCTATTTGCTAGTTTGTGTTTCCTGTATCTATGGTATATCTCTTTATGTCACACCATACCACACTGTCAATCATTCTGAAGTTAAGAGGATATCATTTTATTTCTGCAGACCTCTGCTTAGTGAGAGGTACAGCTAAAAACCAAGCCAGGTGTGTCCTGGTTTGGGCCAGGATAAAGGTAATTTTCTGTCTTGTACTTTTGCTTTCTTTGCAGCTGCTGCCCAAAGACACTGCTGCTGTTCAGAAAGCCAACACTGCTGCTGCTCTTGCTGCAGACACCACAGCCTCTCCCCCTCAGCACACACAGATACTTGTTGACTCTGGGACTGGGAGAAAAGGAAAACCATGGAAATGAGAAATGAGCCTGTTCCAGGCAGGTGAAGGACAAAGAGGGGATTGCTGAAGCAGAGTGGGCAGGGGACAGAAAAGCATGGGGTGCACCTGGCCTTTAGCAAGCCCTTTGCCATGCTCTGCCATTGTCCTGTTGTAGCCAGACTGGTGATGTGTGGATTGAAGGGGTGGGTGATGGGGTGGGTGGGAAGTTCACGAGATGATGAGGTGCCATCAGGGATCCAAAGTCCCCCTGGAAAGCAGTGACGATGCCTCAGTGTCCAGAACTTGTTCCAACACTGTTTCCTGTCTTTATAATCCCTATGTGGGGTGGGACAAAAGGCACTTTCAGCCCCTTAGTGGATGAAGCCACGCTGGGGAATCCCTTGAGCAACCTCATCTGGTTCATCCTGCCTTGAGCAGGGCACTCAGACAAGGAGATGCTCAGGGGTCTCTTCCAGCCTGAGGTATTCTGTGATTCAGAATGATCTGTAGGATGATGGAGCAGGAGGAGCACGGGAAGCTCATCCTGGAGCAGCTCCAAGAGACACTACTGCTGAGTGAGGCTGATGCTGTGGATGGGATTAAGAAGGGAGTTCCATGGGGACAGGGGCAGGGTTGGCTTCAGTTGAGTGGGATCATGGAATCATGGAACAGGTTGGGTTGGAACTAGATGATCTTTAACCCTTCCAACCCAACCCATTCCAGGATTCCATTGTTCTGTGACACAGTCCCAGCCAGTTCCAGACCTGGGCATCTCCACAGCCACCACCAGGGCTTTGTGATGCAGGGTCTGGTGTCTGGACACCATTGTCATGGGGGTCTCCATGGTGACCCTGGGGGTATATAAGGGGTGTGGAGACCTGGGGTGCCCATATCTGGGAGAGCACCTCCCTCAGGAGTCAGCAGCTGCCCTGGGTGACCATGGAATGTCTGTGGCAGAAAATGCCCAAGATGTCCATGGAGAAGGAGGTGGAAGCCTGCTCCCAGCCCTCCACAAGACCCCAAGGTCAGTGAATGAAGGAAGGGCCAGAACAGAAGTTCCCCTAAAGGCTGTGGGGAGAGGGCAGCTGTCCCCTGCAACCCATGGAGGAGCACGGAGGGGCCGATGTGGATCTGCAGCTCATGGAGGAGCACCCTGTATCAGGGTGACATCAGTTATTAACTGAAACGTGAGCATGGCTGGGGCAAGGGGCAGGAAGGTGAGATGGCTTTTGTCTCTGTGTCTAGATTTCCTTCTTTTCCTTTTCAGCAGTGCTGTTCCATGCCAGCTGTGCAGTTGAGTTTCCAGCCCCTCAGTCTCTCTCCCTTCTCTCTCCTTTCCCCAGAGGGGAAGGTGTCTCTGTTCCAGCACTGCTCTCCCCTCGGGGACTGCTCTCAGCTGTCCCTCTCCTCTGCCCTGCAGCTCTCAGAGCGGTTCCTTTCCCCTGCTTGAAGATGTTGATGGCAGAGGCACTGTGGCCGCTGTGAGAGCTGTGTTTGGATTGTGTATGCTTGAAATGCTCGAGTAGCACAGCTGGCAAAAGGTCTGGTGTTTGAGGAGCTGATTCTGAGGCTTTTCTCCCCAAACCCCTCTGGTTCTTTTCAGGCGGAGTTTCTGGTGGCCGCTCAGTCCTGCTGCCATGGAGCCTGGGAAGCGCGGTGCAAGGGTGTTTCTGCCTGTCTGTAGACTCCAGGAGCTGGCACAGCTCTTCAGAGGAGCATTACTACTCCTTGCCTGTCAGGAGAGATGCTTCATGAGCTGTCCTGCAACCTCTGTGACACCATGGGTCATGAGATAGGATGCCTCCAGCAGCCTGCAGTCAGGCTTCTGTCAGTTGTCTTATGATTCAAAAACCAATCCCCACCCAGAGCAGAGATATTTGGGTTTTTAAGATTGTCCTGGTTTGGGCCAGGATAAAGGTGATTTTTCTGTTTCTTGTGGATGGTTGAACTTGCTGAGGTTGACAGCAAGTTTCTCAAATGGAGTATTCCATCCCATGTGTGTCATCCTCGGTATGGAGTTGGGGGATCACGAGGACCGAGCCACACCCTTACCAGCTGATCGGCCTCACCTGAGATCATCAGCAGAAGTGCTGGGTACCACCCCCCTTAACAGCTAATTGGTCTCACCTGTGGCACTATAAAAGACCAGCAGAAGCTCCTGGCTGCCTCCCTGGCTGGCTGCTTGTGGCCCTGCTTGCTGCCCTGCCTGGTTGCTTCCCTGGCTGCCTCCCTGGCTGCCCTGCCTGCTGTCCGGTTGCCTGCTGTCCGGTTGCCTGCTGTCCGGTTGCCTGCTGTCCGGTTGCCTGCTGTCCGGTTGCCTGCCTGCCTGCCTGCCTTCACCCGGCATCTTGGAAGGATCCCATCCAGTCCGTTTGCCCGCCTGCTGCCCTGCCTGCTGCCCAGTTGCTTGCCTGCCTGCCTTCACCCGGCTTGCGTGAGAATTGTTGGGGGAAAAGGGGGAAGGACTTTGATATTCATTCTCCTGTATATTTATATATATATATATATATATATATATATCATTATTCTTTTTTTTTCCTATTTACTATTATTGTTTCATTGAAGTTGATTGGTTTAGCCTCCAACCCATAAGTCTCTCTCCCTTATTCTCTCTCCTTTCTTATCAAGGAGGAAAGAGAGATTAATAGAGAGCATCTGTCACCCGGTTTAATCGCTGGGCCAGTGTTAAACCTTGACAGATTTATTGGCGCCCAACGTGGGGCCCGAGCTAATTGGCTCAAGTCCAATTTAAATTTTTACTAATTTGCCTGAATAGTTTGAGTTCCAACTCCAGCAGAAAGAATGGCATTGCTGAGCTGGAATCAGATCTTGTTCCTTGGAAATTTCACAGGGTTGGAGATTAAACCAATCATTCCGTACCTTTGGTATTTAGGGTATGCAATCTGTCTTTTTGCAGCTGGAATTGCTGTTACTTTGTGGTTTGTTTTTCGTAAGAGCTGCTTAAGAACCATTGTTGCGATATGGTCCTCAATACTGATATATATAATGGTGCATGGTGTAGTAGTGTTTCATACAGAGATACAAAATTTGATTGGTAATTACACTCCCAGTTTTAATTTGGGAAATTATACCATTCCATTGTATTTTGGGCTGACTCCCCCAGATTTTAGTAACAATAGCATTTCATTTCTCAATCTTCTGGTGGGTGTTGTTAATTTTTCTCATATAGTGGTGAGGAGAAACACAAAAACCACAATAATGAGACTGAGCATGCCTTTTCGGAGGCCGAGAGTTGCTGTTCGGAGAGTGAGAGCTGCTCCTCGTGCAGAGAGTACCCCTGCTCCTGCTTCTGCAGCTGCCTCTCGCCCCCCCTCACACAAGGGCACAACTCAGATAAGGCCGGCCAGCATTGCCAGTGTTTCTGCTACAGCTGCAGCTCCTGTCTCTACCCCCACGGACACTGCTGCTGCTCAGAAAACGAGCCCTGCTGCTGCTACTGCTGCCGATACCACAGCCTCTCCCCCTCAGCCCACACAGCTACTTGTTGCCCCTGCAACTAGGAGGAAAGTAAAACAATGGAAATCAGAAACGAGCCTTCACCCCTCCAAGTCTGAAGGAGACGACCAAGTGATAGAGGAGATAGAGGATACTGCCTCTCCTCGCAGAGCAGCTAGAAGAGACTCTAAAGCAGAGTCATCTGAGGAGGACTCGGACTCAGAATCTGCTCAGTCCTATTCCATGAGAGACTTGCGTACTCTGAGAAAAGACTACAGCCGTTTTTCAGGTGAACCACTTCTCTCTTGGTTACTCCGATGCTGGACGGAAGGGGCTGCTACCATAACATTAACTCAGAAGGAAGCCAGACAGTTGGGATCCCTGGCCAAAGATGCAGGTATTGATCGGGCATTTGGAGAAAAGGTTGGAACCACCAGCCTATGGAAACGACTCTTGGCAGCTGTAAGGGAGAGATATCCCTACAAAGAGGAAATAGACTGCCCACAGGTCAAAGCACACAAACTTGAAAAAGCCATCAGGTATCTGGAAGAATTGGCTGTACGAGACGTGATCTATAATGCTGATGACATTGAAGATCCTTATCATGTACCTTGCCCTAAACCCATGATGCAAAGGTTTGTGCATGCTGCACCACCACCTTTTAACCATACACTATCAGTAATGCTATGGGTTCCTGCAGATGTGGCTGCAACTGTGGGTGATGTGATTAAAACAGTACGAGAATGCGAAGATGCTGTCACAGCCCCTTGTCGGGCCTGGGTCTCAGCTATCAAGGGACAATCTGAGAAACTGTACTCATCCCTTTTTCCTCAGACAGAAGGAGAACCCCACGCTGCAGCCATTAAGAAGAGACACCCTCCTATGAGACGAAATCAAGAGAAACAGACTTCAGCAAGAGGAATCCTATGGGCACTCCTGAGGGAGTATGGAGAGGACATGAAAAAGTCTGATCAGAAGCCTACTACTGTCCTAGAGGAGCAAGTACGTAAGTTGCTGAATAAGACGAAGGCGAAAGGAGGTCCTTCTAAAAAGATGGCTGCCCAAGTCTCCAGTGTGGAGTTACCCAATTCAAATATGTTGGTGACTCAAGATCCCTGTACATCAGGAGTGAGTACTGGGGATGCAAACTCCAGTAATGCACATACTGACAATGCTGTATGTGCTCAAGCTTAGAGGTGCCCTGCCTCCAGCCAGGTGGAGGAAAGGGACAACCGAATTTATTGGATTGTGTGGATTCGATGGCCTGGCACATTAGAGCCACAAAAGTATAAAGCCTTGGTGGACACTGGTGCACAATGCACACTAATGCCATCGAATCAGAAGGGGACAGACTCTGTCACTATTTCTGGAGTGACAGGGGGATCTAAAGAACTGACTATTGTGAAGGCTGATGTGAGCCTCACTGGAATAAAATGGCATAAGCACCCGATAGTGACTGGTCCAGATGCTCCTTGCATCCTTGGCATAGACTACCTCATGGGAGGTGATTTCGAGGACCCGAAAGGGTACCGGTGGTCCTTCGGTACTGCAGCTATTAAGACTGAGAATGGAGAATGGCTGCATGCTTTGTTTGGCCTTTCAGACAAATCCTTTGTAGTGGGTTTGCTGAGAACTACAAACCAGCGGGTGCCAACTGCCACTTCAATAGTGCATTGAAGACAATATCATGTCAACAGAGATGCTGTGATCACCATTCACAAGCTGATCCGGCAACTAGAAAGCCAAGGAGTGATCAGCAAAACTCACTCACCCTTCAACAGTCCTGTATGGCCAGTGAGGAAGCCTAATGGAGAGTGGAGGCTGACAGTGGACTATCGTGCCCTGAATGAGGTTACTCCACCACTAAGTGCTGCTGTGCCAGACATACTAGAACTTCAGTATGAGCTTGAGTCAAAGGCAGCCAGGTGGTATGCTACTATTGACATTGCTAATGCATTTTTTGCTATTCCTATAGCACCAGAATGCAGGGCACAGTTTGCTTTCACCTGGAGAGGTATCCAGTATACTTGGAATCGACTGCCCCAGGGGTGGAAACACAGTCCTACCATCTGCCATGGACTGATCCATGATGCCTTGGAAAAGGGTGGAGCTCCAGAACATCTACAGTACATTGATGACATCATTGTGTGGGGTGACACAGCAAAGGAAGCCTACGAGAAAGGTAAGAAGATAATTGAAATCCTTCTAGAGGCTGGTTTTGCCATTAAAAGGAGCAAGGTCAAGGGACCTGCACAAGAGATCCAGTTTCTGGGAGTTAAGTGGCAAGATGGACGTCGCCACATCCCAATGGACGTGATTAACAAAATAACAGCTATGGCCCCACCAACTACTAAAAAGGAAACTCAGTCCTTCTTAGGAACTGTTGGTTTCTGGAGGATGCATATTCCTCTTTATAATCAGATTGTGAAACCTCTCTATGAGGTTACCCGGAAGAAGAAAGACTTTAAATGGGGCTCAGAACAACAAGCTGCTTTTGAGAGTATTAAACAGGAGATTGTGCAGGCAATGGCCCTTGGACCAATTCGAACAGGGCCAGACATTAAGAATGTTCTTTACACCGGAGATGGAGGTGATGGTCCTACATTGAGCCTCTGGCAGAAAGCTCCAGGAGAGACTCGAGGCCGACCTCTTGGATTTTGGGGTCGAAACTACAAAGGCTCCGAAGCCAACTACACAGCCACTGAAAAAGAGATACTGGCCGCATACGAAGGAGTTAGAGCTGCTTCGGAAGTGATTGGTACTGAAGCACAGCTCCTCCTGGTGCCACGATTACCTGTACTGGGTTTTATGTATACAGGTAGAGAATCTTCCCATCATGCTACCGATGCTACCTGGAGTAAATGGATTGCTTTACTCTCACAGAGAGCTAGGATAGGAAGATTCAATCGTCCAGGAATTGTAGAAGCAATAACACATTGGCCAGAAGGCAAACACTTTGGAATGCCACCAGAAAAAGTGGTAAAACGGGCTGAAGAAGCCCCACCATACGACCAACTACCAGAGGATGAAAAACAATATGCTCTTTTCACTGATGGATCCTGTCGACTGGTAGGAGGCCATCGAAGGTGGAAAGCTGCTGTATGGAATCCTACACGACTAGTTGCAAAAACAGATGAAGGAGATGGTGAATCAAGTCAATTTGCAGAGGTAAAAGCCATCCAATTGGCTTTGGACATTGCTGAACAAGGAAAGTGGCCGAGACTTTATCTCTATACTGACTCATGGATGGTAGCAAATGCCTTATGGGGTTGGTTAAAGCAGTGGAAACAAAACAACTGGCAACGTAGAGATAAACCTATCTGGGCTGCTGAACTGTGGAAAGACATTGCTGCAAGGTTAGAGAAACTTGATGTAAAAGTGCGTCATGTAGATGCCCACGTACCTTCGTATCAGGCTACTGAGGAACATCGAAACAACCAGCGAGCAGATGAGGCTGCTCAAGTGTTCCAGATAGACCTGGACTGGGACCATAAAGGTGAACTGTTTTTAGCCAAATGGGCCCACAATGCTTCAGGTCATCAAGGCAGGGATGGAACATATCGATGGGCTCGTGACCGAGGGGTGGATTTATCTTTGGACGCTATTGCCCAGGTTATCCACGATTGTGACATATGTGCTGCAATTAAGCAAGCTAAAAGGCTGAAACCTCTGTGGTATGAAGGGAGGTGGTCAAAGTATAGGTATGGGGAGGCCTGGCAAGTCGATTACATCACACTGCCTCAAACCCGCCAGAGTAAGCGCTATGTGCTTACAATGGTGGAGGCAAGTACAGGATGGCTGGAAACATATCCTGTGCCTCATGCCACAGCCCGGAACACTATTCTGGGCCTAGAGAAACAAGTCCTGTGGAGACATGGTACACCAGAAAGAATTGAGTCAGATAATGGAACTCATTTCAAAAATAGTCTTATCAATAACTGGGCCAAAGAACATGGTATTGAGTGGATATACCATATCCCCTATCATGCACCAGCCTCAGGTAAAATTGAAAGGTACAATGGACTGCTAAAAACTACCTTAAAGGCAATAGGTGGTGGAACTTTAAAAACTGGGACAAACACTTGGCAAAGGCTACCTGGTTAGTTAATACCAGGGGTTCCATTAATCGAGCTGGTCCTGCTCAGTCAGATCTTCTACACACAGTAGATGGAGACAAAGTGCCTGTGGTGCATGAAAGGAATCTCCTAGGGAAAACAGTTTGGGTTTATCCTGCCTCGGGCAAAGGCAAACCCATTCGTGGGGTTGCTTTCGCTCAAGGGCCTGGACACACTTGGTGGGTAATGATGAAAGATGGAGAAGTACAATGTGTGCCACAGGCGAATCTAACACTAGGTGAGAATTCCTAATTTCTGCTGATTGGAGCATGACGCAAATGGTATGGAATAAGGGGTGGAGTGTCCTGGTTTGGGCCAGGATAAAGGTGATTTTTCTGTTTCTTGTGGATGGTTGAACTTGCTGAGGTTGACAGCAAGTTTCTCAAATGGAGTATTCCATCCCATGTGTGTCATCCTCGGTATGGAGTTGGGGGATCACGAGGACCGAGCCACACCCTTACCAGCTGATCGGCCTCACCTGAGATCATCAGCAGAAGTGCTGGGTACCACCCCCCTTAACAGCTAATTGGTCTCACCTGTGGCACTATAAAAGACCAGCAGAAGCTCCTGGCTGCCTCCCTGGCTGGCTGCTTGTGGCCCTGCTTGCTGCCCTGCCTGGTTGCCTCCCTGGCTGCCCTCCCTGGCTGCCCTCCCTGGCTGCCCTCCCTGGCTGCCCTCCCTGGCTGCCTCCCTGGCTGCCCTCCCTGGCTGCCCTCCCTGGCTGCCCTCCCTGGCTGCCCTCCCTGGCTGCCCTCCCTGGCTGCCCTCCCTGGCTGCCCTCCCTGGCTGCCCTCCCTGGCTGCCCTCCCTGGCTGCCCTGCCTGCTGCCCTGCCTGCTGCCCTGCCTGCTGCCCTGCCTGCTGCCCTGCCTGCTGCCCTGCCTGCTGCCCGGTTGCCTGCCTGCCTTCACCCGGCATCTTAGAAGGATCCCATCCAGTCCGTTTGCCCACCTGCTGCCCCGCCTGCTGCCCCGCCTGCTGCCCCGCCTGCTGCCCCGCCTGCTGCCCCGCCTGCTGCCCCGTTGCCTGCCTGCCTGCCTGCCTTCACCCGGCATCTTGGAAGGATCCCATCCAGTCCGTTTGCCCGCCTGCTGCCCTGCCTGCTGCCCAGTTGCTTGCCTGCCTGCCTTCACCCGGCTTGCGTGAGAATTGTTGGGGGAAAAGGGGGAAGGACTTTGATATTCATTCTCCTGTATATTTATATATATATATATATATATATATATCATTTTTCTTTTTTTTTCCTATTTACCATTATTGTTTCATTAAAGTTGATTGGTTTAGCCTCCAACCCATAAGTCTCTCTCCCTTATTCTCTCTCCTTTCTTATCAAGGAGGAGAGAGAGATTAATAGAGAGCATCTGTCACCCGGTTTAATCGCAGGGCCAGTGTTAAACCTTGACAAAGATCTTCCCAGAAAAGGTACCAGGAGACATTTCCCCAAAGCCTGAAGGCCTTTGGAGAAGACTTAAGGGCTTGCTATGCAGACCAAAGACAAAGAAGAACCTTCAGGGCAGTGAAGGCTGCCTTGGTCATTGTCCTCCTGATTTACACCTGAAAGCAGTGATTCAACAGCTTCTTATCTCCAGGCTCCTGAGATCTTTGTTTTCTGATCAGGTCAGGAAGTGTGTCCTCCCATTCCCTCCTCTTCAACCCCATTAAACCAGCCCTTCAGGGTTTTAAGCCTGGAATAACTTTTGTGGCTTTTAACCCTTTCCTTTCAACAACAAATTCCCCCTTTGAGACTCATGGGGGTATTTTACACAGCCCATAACCTTCACTTTTTGTGCTTGTAGAACCATGAACCACAGAACGGTTTGGGTTTGAGGGGACCTGAAAGATCATCTAGCTCCAACCCTCTGCATGGGCAGAGACATCTCCCAGAGTACCAGGATGCCCTAAACCCAGTCTTACCTGGCCTTGTACACTTCCAGGGATGATTCTGTGATAAAATGTGTAACCCTTGGTAAGTATGAAGGGGGTGTCAGGTGATCATTCCCAAAGCTCACATACCTTTTGACAAGCCTTGCAGTTTAGGAAGGTTTTTAATCACTGGAAAATCTCTTGGAGGGGAAAGGGAAGAATGAATGAATCCCTGAGGGTTGCAATGAAAAGTGTCTTAATAGCATCATAATAATAATGATCTAATATTAACAATGATTGCGATGGCTCCTCTGGGAAGGTGATGGTCATGGTAAGTGGAGGAGGAGGTCCCAGGTGTGGGAACATGGCCTGGTAGGATGGGACCCTCTGGGGAAGGCAGCCATGGAAGAAGCCATGCCATGCCAAACTTAAACCATAGCCTGCTTTGTCTTGGAAGAGACCTCTAAGGGTCATCCAGACCAACTTCCTGCTCTACAGGGAGGGTGTGTGTGGTCATACTGTAGAACACTGGGGTTGGCCAGGTCAGAACAGCTGCAATGGACTTTAGATCATGGTCACATGGATTCCTCATTCCAGAGCGTCTGGAGAATCCAACACAACACTTCTGATCTCCCTTACTCTTGTTTAGTTGAGTCTGCAGCCTGGCAAAATTCAATGTCCATGTGTGGGGCAGCAGGGCTGGGCTGTCACAGGACAGGGGCTACAGAGAAACTGCCGGGGGTTGACAGTAAGGACAGCTGCACACAGGGGCTTCCTCTTCCTTCCCTCTGCTCTGCAGGAATGACTTTGGCACAGGCAAAGCTCACCTGGATCTGCTGCCTGCAAGAGCAGTTGAGAGAAAAAGCTTCACAAATTTCATGTTGGAAGATTCAGACTGTAGGGAAAGAACAAGAAGTTTTACCCCGAGGGAATCACTGGGTTAGAGGTTAACCCAGAGGGGTCCTTGTATCAGCCCAGGATTTTGTTTTCAAGGCAAAGCCAGTGAGAGCAGAGAGACAGCAGAGAAGGTCTGGAAATGCTGGGGTGAGAGTTTGGTGAGAAAGCAGGAAGGGTGACAACAGCCTGAAGGGAAGGAGCTGCAGGCATGGACAGTGTAGGACAGCCTGCAGGAGAGGTGGCCAAGGGCTCTGTCAAGGAGTGAGGTCATTGTCCCCTTGGCCATAGCAGTGTCCTAGGCCACCAAGGCTGGGGAGAGGAAACTTTCTATTGAGGCTCTCAGGATCTGCCTTCTCAGGGCCTGGGGTCAGGGCTTGGCCTTTCTGCTGCATCCAACAAACCAAAGGGTTTTCTCAGCATTACAGCCACCAGCACAGGGCCTTTGCCTCCTGCAATCATGGCCTCCAGGGATCTGCTCTAAGGAGGCCATGGGGAGGCTCTGGCAGGCTCAGGGGGGCCCATCAGTGTGTGAAGGTATTTTGGGTTTTGCTTCTGACTTTGACAACATCAAATATTTTTTTCATTCTCATCTCACTGTCTGAAGTTCATGTAATGAGCCTCCAAATCCCAGGGGAACTCTTTACCTTTTTGTAATTTCTTTCATGTCTTCAAGACCTATGGATCTCCCTGGAGTTTTTAATTTTTTCCTGGTGGATTTTGGGAGGAAGATTTCAAAGAACACCTTTGCACTCTTAATTGAAAGGGAACATTTCATTACTTTGTACTTCAGAGGAGAGGTTCTAGCAGCATTCTCCAAGTGATAATGACCCAGAGGGTCTCCTCAGGAGGTCTGCACCAAAAGGAGAAACAGTTTCTTGAGGTCTGACCCTGGATGGACACCCTTGCTCCTCACCTCCCCAACCCCACCACTGCTCTCCTTGGCCCCTGGGACTTGCATCACTTCTCCTCACATCAGACTTCTCCCCTGGTCTCTGCAGCTGGATGGTTCAGCTCCTTTGCACCAGCTCCCCCCTCTTTTCCTTAGAGAACTGCTGCACACGGGCACAGCAGGAGTTTTCCTCTTTGCAAGCAAAGCAAAGCATAGCAAAGCATGATAAAGTTTCATGGCCAATCACACACACTCCTCAACCATAGGCTAAGTACGAGCTGCCCCAAATGAGGTCACCTTTCTACAAGGGATAATCTTCTGAGAAATCCTTTGTGTCAGGAGACACAAAAAGATGGGCACAAACGCAATGACAGAGTTGGCTAAGGAGGCAATCAGAGTGCTGAAATGTTTGTGAGCTTTGACTGTCTGAAGCTGAGAGCAGCAGCATAGGTGAGAGGAATGGGAATGAGCAAAGAGGAGTATTTAATCATTAAGGTTTCATGGATCAGCTGTGCAATAACATCCATGCTCAGTCCACCCCTCCCTCATGACCCCATCTGTGTGTTTCATCTATTCCTGGATGGATTTGATGGGCCCACCAAGCTATAAAATAATTCACCTTTATCTTGCCAGACCAGACCCACCTGAGCCACGTTGACCTTAGCAGCCTGACCCACCTGATTGTTCTTTGGATATTCTTCTGTGTCCCACCTCTCAGGTACATGATGAACTTATACAAAAAGATTCTGTGGATGGGAAAGAGCACCTTTCCAGTATGAAGAAGCTCAGATCTGTCAGTTGCTCTGCTCCCATTGTGTACCGATGCCTATTGAGCACTAGAAACTGTTATGACTAAAATGAAAAAGTCTATTGCACATCATCATGATCCAAAATTAATTCTCAGAAGTTTTGTGATAAATATCACTTTCGTGCTGTTTGGTATGTTAGGGCAATGGGAGGAAAAAAATTTCTGGATGCTAAGTGGCAATTTTTGTCACATCCACATTCCACCAAAACAATATGGTCTAGATTTGAAATGTTATCAGAGGTGATAGCTAAACTGTGAGTACAAGCTAGAGGTATTTTTGCATTAGATGTTGCTGTAATACATATCCTCATAACAAAAAAAGATTTTGATACAGCTATTCAAATGTCACTGTCTTTTCATAGTGCCTTAGCAGATTCCCTTGCAGAGATACAGTTCAACTTGCTGAGTCACAAATTGTTCCAGTCCCTGCAAGAGTTAACAATCCAGCGTTCTTTTATTTTCTCAACAGTACCACCAGAGAGAGCTCCTACTCTATTCCTGGATGGATCTGCTGGCTCACACAAAGCAGTGGTAGCTTGGCATGATTCTGCTTCAGACCAATGGCCATCACATGTCATGCTAGAGGAAGGATCAGCACAGATCATAGAATTGTATGCAGTGATAGAAGCCTTTTGATTATTTTCAGTGATAGATATTAATCTTGTAGTGGATTCTCAGTATGTTTATGGAGTGCTAGTTAGAATAGATGCTTGCTACCTTTCTGCCTTTCCAGACATGCTCAGAATTTTTTTCCCCTGGAACTGTCTTTATTTTATTCATACTTTTTAAATGAAAAACCCCATCTGGATGTTCTAGCAAGCTGCTGACACTCATTCTGGGTATAAATAATATTGTTCCACCATTCACCAAAGGAAAGTTCCCAGCAGTTGTTGAAATGCAGAAACATTGCTCAGAGGAGCCAAGGTATTTTTGGGGCTCTACTTCTCCCTCTCTCTCTTCTTCCCCTCCCTGTTTCAGTCTTAAAAGAGCTCGTAGAGTGAAAGATTCATTAAGACACAGAATACCTCAGGCAGGAGGAGACCCCTGAATATAAGGAATATGGTGGCTACAAGCTTAGCATCTTCACTCCAGCTTCTTCAGTTCAGGCAGTGGTGATATGTATGATGTGCAGAGTCCTTGTTCTTCAAGCACTGTCACCTCCAAAGCTAAGGGTTCTGTAGCAACACCCTTGGGACTTTCTGTACCTGTGAATTTAGTTCTCCAAAAGCATTTCTATTCTAGCATTTCAATTGTTCAAAAGGTGCACTTTACAAACTGATGTCTTTTAGGGTAGGGCACTCCAAATCAAAGAATTATTGGTGGCATTACGTGCAGTAACATTATTCATTATGCACAATGATCACAAAATTCACAACAGCGCAGTATAACAAAACTGAATAAAAATGGAAAATTTACGCAATAACGGCACAATGATAAATATAAAAATTCCCCATTTTGTGAATATTTTTCTCTATCTTTAAACTGAAATGGTGGCCACCATGAATTAAAATATGTTTATTATATTTCATTTAAGTGGGGGATCCCCTATTAAATTTGTCCCAGTGTGTTAGGATACATCCTAAAGAGTACAAGAGCTATACCATTTCTCTTCCCTGAATTTCCACAATATCTCAATCCAAGCATTGCACCTGGTGTCCCTTTCTGCCTGACAAGGGAGAGGAGCTGAGGGAGTCCCTGATCAAACAGGTGGATGCACACTGGAGTCCTCTCCGGTCCCTCCTCCCTGTCACATGCAGCAAGACAAACCAGGCAAGGCAGAGCAGTGCAGTCCCATTCATATCACCTAAACTTTTGTCCCAAATCTGGGTTTTATCACCTGGTGTGCATTAAGCCAATCAAACACACAGAGCTTTTAGTCAGTCATGTCTAGCAGAATTGTCCTTAACCAAGGTGCTGCCTTCTCAGGACACCCCTTCCAGTCCATGAATCTTACAGGGAAGGTGACAGGAATCCCGGCACTTAAGACCAGATGTGGCCACCAGCAGGAAACACTCAAAGCTGCCAAAGGTTCATAAAATAGCACTGAGGCCACTGTGGGCAGAGATGGTGTCAAGCAGCTGGGACAGGCTGGTGGACCTTGGTTGAAGGAAGCATATTCCAGTGCTGTATTCAGGTGGCTTCCCAGGGGACGTTAGTGTCCAGGTGAAGTGACCTGAGGACACAGTCTGTGCCACTGACCTTCATGGCACCCTGGGAAGAGCTGGTGGTGTTTGTGCTCCCACAGAGCCTTCTCCCTGCTGAGGACCTCTGGGCTGGCCTGGCCACCCATCCCTGCACTCTGTCCCCAGGCTGCCCCCCACCCCAAGCTGGGGGTGCTGCTCTGCAGAGCACAGGGCTGGGGTGCCCAGGGCTGACTCTGTTCATGGGCTGTGCTGGTCAAGCTGGGAGGCAGACCCAGCTGATGTTGCTCATTGCCACTGACCACCTCCCACAGAAGCTCTTGGGTGCCCATGGAGGGTGCTCAGAGGTGCCCTGCCTGATTCCAGTGCCATGGGTTGTCTTTATTGCACAACATTCACCATTCCTGAGGGCTTTGAACACCAAAGAAGTGACAAAGGAACCAGCCCTAAGTCCCCAACCCCCCCCTGGGACCATGATGGCATCAGAGGGAGCCCCCAGAGAAAGCAGCAGATCAACAATCTCTGCAGAGTCGACTCTTTGGGAAGCTTCTTGAGAACAAGTGTGGAAGAAGAGTTGAGCTGAGGAGATCCCCTGTGATGATGGAAGGGCTGTTCTGGAGGCCAGCTCTGTCACAGCAGTGCCCGTGCCTGTCCCTGCCTGCGAGCGCAGGACTGTCACACCGCAGGGCTGTGACCAAGCTGCCAGAGCACTCAGGCCTTACCCAAGGGTGCAGAAGGAGACTGTGGAGGTGGAAAGTGGACAGCTTGGAAAAGATCAAGCGCTGGTGCTCCCGGGCAGTGCCCTTTTGCCAGGACTCTTTCCCCTCCACCTCTGCACACAGCCACTGCCCTGGGGCTCCAGAGAGATTCTCAAAGGAAGGGTCTCAGGCAAAGGAGTCACTGGAAAGTTATTTATTCTGCTTCAACCCACAGAGAGCACAATTCCTCTTTGAAAGTCTCCTGGTTAAATAATACCTGGAGACACACATAATGAGAAAAGGTACAAATAATGACATTATTCTTTGGGCAATTTTTTGAAAGGGAAAACGGAGAAGAAATACAACCCAAATAACCAATATATGCAACATAACTCAATAAAAAGTTCCTGAAGACTGGTTTCTAGTGAGTTACATAAGGAGAGATGTATAGATGAAGTCAGTAATTCTAATACTTTTGAAAAATTTTCCAGATCGCGAGTTTCTTCAGGGCATTCTTGAGCTCCTGGTTCCTCATGCTGTAGATGAGGGGGTTCACTTCTGGAGGAACCACTGAGTACAGAAATGACACCACCAGGTCCAGCGATGGAGAAGAGATGGAGGGCGGCTTCAGGGCAGAAAAAATGGCTGTGCTGATGAACAGGAAGACCACGGCCAGGTGAGGGATGAAGCCCAAAAGGCCTAATAAAACTGTTTAGAGTCCAGGGGTGGGGAGGAAATGGAGGAGGGCTTCAGGTAGGCAAAGAGGGCTGTGATGAGGAAAAGGGAGACCACAACCAGGTGAGGGGGGCCCGTGGAAAAGGCTTTGTGCCTTCCCTGCTCAGAGGGGATCCTCAGAACAGCCCTGAAGATCTCCACATAGGACACCACTATGAATACAAAACAGCCAAAAGTAAAACAGGAGGTGACTACACTAAGACCAAGTTCCTTGAGGTAGGAGTGTGAGCAGGAGAGCTTCTTGAGGATCTGGGGGATTTCACAGAAGAACTGGTCCAGGGCATTGCCCTGGCAGAGGGGCAGGGAAAATGTATTGGCTGTGTGCAGCAGAGAATAGAGGAACCCAGTGCCCCAGGAAGCTGCTGCCATGTCGACACAACCTCTGCTGCCCAGGAGGGTCCAGTAGTGCAGGGGTTTGCAGATGGCCACGTAGCCGTCGTAGGACATGATGGTCAGGAGATAAAACTCTGCTGAAAGAAGCAAGACAAAGAAGAAGATCTGTGCAGCACATGCCTTGCATGAGATGTCTGTGTTGTCCCAGAGGGAATGGGCCATGGCTTTGGGCAGAGTGGTGGAGATGGATCCGAGGTTGAGGAGGAAGAAGTACATGGGGGTGTGGAGGTGGTGGTCACAGGTGATGGTGGTGATGATGAGGCCGTTGCCCTTGAGGGCAGCCAGGTAGATGCCCAGGAAGAGCCAGAAGTGCAAGAGCTGCAGCTCCCGCCTGTCTGCAAATGCCAGGAGGAGGAACTGGCTGATGGAGCTGCTGTTCGATATTGGATGTCTCTAGGGATGTAGACCTGTCAGTGGAAGAAAATAGAGAATTTTGTATGGTCTTGATTAAAAAATATTATGAAATCTGTTCCATAGAAAAACAGACTGCTTCTCTCCTTTCCTGAACACTTTTGAGATGTCCTTTTTTTAAAAGCTCTGGCTGGTGCTGTGTGGATATCCATAAGACAGCTGGAGGGGTCAGTCACACCCTACAACAGGTAAAAAGGAACATGGGGATTTTAGATTAAATTCACTCTTGACACTGAAGAGATTTCGAGCTCCAAATGCACCATTCTGCAGAGCAGAGATGAAAGGATTGTGGATGGTTTGGTCTGTTTCCAAAACACACCTGAGGTAATATTTAAAGGCAGAAGCCCCTGGCATTACTGCTGCTCTGCATGTGAAGCCTTGAGGGTGCTGAGAGGCAAAGGGACTGTCCCTTCGTGCAAACTGAAGACAGCCGCTCTGTCCATCAGTCCTGCTCTCAGCTGCACAAAGAGGAAAAGACCCTAAAGATGGAGTATCCTGATGGGAGGGTGGGATGACCACCAGCCCCATACCCTACAGTCCCCAGAGCCCCAAATCTCAGGCAGTTTGGATGCTTTTCCTCCATGGAAAAAGAAGCAGGACAGGACCTGCAGTATTGGTGTCTGAGCTGCACCTGAATCCTCACCCCCCACCCTAGCAAAAAGAAGGGGAAGATCAAGGGCAGAAGCAGCAGGGGCGAGAGAGGAACCAGCCAAAGTTCTGCTGCCAAGAGAGTCGGGACAGGGGGACACAGGCAGAGACTCCAGCATTTCTCCTCTCTGATGGGGGCGCTGCTGGAAGGACCCTCAGAATTCAGTGCCCATGATCTGAAGGGCTAGGGGACTGTGCTGTGTGACAGAGAGCAGGGTTTAGCTCTAGGGAGGAGAGCAGCTCTGCAGGGGATGGCTGGGAGGTGCAGGAATCCCCCCTGCCATCCTCTTCCAGGCAGCAGCTCCCTCTCAATTCCTGCCCATCTCTGCTGCCTGCAGCTCTTTCTCTGTCCCCAGCTCTCCTCCCTGTCAGTGCTCACAGCCCCCATCCCACCCACTGAGTGCTCAGCTCTGCCCTGCAGACCCCTCCTGGCAGCAGCAGGACCTGTTCAGGGGTATCTCTGGCTGTTCAGGGGCTCATGAGGAGTTCAGACAAGAGATAAGAGAACTGGGGTCTGTGTGCCTTCTGCAGAGTGCAGAAAGAGCTTTTCATGTCCTGGAGAGACAAGTGGAAGCAGAGCCTGAGGAGAGCCCAGACTGGAGCAGGAAAGCCCTGCCCTAAAGGGACTCCTGAAAAGTCACCTCAGGAATATTCTGGGCATCAGCTGGAGCTGTGAGCAGCCCTGAGCAATTCATCCCTCTCTCAGCAGCACCAGGAGCCTGCCCTGTGCTCCCTGTCTCCTGCCAGCACCAGGGAGCTCCTCAGGCAGGCTGAGAGCTGCCCCTGGCAGGCAGGCAGGCAGGCAGCAGAGTCCCTGCCCCAGCACACACATGGCTGCAGGACCCTGCTCTGAAGGACAGCCCTGGGCACCCCTGCCTGCACACACACCCTCACTAATCTTAACAATTCCCCTTCCACCTCCAGCCCCTTCCCCCCTTACAGCTCCCAGCAGCTCTGGCTCTGCAGCTTTAGGAGATGCCTCCAGGAACTGCACCAGCTTCACTGCCCTGCACCAGACACTCACCATGTCAGAAGCTGGGAAGGATCTCCTCCACTCAGCTGGCACTCATCCCCTCCATCTTCACCCCCTTGAAACTCTCTCTGCCTTGCTCATCTCCCCCATATACCCTGGCAGTGCCCTCAGCCCTGCTGCACTCTGCAGAGGAGCTGCTCCTGCCCAGAGCTGTCTCTCTGCAGCACTGCCCACTTGCCAGCAGCTCCCTCCATCCCAGGAGTCCAGCTCACAGCTGTCAGGAGCCCTCTGGGGGGTTGATGCTGAGCCCATGACAATTGCTCAAGAGAGCAAGGAGAGGAAGCTGCAGAAGCTTCTTTCTCCACAAGAAAGTCCAAGGCAGAGTCCAAGTCCAAAGTTTCTTGCCGTGTGCCTGGATCCCCCTGAGGGAGAGCCCTGAGAAAACGTCCCCTGCAGGGTGTGGGGGAAGCAGGAAGCAGGAGGCAGTGATGGCAGGTGGGGAAAAGGAAGGTGCAGGTGGCTCTGGTGCTGAGGAAGCCTGGCTGTGTGTCAGGACTGCAAAGGGCCCAGCCCTGAGCTCATTCCCCAAAGGTGCCAGCCCTGAGCCCCAGCCCCTGTCAAGGGAAGGAGATCCTGTCCCTCCCTCAGCCCTCAGGGCTCTCCTGGCAGCACTGGCATGTGGAGATGGGCAATGCCAAGGGCAGGACTATGGCACGTCACTGAAGCCCAAAAGGCCTAAAAAAAAACTGTTTAGAGACAGAGTTTTAAGTCTTTAAACAGCAAAGGTATTTATTTGCGGATCCGGGGAATTCCCAGCTCGTGCTGGACAGAGAGTTCCAGAGGTCAGGGGGGTAGGGTTATAGGGTATTTATACAGCCTTACATGCATATTCATAAGATTACGACAGGTAATTATAATATTCATAACAGGTGGAGTCTGGGCAGAACCAGGTGGAGTCTGGGCGGGGTCTGGGCGGAGCCGTCCTCTCAGGGATATGTCCCCCTTAGGGTTAAACTTCTATCTCCCTTGATTCCAGGTGGCTTCATGTTGTTATATGGATATCGGACCCCAGCCATAACTTTTCTCTTATCTGCTGGTTGTGGCATCTTTATGTTCTCCTTGTGCAGATGTTCACATGCTTTTGGGGCCAAGCTGGAGCCTCCCTGGCCTTGGCGGTGCCTTGTTCTAAAAACGAGACTTACGCTCCCAATTATTTCCCAGACAGAAAGCTAGCTTCGTTAGGCCTTGTTTTGCTTTTCACTGTAACAGTGGAAAATTGTTTTGCTTCTAACTGAAACAGTGGAAAATTATGAGCTTGGACTGCTTCGCCTGGTCCTTTCTCAGTTTAGCCTTGAATTGTGCCGGTTATGATCACAAGTTCTAATTCTACATTAGGTAAATTCACACAAACAACTTGGCCTGCTCTCCTTTTCCCACAGGAACTGATCTGTTAAGATCCTTCTCTGTTTCATTTCCCCCCTTTCCTTAGAACTTACGAATTCTTTCGTCAAGTTCCAAGGAAGTGTTTCAATGGGTGCGAGTTACTGCCCACATTACTTGGGTAATATTATTCAACTTGTAAATTCACTACAGTATGATATAAAGTGTATCTAGCTTCAATTATTTACATTGTGGCTACAGAAACAGAATAATCAAATAATAATAATAATCAAGATTACAGCCTACAAACCTAGTAAAATTGCATGTACAAAAATTAGTACTCATGGCAATGATCGATAAAGATATTAATGCATAGCGTTCGAATACGTGCACCGCCATACATTTTACCGTTTACATGCTAAATCTGTGATCAGTTGTTATTATGGGATACATATACTTATCCGGAGTCCAGGTACCAACACTAAGGATCGCAAGTTCGTAGTGTCGGGCTCCTTCAGGAGTGCTCTTGGCAATGTTCAGGGGCCTTTTTGACCCGGGAGTAGTGGATCCAGGTGGGTCGTTCCTTAATTCGAACTGCAGTGAAGGTGGTGAGCAACACTTGGAAGGGTCCTTCCCACTTTTCTTGCAGAGGTTTTCCTGAAAGATTCTGCACATATACCCAATCACCAGGATTAAAAGGATGCAGTTTACACTCAGGTTGCTTAGGTTGGTGATCCATCACCACCGTGGCATTCTTATCAAAGTACTTTCCCACAGCTATAACATAATCATACACATATTGATTACCTATTTGATCTACAGCCTCACTATTTACAGTCTGCATTGCATAAGGTCTCCCATATAAAATTTCAAACGGGCTCAGTTTTTCTTTTGAGCGAGGCTTTACCCTTAGTCTGATTAGAGCAATAGGTAAGGCTTGGTGCCATTGCAAGTTAGTTTCCTGGCATATTTTTGCAATTTGCTGTTTAATAGGATGATTCATCTTTTCTACTTGCCCACTAGCTTGAAGTCTATAGGGCGTGTGCAATTGCCATTTGATTTGCAGTGCCTTACTTATTGCTTGTACAATTTTAGCACAAAAGTGCGAGCCTCTGTCCGAGGAGATGCTCCTAGGCACCCCAAATCTCAGAATGATTTCATTGAACAAGACTTTAGTTACTTCTCTTTCTTTGTTCATTCTGCATGGGAACGCTTCAGGCCATCCAGAAAATGTATCTAACTTTTAAATACTGATAAAGGGGATCTAATCCCCAGTGCGCCTTGTTATGTTCTATTTTTACAAATTGCCATATTAATTTCTCTGGCAGCACTAGCTGTCCAGTTTCTAGCTGACCCCATCCACTATCTAACATTTTACCTTTATTCCTTTGCATCCACTTATGGTCCGATTCCTGGTACTCTGGCTCAAACTTAGTATCTAGTTCTTCTGGTACCAGGGCCAAGACTAAATCTTTGGCCCTTGCAGCAGCTAATTTAGCTTCTGCATCGGCTGTTCTGTTACCCCTTTCTGGAACGGTGTTGCCTTTCAGGTGTCCCTTACAATGCATTATGGCCACTTGGGTAGGGAGCTGAACAGCCTCCAGCAACTGTAGGATTTCTTCTGCATATTTTATGTGTTTTCCCTGGGCAGTCAGCAGTCCCCGCTCCTTCCAGATTGCCCCATGGGCATGCACGACGGAGAAGGCGTATTTAGAATCCGTCTGTATGTTAATTCTCTTTCCTCTCGCCAACTCAAGGGCTCGGGTAAGAGCTATTAGTTCGGCTTTCTGCGCCGAAGTTCCTGCAGGCAAAGGACCCGATTCAATTACCTGCTCTGTTGTAGTTACTGCGTAGCCAGCCATCCTTACTCCCTGTTTTACGAAGCTACTGCCATCCGAGAACCAGTCATCTGCTCCTTCGAGTGGTTCTTCTTGGAGATCCGGGCGGCTGGAGTACACTGCCTCGATGGTTCCTAGGCAGTCCCGCTCAATTGGCTCTGCTGACACTCTTCCTTCTAGGAATGATGCTGGGTTGACAACATTAGTCACTTGAATGGTTATGTCATCTGACTCAGCTAAGATTGCCTGGTACTTTAGGAACCGGGAAGGTGACAGCCAATGGCCACCTTTCTGCTCCAGTACTGCGGATACAGTGTGGGACACTAATACAGTCATTTTCTGGCCCATAGTGAGTTTTCTGGCCTCTTCTATGTTTATGATCACTGCAGCCACTGCCTTCAGGCATGTGGGCCATCCTTTACTCACTTCATCTAGCTGCTTAGAGAAGTAAGCCACAGCTCTTTTGTATGGCCCCAACTGTTGAGCTAGGACTCCTAAGGCCATTCCCTGGCGTTCATGTGAGAACAGCCAAAATGGTTTCGTTACATCGGGAAGGCCCAATGCCGGGGCTTTCATCAGCTCTTGTTTCAGTCTTTTGAAAGCTGTTTCTGCTTCAGGAGTCCAGACTAGGATATTTTTAGACTCTTTCAACAAATCATAGAGAGGTTTGGCATGTATCCCGTACTGATATATCCACAAGCGACACCAACCTGTCATTCCTAGGAAGGCTCGCAGGTCTCTCAGCGTTTCAGGTCTGGGCATCTGGCAGATGGCTTTTTTCCTTGCTGTTCCTCGGGATCGCTGTCCTCCAGAGATCTCGTATCCTAGGTAGACCACCTTTTCTTGCACCAGCTGTACTTTCTGTTGGGAGACTCGATAACCGTTTAGGCCCAGGAAATTTAACAACGAAATTGTCCACTCAACACATTGCTCTTCTGTTTCAGTTGCTATCAGTAAGTCATCCACATATTGCAGGAGTGTGCCCTCTCCTGGTGGCCATTCCCACTGTTCCAATTCTTTGGTCAATTGATTTCCAAATATTGTAGGACTATTTTTGTAACCTTGGGGTAACACTGTCCAGGTTAGTTGTGTTTTCCTTCCTTTACCAACAAACTCCCATTCGAAGGCAAAAATCTTTTGGCTTTCTAAAGCTAAGGTAAGGCAGAAGAATGCATCTTTCAGATCTAACACTGTAAAACAAATTAGATTATCTTTTAGTTTCGTCAAGAGTGTGTAAGGATTAGCTACCACCGGGTGCAAAGTCTTAGTAATTTCATTTACTGCTCTCAAATCTTGTACCAGTCTGTAAGTCCCATTTGGTTTCTTGACTGGTAATATTGGGGTATTGAAATCTGATTCACATTCTATTATTAGTCCCAATTCTAAAAACCTCTCTATTAATGGCTCAATTCCCCTCCTGTCTTCTAGTCTCAGGGGGTATTATTTCCTGTTTACTGGTTTAGCCCCCGGTATTAATTCGATAACGATGGGGGCGGCCAGTTTCGACTTTCCAGGTATATCAGTTGCCCACACTGCAGGATATGTTTCGTTTATGATTCAGTCGATGCTATGATTACCAGCTTCTGGTTTAGCACAACTGATAGTTAGACTCAGGGCAGCTATCAATTGCTCTTCGTTTACCTGGAGTTCAAATTTATCTTTATCAAATTTTGTTACTGCCCCTAAATTCTCCAACAAGTCTCTTCCTAGCAGAGGCTTTGGAGAATTAGGTAAATATAAAAATTGATGAATCCCCATCTGTTTCCCAATCTTATACTTAAGAGGTTTCAAAAGAAAGCCTTTTCTGGTTGGCCCGTCGCCCCCACCGCTTGCACAAATTCACCTGTTTTCGGTATTAATTCTTGATTTAAGACTGAATAGGTAGCTCCAGTGTCGATTAGGAAATCCACTTCCATTTTACCTTCCCCTAGCTCTATTTTAACCAGTGGGTCTGCTAGGGAACGACTCACTGATCCCCCTCAATTATAATCATTATGCGTAACAGGAACAACGGAGGCCCCCTTCAGTTCCTCGTTTCGCTTAGGACATTCTCGTTGCCAGTGTCCCGTTTGCCAGCAATAAAAACACTGATTTGGGCCTCCCCTGTTTAGCTGGAACTTTCCTCTCCCTCTCATGGGATAACCACGCCCTCTACCTCTAGCATTTGCTTCTGGGAACCCCCGGAGTTGATTGTACTGCTGCAATAACCCTAGCGAGTTTCCTACTCTCTGTCTTCTCCCTAATATCACAAGGTCCAAATATCACAAGGCATGATGATATCAGAATGTTGCGTGAGACGAATCTCGCCGTGGGCACGAGTTCGGTTCGCGAGCAGAGTCAATCGAGCTAGTGTTGGTTCGGATTAGTATCAGAGAGCTAACTTTGGTCCGCCTGGCTCTGGAACCTCTTCCGGGACCACACCCTGCCGAAATCGGGCATGTGCACCTGGGCCAGCCCCAACTGGGCACAGGCGGGGCGAGCACCGTCCTGGCACCTGCTGCCTACGTTTCCCCCCTTTTTTTTTTTTTTTTTTTTTTTTTTTTTTTTAGGTTTTTATGGGGGAAAAGATGACAAATACGCGAAGATGTTAGTTGCGAGGTGCCTCGTTGTTCAGAGCCGGTGGTACTGGTCTGGTCGGGGCAGGGCGTGTCCATTTGCTGCTGAAAAGCTGGGCGTTGTTCGACGTCCCGCTTCTCTATTAGTTGCACGGCCCGAGTGACCTGGTCTTGCAGGGCCGATATCTTGTCTTCCAGCGCAGATACTGCCGCTGGTTGAGGGGCTGCTTTTTTCTCTGCAGCCTTCCGTGGGGCCAGGGGCGGCGGCGGGGGTAACTCTCCGCGGCAGCCGGAGGTGCTGCAAGCCGCGGTTTCCGCCCCATCATTTTCCGGTGTTTCGACTTCCGGGCCGATATCCGATAGGAGTTCGGTCACGGTTTGGTGGGGCTTCCCGGACATGCCCTTTATGGCAGGCTTGCCACTGGTCAGCCCCAGACATACTTGCTCGTTTTTTCCTTCCTCCAGGGGTGGCGCCGAGGGGGTCACGGCTGGCGCTCTCTCGGGCTCCTCCCCCTCGGAGGGTGGTGCCGAGGGGGTTGCAGCAGGCATTTCCTTCGGGGGAAATGCCTCGGTCTTTCGTAATGGAGCCGCGGCGGTGGCAATTGCCACTTCTATTTCGGCTTTCATAACAGCTAATAGATTGCAAACGACCCGCCAGGTATTGTCCGCACCAATAATGTCGCCGTTGGTCTCCTTATAGTGGAGACTTGCCAGCAGATTATACACCTCCCCCCAGAGGTCCCAGGCGGTCTCAGGACCCGGGTAGCGGAGGGGGTTCCTGCCTTTCCGCCTGGGCTACAATCTGTTCGGCAACGGCGGTGCCGGTAGGTTTGCTTGTATAGGATCCCATCATCGGTTTTACTGATGTCGATGTCGAAGAGAAGAAAAGGTTTCTCTTACCCGAATCTTTCGGGGTATCGAACGGTCTGTGGAGAAGGGTCACTTTCGGACGAAACGCTCGGGGAGACAGTTTAGACCGAAATTGTTGCCCGCATTCTCCACCAAATGTTGCGTGAGACGAATCTCGACGTGGGCGCGAGTTCGGTTCGCAAGCAGAGTCAAGCGAGCTAGTGTTGGTTCGGATTAGTATCAGAGAGCTAACTTCGGTCCGCCTGGCTCTGGAACCTCTTCCGGGACCACACCCTGCCGAAATCGGGCATGCGCACCCGGGCCAGCCCCAACTGGGCACAGGCGGGGCGAGCACCATCCTGGCACCTGCTGCCTACATCAGAAGGCAATATCATCAGGCAATGATATCATGATGGCTACAAGCTTAGCATCTTCACTCCAGCTTCTTCAGTTCAGGCAGTGGTGATATGTATGATGTGCAGAGTCCTTGTTCTTCAAGCAGTGTCATCTCCAAAGCTAAGGGTTCTGTAGCAACATCCTTGGGACTTGATGTACCTGTGAATTTAGTTCTCTAAAAGCATTTCTAATTCAAATGTTAAAGAGGTGCACTTTACAAACTGATGTCTTTTAGGACAGTAAAAGGGTACCCCAAATCAGAGACTTAATGGTGTCGTCACATGCAATAACATTATTCATTATGTACAGTGATCAGAAATTTCACAACAGTAGAGCATAACAAAACCAAATAAGAATGGAAGATTTACACAAACGCAGCACAATTATAAATACAAAAAGAACTCGTAATTAATTTTCTCTCAGTTTTGGTCCTTCTGCACATTTCAGCAACATTTATATATCCCATTATCTTCTCTCTTGGATAAGTTTTCCTTAGTAACTACATTCCATTATCACATATACCCTTGCCATAAACACACCTACCTATGTTAGTCAGCTCATTAATTTCCGTGTGACTCCTTTAAACTATTGCTTATACTTTTCTACTACTTCTGTACTTCTACTTCTGTAAAACCATTGCATATATGTTTCTTTAAACTACTACTTCTATTTCTTTAAATCTACTGCTTCACAAGAAATGAATCAGTCAAGCAAGGAAGATGTTCTGGGGCTTTTCTTCCATATTCTTTTCTACTGAGCTGTCACCAGCTTGTTCCATCCTCGTGAGAAACCATTCGAGATGTAATTCTCTTATTTCAGGAGACAACTGACAGAAGCCTTACTGCAGGCTGCTCAAGGTGTCCCATCACATCACCCATGGTGTCACAGAGGTTTCAGGAGAGCTCATGAAGCATCCCTCCTGACAGGCAAGGAGCAGCAACGCTCCTCTGAAGAGCTGTGACAGCTCCTGGAGTCTATAGGCACCTACAAGGTGGTGAAGGGTCTGGAGAACAAGTGCTCTGAGGAAGAGACTGAGGGAATTGGGAATGTGCAGTTTGGAGAAGATGAGGCTGAGAGGAGACCTTCTTGCTCTCTCCAACTCCCTGAAAGGAGGTTGTGTTGAGGTGGGTGCTGGCCTCTTCTCTCAAGTGAACAATGAGAGGACAAGAGGACATGGCCTGAAGTTGCACCAGAGGAGGTTTAGGAGGAAGAATTTCTTTACTGAGAGAGTAGTTAGGTGTTGAAATGGTCAGCCCAGGAAGGTGGTGGAACCACCATCCCTGGAAGGATTTAAAAAATGTGTAGTAGAGATGATCCTGCTCTGTTGGTGTCAGCATTGTCCTGCAGTCTGCTGCCTCCCTCTTCTACTGCTCCCTCAGCTGCACTCCCAGCCTGCTGTGCAGGAAAAGTGTCCAGGATCCCATCCTGCCACATCCCTTTAGGAGGGTGTCACAACTGTAAATACTTTCCTTTTTTTTCATTTTTTGGAAAAAGGCCTTCATGACGCTGAAAGAAATATTAAAAATTTTGGATGGTACATGAAGTGGTTCCTGATCTGACACTATTTTGTTGTCCACAAGAAGCTTAAGATAGCATCATTGGTGTGATGGCGCTTGGAAAATGAGGCAAACTTGACCCTTCATCCTTGGTGATGGCTGTGATGGGTCAGGTAATGACAGTTGAAATCTAATTTCCAGTAAAATCTCCTCTTGCGCTGGGAGTAGCTTTAATGTTTTTCACTGGCATGGAGGTGTTGATGGTTCTTCAAATGGGAGCTGTGACGGAAGCTCTTCCCACAGTCAGGACACTTGTAGGGACGTTCACCCTTATGGATCCGTAGGTGATAGGAGAGACCCCAGCTGGCTGTAAATCCCTTCCCACACTGGGTACACGTGTAGGGTTTTTCCTCAGTGAGGACATGTTGGTGATTAATTCGAGGTGCTGTTGTTGAAGGCTTTCCCACAGTGAGTGCAAGGATACAACTTCCCTCCTGTATCGATGCGGTGATGGCGTGATAAGGAGGAACTCTGGGTAAACTCCTTCCCACACTCCAGACACTTATAGTGTCTCTCACCTGTGTGGATGCGGTGATGCCGTGATAAATTGGAAGTCTGGGCAAACACCTTCCCACACTCAGAACATTTAAAGAGTTTCTCACCCATATGGATCTGTTGATGCTTGATGAAAGCTGATCTCCATCGAAAACCTTTCCCGCAGTCATGGCAGGTGTAGGACATGGTGCCTGTGTGATGGTGTCACCGTTGGACCAGATCCGAGCTGTCGCTAAACTGTCTCCTGCAGTCAGGACATCTCTGGGGTCTCTCACCCTGATGGATTTTCTGATGGTGGAGATGGACCAAGCAGATTCTAAACCTTTTCCCACATTCCTCACTGCTGTGAAACTTTTCTCCTGCATGGATTTCAATGATTTTCAAAATTACACTTGCACCAAAATCTTTCCTATCCTTACGACACCCAGGGAAGTTTTTTCCCCGATGGAGTCATCCTGTGTTTGAGAAAGAAGCCATAGTATAGTGACAAAATAGGGGTTGGGCTTTTTTTGTTTTGGTGGCAGCCAAAACCTACATCAAACATACTGTAGGTGAAAATGGAGTGCGAGGTGGAATAGGGAGGTTAACCATAGAGTTGAACACCCAGTGATCATCCTTTACTTCATCTTTAGCAGCTATACTGGCAACCAAAACCCAAAGGGGCCATTGTGTGGGGCAGAGGGTGATGGGGTTTTGAGCCACTGCTGGCTTGAGCTGTGATGACCCAATTGTGCTGACACTGCAAGAGGTAATTTAGGACTCCCCCATTGCTGTCTTAAACCCCTGGGGTGATTCAGGGTCTTATATCTCAATCAACCAGTTTGGTATGAGTTTGGATTCCCCGTCATGGTACCAAATCCCACCATGGCCTATAGGATTCCCCTATTGCACCCACATGCAGGATGAGCTGTCATCCAGCGGGATGAGTTGCGGTCTCCTAAGGGAGTCCCCGATTGTGGCTTTTAAGCCCTGGGGTTATCAAGTCCCCTGGAAGGATTCCGGACTTGCCATCCTTATCCCTGGCTCGAGGGTTATTTGAGGGTCACCAGTCGCAGACCCCAAATCCTTGGGATGACTTTGGGGTCCCCTGTCACAGCCCTGCCCACCAGTATTTTTTGGGCTCCCCCCATATTATTTTGAGGGAGCTAAAATCACTGTAGGCAGCAAGTGCCCAGACGGTGCCCCCCCCGCCTGTGCCCAGCTGGGGCTAGCCCAGGCACGCATGCCCGGGTTCGGTAGGTGTGGCTTCCGGAGAGGATTCCAGAGCCGGACGGATCAAAGTTAGCTCCTGATACCATCCGAGCCAGCACTAGCTCGACTGACTCCCACGGCGAGACTCATCCCACGCAACATCTGGTGGAGAATGCGAGCATTAATTTCGGTCTAAACCGTCTCCCCGAGCGTTTCGTCCGAAAGTGACCTTTCTCCACAGACCGTTCAATACCCTGAAAGATTCGGGTAAGAGAAACCCTTTCCTCTTTTCGACATCGACATCAGTAAAACCGATGATGGAATCCTATGTAAGCAAACCTACCGGCACCGCCGTTGCCGATCAGATTACAACCCAGGCGGAAACGCAGGAAAACCTCCGCTACCCGAGTCCTGAAACGGCCTGGGACCTGTGGGGGGAGGTGTACAACCTGCTGGCAAGCTTCCACTATAAGGAGGCCAACGGCGACATTATTGGTGCGGACAACACCTGGCGAACCGTTTGCAATCTATTAGCTTGCTTGAATGCCGAAATAGAAGTGGCAATGGCCACCGCCGCGGCCCCATTACGAAAAACCGAGGTATTTCCCCTGAAGGAAATGCCCACAGTAACCCCCTCGGCACCCCCCTTCGAAGGGGAGGAGCCCGGGAGGGCGCCGAGTGTAGCCCCGCCAGCACCGCCCTCCGAGGGGGGGGAGCCCGGGACAGCGCCGAGCGCAGCCCCGTCGGCGCCATCCCCGGAGGAAGGAAAAAATGAACAAGTGTATCTGGGGCTGACCACGGGCAAGCCTGCCATAAAGGGCATGTCCGGGAAGCCCCGCCAAACCGTGACCGAACTCCTATCGGATATCGGCCCGGAAGTCAAAACACCGGAAAATGATGGGGCGGAAACCGCGGCTGGCGGCACCCCCGGCTGCCGCGGAGAGCTACCCCCGATGCCGCCCCCGGCCCCACGGAAGGCTGCAAAGATAAAAGCAGCCCCTAAACTAAAGTAGCTGTACGAGGGAATCCTTAACCCCAAGCTCTTTATGTTTCTACTCCTGCTCCTTGTCTCTGGTCCTCCTGCCATACACTGCTGGGAAAAGCCCAGCTCCATCATCCTGTTGATCACCTCCAGGAGCCTGCAGGCTTCGCAGATGATGCCTTTAACCCTCAGCTTCTGCGGCTTCGTCGTCTTCACCAACCTCTCCCTGCAGACCAGTACCACCGGCTCTGAACAACGAGGCACCACGCAGCTAAGATCTTCGCGTATTTGTCATCTTTTCCCCCATAAAAAAAAAAAAAAAAAAAAAAAAAGGGGGGAAATGTAGGCAGCAAGTACCCAGACGGTGCCCCCCCGGCCTGTGCCCAGCTGGGGCTGGCCCAGGCACGCATGCCCGGGTTCGGTAGGTGTGGCTTCCGGAGAGGATTCCAGAGCCGGACGGATCAAAGTTAGCTCCTGATACCATCCGAGCCAGCACTAGCTCGACTGACTCCCACGGCGAGACTCATCCCACGCAACAAATCACAGCTCTTCCACCCTCCAGATGAGTTGGAGGGTTGCCAATCCCACCACCGTCACCCCAGGGATAAGTTTAGTTCCCCCTTCCTACCCATCCTCCGCCCCCTCCTCATCTGGTGCTGCTTACCCCCAGTTTGGGCAGTACTGGGATAACCACCCCCCTCCCATCACTTCCCATCACCTCTCGCTACCTGCAAAGGGGACAAAGCCCAGGCTGGTGGGGGGAGGGGGGCAGTGCTCTGGCCGTCACAAGTTAGGGGGTCCCGGCTGCAGTGCGGGGGGTGTGGGTGCAGCCCCCGGGGCAGAGGAGCGAAACCTCCCAGGAGCTGGGATCATACTGTGGAACACTGTGGTTGGCCAGGTCAGATCATCTGCCCTGGATTTTAGTCCATGGTCACATGTATCCCTCATTCTGGAACAGGAGAGAACCCAAAACAGCACTTCTGATCTCCCTTCCTCTTGTTTAGTTGGAGTCTGAAGCCTCCAAAAACTTGAGGTACTCTGAAAAGAAAAAATATATTTTAGAATGAATTCTGCCCAGGATTAGAAACAAGATGAGCCTGAATTGCAAGTGAAGGATAAGAAAAAACCCTCAGGGCATAAACCACTGGGCTGGTCATTGTCCCCCTGAGTTTACACCTGAAAGCAGTGAATTAGCAGCCTCTTATCTCCAGGGCCTGATGGCTTTGTGTTGAGGTTGGGTCAGCACCACCCAGCTGTGATGTGTCCCCTCCCCCTGCCCATGCCACAAGCCTGATGTGTTCAAACCCCCCAGGACACAGCCCTGGTGTCCTCCCCCCTACCAACTTCCAACCTCACCCCCAGGTCGGGTCCCTCCCCCCCGAGGCCCCTCCCCACCATTTCTTCCTCCCCCCGCCGCTTCCAGCGGTCACTCTGCAACTCCCGGGAGGTTTCACCCTACCACCCTGGGGCTGCATCCACACCCCCCGCCCCGCAGCCGGGACCCCCCAACTGTTGACCACCAGAGCATCGCCCCCCCTCCCCACCGGCCTGGGCTGTGGCCCCACTGCAGGTTGCAAGAGGTGATGGGAGGTGATGGGAGGGGGGTGGTTATCCCTGTACTGCCCAAACTGGGGGAGAGCAGCACAAAATGGGGAGGGAGGGGGATGGTTGAGAGGGGGGAACTAAACTTATCCCTGGGGTGAGGGTGGTGGGATTGGCGACCCCCCAAATCTTCTAGAGCGTGGAGGAGCTGTGATTTTATCTCCTTCCAAGTAATTTGAGGGACCCCAAAACATTCTGGTGGGCAGAGCTTTGATAGGGGATCCCCAAGTCATCCCGAGGGTTTCTTGGCTGTAACTGGGGACCCTCAAATCATCCTCGAGCCAGGGAAAAGGATGGCAAGTCCAGAATCCTTCCAGGGGACTTTATAACCCCAGAGCTCAGGAGCCACAGTCGGGGACTCCCAAAACCTCTCCGGAGACCCCATCACATCCCAGACTTCAAAAACATCTCAGGAGACCCCCACTCATCCCAGTGGATGGAAGCTCGTGCTTCATGTAGGTGTGATGGGGGAAACCCCAGGTCATGGTGGGAATTTGGTACCATAATGAGGGACTCAAACTCATAGTCTAGTGGTTGGGTGGGATGCAGTGACCCCTTAATCACACCCAGGATTGTTGACAGAAATAAGAGAGCGATAAATCATCTCTTGGAGTGTAAGTGCAATGGGGTGATCCCAACTCAAGGAAGGAGTGGCTAAAAACCCCAGCACCCCCTGTCCTACCCAATACCCTCTAAGGGTTTTAGCTGCCAGTGAAATTCCTAAAGATGTAGTAAAGTATGATCAGTGGGTGTCCAACTCTACGGGTAACCTCCCTATTCCACCTCACACTCCATTTTTGCCCACAATAAGTTTTATGTAGTTTTTGGCTGCCACCACCACACAAAAAGCCCACCCCAACTTTGTCACCACACTATGGCTTCTTTCACAGACACGGGGTGACTCCATCTAGGCAAAAACATCTCTGGGTGACGTAAAGAGGATACAGCTTTTAGTCACAGTTTGACTTCAGTGAAAAATCATTTAATCCATCCAGGGGAAAAAATTGACATTGACCAGGAATGTGGGAAAAGGTTTAGGGTCTGCTTGGTCCATCTTCACCATCAGAAAATCCATCAGGGTGAGAGACCCCAGAGATGTCCTGACTGCAGGAGACAGTTTAGCGACAGCTCGGATCTGGTCCAATGGTGACACCATCACACAGGCACCATGTCCTACACCTGCCATGACTGCGGGAAAGGTTTTAGCAGGAGATGGCATTTTATCCAGCACCAGCGGATCCACACGGGTGAGTAACCCTTTAAATGTTCTGAGTGTGGGAAGGAGTTTTCCCAGAGTTCCAATTTATCACAGCATTGCCACATCCACATGGGAGAGAGACCCTATAAGTGTCTGGAATGGGGGAAGGGGTTTTCCCAGAGTTCCCATTTATCCGAGCATCACCGCATCCACACGAGAGAGAGACCCTATAAGTGTCTGAAATGTGGGAAGGAGTTTTCCCGCAGCTCCAATTTATCACGCCATCATCGCATCCATACAGGAGAGAAGTTGTATCCCTGCACTCACTGTGGGAAAGCCTTCAACAATAGCACCTCTTGGATTAATCACCAACACGTCCACACTGAGGAAAAACCCTACACGTGTCCCCAGTGTGGGAAGGGCTTCACAGCCAGGTCGGGTCTCACCCAACACCTACGGATCCATAGGGGTGAACGTGCCTACAAATGTCCCGACTGTGGGAAGAGCTTTTCCAGGAGCTCCGATCTCATCAGGCATCGTGCCATCCACACAGGGGAGAAACCATACTTGTGTCTCCACTGCTCCAATAGCTTCAGGCAAAGCTCCCATTTGCTGAATCATCAGCACCTCCATAGGGGTGAACAACCCTAAAGCTATGATTTCATCTCTCATCACCAGACGCACCAGGTTACCACTTTTTCCAAGCTTTAGAGTTTCCAAGCTTCCACATCTTTAGATTCTTTTAAACCATTTAAAGTAAAACAAGGAAGTGATTATCACAACAACACACTTGTCAGGGGAGGTGTCTGAATGGGACCAGGTGTATTTCTTTCTTTTTTAGTTAGGGAACACCCGTATGGAGCATTTTAGTGTGACTTTTCAGAGGGACTTGGAAAGAAAACAAGACCAAAAATTTGGGATTGCGTCATTTTGAAGTGAAAAGAAACCTTTTCCACTAAGATGCCCTTTTAAGGAGATTTAGGCGCAGAAATTAGACTTTACGCTTCACTGTCCTGATGACTGTGTGTCCTGGTTTAGGCCAGGATAAAGGTTATTTTCTGTCTTGTACTTTTGCTTTCTGCTAAGTCTCTTGTAAGTAGTTGCACTTGCTGAAATTAACAGCAAGTTTCTCAGACAGTGTGTGTTTCTAGGACTGATAACACTCGATGTTTATAGTTACTGCTAGAGACTGGTATGTAGGGCCAAGGACACTGCTCAGCTCTGAGGAAAACATTTTACCCTCCAGGAGGATAAAGAGGTCCCACCTGCATCCCTCCTTTGGGGAGGAACGGACAAGATAGATGCCAGAATTGACCAAACAGAGTATTCCATCCCATATACGTCACATTCAGTATAAATTTGAGGCATAACAAGGGCCAAGCCATGCTTCCAGCTTCCGGCTGCCTGTCCTTCCTGCCTTTCCTGCTTCCCTTCCCTCACCCGGCATCCTGGGAGGATTCCATCCGTTCGTCTGCCTGTGGTCCTGATCCGTGCCAGCCCATATCTGTGTGTTCCTGCCTCCAGTTCCCGACTGCTGCCGACTCCAGAAGTCCAACCTGGACTTTCCCAGGGCTGCCCTGCAACCTCGGTGGTGACGTGAGAGTTATTGGGGGGAGAGGGAGGAGGAACGTGGTATCCATTTTCCTGTATATTTGTATATATTTGGTAATTTTTTCTATTTATCATTACTGTTTCATTAAAGTTGTGTAATTTAGTTTCTAACCCATAAGTCTCTCTCCCTTATTCTCTCCTTTCTTATCAGAGAGGAGAGAGAGATTAATAGAGATCATCTGTTACTCGGTTTAATTGCCGGGCCAGTGTTAAACCGTGACAGATTTATTGGCTCCCAACATGGGGCCTGAGCTAATTGTCTCGAGTCCAGTTTAAATTTTGACTAATTTGCTTGAATAGTTTGAATTCCAACTCCAGTGGAAGAATGGCTTTGCTGAGCTGGAATCAGACCTTGTTCTTTGGAAATTTCACAGTGTTGCAGGTGGCGGGGGAGATGAAAATTTAGAAGTAGTTATGCTAAGGTTTGGACTGGTCAAGCAGGACAGAAAAGCAGGAAACTGACAAGGAAAGTGTTAATGTGCTGAGAAGAGGGGAACAGTTTATCAACAAGGAATGTGCTGGGAAGAGGGGAACAGCTTATCAAAGGGGATTAGTCGAGCTTGAACATGAAGAAAAGTAAACTGACATTGAAGATAAGGGTTATTACGCATGTAAGGGGGGTTGATGGTGGGAGACAGTCAAAACAATATCTAAAATTGAAAAGTATGAGATTTGCGGTTCGTAGATGTCTCTCTATTGTTATCTGCATGTAACTGTTTCGCAACTGAAATTCTGCACGAAGGCTTCATTGTAAAAAGGGTATAAAAGCTGAACCGAAAACGGGGATCGTGGGAATCCTGACTTGGGACGCTAGTCCTCAGGTTTCCCGGGCCCCGAATAAAGCACCGCATAAACTGGCACTCTGTTGGTTTGTTTCTTGACTTCGGGCAACAGTTTTTGGCACCCCAGATGGGACTCCGGGGGCGGCTGGGGCGGTTCGCGTGCTGATCCACTCCAAGCCGGCACCAGGTGATTCCTGGAGGAGACATCAACCCGTGCCCGACCCCGCGCCCGATGGACGACCATAAGGTAAGCCCGAAGGTGCTTTATTCCTTATAGGTTGGTTGGTATTTGGTATTTGGTATTTGGTTGGTTGGAAGCCTAGGCGCTGGTCGTAAGACATGGCAAGTAGAAAGCTGTGCAGATCCAGCACTTGCCACTCGCGGCGATGAGTATAGGCAAGTTTGGTATTTGGTTGGTATTTGGTATTTGGTATTTGGTTGGTATTTGGTATAGGTATTTGGTAATCGGCTGTATATTGGTTTTGTGTGTGTGAGTGCGCGCGAATACGAGTGTCAGCGTTTTGTGTGTGTGGGAGCGCAAGTTCGGGTGTCAGCATGCTACCATTTAAAACTTTTAGAGCTCTGTCTTGTAACGAAAAGGATGTTCCTGAGGATTCGCCTCTCGGTTGTCTGTTAAAACATTGGAAAGAGGATAATTTTAAGCAGGAATTGCGGAAGAAGACGTTGATTGATTATTGTAATCATGTATGGCCTGAATATGAAACAGAGGGAATGCAGTGGCCGCAGAATGGTACAATAACTCCTGAGATATTAGGTCCTATGATGAGTTTCTTGCGGGAGAATGAAAAATGGGATGAAATACAGTATTTGGATCTGTTTTATCATCTAAAAGGAAAACCTGAGTGGCAAAAAGCTTGTGGATTGTCGGAGTTAAAAACCAGGGAAGTAGAAAGTAATGAGTGTGCTGGTTGTAAAGAGCGTAAAATACGGTCCTCGGAGGAGGAGGAGGACGTGTCTTTGTTGGTGCCCCCAAGTGCGCCGCCGCCCCCACCCCCCGAGGCTTCCTCAGTAAATCCGGTTAGAGCCCCTCTCCCTTTCTCACTCAAGGAGGAGGTAGAGCAGGGGGGGGAGGGGGTCGAACAGCCGAGAACGCCGCTTGCGGAACGGACTCGGAGGGGGAGGTTGGGGAGAGGAGGCGGTTTGTCGCAGCCTCAGTTGATGGCTCCGCTGCGGGAGGCAGTAGGAGCAGATGGAGGAAAGGTGATGATAAAGGTTCCTTTTTCGCCGCACGATTTAATGATATGGAAGCAATCGGCGGGGGCGTACAGGGAAAATCCTGAGAAAGTGGCTCGGGTTGTGAAAATGGTAATAAAGACTCAAAATCCTGATTGGAATGATTTGCAGGTGTTGTTAGACACTATTATGGATTCCACAGAAAAGGAGATGGTGTTTAGGGCGATGACGAATCGGGCAAGGGAATTGATTAGAATGCAGGTAGCACAAGGTTCGGTAAATGATTTGGTACCAAGGGAGGACCCCAAATGGAATCCCAATTCATCGGCGGGATACAGAGCGTTAAAAAAACTACCAGGATTTACTGGTAGAAGGGGTCCGTGAGGGGATTCCAAAAACGATGAATTGGTCTAAGTTGTATTCTGTGAGGCAGGATAAGGGGGAATCCCCATCGGCATTTTTAGAAAGGCTAAAAGAAACAGCGCGGAGATACACGGATTTGGATGTGGAAGCTGAATTGGGAAAAATGCAACTGGCATTGATTTTTATGGGTCAATCTCAGGAGGATATTAGGAAAAAGCTGCAGAAGCTAGAGGGAGAAGATACACGGAATTTGGAGAAGTTATTGGAGGTTGCATGGAAGGTATATAATAATAGGGAAAAGGAGACAACAAAGAAACAGCAGGCAAGCATGCTGGCGGTCTTGCGGCAAGCGGCGGGTGGAAACAATGGAAATAATAGAGGTCGCAGTTGCAGCATGGGGAGAGGCGGTGTTCCGATGGGAGGAGGCTTTGGGGGTTTTGGGAACCAGAGTGCAGGGGGACGCGGAAGGTTAGGACCTAACCAGTGTGCCTTTTGTAAAGGACTGGGACACTGGAAAAATGAGTGCCCATTTAATCAGGGAGCCCCGATGTGGGGGGGAGGCTTCCCGGGCAATAGAGCGAATCTCGGCAACAGGCTAGGAGGCGGATTGAATTCGTTCACGGGAAATCCACAAGGTGTCGCTCAAGCCTTTATGATGGGGAATTGCCAGAATCAGAGCTGACTAGATAGGGACCTAAAGGTTATTTTAGAAGTCGAAGGGGAGCCGATGGAATTCAGGATAGATACAGGGGCTAGTTACTCGGCAATGAGCAAATTAAAGGGATCTCTTAGTGACTCCACGGTGTTGGTTGTTGGGGTATCTGGGGAGATTGAAGAAAGGGCATTCCTGCGGCCACTCAATATAAAATTTGGGGGAAAAGAATTTGATCATCAATTTCTGTATACGCCGAACAGCCCAGAGTCTCTGCTCGGGAGAGACTTGCTTTCAGCATTACAGGCAAGAATTATTTTTGAAAAGGGTAGGGTAAAACTAGAAATACCAGAGGAAAACCTGGCAAAATTGTTTGTGATCAAAGAAGTAGGGAAGGAAGAGATACCACCGGAAATTGAACAATCAGTCGCGCCATGGGTTTGGGAGACAGGGACTCCAGGTAAATCAAAAGCGGCAGTACCAGTAGTAGTGGAATTAAAAGAAGGGGCTCAACCAATAAGGGTACGGCAGTATCCCATCAGCCTGGAAGCTAGGAAGGGAATAGCCCCCATGATAGCTCAATTCTTAGCTCTAGGAATTTTGCAGGAGTGTGAATCTGAATTCAACACCCCCATCTTTCCGGTCAAAAAGCCTAACGGCAATTACAGGTTAGTACAGGATCTAAGGGCAATTAACTCTATCACCAAAGATATACATCCCGTGGTGGCAAATCCGTACACATTGTTAACATCTGTTTCTGAGAAATTTCAGTGGTTTTCAGTAATTGATTTAAAGGATGCCTTCTTCTGCATACCCCTGGCACCTGAAAGCAGGAACATCTTTGCATTCGAATGGGAAAACCCCGATACGGGACAGAAGCGCCAACTCACATGGACCAGGCTTCCCCAAGGATTTAAATCCTGGCCCACTATATTCGGTAACCAGCTGGCCAAGGAACTTGAGGAATGGAAGACCACCCAAGTAAAAGATTCGCATTCCTCTTATGTGGTGTTGCAGTATGTGGATGATATTTTCCTGGGTACCGCAGAACAGGGTCTCTGCCTCAAATTAACCATTGCATTGCTGAATATGTTAGGACAGGCTGGATACGGGGTATCCAGAGAAAAGGCACAGCTGGTCAAACAAAAGGTCATTTATTTAGGATGTGAAATTTCACAGGGAATTCGTCGTTTGGGAGTGAATCGCATTCAAGCCATATGTGCAATTCCAGTACCCCACAATAACCAGGAATTAAGATCTTTTCTAGGAATGATTGGCTGGTGCAGACTGTGGATCCCCAACTTCGGGTTGACAGCCAAACCCCTGTATGAGGCTGTGAAGGAACCGAGATTTAAGTGGGGACCCATGGAAGATAAAGTGTTCCAGGAATTAAAACAGGCCCTCAAGGAAGCGCCTGCCCTGGGCTTGCCAGATTTAACCAAGGACTTCCAACTGTATGTACATGAAAGACAGAAATTAGCTTTGGGGGTGCTCACACAAAAATCGGGATCTTGGAAAAGGCCGGTTGGGTACTTTTCCAAACAATTGGACTCAGTAAGTGGGGGATGGCCAGGATGCCTAAGAGCAGTGGCAGCCACAGTAATCCTGATCCAGGAGGCACGCAAGCTAACATTGGGCAAGCACATGACAGTTTATGTACCCGACATGGTCATAACAGTATTAGAACAAAAGGGGGGTCATTGGCTCTCATCAAGCAGGATGCTCCAATACCAGGCCCAGCTGAGGGAACAGGATGATGTGGAACTAAAAATAACAAATCACCTTAACCCAGCAGAGTTTCTCAGGTCCACCCAGGAAGAAGGAGAGCTGGAACATGACTGCGTGGAGGTAATCGAGCAAGTGTACTCCAGCCGGAAGGACCTGAAAGATGAGCCACTGCCGGACCCTGATTGGGAACTGTTCGCGGACGGGTCCAGCTTTGTGGAAAGTGGTATCAGGTATGCAGGGTATGCAGTGGTCACCTTGCAGCAGATAGTGGAAGCAAAAGCATTGCCCCCGGGCACGTCAGCGCAGAAGGCAGAAATTTGGGCTCTAATAAGGGCCCTGGAGCTGAGCCAAGGGAAGAGAGTCAACATATGGACTGATTCCAAATATGCATTCGGAGTGGTAAATGTGCACGGGGCTCTGTGGAAGGAGCGGGGACTTCTTAATTCGCAGGGGTCGTCAATCAAACACAGGGAAGAGATAATCATGTTACTGGAAGCAATTTATAAACCATCGGCAGTTGCGGTGATGCATGTCAAAGGACATCGGAACGAACCAGGGAAAGAGTTCCAGGGAAATCAACGAGCAGACCAAGTGGCGAAGCAGGCCGCCAGAGAAGTATGGACTCAATTAGCTTTGATACCGGCCCGGAGCAACCCTGCCGCTGCACACATGGAAGACAAACCACATTATTCACCGGAGGACGAGAAACTGGCTCAGATGTTGCAGGCACAAAAGAACATCAAGGGTTGGTACGTGACCCCAACAGGACAGGTGATCTTACCGGTAAGGATCATGAAGACAGTATTGGAAACAGAACATAATAAGTGTCACTGGGGTGCGGAGGCAATGGTAAGATTTTTGAAAAACGAAATATTCTCAAACCAGATGTTAACATTGGCAAAAAGGGTAAATGCAATGTGTCCGGTGTGTATCAAAAACAACCCAGTAGTAAGGAGGCAGGTTCAAATGGGTAAGTTGCAGGTAGGTCCCCAACCAGGAGATTATTGGCAGATAGATTTCTCCGAGTTACCAAAAGCCCAAGCATACAAATACCTGCTGGTGTATATGTGCACATTTTCAGGATGGCCAGAAGCTTTCCCTTGCAGGACCAATCAGGCAAAAGAAGTGGTAAAAACACTTCTGAAAGAAATCATCCCTAGATTTGGGGTGCCGTTAGGGCTATCATCCGATAGGGGTCCTCATTTCACTGCAGGGATCGTGCAGGAGATTTCTGTAACGTTGGGAATAGTTTGGAATCTGCACACGCCCTGGAGGCCCCAATCAAGTGGTAAGGTAGAGCGGATGAATCAAACACTGAAAAACCAAATTAAGAAAATTTGTCAAGAAGCAAAAATCCAGTGGCCACAGGCATTGCCTTTAGCTCTGTTAAGGGTTAGGATCAAACCAAGGGAAAGGATAGGGGTGAGTCCGTACGAAATTTTGTATGGTAAACCCTACCATGCTGCTACCTACCAGGGGGACCCTCATTTGGTGGGAGATCAGGTGATATTAAATTATGTGTTGTCTCTGAATAAGACTCTTACAGCACTCAGAGGAGCGTTGCAGTGGAATCGACCCCTATCCCTGGAAAATCCGGCCCACGACATCCTTCCAGGAGACCAAGTTTACATACGGAACTGGTCAGTGGAACCACTGAAGGAGACATGGGACGGTCCTCACCAGGTGATCATGACCACCTACACGGCTGTCAAGGTCGACGGGATCGACAACTGGATTCATTACACCAGGGTCAAGAAGGTCCCTACGCAATGGTCGGTAGAGCCTTTGTCTCCAACAAGGATGGTGTTCAGAAGCAAATCTTAGGAATACTGATTTTCCTAAGCTTGATTGTGTTAACAGAAACCTTTGTAAAAGTTAATGTACCAGAATCTTATCTGTTGAGACCTGAGGGATCTAATGTTAATCTGACCTGTTTGTTTACTGATGACCAGGGAGCTGGATCCGCCGAAATTATCGTGAGGTGGAAATGGGTTACGGAGGACGAGCTGATTACGGAGGGGGTAAAGACAGCTTGGGATGAGCCGTGCCAGGAAGGAGCAACTATCCTGCAGATACCCAATGTGACCCGGAAAAACGAAGGGAAGTACACTTGTTTAGTGCAGGTACGGGACAGTTTTGATTATGGGGATGTGCAGTTTCTTACAATAAGTACATCTTATACGGAAAGAGAGAGGAGAGTGATGCGACAGGTTACTGACACTGGAGGATTGACCAAGGGCAGAGGCCAAGAAAATTTGGTAGTAGGACTAATCAGAGATTTCGGTCTCATGCAAAATGTAACAGAAATCACAGCTTGTTTACCATTACCCCGGGCAGCAGGTGAACCCATACCATGGGGAATAATACCTGTGACCGAAATGCCGGAGTCATTGAGGAATGCTTCCTGGACATGCCAGTTTGTCCCTAAGACAGTAGAGGCATGGAAGGATTTATGTATGACTATCCGAGTAATGACCGAAGCCGATTGTAAGTTGAAGCCTAATTATTATGGCTGGATTCAGAATACGAGGAGATGCCTAATCAACTTCCCGGTGGATGAAGCATGTAACAAAGTTCCAGTAAGGACTCTTACCACACGAAATGAGATGAGCTGTCAAAATATTACTCAGAGTAAGGATATGTGGAAAGATTGGAAAACCTTATGGGGACCCAGTGTCTTAGAGTATTACACTTATCTCGGGAAAGTACAATGGTGCATTCAATGGTCAGGGAATAGAAACCAGTCATATTATAAGGCCCCTATTACATCTACCTCCTCCAGACAGTTTCAGGCCCAAACAGGAATGGAATTGTACAGAAGTATTTACATGTGACACTCCGGAAGATCAAATAGGACTAGTACCAGTAAAGATGGCATTGAAGTGGGGATGTGAATGTAGGGGATATAATCATACCATAAGTATGAGACAAGGGATGGAACCTATAGATTGCAGGCACACAACGGTTCGCAGTCCTGGGAATTTGGTATGGGTATTGGGACATGGCCAATGGACATCTCACCTACCCTTAGATGGGCTAACCACGCAAATTACCTTGGGTGTACCGACCCTGTGTCCATTTTGGAAACAATCAAAGTTAACATCAAAAGAGATACGAAAGAGACAGAGAAGAGATATTAGTAAAGAACTGGATGCTTTAGGATTGGATAAAGAAGATGGGTGGCATGAACCCTCTTCAGGAGTCAAATTTGGGTGGGTGCTGGAATCCTTGTTTACACCAATTTCCACCTATCGGAATCGGGAAATGTTGTTCAGATTATTGGGACAGACCGAAAGGTTGGCAGCAGTAACGAAGAAAGGATTTAGGGACTTGAATTTACAGCTACAGGCCACAACTAGAATGACCATACAAAATAGAATGGCATTGGACATGATATTACCAAAAGAGCATGGTGTCTGTGGGTATCTGCATGATAAGGATAAGCATTGTTGTGTACACATCCCAAATGTCACTCAAGAGGTAGAAAAAGATATTAATCAATTGGAACAAATTGAGGGCAGGGTCCACGATGTTCAAAGAGAAGCAGAACATAATTGGGTTGGAGCAATATTCAGCTCCCTGGGGATCCAGGTCTCTGGTTGGATATCATCAATTGTACAATATGGAATCATGATAATTATAATCATTATGGTTGCTTTAGTAGTATACAAGTGTCTTTTAGGAATGATTGCAAAGGAAGGCCGACACACTCGGAGGGTCATGAAGGCCATAACCCAGAGAGAGGTGATCCTCCCACAAGATAACTCACCCCACCCGCCTGACAAGAAACCGGCAGCTTGAGAGGTTGAGCATCCTTGCGAAAGAAGATCGAAGGATGCTCAAAGGGGGGGACTTGTTGCAGGTGGCGGGGGAGGTGAAAATTTAGAAGTAGTTATGCTAAGGTTTGGACTGGTCAAGCAGGACAGAAAAGCAGGAAACTGACAAGGAAAGTGTTAATGTGCTGAGAAGAGGGGAACAGTTTATCAACAAGGAATGCGCTGGGAAGAGGGGAACAGCTTATCAAAGGGGATTAGTCGAGCTTGAACATGAAGAAAAGTAAACTGACATTGAAGATAAGGGTTATTACGCATGTAAGGGGGGTTGATGGTGGGAGACAAAACAATATCTTAAATTGAAAAAGTATGAGATTTGCGGTTCGTAGATGTCTCTCTATTGTTATCTGCATGTAACTGTTTCGCAACTGAAATTCCGCACGAAGGCTTCATTGTAAAAAGGGTATAAAAGCTGAACCGAAAACGGGGATCGTGGGAATCCTGACTTGGGACGCTAGTCCTCAGGTTTCCCGGGCCCCGAATAAAGCACTGCATAAACTGGCACTCTGTTGGTTTGTGTCTTGACTTCGGGCAACAACAGGGTTGGAGATTAAACCAATCATGCTGTACCTTTGGTATTTAGGGTATGCGATCTGTCTTTTCGCAGCTGGAATTGCTGTTACTATGTGGGTCTTTTTTCGTAAGAGCTGCTTAAGAACCATCGTCGCAATATGGTCCTCAATATTAATGTATATCATGATGCATGGTGCATGGTACAGTGGTGTTTCATACAGAGATAAAAAACTTGGTTGGTAATTACACTCCCAGTTTTAATTTGGGAAATTATTCCATTCCATCATATTTTGGGCTGACTTCACCAGATTTTAGTAGCAATGGCATTCCATTTCTCAATCTTCTGGTGGGTGTTGTTAATTTTTCTCATATAATTGTGAGGAGTAACACAAAAACCACAGTAATGAGAGTGAGCATGCCTTTTTGGAGGCCGAGAGTTGCTGCTCGGAGAGTGAGAGCTGCTCCTCATACAGAGAGCACCTCCACTCCTGCCTCTGCAGCTGTTTCTCGCCCCCCCTCACGCAAGGGCACAACTCAGATAAGGCCGGCCAGCATCGCCAGTGTTTCTGCTACAGTTGCAGCTGCTGTCTCTGCCCCCGCAGACACTGCTGATGCTCAGAAAGCGAGTCCTGCTGCTGCTACTGCTGCAGACACCACAGCCTCTCCCCCTCAGCCCAAACAGATACTTGTTGACCCTTTAACTAGGAGAAAAGGAAAACAATGGAAATCAGAAATGAGCCTTAACCCTTCCAGGTTTGAACGAGACGACCAGGTGATAGAGGAAATAGAGGATACTGCCTCTCCTCGTAGAGCAGCTAGAGCAGTCAGCTGAGGACTCAGACTCAGAAGCTGCTCAGTCCTATTCCATGAGAGACTTGCATACTCTGAGAAAAAACTACAGCCGTTTTTCAGGTGAACCACTTCTCTCTTGGTTACTCCGATGCTGGAAGGAAGGGGCTGCTACCATAACATTAACTCAGAAGGAAGCCAGGCAGTTGGGATCCCTGGCCTAAGGTGCAGGTATTGATTGGGCATTTGGGGAAAAGGTTGGAACCACCAGCCTATGGAAATGACTCTTGTCAGCTGTAAGGGAGAGATATCCCTGTAAAGAGGAAATAGACTGCCCACAGGTCAAAGCAGCCACACTTGAAAAAGCTATCATGTATCTGGAAGAATTGGCTGTACAAGATGTGATCTATAATGCTGATGACATTGAAGATCCTTATCACATGCCATGCCCTAGACGTATGTTTCAAAGGTTTGTGCATGCTGCACCACCACCTTTTAACCATACACTATCAGTAATGCTATGGGTTCCTGCAGATGTGGAGGGAACTGTGAGTGATGTGATTAAAACAGCATGAGAGTGTGAAGATGCTGTCACGGCCCCTCGTCGGGCCCGGTTCTCAGCTATAAAGAGAACATCTGAGTGATGTAAACACTTTGAAAATACAAAATATGTCTCTCGAATCAGTATTTTTTTTTTTCTGCTCTTTTAAAAATATACCAAACATCCTCAATTAACAGATTTTTTCCCCAAACTTAACTAGCTTCTGTTTTATATCATGCTTGACAAGCTCCTAAAGATAAGACTGCTTATCCAGTCGCCTCCTGGTACACGGTCCAGACAAAGATAATGAATTGAGCAGGGTAACAAGGACTGAAAGATAATAATAAATAAAAAAGAAGTTCTTGAGATGGCAAAATCTGTGTTATCTTTAGCAAGTCTGTGTGCCAGTGATTTATGAAAAGACAGAACTCCTTCTGCTGTATAAAACTCCAAGAGAAAAAGGAGAAGCGGGCAGGTCTTCTTCCCCCCCCTTCTCTCTCGCTACTTCGGCTTCAACGGGACAGCAACAGCGGAGAAAAGGAAAAGCAGAGAACAACAAACAAGCAGGAACAGCAGCTCCTACACCCCCCCCCCCCCCCACTCCAGCCAGAGACCAGGACGGCGGAAGGGACGGTGATAAAATCTTAATTGCTCCCTAGTTTTCTTTTCTTTTCCTAACGACTCTTCTCTCCAAAGTAACAAATCGTGTTTACCCTTTATTAACAGTGATATTTTGTTTCCCCTTTCCTAAAATAAATCCTTGTAACTTGCTTTAATTTCAAAATGTTTTAGTGTGCAATTTCCATGCGTTTCTCTGGGTAGTGGCTGCATTTTCCTCATAATTAAAATATTAAAATAATAACTCGGATCACGACATTTAATTGGCGTCACGGACAGGATATTGTTGAGGAAAATATCAGAGCCTGCTCTTAGACTGATGCCTGAATTGCAAAACTAACCCTTAAGAAAATTTAAAACAATTTAAATGGTGTCTATAATGTGTTCTGCTAGCCCTAGTGGTTTGACCTCCTATGACAAAAATTAATTTAGTGAAATCGCTTTGATTCGCCCATTCAGGGAGTTCCTCAAAACCCGTAACTATACCTCGAAGAAAATTCTCTATGATGCTCTTTATAAAGATTATAAGAGTAGAAATTTTACTTCCATTGCTAAAACGATAACAAGTTTGGAAAACAAATCCGCTCTGGAGAAAGACATTAAAAAAAAGTTGAAAAAAATGGGTGTAGATTTTTTCTATGCTCGTGCCTTTCTCGCCCTGGCTACTATAAATTGGCAGGAGAACGAAGAATTACGCCAAAAATTAGAAAATATTGAAAGTGGCGTAAAATCTGAGGAGCTGCTAGGGAAATCAAATTCTGAAATCTGTACTAACCCTAATCCAATGCTGCAAGGCGCTCCATCTGCCTCCGAATATACAACAGACGATGGGGAGTATGTCTCTTCTGAAAGACCCCGTAAAAAAACGGTGTGTTTTGCACCCAAAAGGGGGGAAAAGCGGCTCTCCATTTTAAAAACAAAACCCCAGCCAAAACCTACCAATATCCAGAGAAGTACCTCTCCTGACTCCTTGGAGGGAGAAGTAGCTCAACTGCGCCACTTGGTCAACAGTTTTATAGAAACTGGAAGCAAGAAATGTAACAAATTAGAGGAAAAAGTAAGTCAGATTGCCATTAGAAGCGAAAGTGCCTCAGCTGCTTCGTCCTGTTGCCATGATTCTTCTGATAGCTTGGAAGATGAGAGCATGCCTATAGCACATAAACGCCTATGCCCTGTGATAAAAGTAGAACACACACGTGACATGGAAACAGAATTTGAACAAGTTACTCACAAAGAGTTGCCATACTCTCCTCTGGAGCTGACCCAATTAAAAAGACAGTTTAGCAGATTGCCCTTGGAAACTGATATAGATTATGTAGTGAGAGTTTCAGCTTCGGGTGGAGATAATATCTTGCTATCTGAAAAAGAAGCTTCCGGCGTTTGGGGTCCGGGAATAATGTTAATTACCGGTAATAACCGAGCCCCCTGGTCCCTGACGCAAAGAGCGGCTTATAACGTGGGTTTCACTGACCCCATAGCCAGGGGAGAACCCCATGTGCTGCCTGGAGGCCTCTCCCAGTTATGGGATAATATTCACAAAGCCTGCATAATTCAAATGATATATGAACATGCTTTGGTGATGAAACAAGAGGACCCACTTATGCTGAAAATAAAACCTGAAAGAATGGATATCTTAATCCGAGGCTTACCTGCACAATTGCAGAGTCAAGCCCTACAGATTAAGACTAGAATTGAAACATCACGAAGCACAAACTATACCTGGTCTGATCTGCTCATAGAATTAACAGAATTTGGACGTAAATATATGGCCCCGGAAGCTGGCGTTACTTCTGTAAAGGTTTTCCAAACTTCTGCAAATTATAATAACAACCAAAAAATGACTTATGCTGCTGCCGCTGCCAGGCCTCCCCAAATTCCCCCTTACCAGCAGGAGGAATCACGGGGTGAATGGACAGTTGTAAATAGAGGAGGCCGACGGAGAAATAATAACAACAGAAATAACAATAATTATAATAACAATACTAACAATAATACTAACCCCCGTCAAAATAGGCCCCCCCCCGAGACAGAAATAGTTCACCACCGGGTGAATTGGGACCTTTTGCAAAGCTTAAAGAAGAAGCTAAGCGAAAAGGCATCCCTTCTTCAATTTTAAGTCACAATTTTACCTATGGCCATCTAAAAGCCTTGGTAGAAGAGTGGCCCACCAGGTCAAATTCAGGGGAAAGGCCTGGAACTTCCCAAAATTCGGGAAACTAAAAAGCCCTCTCTCTGCTACTAAAAAGGAAGCCAAAACACAGCAGAGAGAGGAGACAAACTCTGACCCCAGTTCAGTAAATTATACTGACCCCCTGAATAAGCCCTGGGAAACCATCCCTACAAAGCAAAATGATCAATCAAATTCCAAAATATCCAGCCCTCCAAAAGACTGGCAAAATGTGCTAAGATTAACCTTAAATAAAAAAGGTGATTTAGAACTTACTTGTGCAGTAGGACCAAAATGTTATCCTGTAACATTTGTGATTGACACAGGAGCTCAAATTTCCACACTAAAATCTGATGTGGCCAAAAAATGTGGCATTAATTCTTCTCTGAAACCAATATTTGTGAGTGGTGCTTTGGGAAAGCCTGTGTTACAAAAGACTGCTAAAGTTTCCTTAAAGCTACCAGGAGACGAGGAGTTAATTCGAACCCAGATGATTGTGGATAACATTCCTTACAATTTGTTAGGAATGGATGTATTGATTGGCAGGTCCTGGAGAGATGAAAATGGATGCTATTGGAATTTTGGTACTCCCACACTTAATGTTAGACTGCTAAAAACTGCTCCTCACCTCCCCCAAAGCAAAATTACAAATGTTAAACAGTATCCTATTCCCTTAGCAGCAAAAGAAGGTATCAGAGAAGTAATTTCTGACCTGAAACAGAGAGGTATAATTGTGCCTTGCCATTCACCTTACAATTCACCGATTTGGCCCATAAGAAAACCAAATGGCAAGTGGAGAATGACTGTAGATTATAGAAAATTGAATGCTAATACTGAAAAATTAACTGCAGCTGTCCCAAATATAGCAGATCTGGTGCTAGAAATCCAGGAAGCAGCTCACCCAATGCTTGCATCTCTGGATGTGAAAGATATGTTTTTCCAGATTCCAATTGACCCTGACGATCAAAAATACTTTGCTTTTACTTGGGATGGCTTACAGTATACCTTCACCAGGTTGCCTCAGGGCTATAAACATTCTCCCACGCTGGCTCACCATGCTCTTGCACAGGAGCTGGAAAATATCACAGAAATAAAAAATAACCCAGATGTGAAGATTTACCAATACATTGATGATGTACTGATAGGTGGTAAAACTGAGCAAGCTGTGAGAACAGTTTATGATGCCATAATTGAGCACTTAACAAGCTTACAAATTGAAATACCTGAGGAAAAAAGACAACCTCCGTCCCAGGAAACCAAATTTCTAGGGATCAACTGGAAAGCTGGAACATGGACCATTCCTACTGATACACTTTCTCACTTAGGGGAAATAAAAGCACCCACAAATAAAAAGGAATTGCAGGAAATTATGGGGACTTTGCAATATTGGCGAAAGCACATACCAGACTTGTCAATCATTGCCAGGCCTCTATACGACCTGCTGAAAAAGCATCACCTATGGGAGTGGAATCACAACCATGAAGAAGCTTTAAAACTTCTACTCCTAGAGGCACAAACCTTTCAGACCCTGGGACCTCTCCACCCTGATGATCCGATAATAATTGAATGGGGTTTTTCCAACAGTGCGTTATCTTATCATTTCTGGCAAAAAGGTCCGTCCGGAACCACCAGGCCCATCTCTTTTTAGTCACAGTCATTAAAAGATTCAGAAAAGAGATATACTATTTTGGAAAAAGGCCTTCTCACAGTGAGTACTGCCCTTAAGGAGATAAGTAAAATAATTAAAAAACAGAAGGTTATACTGCAAGGACCCTTTAAAGTGCTTACCCAGGTATTATCTGGTAAACCGCCCCCTGATGGGATTTCTCAGAAAGGAACGATCAGGAAATGGTACAGTCAAATTGAATATTTTGCTGAGCTGTTTCAAATTGTAGAAGGGCCAGAAAACCAGTTAAAAATTCAGGAACCCCTTGACTTCACAAACGAAAAGGATTTACTAATGAAAACTCCTAGTCCCATTAAGGAAGCCCCAGAATTTGAAAGCAGTATGCATAATGCCTGGTTCACCGGTGCTTCTTCCAGAAGACAGGGGAAAACATGTTTTTTTAAATCTGCTTCAATTAAACCCTCCACGGGAGAACAAATAATTAATCAAGATGAAGGCAGTGCACAAGTAGGCGAACTGGATGTTGTTTTGAATGTATTTGTAAAAGAAAAAGCCACTACAGAACCTGTATATATCTATACAGATTCTTTTGCTGTATTTAAAGGCTGTGTTGAATGAGTAACTTTTTGGGAAATTAATAACTGGGAAATTAATAGTATACCAGTATGGCATACAGAGAAATGGAAGGAAATTCTGCAAATCGCTAAACAAAATCCCAATTTTTATGTAGGCTGGGTACCTTCTCACCAATCTGATTTGAAAGATGAAGCAAGCAAATATAATAACCAAGTTGATGAATTGGCAAGAATTAGTGTAATTGAAATCAGAGATGCTCTTAACCAAGGTGAAGTCCAAGAATGGGGAAAATTGTTGGAACTGGTTCATTGCAAAAGGGGTCATTCTGGTATCTTTGATTTGTATAAAGAAGCACAATCACGTGGATGGTCTGTGTTGCGTGAGCAATGTAAAACAATTATTTCTGCTTGTGATTTGTGTAAAATTCGGTTGGGGGAACACCCTCTGACATCTGATAACTTAGACCTCAGAGATGGTAAAACATTATGGTCTACTTGGCAAGTAGACTATATAGGAACCTTCTGAAAGTCAGGAAACAAACAGTATGTTATTGTAATGGTAGAAGTTATATCTGGGTTAACTTGTGCTGAAGCTTATGCAAAAGCAAATGGAGAAAACACTGTTTCTTTCCTGAAAAAGGTCTTTGGAATTTTGCCTAAACCTAACTATACAATTTGAAAATGGGACTCACTTCACTTCCCACTTGGTCCAGCAATGGGCAAAGAGTGAAAATATTAACTGGACATTGTAGGCAGCAGGTGCCAGCACCGTCCGGGCCCATCACCCGGCAAGTCCTGGAACCTGCTGCCTACAGGACATTTCATATTCCATATCACCCACAGGCGAATGGAATTGTAGAACGCACGAATGGGTTAATAAAAAAGCTCCTTAGGCCACAGGAAAGCAAATGGGATGAGAGGCTTAATTACGCTATTACCACAATAAACAATCGGTGGGGCGTTAATGGTTGTCCCAGACTCACAGCATTCTTTCCCTAATCGCCTAATCAAGGTAACAACACTGAGAAGCAGCCTTCCAGGAACTTCAGAGGAACCTTGAAGCCAGGCCAAGCCGTTTGTGTGAATTTACCTAACATAGGTAGAATTAAACTCATTTTGCAAAATCCTCTGAATTCAAGCACGTGGGTGGCAACTGACATGAATAATAAACAGCACAAAATTAGCACAAACTGGATAATCTGTGTGCAATAAGGTTTAAGTTATCTTTTACCCTGTGTACTGTAACCAATGTTTTATTTTCTTTTAGTCCTTTGTGTAATTAGGTTTTGTTTAGTAGGACAGAATGAGGTTGACTTAATGTGACTATAGACATCAGTAATCCTAGGACATCAAAGCAAAACACCCCTTGTGTACAGTTTCAGACTTGGCTACTCTGAAACTGACACTGGAAGAAATTACTTACTGCTGGCTGGGAGGCTAGCCACCTCTTTAGCCTAGGTAAAGTAATTTATATCATGATTTTGTCCATGATTGCTCCTGGATTGCTGTTACCTGCAATACATTTTATTGGTGGTATAATATCAGATGTAATTTGTATGTGTATGAAATGGGCCTATGTTATGTATTAGTAATTTTTCCATTGTATCTTCTTCTATTATTATTGTTATTATAATGCTTATAGGGTTTTTTTTCAATATTGCTATTGTTATTACCAAGTTCTGATATGTAATCAATATCTTTCTCCTCCTAATTTAATTCCTAAGATTCTGTAACACTCAGTATTCTCCTTTGATTTCTATACATATTGTAAATGGACAAAATTGCCATGTACGAGCACATACTTTATTCATGTGGAATTCCTCCTTTGCAAGTTTTCATATATGTTCACTGCTACCTTTTAAACTTTTTGTGTCGGTGACATGTCTACATGACTGGTTGCAAAACTTCCCAATGCTGGCACAACACAAAATGCTATATCTTTTATTTTTCTTTTGTGTATGTATATGAATGTATTCATCTCAACAACAAACTCCCATGGCCTCAAAACCCACGGGGTGAGGTAACATGATATTGTGAGGTGACGTGATATGGTGAGGTATATACGATGTGGCAAATGTGTGGTACAACAGACAGCTTACCACCACCACACCCCACAAATACACGTTAAAAATATACTGGCTTTTGAGCCAGGTAAGATGTGCAGTGGGAGGAACTGTTGTCAGGCAGGGCGCGATTCCCGGTTGCTCCTTAATGGAAACCTCGGAGATGGAATTGAAGCCGCCCAAAAGGAAGCAGTCTTCGAGAAATAACGAGTTAAAACATAAAATGCAAGGCACTATAAGAAAGCTTAGCATTAGGAAAATACGGAGGTAATAAATTGTCTGAGAGAACAGGACAGGTTGACAGAAAAGAACACTAAAACCAGAAAATAACATAAAATTTGGCATCAGTAGCCTCAGAAGTTTTAGGATGAGCCAAGGTCACTAAGACCCTGCCAAATGCACAAGGAAACTATCCAAATTAGGAAAAAGTTATGGAAAGGATACCAGTTCAAGAGGATGAAATACAGGAACGATCCCAAAAATCCTCCCCAAATTGAAGACCAACCCTCTAACTCTGCCTCAACTCCGCCTGTTAGGAATATTAAAAGTAGATGTTGCAATATAATGAATATTCATAATGTATGTTGCAATTGCTTGGCAAAATTGTATAAAAGCTGAATTGTGAGATTGCTGAATTGGAGCAGTTTGCCCAGGAAAACCTGGTTGCTCCCCGGCCGTTAATAAATACCTCCTGCTTAAAGGCTACAAACTTTGTCTCTGAGCAGTTACTCTGTCCGTGCCTTGTTTGGGGCATAAAATTGGCATCAGAATCGGCCTGCTAAAAAGCACAGATTCCAAAAAGAGCCACACGACACAAGATAACCACACAAAATGGGCTAAATATATATATATATATACATAAAGAAAAAAAAAAAAAAACCTGACTCAAGAGCCACGGGGTGAAATGATGTAACCACTTTGAAAATACAAAATATGTCTCTCGAATCAGTATTTTTTTTTTCTGCTCTTTTAAAAATATACCAAACATCCTCAATTAACAGATTTTTTCCCCAAACTTAACTAGCTTCTGTTTTATATCATGCTTGACAAGCTCCTAAAGATAAGACTGCTTATCCAGTCGCCTCCTGGTACACGGTCCAGACAAAGATAATGAATTGAGCAGGGTAACAAGGACTGAAAGATAATAATAAATAAAAAAGAAGTTCTTGAGATGGCAAAATCTGTGTTATCTTTAGCAAGTCTGTGTGCCAGTGATTTATGAAAAGACAGAACTCCTTCTGCTGTATAAAACTCCAAGAGAAAAAGGAGAAGCGCGCGGGTCTTCTTCCCCCCCCCCTTCTCTCTCGCTTCTTCGGCTTCAACTACAGGACAGCAACAGCAAAGAAAAGGAAAAGCAGAGAACAACAAACAAGCAGGAACAGCAGCTCCTACACCCCCCCCCCCCCCCCCCCGACTCCAGCCAGAGACCAGGACCGTGGAAGGGACGGTGATAAAATCTTAATTGCTCCCTAGTTTTCTTTTCTTTTCCTAACGACTCTTCTCTCCAAAGTAACAAATCGTGTTACATCCCACAGTTATGAGAATGAGTATGCCTTTTCGGAGGCCGAGAGTTGCTGCGGAGAGTGAGAGCTGCTCCTCGCACAGAGAGCACCCCCACTCCTGCCTCCGCAGCCGCTTCTCGCCCCCCCTCACACAAGGACACAACCCAGATACGGCTGGTGAGCATCACCAGTGTATCTGCTACAGCTGCAGCTGCTGTGTCTGCCCCCACTGACACTGCTGCTGCTCAAAAAATGAGCCCTGCTGCAGACACCACAGCAAAAAAAAAAAAAAAAAAAAAAAAAAAGGGGGAAAATAGGGGGGAGGGAAGAGTGTGCCTTTGCTGTTTAAAGGCTTGGAATTCTGTCTCTAAACAATTTTATTAGACCTTTTTGAGCCTCAATTTGGCAACCATGAAGGAAACCAGGACTCCACTGTGCCGTGACCCGGGAGGGGTCTGGGGATGCTTTTGGGGCCCCCCGACGAATTTTTGTCGGATAAAGCCTCCTCTACCCTCTTGGTTCTATGCACCAGTGGATACCAGACCTTCCTCATAATAAAAAGGTATTTAAGTCCTTCCATTGCAGTGTGAAATGTGCTTTTCATATTGTATTGATAATAGGTTCTTGTTAATGTTGTAATTCATGTGATCATTTATATGTTGATTATGGGATCCCTTGTCTATGTGTTGATTGTGCTATTCTGTTGCACTGCTAAGTAGATGAACTTAACTTCTGGTATTTTAACACAGATGCTAAAAGATGTTGATAGTGTCAGACATGCAGTTTTACAATATCGTGCTGCCACTGACTTTTTATTATTAGCTTTTAGGTTATGTTTGTGAAGACTTTGATGGAGTGTATTTGCATGAATTTATCTGATCATTCAGAGTCAATTCACAACCAAAAACGATTGATTAAGATAACATGAAAAAATAACTGTTGCATGTTGCGTGGGATGAGTCTCGCCGTGGGAGTCAGTCGAGCTAGTGCTGGCTCGGATAGTATCAGGAGCTAACTTTGATCCGTCCGGCTCTGGAATTCTCTCCGGAAACCACACCTACCGAACCCGGGCATGCGCATCTGGGCTAGCACAGGCTGGGGGGGGCACCGTCCGGGCACCTGCCGCCTACATTTCCCCCCTTCTTTTTTTTTTTTTTTTTTTTTTTTTTTTTTTATGGGGGTAAAGATGACAAATACGCGAAGATCTTAGTTGCGAGGTGCCTCGTCGTTCAGAGCCGGTGGTACTGGTCTGCAGGGAGAGGTTGGTGAAGACGACGAAGCCGCAGAAGCTGAGGGTTAAAGGCACCATCTGCGAAGCCTGCAGGCTCCTGGGGGAGAAGGCGCCGAAAGCCTGGCACAGATAAGGGCCGAGCCAGGTGGTGGCGAGGTGCACCAGGGTGAGGCCCAGCCGCACGTACAGCCACTTCAGTTTAGGGGCTGCTTTTCCCTCTGCCGCCTTTCGTGGGATCGGGGGCGGCGGCGGGGGTTGCTCTCCGCGGCAGCCGGAGCTGCTGCAAGCCGCGGTTTCCGCCCCATCATTTTCCGATGTTTCGACTTCCTCCAGGGGTGGCGCCGACGGAGTCACGGTCGGTGTTCTCTCGGGCTCCCCCCCCTCGGAGGGTAGTGCCGAGGGGGGGACGGTTGGCGCTCTCTCGGTCTCCTCCCCCTCGGAGGGTGGTGCCGAGGGGGGGACGGTTGACGTTTTCTCAGGCTCCTCCCCCTCGAAGGGGGGTGCCGACGGAGTCACGGTCGGCGCTCCCCCGGGCTTCTCCCCCTCGAGGGTGGGTGCTGAGGGGGTCGCAGTGGGCATTTCCTTCGGGGGAAATACCTCGGTCTTTCGTAATGGGGCCGCGGCGGTGGCAATTGCCACTTCTATTTCGGCTTTCATAAGAACTAATAGATTGTAAACGACCCGCCAGGTGTTGTCCGCACCAACAATGTCGCCGTTGATCTCCCCATAGTGGAGACTTGCCAGCAGATCATGCACCTCCCCCCGGAGGTTCCAGGCAGTTTCGGGACCCGGGTAGCGGAAGGGTTCCTGCCTTTTCGCCTGGGCTACAATCTGCTCGGCAACGGCGGTGCCGGTAGGTTTGCTTACATAGCACCCCATCATCGGTTTTACTGATGACGATGTCGAAGAGGAAAGGATTTCTCTTACCCGAATCTTTCGGGGTATCAAACGGTCTGTGGAGAAGGGTCACTTTCGGACGAAACGCTCGGGGAGACGGTTTAGACCGAAATTGTTGCCTGCATTCTCCACCAGATGTTGCGTGGGATGAGTCTCGCCGTGGGAGTCAGTCGAGCTAGTGCTGGCTCGGATAGTATCAGGAGCTAACTTTGATCCGTCCGGCTCTGGAATTCTCTCCAGAAACCACACCTACCGAACCCGGGCATGCGCATCTGGGCTAGCCCCAGCTGGGCACAGGCGGGGGGGGGCACTGTCCGGGCACCTGCCGCCTACAGTTGCATATATTGGTTTAAATGAATGGTTAAATCGCTTAAGGATATGGGGATAGCTTAGAGATTTAATTAGACAAGGTTTATCAATTATATTTGTTATTATTGGTTTTGATGCTTTCGTATTATTAGTATGTTGTTTATGGCAATGTATTATTAGCATGTTATCTCACGTGATGAAGTAAGTCAGGATTGCTCAAAAACAAAAAGGGGGATATGTTGGGAAACTGTCTGGAAGAAAACAGACATGTGAGAAATCCTGACTATTTAGTTTTAGCTAGAGTAAGCTAAGGGCCTTGAGACCCAGTTGCAAGGTTACTGAAAGATGAGCTATGGGAAAAAGATAAGGGAGCTGGCAGTAGAAAAGAAGAAATAACAGGATAATGAGGAAGCCAGCAGAAGTTCTGTGAGAACAGAATTTGTGTCCAAGATATAGCCACCTGCAAGATATCATTATATAAACAAAGGCTCTATATAAAGCAAGTGTCCACTGTTAATAAATGACTTCACTTTAACCATATTGGTGACTGCGTGTCATCCTTTAAGCCTCCGCGGATTTTTTCCCACAGTTATCAAGTCCCCTGGAAGGATTCCAGACTTTCCATCCTTATCCCTGGCTTGAGGGTGATTTGAGGGTCCCCAGTTACAAGCAACAAACCTTCAGGATGACTTGGGGATCCCCTATCACAGCTCTGCCCACCAGAATGTTTTGGGGCCCCTCAAATTACTTGGAGGGAGATAAAATCCCAGTTCCTCCACCCTCCAGAAGAGTTGTGGGGTCGCCAATCCCACCACCCTCACCCCAGAGATAAGTTTAGTTACCCCCTCTCACGCATCCCCCTCCGTCCCCATCTTGTGCTACTCTCCTACAGTTTGGGCAGTACTGGGATAACATCACACCTCCCAGCACTTCCCATCACCTCCCAGTACCTGCAGAGTGGGCACAGCCCAGGCCTATGGGGAGGGGGGGCGATGCTCTCGCGGTCACAAGTTGGGGGGTCCCGGCTGCAGGGCGGGGCGTGTGGCTGCAGCCCCGGGGCGGGGGAGCGAAACCTCCCAGGAGCTGCAGCATGATCACAGGAAGCAGTGGGGGGAGGAAGAAATAGTGGGGAGGGGCCTCGGGGGGGAGGGAACCGACCAGGGCGGTGAGGTTGGAACTTCGAAGGGATGGAACACCAGGGTTTTGTCCCGGGGGGGTTGGGGATATCAGGTTTGTGACATGGGCAGGGGACACATCACAGCTGGGTGGTGCTGACCCAACCTCAACACAAAGCCCGAAGGCCCTGGGGATAAGAGGCTCTTAACTCACTGCTTTCAGGTGTAAACTCAGGAGGACAATGACCAACCCAGGTAAGGGAAACTAACCTGAAGGTTCTTCCTACTTCCTTTCCATTTCACTCAGATTCATGGAATAGAATTCACTCTAAAATATTTTTATTTATTTTTCAGAGGACCTCAAATTTTAGGAGGCTGCAGACTCGAACTAAACAAGAGCAAGGGAGATCAGAAACGTTGTGTTGGGCTCTCTCTTGCTCCAGAATGAGGGATACATGTTGTTGTGGAATGTTAGAGAGGTTTGGAGAATGTTGGAGAATATTCCTGAATATTCTCGAAGAGATAGGAGGTACGACCCCTTTACTATGCCCAACTCCATGTTTGGGGGGCCAGTTAGATCGGCCCATACTCCGGTGCTACCTGCACCAGGGATTCGCTATGCTACAGGTAAACACACTGGGTGTCAAATAAAAAGTTATATTGGTGGCAGGGGTGTGGTCACGGAAGCACTATATAAGCGAAAGTTGCTGCGCAATAAACCAGAAGTTCATTTATCAACCATATTGGTTGCACGCATTTTCTTTGCCACTCCCGCAACTGGCGCCCGAACCGTGCTACAGACCCTGAACAATCAGAAAGTCTGAAGAGCCTTGAAAAAGTCTGAAAAGTTTCGAAATCAACAGGCAAATCCTGCGGAAAACCGATCTTCACTAGGGACGCCTGGTGAAGGACCGAACCATCGATAGCACCAATCACAGCTCGGCAGGTAAAACCGCTGAAACCAAAAAACTTGGCTGGGAACGGGGCTCCAAGAAAGCACCGAAAAAGCAACGTTTCGGATGGCAATAAATTCCTCTCGACGCAGGCGTAGAGAGGTGATTCGCAACTTAAAGAAAAATGAAGGAGTTCGTTTGCTGCTGGGGAAGGGCTACTGGTTCTTAGTTATAAAAAGTTGTAAAAAGCCCACAAAAGGCTCGTACAAAAGCCCATAAAAGGCTCGGATTAAGGCTGCACCAAAATAATAAAGGGATAGTTAAGCGCGCAGAAAATAGAGAACAAAGTAGCCCTAGACTTTCTATATTTCTATTCTATTCTAGACCTTTTTTATTAGTTCCTTACAGAAACGTGCCATAAAAGATGTGGATTTTAGAAAAGATCCGGCGGCGCTTGTAGCATATGGCCGCACATATCAGTTTTTTACTGACCCTGCTAACTTATTTGATGAGAAAGAATAGAAAAGCTTAGGAGATATTTTGTGGTATAAGGTAATAGAAGAGGATAAGACAGCTCGTAAGTTAAAGAAACCGTGGCATACAATGATTACTTGCTTGCACCGTTATCACACAGAGAATAAAATTGCCGCTGTAGCTTCAGCAAACTTAAAAGGGCAGCCGATACCAGATTTGCATCAATTAGGAGTTGATTACGACCCCTGTCCCCCAACGGGAGACGAAATAGTTGTACAGCTTGCCCAAAATTTCCAGTGAAGTTCCGACACAACCCGCTGCCCCCTCCCCCCCCTCCCTCTGATGTGGCCTGTGCCGGCCATCTTGAGCCACGTGGCTCGGGATGTTCGGACGGGACGGAAGTGACCGCTTGCAGAGCCGGAAGCGGACTGAATCAGAGTCCGGAAACCCTATGTCCCGCGTCATCTGGCGAGGGTGGCTCCAGGGCTGGTCCCGACCTCCATTGGGCCCCGCCTTCGGCCCCACCCCTACGCCGTACGTCATCCGACGGAGACGTTCCCGGCCCCCAGCACCCCTCCTCCTCCCTCCCCTCTCCCTCCTCCTCCCAGCCCTCCCTCCCTCCCTCTCCGCCCCCCCCCCCCCCCCCCCCACCGCAAGCAGCCGCTTTTCAGAACTAAAAGCCTGCTGCACGGCACTACCGCACCTTAACGATTAATTTATCACAAATGCATGAGCAGGCCCTTAATAATAAGATTATGATTTTTCCTTAGTTTTAGATACCCTGCCACAAGTTTTCCCGATCATATATACAAAAGCTAATCACAGAAATGTGGAGTTGCAGTATCACTCTTTAAATTAGAAATTGCTAACACAATTAAGAGCTACTGTAAATGAATGTGAGTTGCATGGTGAACCAGTAAAGAAAATGATAAGTTATATCTGGGGCTCAGGACTGTTGCTCCTAGAGGATATAAAAGGAATTATGAGAATGATCATGACTCAATCACCTTTACTGTTATGGCGAGCCCACTGGCAAACATTATGTCACAGATTTGTAAACATTTCTAGAGAACAAAATGACCCCCTATATGGGATAATAATAAATCAATTTATGGGTTGTGGACTATATGCTAATTTTGAAGCACAAGCAAGATTAGGCCCACATATAATAAGAGAGTTTATGAGATTTGCGAGAGAAGCTTTAAGTAAAGTAAGAACTATATCAGTTGTCCCATCTTAAATGTCAATTAAGCAAGGCAGAGGTGAGCCATTCTCACAGTTTGTAGATAAATTCACTGATGCCATCAACCAGGCTTGTGTACCAGATCAAATGAAAACCATATTGCTCCGTCAGTGTATCCTAGACAATAGCAATACTCCCACGACAAATATAATTTCCTCCATGCCATCAGAAGCATCAATTGAGGAGATGCTGGAACAGTTACCTAGAGTACCAGTAGGGACTCAGGCAATGTTAATTGAGGCAATACAAGATGTAGGGAAAGGTATGGTGCAAGCCCAGCAGCAAGCTCTTGCAGCTCAACAACAAGCCTTTATATCCCAACAGCAAGCCCACCAGCAAGTTCTTGCAATCCAGCACCAAGCCTTAGCAGCCTTAGCCCCGTTACGTCCTGCCGACGCCAGACAGCCGCAACGATCAACCGACAAATGTTTTCGCTGTGGACATACTGCACATCTTCGAAGGCATTGTCACAAAGCCACAGTCTGGTGTCAACACTGTAATACGAACACTTATGCTACCGAAGTCTGCAGATACCAGGGAAATGGATTGAGGAGCGCGAGGAGCCACGGCACAAAGACCCCAACTGCGGCTCTAGTGTGGACCCCTTCGAACAACAGCAACCAGCCACTTCCACTCCCCTCCAGCAACCAGCCACTTCCACTCCCTTCCAACAATCAGCTACCCCCACCTACCTCCAGCAATCATCCACCCGCACTTCCTTTCAGCAACCAGCCATCCCTACCTCCCTTCGACAACCAGCCAATTTCCACTTCCCTTCAACAAGAACTCCAGCCACCCACCTCCCTCCAACCAGCAACCGGTGGAAGCCTCGGGCTGGACCTGGCAACCGCAGTAGATGTGACTCGCAGTGACATCAAGCCCCAAAAGATCCCTACGGGTATCACCGATCCAGTGAAATATCAAGAAAAACCATGTGGAGCCCTTTTATTAGGACAGTCGTCTGCTGGACTTAAGGGTTTGTTTGTCTTGCCAGGAGTAATAGACAGTGACTATACTAGGAAAATTTGTATTGTAGCTATGACTTGAACACCACCTATGGTAAATCTAAAAGGAACTCGAATTGCCCAGCTAGTCCTGACACAACAATTAACTGATGCAGCAGCTGTCTCTTCGATTCATCACCATCATGCCCACAAACGTACAGGCCCCTGTTGGCCGAGACATACTAAGTCAGATCGGAGCACACCTGATCACAAGAGACCATTTTTATTGGCAGTCACTCCTTGGGCTTTCTCGATCCCATTGACATAGCTATCATCACAGCCAATATGGATCGAGCACTGGCCGCTGAAGCGAGAAAGCCTCAGACAAGCACACATCTTAGTACAAGAACAGCTAGAGCAAGGGCATATACAAGCATCAACTAGCCCTTGGAATACTCCAATCTTCGTAATTAAAAAGAAGTCTGACAGGTACCGTTTACTACATGATTTACGTGCAGTTAATTCCCAGATGGAAGCAATGGGAGCTTTTCAGCCCGGAATGCCTAACCCTGCGATGCTTCCAGAGCGTTGGCATCTACTTATAGTAGACCTAAAAGACTGCTTCTTCATCATACACATACACCCACAAGATACAAAGCAATTTGCATTTACACTCCCAGCCCTTAACAGAGAAGCCCCTGCTTCACAATTTGAGTGCGCAGTGCTCCCACAGGGCATGGAAAACAGCCCAACTTTCTGTCAACTGTTTGTAGATGCAGCATTATTGCCAGTACGGCAAGCATGGCCAGATGCCTTAATTTATCATTACATGGATGACATCCTAATAGCACAACAAGACCCGTTTACTGAGCAGCAGGAGCATTTTTTAACACAACAGCTAAGTCACCAGGGATTCCAAATAGCACCTGAAAAGATACAACGTACGCCACCATGGAAGTACCTAGGATGCCATATTACTGAGTCACAAGTTAGACCTCAAAAAGCTGCTCTCCATTTGACTCTTAATACCTTACATGATGTACGATTCCTAGGTGATGTTCAATGGTTGCACCCTGTGATCGGTATAACAAACGATCATCTAGAACCGTTACGACCACTTCTTAAAGGCACCGATCCTGCCTCCCCCGTTACTCTTTCAACAGCTCAACAACAGGCCATAACTGAAATTGGCCTGACAATATCTCAGCGCTCCGTGGATCGCCGTGATGTAAATTTACCCATAGACTTAACCATTCTTATGGGTAAACAACATTTACTTGGAGCTCTCACGCAGTCCAAAAAGAAAAAGGGGGAGACTGGGTCTGCTGATCCTCATGTGTTAGAATGGATCTTCGGACCACTACAGCCAAAAACTGCAATCCAAACAAAGATTGAGATATTGGCCCTTTTAATTTGTAAAGGCCGAACCTGTATAATACAAATTACTGGAGATGAACCTAGCACAATTTATCTTCCAATGAAGCAAGGAGAGTTGGACTGGTATTTGCAGCACTCTCCAGCCCTACAGTCAAGTCTCCTAGAAGCACCGCAAACCATTGATCTTTCCCCGTTGCGGTCTACTGTGTTAAAGTGGATGTCCCTGCATGAATGGATTCCTGTTCCAAAACGATCTGAGGAACCCCTTCAAGATGCATTAATGGTCTTTACCGATGCAGGAAAACGTTCACAACGAACCGCAGTGACGTGGCAAGACAAAGAGCAATGGCGCCATGAACTCCTGTCCTCATAAGAGGACGATACCCTACAGACTCTAGAGTTGGCAGCCATTGTCTACGCCTTTTCACGTTGGCTGAATGTACGTCTTAATGTTGTCTTAGATTCCCTTTATGCTGTGGGAGTTGTACAGCGAATTGAGGACGCATATCTCAAAGACGTCACAAACTGGCAATGAAATGACTTATTTCGTCAGCTGCGGACTGCCATACAACAGAGAGATCAACCTTATGCTATCATTCATATTCAGAGTCGCCAATGGTCTGACGGCATAGGAGAAGGCAATGCCCGAACAGACAGATTGGTTTCGCTATCCGTACCCATGGACGAATTTACTAAGGCAAGGAATGCGCATGCTACCTTCCACCAGAACGCCAGAGGACTCCATCGTCACTTCCAGGTTTCCATGCATGAGGCCAGAGGCATTGTAAAAGCCTGCCCACAGTGTAACCAAAAGGGACTTGGTCTCGGTCTCAGAGTTAATCCCCGAGGTCTTGGTCCAAATGGAAGATGGCAAGCGGATGTCACTCATGTACCAGAATTTGGAAGGCTTAAGCATGTTCATGTTACTATTGATACTTATAGTCATTTTATCTGGGCTACAGCTCAGTCTGGTGAGAAAGCGTTGCAGGTGATGCGACATCTCATCCTTTGTTTCGCTGTCATGGGTGTGCCAGAGCAGATAAAGACTGATAGTAAACCGGCATATACTAGGGGCAAGTTAGCTCGATTTTTTCAACAGTGGGGAATCAGGCACATTACAGGCATTCCCCGCTCGCCAACAGGTCAAGCTATAGTAGAGAGGGCAAATCAAACATTAAAAGACTACCTGACGAAATTCACAGATTTACAAGACCCACAGGAGCGATTATTCAAAGACTCTATTTGTCTTGAATTATCTGTGTATATTCGGGGACCAAAAGTTAGTGCCAGCATATATTCATGGGACAATAGCCCAACAAGCTGACCCTTCAGAAGCCCCACTGTATGTGACCTACAGAGACCCCACCACGGGTATATGGCAAGGATGAGCAGAGGTTAAATATTCAGGCAAAAGTCACGTGTGTTTCCACCCTTACAGGTACCTTGTAGGTTCCCAGCAAGCGGACTCAGCCAGCACCTGCTCCGCCGAATTTGAAAGCATAAGCTCAAGAGCAGAGACAGCCGTATTAAGTGCTCAACATGTTCAAAGATAGAAACTGCCGTGTCGACTTCATCATAGGTTTCATTGTCGTTTTAAACTTTGATTGTTTTGCCTTCCTGAACTTCGACCCTTGACAGAATGTCTGGGTTATCCTTGCGCGTCAGCTTAACACCACTTCCTTTTGTGCCAGTCTATGACACCAACAACAACAAAACAAAAAACAAACAAACAAACAAACAAACAAACAAACAAAAAAACAAAACAAAACACCCAATCGCCTTTTTTTACGTATTTAGTTGGTGTACCAGCCTCTGAAGAGATGTGGCCAATGTTTCAAGCAGCAATGAACCACACACAAGTGCAATTTCACACCGAGAGTCTATGTTCCACCAAGGCCAGTCTAGTTGCGTGCTTAAGTGACTACGACACTTGGGTTAGTCGTCTGCCCGCTGGGCCCGATCCCCAAGAAATAAGCCTTATAGACTCTCTAAATGCGACTTATTGTGTCTGGATGAGTAGCTTGTCCACTCATTGCACAGAAGTCATGAGGAGACAATGCGTTACTACCAATGTTTTCCCAATGGGCAATTTCAGCCAGTGGTGCAACTACACCCTCCGTGGTGCTACTAACCCATTGCCTGGGACACAGCTTCCTAGGAAATTACCATCAGGGTACTTTTTAATTTGCGGAGATTGGGCATGGTTAGGTATACCATCCCGTCCCGTTGGAGGGCCTTGCACCATTGATCAACTGAACTTAGCTATGCCTCACGCACACCCGAACAGTACCCATCGTGTGCGGTGGAAGCGAGGCCTGGCCTAAATACTAGCGCAGGGATGTGATGATGATGCTAACCTTTGGTCCAAATGGCAGGTGATTGTTACGTCTATTTTTTGCCGGGAGCAGCTGCCGCTCGTGCACATCGGAACCTGAAGAAGTTGAGTTGTTGGGTGGTAAAGTATGCTAGTGATACCAGCAAGGTATTATCTGAATTAGCTGATGATTTATCTTCTGTACAACATGCAGTATTAGAAAATAGAGCTGCTATTGAATTTTGTCTTTAGCTCATGGCCATGGTTATGAAGATTTTGATGGTATGTGTGATATGAACTTGAGTGATCACTCTAAATCGATACATAAGTAGATACAACAGTTAGTAGAACATACTCAAAATATCAAGCAAGATGTAGTATTTTTCGGTATAGATGAATTAGTCAATTGGTTTGGCCTCACCAGATGGCCTCAAGGTTTATGTAAGATTGGTTTACTTGCACTTTGTATTATATTGATAATTGTAATGTGTTTTAGTTGTATGTAAGTAATACTTAAGAAGTTATTTGCCAAAGCTGTTAATATTATGAAAAAGATAAAGGTTTTGTTGAAGAATGGTTTGAGGTACAAGGACATGGACCTCTATTAAGTACTAAAAGGTTGTGAATAGTTACATAACAAGTATATTAAGAAGTTACAAGATCAATCAAAAAAAAAAAAAAAAAAAAAAAAAGAGAGAAAGAAAAAGAGAAAAAGAAAAAGAGAAAAGAAAAAGGACATAGCACATAGTAAAATTAATACATACTGCTTTTTGAAATAAAAATAAAAAAAAAAAAAACGAAAAAAAAAAAACCCACAAAAAACAAAAACAGACTTCGCCCGTTATGAATATAGTAATTGAATGTTGCAATCTTAAATTTAACACAATTCGGCAACTATGAAGGTCCTAGGACTCCGTTATGCTATGAGCCGGTGGGACCTGGAGACGCTTATAGGGGCCCCCCGACAACATTTCGTCGGATAAGTCTCTCCTATCCTTCTTTTGGCTCTCTGCACTAGTGGACGCCAGACCTTCCTAATATTGAACAGAGCTCTGTTAAAGAGTGTGTGAGTATGAATGATTGTATGAAATAGAGACATGTCTTAAATGCGAAGTTGACTCTTACTTGATTAAGACAACGAAATCTGTTCGATAACTTGTTAACCAATTTGTTTGATTCATTAATAGAGTGGTTTGAATAGTTTTTAGATTATTTCAAAAGGGCATTATAACATTGAATGTATCAATCTGTTTGATTCATTAATTGAGTGCTTTGAGTAGTTTCTAGATTGTTTTAAAAGGGCACTATATTATTGAATGTATCCTTAAGTTTTGCACGTTTTTGTTATTTGCACTATATTTGTTTGAAAATTAGCACTGCAAAATTTTAAACCAAACATGGGCTTGTGCAAAAAGAAAAGGGGGGATATGTTGTGGAATGTTAGAGAGGCTTGGAGAATGTTGGAGAATATTCCTGAATATTCTCGAAGAGGTAGGAGGTACGACCCCTTTGCTATGCCCAACCCCATGTTTGGGAGGCCAATTAGATCGGCCCATACTCCGGTGCTACCTGCACCAGGGATTCGCTGTGCTACAGGTAAACACTCCGGGTGTCCAATAAAAAGTTATGTTGGTGGCTGGGGTGTGGTCACGGAAGCACTATATAAGCAAAAGTTGCTGCGCAATAAAGCAGAAGTTCGTTTATCAACCATATTGGTTGCACGCATTTTCTTTGCCGCTCCCGCAACGTGACCATGGGCTAAAATCCAGGAAAGATGCTTTGACCCTGCCAAGCCCAGTGTTCCTCAGTATGATCACCAGGAGTCTCCCTGTATGGACTAAATGACTTTCAAGGTCCTTTCCAACCCAAATCATTCTATGGTCGAAGTTTGGGGGCATGGCTTGGCTTCTTCCATGGCTGTCTTCCCCAGTGGTCCCATCCTACCAGGCAACGTTCCCTCACCTGAGACCTCCTCCTCTACTTATGACTGTCACCTTCCCAGAGGAGCCATCATAATCATTGTTAATATTAGATCATTATTATTATGATGCTATTAAGACACTTTTCATTGCAACCCTCAGGGATACATTCATTCTCCCCTTTCCCCTCCAAAAGATTCTCCAGTGATTCAAAAACTTTCTATACTGTAAGGCTTATCAAAAGGTATGTGAGCTTTGGGAATGATCACCTGACACCCCCTTCATCCTTACCAAGGGTTACAAATTTTATCTCAGAATCATCCCTGGAAGTGTTCAAGGCCAGGTTGGAAGGGGCTTAGGGCATCCTGTTCAAGTGGGAGATGTCCCTGCCCATGCAAGGGGTTGGAGCTAGATGATCTTTCATGTACCCTAAATCCAAACCATTCTATGATTCATGGTTCTACAAGCACAAAATTGAAGGTTATGGGATGTGTAAAATACCCCCATGAGTCTCAAAGGGGGGATTTGTTGTTGAAAGGAAAAGGTTAACAGCCACAAAGGGTATTCCAGGCTGAAAAACCTGAAGGGCTGGTGTAATGGGGGTGGGGAGGAGGGAATGGGAGGACACACTTCCTGACCTGATCACAAAACAAAGACCTCAGGAGCCTGCAGATAAGAAGCTGTTGAATCAGTGCTTTCAGGTGTAAATCAGGAGGACAACGACCAAGGCAGCCTTTAGTGCCCGAAGGTTCTTTGTTTTTGGACTGCATAGCAAACCCTAAGGTCTTCTCCAAAGGGCTTCAGGCTTTGGGGAAATGTCTCCTGGCATCTTTTCTGGACAGAACTTAATAAACCAAATATCTCTGCTCTGTGTGGGGATTGGTTTTTGAACCATCCAGGTGAAGAACCGGGATTTGGGGGATCCCGAGGAACATGGAGGAAATATTTGGAGTGAATCTGCGGCTTCTAAGACTATGTCTGAATTTGACCTGGAATTAAAAGGTGGTGGAAGCACAACCCCTCCATACTGGTGACAGGGCAGCAGGAACCAGTGGACAGGGGAGCACAGATCATACAGTTGTGATATCATTTATTAACTGAAAGAAGTAAAAGTTATGCAAAAAGTCACATTTGGTGAAAAATCACACAAAAGTGAAGAAGGGAGAGACGAAAAATAAAAATAGGGCTCACATGGCAGAGAAACAGTAAGAATTAGAGAAAACAAGGTTGTAATTTGGGAAAAAAGTATCCCAAGTAGGCAACAGCATGGCTTTGAGACAGTCCTGCAAGATGCCCACAAGAGAGATGAGAGTAATGGGAAGGAGCACTCCTCACAGCTCCCCACAACTTATCTTGGACACAGCCTTGAGTGCTGGGTAGAAAATCACAGACTCACAGAAAGTCAGGGGTTGGAAGGGACCTCAAAAGATCAGAGTCCAACACCCCTGCCAGAGAAGGGTCACCTACAGGAGGTCACCTAGGAACAATTCCAGGTAGGTTTGGACTGTCCCCAGAGAAGGAGACTCCACGACCTCCCTGATTAGCCTGTGCCAGTGCTCTGTCACCCTCAGAGCAAAAAAAAAAAAATTCTCCTCTTTTTCATACGAAACTTCCTATGCTCAAGTTTCTGTCTGTTTCCAGAAGAGGTGGGCACCATCCTCCTGGCTCTCTCCCTTTACATATTTGTAAACATTAATTACAACTCCCTTCTGGTGAAGAGCTCTAGTGGCACAACCAAGTTAGGGCAGTGCTGAGACAAAGCTCCAGTGGCCCAATCAGGTTAGCGCGGTGCTCATAGAAGCAGTAAAAGCAAGAAGCAGCAAAAGACCCCTGCTAGCTTGTTCAGGAATGAGCTGAGCTTGTGCTCCTAGCCTTACCTTTTTATTTGCCCCCCAGTCCTGCACAGTAGGGGCCTGCCCTAATCAGGCACAGGTGGGCTTAACACAAGCTCATGCCCACTACCTGGCAATTAGTGGCACCTGGTTACCTCATTTCACTACACCCTTCATTCTCTTCCAAGCTGAAGATCCCCAGTACTCTCAGCCTTCCCTCATGAGGGAGATTTTCCCCTTTTCTATCACTTTCCTTCAGGTGCAAAGATTTTTAGGAGACCCTCTGGATAATATCACTTGGAGAATGATGCTAGAACCTGTCATCTGAAGTACAAAGTAATGAAATATTCCCTTGAAAAAAAATAAAAGAGAGTATTTTTTATTAGCTGCACTTTGAAAACTTCCACCTTTACTCCACCAAGAAAAATTAACACACCAATGAGATCTACAGGTTTTGAAGATGTAAAAGCAATTACAAAAAGTTAAACAGGCCTTTAGGATATTTCAGGATCATTGCATGAACCTCAGATACTGAGAGAAGAAGGAAGACATTTTTCCAGAACTCAAAGTCAGGACAAAAAAATCAAAGTACCTCAATGGGCCCCATTGAGCCTGCCAGAGCTCAGTAATTAGGGCAGGTGCTCAACAGACCCTGGGGGTCAGGGAGGTGGGGGGACAAGTCTGAGCTCTCAAAGTGACCAAAAGGACTAGGGCTGGGAAGAGCTGCCAGGGGCACCTCCAGGACCTGGGGTAAAACCACAGGTGGGACCTGGGCGTACCTGAACCAGACACTGGGCAGGAGGATTCCATGGAATGGGTTGGAGGAACCTTGAAGATCATCGAGTCTCATGGGCAGGGACACCTTCCACCAGCCCAGGTTGTTCCAAGACCAACCTGACCTGCCCTTCAACACTTCCAGCATCCACAACTTCTCAAGGACGATTTACAGTGAGGATTTGGAGAACCCTTCCCTGCAAGGGGGAAAATCCTACATGGTGCGTAGGGGAGGCATCCAAAATCCCTGCAAGGAGGTCCAGCCCTCTATACCAAACACCCTGCAAGTCAGGAGGACTTTGCATATTGCACTATGTGGAAACATCTGGGTCATCTCCTGACCACCTGTGACCAGGACTGGGCCAGAGTCCAGGGTGTAGTTGGGAGGGTTTCTTTAACATGCTCTCTTTCAAAGCATCAAGTCAATTATTTTTGATAAATGATGATTATAATGATTAATACAAGGATACAATGTCAATTATATTTTATATACAAGGATTCAATCTCAATTATTTTTGCTTTTTCCATACAAGGTGGTGTCCCCAGGGCACTGACATTTCCCCTCCCATCCCCACAGCAGATCTTCAGTGAGCAGAAGCACCGTCAGCTGGAGTTGAAGACCATGGGCAGCACCAAGGTGGCAGCCTTGGGGCTGAAGGCCTCCACCTGCAGAAGGGCAGGAGCCACACTGTGGCACTGCCTGAGCTGTGCAGCTGAGGGAGCGGCTGAAGGACATCAAGGAGCACTCACTCCTTCAGCAGCTCCCAGGTGAAGAGTGGTGAGCAACCTTGAAGAGCCCTGGCAGGCACAGCCAGTTTCTGCACACCCCGGCACACATCGGGCCTTTGCCTGCGGCTGCATGCCTCTTGCACGCCTCGTCTCTGGCACACGTGGCCCCGGTGCGCAGCCGTGCACACCTGAGCTATGCGCTGCCCCTCGGCTTTGCACACAGGGCCTCTGCGCACCCCTCTGCACAGGCAAAGCCTTGCACACCCCTGCCCTGCTGCAGACGTGGCCTTTGCAGGGGGCTTTGTGTAAACACCCTTGTACGCCCCTTGGCCCTTGCATGCCCCTTGGCCCTTGCACACCCGAGGCCTTGCACACCCTTTCCCCTTTCTGCACACAGTCCCCACACCCCCCTTGGCAGGTGCTGATGTGGCACTTTTGCATATGGGAATGTTGAAAGGATCTCAGATGATGGGAGAAGCCCAAGCAGGGCCCTGAGGGGTCCCGAGGGATGATGGGGGTCCTGGGAGGGGTGGGGGGTTTGGAACGTTGGGACCCCTGCCCCCCAAGCAAGCGCTGTGCATCAGAACAGGCAGGGGGAAGCAGGGCCAGTGCTGGCTCCCTGGCTCCTCTCCAGTGCCCTGCCCTGCGTCCGGCCCTCAGGGTGTCCCTGTGTCCCTGCCTGGGTGCAGATGGCCATGGAGGCCTGGGAGGGTGGCAGGGCTGGTGGCACGGCTTCAGCCGCCAGCAGCTGGACCACAGCCCCTGGCGCTGCGCCAGGCTGGAGACTGGCAGGGAGCTCTGGTACCGGCAGCGGGCGGCCGGGCTGCTGCAGGACATGGGGCAGCGGCTCAGACTGTCCCCGGCCAACCTTGGGCTTGGCCTGGCCAAGGAGCGGGGAGAGGTGGCCCCTTTGGGGAGCAGGGAGAGCTGCAGCGGGATGTGGGGAGGGCCGGAGCTGAGGCAGGAGTGGGAAGAGCCGAGCCCAGCCTGGGAGCATGGAGAGCCCAGCCCAGGAGCAGGGAGAGCCGGACCCATGTTAGGAGGGAGGAGAGCTCTGCCAGCATGCAGGGGAGAGCCAAGCCCAGCCTGGCAGCCAGGAGAGCCCAGCTCAGGGACAGGAGAGCCAGGCACCTCTGGGCAGCAGGCAGAGCCAGGACAGCCCAGTGCCAGGGGGACAGAGGGGAGACGAGGATCCCCCCCATACAAGTGACAGGGCAGCAGGAGCCAGTGGAGAGGGGAGCACAGACCACACATCCCTAAAGCCATTTAGTAATTCAAAAAAATAAGGATTTGGGGGAAAAGACACTGAATAATAGGGCTCACATAGCAGTGAACAAGTAAGAAGTAGAAAAAAACAAGTTCTAATTCTTGGGAAAAACATCCCAAGTAGGCAACAGCCTGGCCTTGAGACAGGCCTGCAAGATACCTGCAAGAGAGGTGGCAGTGAAGGAAAGGAGCACTCCCCACAGCTCCCCACAACTTATCTTGGTTACAGCCTTGAGTATTGGGCAGAAAAATACCAAGTAGTGACATTCATTGTAGTAACATATTAATGAGCTATAACCTCTCCTGGGTGTGTGAAAAAAACACTGTGCCATGTACCACACTGTTGAAGACCATATCACAACTACGGTTTGTAAGCAGCTCTTATCAGGAATGAACCACAGAGGAACACTAATCCCAGATAAAAAGCCACAGATCACATACCCTGAGTACCAAAGGTACAGCATGATTGGTTTGATTTCCAACCCTGTGAAATTTCCAAAGAAAATAGATTGATTATTACTCAGCGTAGCCATCTGGGTATCCTTCCACTGAAGTCAAAATTCAAACTATTCATGTAAATGAGTTGATATTTCAACTGGTCTCCAGCTAATTAGCTTAAGCCTCACGTTGGGCACCAATAAATCTGTCAGATTTTAATGCTGGGCTGGCAATTAACTGAATGACAGAAGCTCTCTGTTAATGCCCCTCCCCACCCTGATAAAGAAAGGAGAGAGAATAAGGGAGAGAGACTTATGGGTTGGAAACTAAACTAAACATCTTTAATGAAACAGTAATGAAAAAAAAGAAAAATTACTAAATATATACAAATATACAGAAAAATGGTACCATGTTCCTACCCCCCCATCCCCAATAAGTGTCACGTTACCACCAAGACTCAAGGGTAGCCCTGGGAAAATCCAGTCTGGACTTCTGGAGTCAGTAGGCCTGGTTTAATCCCAGATCAGTTGTAGTGGTGATGGTGGGGTGATCATTGCCATCTTGAGTTCCTCCCTCCTTGTCCTTCAGTTTAAAGCCTTTTTAAAGCAGTTTACAGAAGGAGCTGCAGGCATGGACAGTGTAGGGCAACCTGCAGGAGAGGAGGCCAAGGGCTCTGGAAGGCTGAAAGGCCCAACAGGACCAAGGGCTTTGTCACCTCAGACATGGCAGCTGCCTCAACCACCATGATCAACTGGGAGTAATTTTGTCCTGAGGCTCTGGACTTTCTTTCCCCTTCTTGGGCAGGTCAGGATGTGTCAGATTTTTTTGTTATTACTCATTTTCATACTCCACTCTCCCCAGGAAGAGTCCTGAACCACAAGTTTGGGATGGGATCTGCCTTCTCATTGCCAGGGTCCAGAGTTTGGCCACACGGATTCATTAATACATAAATAAATAATTAAAAATCCTTGCTTTCAGAGCCACCTTTACAGAATCTTTGCCTCCCTGCAATCATGGCCTCCAGTGATCTGCTCTAACAAGACCATGGGGAGGCTCTGGCAGTGATGGCCCTCAGTGGGGCCAATCAATGCTTCAAGGTACTTTCAGGTTCCATTCTGACTTATGGTGCAGTTTGTTTATTCATCTTTCAGCACGTGATGATGATGGACTCAGCACCAAACACACCCTGGGGCTCATTGAAATGCAGAGAGCACTAAAGGGCCATGGCTCTCCATGGGATATTCTTCACATCTTCCAGACTTGTACAGCTAATTGGAGAGGTTTTCCCACTGTAGTTAAGGAGGAACATTTCATACTGTGATTAATGAAAACTGTTTGTGGTAGTTTTGTGGTTTTTGGTTTTATTTTTAAATATATTTTAACAGATTGTCTTATGATTTTCATTTTAGAGAAGGAGTGATAGAAGATCCCTGTGGTCTGACACTGTGTGAGCAACTTTACTTCTCACACTCACAACCCAGATTGCTTTCATGTCCCACCTGGGACTTTCATCCCTGGAAACACAATGACAGATTTGGCTAAGGAGGCAATCAGAGTGCTGAAATGTTTGTGAGCTTTGATTCCCTGAAGCTGAAAATAATCAAAAGGCTTCTATCACTGCACACATTTCTGTGACCTGTGCTGATCCTTCCTATAGCACGACATGTGATGGCCATTGGTCTGAAGCAGAATCATGCCAAGCTACCACTGCTTTGTGTGAGCGAGCAGATCCTTCCAGGAATAGAGTAGGAGCTCTGTCTGGTGGTACAGTTGAGAAAATAGAAGAACCCTGGATTGTTAACTCTTGCAGGGACTGTAACAATTTGTGGCTCAGCAAGTTGAACTGTATCTCTCCAAGGTAATCTGCTAAGGCAATTTGAAAAGACAGTGACATTTGATTAGCTGTATCAAATTCCTTTTTTTTCATAGGGATAGGTATCATAGCTTGATTACTGCAGATGTTTCACGATTATGGATCAGCTGTTCAAGAGTGTCCATGCTCAGTCAACCCCTCCCTCAGGACCCCATCTTAGTATTTTATCTATTCCTTATGGGTTTGATGGGCCCACCAAGATCCAAAATAATTCACCTTTATCTCGCCGGTCCAGATCTACCTGAACCTCACTGTTCTCTGGAAAGTACCAATGGAAAAGGACCTGGGGATGTTTGTTGCGGGAGCGGCAAAGAAAATGCGTGCAACCAATATGGTTGATAAACGAACTTCTGGTTTATTGCGCAGCAACTTTTGCTTATATAGTGCTTCCGTGACCACACCCCAGCCACCAACATAACTTTTTATTGGACACCCGGTGTGTTTACCTGTAGCACAGCGAATCCCTGGTGCAGGTAGCACCGGAGTATGGGCCGATCTAATTGGCCTCCCAAACATGGGGTTGGGCATAGCAAAGGGGTCGTACCTCCTACCTCTTCGAGAATATTCAGGAATATTCTCCAACATTCTCCAAACCTCTCTAACATTCCCCAACATATCCCCCCTTTTCTTTTTGCACAAGCCCATGTTTGGTTTAAAATTTTGCAGTGCTAATTTTCAAACAAATACAGTGCAAATAACAAAAACGTGCAAAACTTAAGGATACATTCAATAATACAGTGCCTTTTTAAAACAATCTAGAAACTACTCAAACCACTTAATTAATGAATCAAATAGATTGATACATTCAATGTTATAATGCCCTTTTGAAATAATCAAAAAAAACTATTCAAACCACTCTATTAATGAATCAAACAAATTGGTTAACAAGTTATCAAACAGATTTCATTGTCTTCATAAAGTAAGAATCGACTTCGCATTAATAACATGTCTCTATTTCATACAATCATTCATACTCACACACTCTTTAACAGAGCTCTGTACAATATTAGGAAGGTCTGGTGTCCACTAGTGCAGAGAGCCAAAAGAAGGATAGGAGAGACTTATCCGACGAAATGTTGTCGGGGGGCCCCTATAAGCGTCTCCAGGTCCCACCGGCTCATAGCATAACGGAGTCCTAGGACCTTCATAGTTGCCGAATTGTGTTAAATTTAAGATTGCAACATTCAATTACTACATTCATAACGGGCGAAGTCTGGTTTGTTGTGTTTTTTGTTTTTTTTTTTTTTTTTTTTTTTTTTTTGTTGTTGTTTTGTTTTGTTTTTTTTTTTTTTTAAAAAAGCAGTATGTATTAGTTTTACTATGTACTATGTCCTTTTTCTTTTTCTCTTTTTCTTTTTGATTAATCTTGTAACTTCTTAATATACTTGTTATGTAACTATTCACAACCTTTTAGTACTTAATAGAGGTCCATGTCCTTGTACCTCAAACCATTCTTCAACAAAACCTTTATCTTTTTCATAATATTAACAGCTTTGGCAAATAACTTCTTAAGTATCACTAACATACAACTAAAACACATTACAATTATCAATATAATACAAAGTACGAGTAAACCAATCTTACATAAACCTTGAGGCCATCTGGTGAGGCCAAACCAATTGACTAATTCAACTATACCAAAAAATACTACATCTTGCTTGATATTTTGAGTATGTTCTACTAACTGTTGTATCTACTTATGTATCAATTTAGAGTGATCACTCAAGTTCATACCACACTTACCATCAAAATCTTCATAACCATGGCCATGAGCTAAAAACAAAAATCAATAGCAGCTGTATTTTCTAATACTGCATGTTGTACAGAAGATAAATCATCAGCTAATTCAGATAATACCTTACTAGTATCACTAGCATACTTTACCACCCAACAACTCAACTTCTTCAGGTTCCGATGTGCACGAGCGGCAGCTGCTCCCGGCAAAAAATAGAACAATCACCTGCCATTTGGACCAAAGGTTAACATCATCATCACATCCCTGCGCTAGTATTTAGGCCAGGCCTCGCTTCCACCGCACACGACGGGTACTGTTCGGGTGTGTGTGAGGCATAGCTAAGCTCAGTTGACCAAAGGTGCAAGGCCCTCCAACGGGACGGGATGGTATACCTAACCATGCCCAATCTCCGCAAATTAAAAAGTACCCTGATTGTAATTTCCTAGGAAGCTGTGTCCCAGGCGATGGGTTAGTAGCACCACAGAGGGTGTAGTTGCACCACTGGCTGAAATTGCCCATTGGGAAAACATTGGTAGTAGCGCATTGTCTCCTCATGACTTCTGTGCAATCAGTGGACAAGCTACTCATCCAGAGACAATAAGTGGCATTTAGAGAGTCTATAAGGCACAATTCTTGGGGATTGGGCCCAGCGGGCAGACCACTAACCCAAGTGTCGTAGTCACTTAAGCACGCAACTAGACTGGCCTTGGTGGAACATAGACTCTCGGTGTGAAATTGCACTTGTGTGTGGTTCATTAGTGCTTGAAACATTGGCCACGTCTCTTCAGAGGCTGGTACACCAACCAAATATGTAACAGAAGGCGATTGGGGTGGGGTTTTTCTTGGGGTGGGTTTTGGTTTTTTTTTTGGTTTTTTTTTTTTGTTTGTTTTTTGTTTTTTTTTTTTTTTTTTTTTGGTTGATAAGTTGGTTGGTTGGTTGGTGTCATAGACTGGCACAAAAGGAAGTGGTGTTAAGCTGACGCACAAGGGTAACCCAGACATTCTGTCAAGGGTCGAAGTTCATGAAGGCAAAACAATCAAAGTTTAAAATGACAATGAAACCTATGATGAAGTCGACACGGCAGTTTCTATCTTTGAACATGTTGAGCACTTAATACGGTTGTCTCTGCTCTTGAGCTTATGCTTTCAAATTTGGCGGAGCAGGTGCTGGCTGGGTCCGCTTGCTGGGAACCTACAAGGTACCTGTAAGGGTGGAAACACACGTGACTTTTGCCTGAATATTTAACCTCTGCTGGTCTTTGCCATATACCCGTGGTGGGGTCTCTGTAGGTCACTGTAGGGGCTTCTGAAGAGTCCGCTTGTTGGGCTATCTTTTGGTCCCTGAATGTACACAGATAATTCAAGACAAATAGAGTCTTTGATAATTGCTCCTGTGGGTCTTGTAAATCTGTGAATTTCGTCAGGTAGTCTTTTAATGTTTGATTTGCCCTCTCTACTATAGCTTGACCTGTTGGCGAGTGGGGAATGCCTGTAATGTGCCTGATTCCCTACTGTTGAAAAAATCGAGCTAACTTGTCGCTAGTATATGCCGGTTTACTATCAGTCTTTATCTGCTCTGACACACCCATGACAGCGAAACAAAGGATGAGAAGTCGCATCACTTGCAACGCTTTCTCACCAAACTGAGCTGTAGCCCAGACAAAATGACTATAAGTATCAATAGTAACATGAGCATGTTTAAGCCTTCCAAATTCTGGTACATGAGTGACATCCACTTGCCATCTTTCATTTGGACCAAGATCTTGGGGATTAACTCTGAGGCCGAGACCAAGTCCCTTTTGGTTACACTGTGGGCAGGCTTTTACAATGCCTCTGGCCTCATCCATGGAAATCTGGAAGTGACGATGGAGTCCTCTGGCGTTCTGGTGGAAGGTAGCATGCGCATTCCTTGCCTTAGTAAATTCGTCCATGGGTATAGATAGCGAAAACAATCTGTCTGTTCGGGCATTGCCTTCTCCTAGGCCGTCAGACCATTGGCGACTCTGAATATGAATGATAGCATAAGGTTGATCTCTCTGTTGTATGGCAGTCCGCAGCTGACGAAATAAGTCATTTAATTGCCAGTTTGCGACGTCTTTGAGATATGCGTCCTCAATTCGCTGTACAACTCCCACAGCATATAGGGAGTCTGAAACAACATTAAGGCGCACATTCAACCAACGTGAAAAGGCGTAAACAATGGCTGCCAACTCTAGAGTCTGTAGGGTATCGTCCTCTTGTGAGGACAGGAGTTCATGGCACCATTGCTCCTTATCTTGCCAAGTCACTGCGGCTGGTTGTGAACGTTTTCCTGCATCGGTAAAAACCGTTAGTGCATTTTGAAGGGGTTCCTCAGATCGTTTTGGAACTGGAATCCATTCATGCAGGGACATCCACTTTAACACAGTAGATCGCAACGGAGAGAGATCAATGGCTTGCGGTGCTTCTAGGAGACTTGACTGTAGGTCTGGAGAGTGCTGCAAATACCAGTCCAACTCTCCTTGCTTCATTGGAAGATAAATTGTGCTAGGTTCATCTCCAGTAATTTGTATAATACGGGTTCGGCCTTTACAAATTAGAAGGGCCAATACCTCAATCTTTGTTTGGATTGTAGTTTTTGGCTGTAGTGGTCCGAAGATCCATTCTAAGACACGGATATCAGCAGACCTAGTCTCCCCCTTTTTCTTTTTGGACTGCGTGAGAGCTCCAAGTAAATGTTGTTTACCCGTAAGGATGGTTAAGTCTATGGGTAAGTTTACATCATGGCGATCCACGGAGCGCTGAGATATTGTCAGGCCAATTTCAGTTATGGCCTGTTGTTGAGCTGCCAAAAGAGTAACAGGGGAGGCAGGATCGGTGTCTTTAAGAAATGGTCGTAACGGTTCTAGATGATCGTTTGTTATACCGATCACAGGGCGTAACCATTGAACATCCCCTAGGAATCGTTGTACATCATGTAAGGTATTAAGAGTCAAATGGAGAGCAGCTTTTTGAGGTCTAACTTGTGACTCAGTAATATGCCATCCTAGGTACTTCCATGGTGGCGTACGTTGTATCTTTTCAGGTGCTAATTGGAGTCCCTGGTGACTTAGCTGTTGTGTTAAAAAATGCTCTTGCTGCTCGGTAAATGGGTCTTGTTGTGCTATTAGGATGTCATCCATGTAATGATAAATTAAGGCATCTGGCCATGCTTGCCGTACTGGCAATAATGCTGCATCTACAAACAATTGACACAAAGTTGGGCTGTTTTCCATGTCCTGTGGGAGCACTGCGCACTCAAATCGTGAAGCAGGGGCTTCTCTGTTAAGGGCTGGGAGTGTGAATGCAAATTGCTTTGTGTCTTGTGGGTGTACGTGTATGATGAAGAAGCAGTCTTTTAGGTCTACTATAAGTAGATGCCAACGCTCTGGAAGCATCGCGGGGTTAGGCGTTCCGGGCTGAAAAGCTCCCATTGCTTCCATCTGGGAATTAACTGCATGTAAATCATGTAGTAAACGGTACCTGTCAGACTTCTTTTTAATTACGAAGATTGGAGTATTCCAAGGGCTAGTTGATGGTTGTATGTGCCCTTGCTTTAGCTGTTCCTGTACTAAGATGTGTGCTTGTCTGAGGCTTTCTCGCTTCAGCGGCCACTGCTTGATCCATATTGGCTGTGATGATAACCATGTCAATGGGATCGAGAAAGCCCAAGGAGTGACTGCCAATAAAAATGGTCTCTTGTGATCAGGCGTGCTCCGATCTGACTTAGTATGTCTCGACCAACAGGGGCCTGTACGTTTGTGGGCATGATGGTGATGAATTGAAGAAACGGCTGCTGCATCAGTTAATTGTTGTGTCAGGACTAGCTGGGCAACTCGAGTTCCTTTTAGAATTACCATAGGTGGTGTCCAAGTCATAGCTACAATACAAATTTTTCTAGTATAGTCACTGTCTATTACTCCTGGCAAAACAAACAAACTCTTAAGTCCAGCAGACGACTGTCTTAATAAAAGGGGTCCACATGGTTTTTCTTGACATTTCACTGGATTGGTGATACCCGTAGGGATCTTTTGGGGCTTGATGTCACTGCGAGTCACATCTACTGCGGTTGCCAGGTCCAGTCCAAGGCTTCCACTGGTTGCTGGTTGAAGGGAGGTGGGTGGCTGGAATTGTTGAAGGGAAGTGGAAACTGGCTGGTTGTCGAAGGGAGGTAGGGATGGCTGGTTGCTGAAAGGAAGTGCGGGTGGATGATTGCTGGAGGTAGGTGGGGGTAGCTGATTGTTGGAAGGGAGTGGAAGTGGCTGGTTGCTGGAGGGGAGTAGTGGAAGTGGCTGGTTGCTGTTGTTCGAAAGGGTCCACACTAGAGCCGCAGTTGGGGTCTTTGTGCCGTGGCTCCTCGCGCTCCTTGATCCATTTCCCTGGTATCTGCAGACTTCGGTAGCATAAGTGTTCGTATTACAGTGTTGACACCGGACTGTAGCTTTGTGACAATGCCTTCGAAGATGTCCAGTGTGTCCACAGCAAAAACATTTGTCGGTTGATCGTTGTGGCTGTCTGGCGTCGGCAGGACGTAACGGGGCTAAGGCTGCTAAGGCTTGGTGCTGGATTGCAAGAGCTTGCTGGTGTGCTTGCTGTTGGGCTAAAAAGGCTTGTTGTTGGGCTACAAGAGCTTGCTGCTGGGCTTGCACCATACCTTTCCCTACATCTTTTATTGCCTCAATTAGCATTGCCTGAGTCCCTACTGGTACTCTAGATAACTGTTCCAGCATCTCCTCAATTGATGCTTCTGATGGCATGGAGGAAATTATATTTTTCGTGGGAGTATTGCTATTGTCTAGGATACACTGACGGAGCAATGTAGTTTTCATTTGATCTGGTACACAAGTCTGGTTGATGGCATCAGTGAGTTTATCTACAAACTGTGAGAATGGCTCATCTGTGCCTTGCTTAATTGACATATGAGATGGGACAACTGATGTAGTTCGAACTTTACTTATAGCTTCTCTCACAAATCTCATAAACTCTCTTATTATATGTAGGCCTAATCTTGCTTGTGCCTCAAAATTAGCATATAGTCCACAACTCATAAATTGATTTATTGTTATCCCATACAGGGGGTCATTTTGTTCTCTAGAAATGTTTACGAATCTGTGACATAATGTTTGCCAGTGGGCTCGCCATAGCAGTAAAGGTGATTGAGTCATGATCATTTTCATAATTCCTTTTATGTCCTCTGGGGGCAACAGTCCTGAGCCCCAGATATAACTTATCATTTACTTAATTGGTTCACCATGCAACTCGCATTCATTTATGGTAGTTCTTAATTGTGTTAGCAATTTCTAATTTAAAGAGTGATACTGCAACTCCACATTTCCCTGATTAGCTTTTGTATATATGATCGGGAAAACTTGTGGCAGGGTATCTAAAACTGAGGAAAAATCATAATCTTTATTATTAAGGGCCTGCTCATGGATTTGTGATCAATTAATTGTTAAGGTGCGGTAGTGCTGTGCAGCAGGCTTTTATTTCTGAAAAGCGGCTGCTTGCGGCGGGAGGGGGGGGGGGGAGGGAGGGGGGGGGAGAGGGAGGGAGGGCGGGCGGAGGAGGGAGGGAGGGAGGGCTGGGGGGAGGAGGGAGGGAGGACTGGGAGGAGGAGGGGTGCTGCGGGCCGGGAACGTCCCCGTCGGATGATGTACGGTGTAGGGGTGGGGCCAAGGGCGGGGCCCAATGGAGGTCGGGACCAGCCCTGGAGCCACCCTCGCCGGATGACGCGGGACATAGGGTTTCCGGACTCTGATTCAGTCCGCTTCCGGCTCTGCAAGTGGTCACTTCCGTCCCGTCCGCACATCCCGAGCCACATGGCTCAAGATGGCCGGCACAGGCCACATCAGAGGGAGGGGGGGGGAGGGGGGGGGCAGCGAGTTGCGTCGGAACTTCACTGGAAATTTTGAGCAAGCTGTACAACTATTTCGTCTCCCGTTGGGGGACAGGGATCATAATCAACTCCTAATTGATGCAAATCTGGTATCGGCTGCCCTTTTAAGGTTGCCGAAGCTACAGCGGCGATTTTCTTCTCTGTCTGATAACGGTGCAAGCAAGTAATCATTGTATGCTACGGTTTCATTAACTTACGAGCTGTCTTATCCTCTTCTATTACCTTATATCACAAAATATCTCCTAAGCTTTTCTATTCTTTCTCATCAAATAAGTTAGCAGGGTCAGTAAAAAACTGATATGTGCGGCCGTATGCTACAAGCGCCGCCGGATCTTTTCTAAAATCCACATCTTTTATGGCACGTTTCTATAAGAAACTAATAAAAAGGTCTAGAATAAAATAGAAATATAGAAAGTCTAGGGCTACTTCGTTCTCTATTTTCTGCGCGCTTAACTATCCCTTTATTATTTTGGTGCAGCCTTAATCCGAGCCTTTTATGGGCTTTTTACAACTTTTTATAACTAAGAACCGGTAGCCCTTCCCCACCAGCAAACAAACTCATTCATTTTTCTTTAAGTTGCGAATCACCTCTCTACGCCTGCGTCGAGAGGAATTTATTGCCATCCGAAACATTGCCTTTTCGGTGCTTTCTTGGAGCCCCGTTCCCAGCCAAGTTTTTTGGTTTCAGCGGTTTTACCTGCCGAGCTGTGATTGGTGCTATCGATGGTTTGGTCCTCCACCAGGCGTCCCTAGTGAAGATCGGTCTTCCGCAGGATTTGCCTGTTGATTTCGAAACTTTTCAGACTTTTTCAAGGCTCTTCAGACTTTCTGATTGTTCAGGGCCTGTAGCACGGTTCGGGCGCCAGTTGCGGGAGCGGCAAAGAAAATGCGTGCAACCAATATGGTTGATAAACGAACTTCTGGTTTATTGCGCAGCAACTTTTGCTTATATAGTGCTTCCGTGACCACACCCCAGCCACCAACATAACTTTTTATTGGACACCCGGTGTGTTTACCTGTAGCACAGCGAATCCCTGGTGCAGGTAGCACCGGAGTATGGGCCGATCTAATTGGCCTCCCAAACATGGGGTTGGGCATAGCAAAGGGGTCGTACCTCCTACCTCTTCGAGAATATTCAGGAATATTCTCCAACATTCTCCAAACCTCTCTAACATTCCCCAACAGTTTGTCAACAGCAACTAAGTATGAGCCAGTGTGTGCCCAGGTGGCCAATGCCACCAGCATCCTGGCTTGTGTCAGCAATGGTGTGGCTAGCAGGAGTAGGGCAGGGATTGTCTACCTGTGCTGGACACTGATGAGGCTGCACCTTGAATCCTCAGGTCAAAATCCTCGGGTTTTAGGATATTCAAAACAAGAAGGACATTGAGTGTGTTCAGAGAAGGGCAATGGAGCTGCGGAAGGTTCTGGAACACAAGTCTGATGAGGAACAGGTGAAGGAATTAGAGGAGTTCAGACTAGAGAAAAGAAGGCTGAGAGGACATCTTCTTCCTCTGTAAATCCCTGAAAGGTGGTGGGAGACAGGGGTTTGTGTCTTCTCCCTAGTAAAAAGAAACAAAGCAAGAGGAAATGGCCCCAAGGTCCACCAGGGGGAGGTTTAGAGGGTACTTTAGGAACAATTTCCTTAGTGAAAATGGCCAAGGGGTGGAACAGGCTGCCCAGGGAAGTGGTGGAGTCACCATCCTGTAAGGTGTTTAACACCATGTAGAGGAAGTATTGAGGGACATGGTTTAGTGGTGGATTATGCAACATGATGAATCAACTGTTGGAACTGAGGGGGAAAAAAAAGATCTTTTTCAAACAAAGTGGTGCCATGATTCTGTGATTCAAAATACTGAAGGAGACCTAATCAAGCCCATCATTGAGCTAAGGCAAACATGCTGAGCAGATGAAAGGACAGTGAGTGGTGGTCTTCCATGCAGATTGCTGGTGGAGGAGCTGTCTCTCTTGCAGCATGACCACTGCAGGTTACACTGCAGTAGAAGCCCCACTCCAGCATCTCCACATTGAAGGCCCCTGGGCAGAAGTGCAGATTGACCTCATGGGACCTCTTCCAGGGACAGCTTGAAACACCAAATGCATTTTGGGACCAGCAGATCCCTTGGGTGAATGGAGAGAAGCCCTCCCTTGCCAAACCAGCATAGGAGCCCCCAGGGCCCCTCTGCTGTTCCCCAGGGTTATTTCTGTCTGGGGTCTGCTCCCCACCACAGATCCTGATCTCAGCACTGACTTTGTGGCAGTAGTGAGGCAGTGTCCTGGTTTGGGCCAGGATAAAGGTGATTTTTCTAAGTTTCTTGTAGATGGTTGAACTTGCTGAGGTTGACAGCAAGTTTCTCAAATGGAGTATTCCATCCCATGTGCGCCATCCTCGGTATGGAGTTGGGGGATCACGAGGACCCAGCCACACCCTTACCAGCTGATCGGGCTCACCTGAGATCACCAGCAGAAGTGCTGGGTACCACCCCCCTTAACAGCTAATTCGTCTCACCTGTAGCACTATAAAAGACCAGCAGAAGCTCCTGGCCTACCTGGCTGCCTCCCTGGCTGGCTGCCTGCGGCCCTGCTTGCTGGCCTCCCTGGCTGGCTGCCTGCGGCCCTGCTTGCTGCCTCCCTGGCTGGCTGCCTGCGGCCCTGCTTGCTGGCCTGCCTGGTTGCCTTCCTGGCTGGCTGCCTGCGGCCCTGCTTGCTGGCCTGCCTGGTTGCTTCCCTGGCTGGTTGCCTGCGGCCCTGCTTGCTCGCCTCCCTGGCTGCCTCCCTGGCTGCCCTCCCTGCTGCCCTCCCTGCTGCCCTCCCTGCTGCCCTCCCTGCTGCCCTCCCTGCTGCCCTCCCTGCTGCCCTCCCTGCTGCCCTCCCTGCTGCCCTCCCTGCTGCCCTCCCCGGTTGCTTGCCTGCCTGCCTGCCTTCACCCGGCATCTTGGAAGGATCCCATCCATTCATCTGCCTGTGGTCCTGATCCGTGCCAGCCTACACCTCCAGTCCGTTTGTCTGCCTGTGTTCCTGCCTCCTGTGTGTCCAGCCTGGACTTTCCCAGGGCTGCCCTGCAGCCTTGGTTTGCGTGAGAATTGTTGGGGGAAAGGGGGAAGGAATCTGATATTCATTCTCTTGTATATTTATATATATAGCATTATTGTTTCATTAAAGTTGATTGGTTTAGCCTCCAACCCATAAGTCTCTCTCCCTTATTCTCTCTTCTTTCTTATCAAGGAGGAGAGAGAGATAAATAGAGAGCATCTGTCACTCGGTTTAATCGCCGGGCCAGTGTTAAACCGTGACAGGCAGAAGCCCTGCAAAGCCGAAAGGTGCCATGTTCCAGCCTGGCTCTGTCCAGGCATGGGGCAGGGAGAGGGCAAAGCCAGGAAAAGGGATGGGTTTGGCTACTGGATGTGGGGTTCAGCAGAGATGAGGAGTCAGGGGAGGGAATGGGTAGAGACGGGCACAGGGGACACAAATGCTGATGCTGCTTGTGAGGTCACTTCTGCTCCAGGAGCCAGATGGGTCAGCAGCTGGGCACCGTGGGGACAAAATGTCCATCACAAACCCACTCTTGCCAGCAGAGACAAGATGGGGCAGAGGGAAAGGGGAGAGGCCAAGGGGAGGTGGCTGGAATGGTGACAAGGATGAGGTCACTGCCACTGCAGCAGCCTGCCTGGCCCTCTGGAGACCTTCTGGCCAGCAAGCATTGTGAGGGCATCAGTGCATCAGAGAAGCCACACAGCAGAAATTCCATAACTGAGAAGGGGAGGGGTGAGGCAGGTAACAGATATCCCCCTGAGTTCTGCTCCTGGAGGCACCTCTGTTACAGCAAGCTGTAACAGATCCCACAGAGAGTGGGATCAAGTGCACCCTCACGGAGTTTGAAAGTGACACCATCCTGAGTGAGTCAAGTGAAACATAAGACAGACAGGATGTCAAGCAGACCAGATGGTTTTAGTTAATGGAAAATCAAGGACTCTTAGTACTTGAGTAAGAACAAATTGTATAACGGAACCAGGTGAGACAAAGCAGGGATATTTCTCAGTTTTAGAAATACAAGCCTAAACACTATTGTAGGAACATAACCATGAATGACAGTAACAAAAACAGTAATGATAAATGCAGTGGTTATGAAAAAAAACCAACAAAAAACAACCAAACCAACAAACAAAAAAAGGGAATCAGCTCTTGTGGGAGTAATTTCTGGAGAATGGTGGTGAATTTCTCATTGATGAAAAATGTCAATGGAGACAGTTTCCTGATGGAATCCTTGAGCTCCTGGTTCCTCATGATGTAGGTCAGGGGGTTCACTGCTGGAGGAACCACCGAGTACAGAAATGACACCACCATGTCCAGGGATGGGGAGGAGATGGAGAGGGGCTTCAGGTGGGCAAAGATGGCTGTGATGATGAACAGGGAGACCACAGCCAGGTGAGGGAGGACCGTGGAAAAGGCTTTGTGCCTTCCCTGCTCAGAGGGGATCCTCAGCACAGCCCTGAAGATCTCCACATAGGACACCAGTATGAATACAAAACTACCAAAAGCCAAACAGATACTGACTACAGAAAACCAAATTTCCCTGAGGTAGGAGTGTGAGTAGGAGAGCTTGAGGATCTGGGGGGTTTTACAGAAGAACTGGCCCAGGGCATTGCCCTGGCAGAGGGGCAGGGAAAATGTATTGGCTGTGTGCAGCAGAGCAGTGAGAAACCCAGTGCCCCAGGCAGCTGCTGCCATGTGGACACAAGCTCTGCTGCCCAGGAGGGTCCAGTAGTGCAGGGGTTTGCAGATGGCCACGTAGCCGTCGTAGGACATGATGGTCAGGAGATAAAACTCTGCAGGTAGATGCCCAGGAAGAGCCAGAAGTGCAAGAGCTGCAGCTCCCGCCTGTCTGCAAATGCCAGGAGGAGGAACTGGCTGATGGAGCTGCTGTTGGACATCTGCTGCCTCAGGGGATACTGCTCTGCCATAAGAAAAAAACAGGGAGAAATCAAGGAAGATTTTCTTAAATACATCTCTTAATTCCAGGAAACTTGCCTGGTAAACCAAAGACAAAGTCCATATCTTCTTTTTCTACCATAGACACAGACACTTTTCTATCAGATCTTCCTTCGGCTCTATGGTTGGATGTCTGACTACTGCTGCCTGACTGTGTAGTGAGGAACAGAAGCTCTGTGTGATGGGTGCTACAGAGTCAGATTGGCTCTGCAGCTGTTAGCCCAAGGGATCAGGAGGTCAGGGAAAAGCACCCGTGGTCAACTGTGTCTTATCAAAGTAGTGCTAAACAAAAGGGGTCATCAGCACCTGCGTTCTCAGTGCTGAAGAGCTCGGCTGGAAAACGGTAATTTCAGAGAGGTTTGGATTCTAATTCCAGCTCTCCCCATCTCTCCTGGGGAATGTTCATGGATGTCTCAAACCCTCAGCATTTCTGCTGCACTTGGGGAGAGCAGAGCAAGGCAAGAGTATTGTCTGTGGCTGCATGCAGAGAAGGGGGAACTGGTCTGATGAAGGGAGGGTCAGCTCCTCCCCAGCCTCACAGAGGGCATTGCCCAGAGGTCCAGATGGCAGAGGGAAGATGGACACCCTTCCATGGATACATCTGCTGCCTGGAGGTGCCCCAGCCAGGAGCTGGTTCCTTGGCCCCATCTCCCTTCCTGCCCCTGCTCATAGAGCCCAGCCCAGACCCTGGGTGCCCAGCTCTGTCTTGCAGCCACTCAGGGGGTGCAGGGCCTAAAGAACAGGGCACACACCCCCTGAGGACAATGGAAAGGGGAGGCTGAGCTGAGCTGCTGGGGTGTGCTGGGTGGAGGCACTTCTCGAGGTTCCCAGTCTCCCTCCAGGTGATGCTTGAGGAGTCTCAGCCCCTGCTCTCCCCTGAACAGCAGAATTTCCATCCTACCAAGCTGAGGCAGACACAAGTGGAAGCAGAGCAGCTTCTCTGTCCCCAGCTCTCCTCCCTGTCAGTGCTCACAGCCCCCATCCCACCCACTGAGTGCTCAGCTCTGCCCTACAGACCCCTCCTGGCAGCAGCCGGACCTGTCCAGGGGCATCTCTGGCTGTGCAGGGGCTCAGGAGCAGCTCAGACAAGGGATGAGGAGAACTGGGGTCTGTGTGCCTTCTGCAGAGTGCAGAAAGAGCTTTCCATGTCCTGGAGAGACAAGTGGAAGCAGAGCCTGAGGAGAGCCCAGCCAGGAGCAGGAAAGCCCTGCCCTGAAGGGACTCCTGAAAAATCCCCTGAGAAATATTCTGGGCATCAGCTGGAGCTGTGAGCAGCCCTGAGCAATTCATCCCTCTCTCAGCAGCACCAGGACCCTGCCCTGTGCTCCCTGTCTCCTGCCAGCCACAGCTTCTGCCAGCACCAGGGAGATCCCCAGGCAGGCTGAGCTGCCCCTGGCAGGCAGGCAGCAGAGTCCCTGCCCCAGCACACAGCCCCTGGGCTGCAGGACCCTGCTCTGAAGGACAGCCCTGGGCACCCCTGCCTGCACACACACCCTCACTCCTCTTCACAATTCCCCTTCCACCTCCAGCCCCTTCCCCCCTTACAGCTCCCAGCAGCTCTGGCTCTGCAGCTTTAGGAGATGCATCCAGCAACTGCACCAGCTTCACTGCCCTGCACCAGACACTCACCATGTCAGAAGCTGGGAAGGTTCTCCTCCACTCAGCTGGCACTCATCCCCTCCATCTTCACCCCCTTGAAGCTTTCTCTGCCTTGCTCATCTCCTCCATATACCCTGGCAGTGCCCTCAGCCCTGCTGTGCTCTGCAGAGGAGCTGCTCCTGCCCAGAGCTGTCTCTCTGCAGCACTGCCCACTTGCCAGCAGCTCCCTCCATCCCAGGAGCCCAGCTCACAGCTGTAATGAGCCCTCTGGGGGGTTGATGCTGAGCCCATGACAATTGCTCAAGAGGCAAGGAGAGGAAGCTGCAGAAGCTTCTTTCTCCACATGAAAGTCCAAGGCAGAGTCCAAGTCCAAAGTTTCCGAAGTTTGTTGCCGTGTGCCTGGGTCCCCCTGAGGGACAGCCCTGAGAAAGTGTCCCCTGCAGGGTGGGGGGGGAGCAGGAAGCAGGAGGCAGTGATGACAGGTGGGGAAAAGGAAGGTGCAGGTGGCTCTGGTGCTGAGGAAGCCTGGCTGTGTGTCAGGACTGCAAAGGGCCCAGCCCTGAGCTCATTCCCCAAAGGTGCCAGCCCTGAGCCCCAGGCCCTGTCAAGGGAAGGAGATCCTGTCCCTCCCTCAGCCCTCAGGGCTCTCCTGGCAGCACTGGCATGTAGAGATGGGCAATGCCAAGGGCAGGACTATGGCACGGCACCTCCCAGCCTCCTGCACATGGACAAGGAGACCCTGAGCCCCAGTGCTGCTGGAAGCTCCACTTTTCTCCCCATGGCCATCAGGGACAGAGACAAGAGCCATCAGCAAAGGCGTGGAGAGACTGGCTCTGCCAAGTGTGCCTCCAGCTTTTCCACAGCTTTTCCCTCTCTCATCTCCACCACAGTCTGTCCTGGGCTGTCCCATCCCCTGTGCCTCTTGCCCTGCAGGCTCTGCTCCTTCACCCGCCTGCCCCGCCTTGCTGTCCCCTTCCTCTCCTGACATCTCTGTGTCCTCCCTGCCTCTGCCTTGGCACACAGAGCCTTGGGCTGATCCAGGCTCCTTCTGGGGGCTGTGGTGTTCCCCAGCATTGCCCTTGCAGTGACATTTCTTTCTTCTGCTCTCCACTCCAGGCATCCCTAGCTGCACTTTGGGCCATTCTTTCTTGCCCAAGCTGTTTCCCACTGTGAAGAAAAGCTCCACCATGCCCAAACCCACCCTTCAGGCACTCCCATGATTCTCCTCTACTGCTCACAGTCTCCACAGCACTTAGCCTTGGCCCATCAAACCGATTGGGGCTTCCAAACCCCATCTTGGGAGAGCTCTGGGCACTCTCCATGGCTACTAAGGTGGCTGACGATTGTAGAATCAGAAAATTACAAAAGAATTTTGGTTAATAGGGACATCTCAGTGTCATATAGTCCAACTCCCCTGCACTAACCGGGGACACCCTCAACAAGATCAGGTGTCCTGTGGGAAAAAATCCGCGGAGGCTTAAAGGACGACACGCAGTCACCAATATGGTTAAAGTGAAGTCGTTTATTAACAGTGGACACTCGCTTTATATAGAGCCTTTGTTTATATAACGATATCTTTCAGGTGGCTATATCTTGGACACAAATTCTGTTCTCACAGAACTTCTGCTGGCTTCCTCATTATCCTGTTATTTCTTCTTTTCTGCTGCCAGCTCCCTTATCTTTTTCCCATAGCTCATCTTTCAGTAACCTTGCAACTGGGTCTTAAGGCCCTTAGTTTACTCTAGCTAAAGCTAAATAGTCAGGATTGCTCACATGTTTGTTTTCTTCCAGACAGTTTCCCAACATATCCCCCTTTTTGTTTTTGAGCAATCCTGACTTCATCACGTGAGATAACATGCTAATAATACATTGCCATAAACAACATACTAATAATACGAAAGCATCAAAACCAATAATAACAAATATAATTGATAAACCTTGTCTAATTAAATCTCTAAGCTATCCCTATATCCTTAAGTGATTTAACCATTCATTTAACCCAATATATGCAAGAGTTAATTTTTCATGTTATCTTAATCAATCGTTTTTGGTTGTGAATTGACTCTGAATGATCAGATAAATTCATGCAAATACACTCCATCAAAGTCTTCACAAACATAACCTAAAAGCTAATAATAAAAAGTCAGTGGCAGCATGATATTGTAAAACTGCATGTCTGACACTATCAACATCTTTTAGCATCTGTGTTAAAATACCAGAAGTTAAGTTCATCTACTTAGCAGTGCAACAGAATAGTACAATCAACAATCAACACATAGACAAGGGATCCCATAATCAACATATAAACGATCACATGAATTACAACATTAACAAGAACCTATTATCAATACAATATGAAAAGCACATTTCACACTGCAATGGAAGGACTTAAATACCTTTTTATTATGAGGAAGGTCTGGTGTCCACTGGTGCATAGAACCAAGAGGGTAGAGGAGGCTTTATCCGACAAAAATTGGTCAGGGGGCCCCAAAAGCGTCCCCAGACCCCTCCCGGGTCACGGCACAGTGGAGTCCTGGTTTCCTCCATGGATGCCAAATTGAGGCTCAAAAAGGCCTAATAAACAAAGACAGCAAAGGCATGCACTTTCCCCCCCCCCTTTTTTTTTTTTTTTTTTTGCTGTGGTGTCTGCATCAGGGCTCATTTTTTGAGCAGCAGCAGTGTCAGTGGGGGTAGAGACAGCAGCTGCAACAGATACACTGGCAATGCTCACCGGCCACATCTGAGTTGTGCCCTTGTGTGCGGGGGGGCGAGAAGCGGCTGCGGAGGCAGGAGTTGGGGTGCTCTCTGTACGAGGAGCAGCTCTCACTCCCCGCAGCAACTCTCGGGCTCTGAAAAGGCATACTCATTCTCATAAAATCTAATGAAGTTAGCCTAAAATTAAAAGAAGTGGTACAATTTCCCAAACCAAAACTCAAGTGTAATTACCAAGTTTTTTTTTTGTTGTTGTTGTTGTTTTGGTTTTTTTTGTTTGTTTGTTTGTTTTTTGTCTCTGTATGAAACACCAGTGGACCATGCACCACAATATAAATCAATATTGAGAACCATATTGCAATGATGGTCCTTAAGCAGCTTTATCTGCTTCTAGCATTTGCTCAGAAGCTTCTAACAATTGGGCTGCTGTAGCACCTTTTGGGAGTAGTCCTAATGCACGTTTAGTTTTTTTCATTAGCATTGTCATATGCTGACACATAAAAAAATTTGTTTTCATCTCTTCTGTCAAGTCGGGATGTGATATTACCACTGAATATAAGTGATCCACAAATTTTGGATATGGCTCCACTCCCTCATTTAATATTTGTAAAAGAGGGAGTTGCTTGTGCAGGATCATGCACAGTTTACAAAGCTTTATACGCCAATTCTTGTGAAAGTTGTAACACTTCAGTTTGAAACCATGCCTGCAAATCTGCACATACAAAAGGACAAGCACCAAGTAACATTTGTGCTTGCACTCTGTATAATGCATCGGTGTTCTGTCTAGGAATCACAGCTTCATTTTCACACAGCATCTGCCATTTATGATGAAATTGCAATTGTTGATTCCACCTTCCCCCCCCCCACACACTATCCCCTCCACCACCCTCCCCTCCCCCTGTTGGATCTGGAAGAGGTGGAGCAGTGGGTGTTAAAGGGTTAAGGGAAGTAGGAGCAGGGATAGGGAACAGATCAGGGGATAAAATTGGATTAGTGCCCCTGGGTTGTTCAGGGTGTTCCCCGGAGCAAAAAACTAGGTTTTTTTCAGGGATATACTCATCCTTGGTCTCCAGTTCTTTCAGTTTCTTCAGCAGTTCCCTGAGTTGCTTGTCTCTGAGTCCCAGTTCTTTCCTTGGTTGTTGCTCTATAGCAGGCACTGATGGTGTTGACAGGTGAAGAAGAGGATTAATTGATGGCAACTGTGGTCAAGAAGATAAATCAGGTATTGGAGGTGGAGAGGAAGGCAGCGGTGGCAGAGTGTTTGGGAGCCGTGGCAGGTGGACAGGAGGGGGGGGTTTGCATTCCAAGGTTCCTTGCCTGTGTTCTCCGGCTTCTCTCCCTCTGGGTCCTCTGACAATTCTGGTGGTGTTTTCGGTCGCTTTTCATTTTGCTTCTCAGTCCCATTTTTGCTTTTCATCTGACCCTCCAGGGTCAAATGGCACAGTTGGCTGAGCTTGAATCAGTATAGTCCCTTCAGGTGCTGGTGGGGGCACCTTAGGTGTCTCAAATAACTGCCTAGAGGTCAAGTCCATATTTTGAGCATTCATCGGTATTGGTAGATCAGGTGTTAAGGCAGCAAACGCTGAGGCTGCTACTCTTTCACTTTTCGTTTCTTTTAAGGTTTCTCTAATCAATTTCCAGAGTGTGGCTAAGCGTCGTGCCTCCTTATCTCCATCGTTAATTTTATCCCATAGAGCAGTACCTATGGCTTCCCAAATAGGTAACTCAAAAACGGTACCCATCGAGGGGATCAAGTCTCTATCCCGTGCCCATTTCAGTAATTCACGTAAGGTCCTGCCTTCATGTGATAAACCTCTCTTAGAGACAATACATTGGAGGAGCTTAACTACTGCCTCTTCTTCTTTAGAGAGTGTAGACCCCATCTCCTCCCCAGCCGCTCACCTTTTCCTTGGCAAGATTCTTCAATTTCGAGGTACCTCTTTCGTTCCGTAGCCGGGCACCAGCTACATAGACCGCCGGGGCAGCAGTCTCCTTTCGACTGGCTTCTCCGCTCCTGCCGCACCGTTCCTTCGGTCGGCTTTCTCGCTACCCTCTCATTCCAGCTGTCTTCATCGCTCCTGGAAGCAACAGCGAGAGGGTCCCTGTTCGGGCGCCAAATGTGGGAAAAAATCCGCGGAGGCTTAAAGGACGACACGCAGTCACCAATATGGTTAAAGTGAAGTCGTTTATTAACAGTGGACACTCGCTTGATATAGAGCCTTTGTTTATATAACGATATCTTGCAGGTGGCTATATCTCGGACACAAATTCTGTTCTCACAGAACTTCTGCTGGCTTCCTCATTATCCTGTTATTTCTTCTTTTCTACTGCCAGCTCCCTTATCTTTTTCCCATAGCTCATCTTTCAGTAACCTTGCAACTGGGTCTCAAGGCCCTTAGTTTACTCTAGCTAAAGCTAAATAGTCAGGATTGCTCACATGTCTGTTTTCTTGCAGACAGTTTCCCAACAGTGTCCCAGAGCCTTCTCAAGCCTCCCCTTGAATATCTCCAGGGATGAGGCCTCAACCATCTCCATGGACATCCTGTTACTTTTTTTCTGCTTCTCTTATGGTAAAGAACTTTTTCCTAATATCTAATCCAAATCTACTCGTCTCTAACTTAAACCCATTGCCCCTCATCCTATCACTCCTTGTCCTTGCAAACAGTCCTTCTCCAGCATTCCTCTATGGCCCGTTTAGTACTGCAAAGTGTCTCTGGAGCCTTCTTTTCTCCAGACTGAACACCCCCAGCTCGCGTACTCTGTCTTCTCAGGGGAGGTGTTCCAGCCCCGTGATCATTTTCGTGGCTCTCATCTGGACCCATTCCATCAGGTCCATGTCCTTCCTCTATTGAGGGGTCCAGAGCTGGATGCAGTACTCCAGGTGAGGTTTTACCAAAGCAAAGTGGCAGAATCCCTCAGTCTGCTGAACACTCTTCTTTTGATGCAGCCCAGGATGTGATTGCCCTTCTGGCCTTCTGCACATGTGCACTGTTGGCTCATGTCCAGCTTTCCATCCACCAACACCCCCAAGTCCTTTTCTGCAGGGCTGCTTTCTAAAACCTCATCCTCCATCCTGTCCTGATGGTGAGGATTGTTCTGATCCAGGTGCTGAACCCTGCACTTGGTCTTGTTGAACCTCAGGAGGTTCACCTGCAGAATTTTTGTCTGGCTTTCCCAGTTTTGTATCTCATTCTCAGTGCTGAGGGTACAGTAATTTGCAAACCCAGAGCAACAACCACAATAGTGTTTATTTGGGCCCAACGTGGGGTACAAAGGTCTGAGATAACAACAGATCTGATCAGAGCATGATAAAACAAATTAGTTACAATTCTAATTTTTATATATTCAAGATCTGCGTGTTACCATGTTTGTGGTTTTTGCTTTTTTGTTAGGTTTTTTGGAGGGTGTTTATTTGTTTGGTTGGTTGTTTTGGGTTTTTTTAATGGCAGTTTACGAATTATAGATGCAATTCTTTCTCAAGTAAAACAATGAAAGAGGCTTAGCAAAAATCAGAAAATCAACAAGGGTAAGAGGAATGTCCTGAGGCATTTGTGTATCCCCAGCCCAGAGCAAGAATTTCTGTGTGCAGTTTCTGTGTGTGGCTATCATCAAACACCCTTGTACAGGCCATGTGCAGGGTTGTTATAAGGCATCCCTCCCTCCGTTCTGCTTGCAGAGAGGTGCCACTGTAAATCTCTAGTAAAGTTTAATTCCCAGATCCCTGTGTTTCAACCCAGGAGTCTTCCTACATCTGTCTGGTGATGGGGATCACCCTGGTCCTTCTTTTATTGTTCATGTATTTATGAAAGCTTTTCTTGGTATTCTTAACCATGCAGGTCAGATTAATTTCTAGCTGGTCTTTGGACTTTCTAATTCCCACCCTTCATAGCCTTACAGATTTTTGTAGTTTTCATGAGTGTCCTGCCCACTTCCTCCACCTTACGTACATTCTATTTTTTTCCTTGAGAGACAGCCAACGTTCCTTGTTCAGCCAGTCTGGTCTTCTGTGCCAGTGACTCACCTTACAGGTCTTGGGGATGGCCTGTTCCTTCACCTTCAAGACTTCTTTCTTAAAGAGCATCCATCTTTCCTGGATTCCTTTATCCTTCAGAATAGATTTCCAATGAATTCTGGCCATCAGGCTGCAGAAGAAGATAAAGTTTGCCCTTCAGAGGTCCAGTGGAGTAGTTTTGCCTCCCACCCCCCAGGCATTAATGTAGAACTCTATCAATTCATGGTCATTGAGCCCAAGATGGCCTTCAACCTTCACATTTCCTACTGACTTGTGGAAACAGACTCTACAACTTGGAAAGTTATAGAAAGGGGTGTGTTTATTATTCTGCACCGGGCGCATAAGGGGATAATTCCTCCAAAATCTGTGCGCATCAATCTTGCAATTAGGCTTTTTTTATATATACACCCAAGTTTAACACAATCATTACATTTCCCAATACCCCTATACATACACATCGCTTACTCCCGCTTCCTATAACAATTACTCCCAAGAGGTCATTCTCATAATCTCCTCCCTCCTGCATTTCTGTAGTGTCTCCTGGTGGTGGTGGTGAGGGTCATGGGGATGAAGTAAAAATGAAGCAAAGGTCTGTCTCTTTTTAAACTTTTCACCTCTTCTTCTCTGGGCACACTGATTTCTTCAGTCTTCAGCCAAGCCAACAACATGTTCTGTTTCTTATCTCAAGATTTCTATAGATATCACTTTAGCACATAAATTTCCCTTATAAGGTGATAACTACCTAAACAATTTCTTAGCTTCTATTAAACAAGCATTCTGTGTTAGCTTCTCTCAGGTCAATGTGACCCCTAGACAGTTACTTGCAGGCATTTTATATCAACCCTTACATTACATATAACCCATGATCAAGCAGCCAAGCGCTGCAATAAACATCCCTGCTTTAGAACCTTTCCTGGGCTGTAAAGTTTGTTTCCGCACCTCACACCCTTCGAGGGACTTCCAGCTGGTCCCCAAGCAGTGGTCAAACCTCGCAGTACACTCCTTCCATTTTATCTCCTGATTGTGACACCTTGTGGTATGGAATGACCCTGACTGGAATAACTGTTTTTCAGTAGCCCTTATATAATACTTTAAAAATGTTTATATCTTCCTGCATGTAGCTACTAAAAGTATTTCTTATCAGATTATCCCATGTAGAAACGTAAGCACATTAGAGTCAACTTCTGCCCATCAGGTGCTTGCAGAGTGTATTTTATTGTGTAGGGAACTTTCACTATTTGACATTTTTCTGCCTGCAAAGAGGCAAAGTCCTGCTGTGCCTGAGTGCAGCAGTTCTCTAAGGGAGAAGGGTTGGGAGGTGGTTCAAAGGAGCTGTAACATCCAGCTGAAGCCTGCGGGGGAGACATCTGATGGGAGAAAAATGGATGCTGGATGGAGGGTAGAAGGGATCGCAGACACAAGGTGATGGTGACAAGGTGGTGTTGACAAGGTGGTGGTGACAAAGTGGTGGAGGCAGATTAGCTGTGCAAGTCTTGAACACTAAAAACATCACAGGGAAAGACATGGCTGGTCCGTACTGTAATGGTCCCCATGGTGAAAGAGGGACTGAGTCCATGATCCTCAGGTACTGACAGGAGACTGAAAAAAAAACATCTTTAGAAGTTAAAGCCAAAACAAAAACCCAAATTATCTTGACGTATTGATTGGCTCCATTGGGTCCCATTACTGACAATGCCTCCCCAGAGACTTGTTAGAGAAGGTCACTGGAGGCCATGATTCCATGGAGGCAAATATTCTGTAAAGGTGGCTCTGAATCTAGAAATATTAATTTATTTGTTTATGTATTTATTTATTTATTTATTTTATGGATTAGTCAGGCCAAACTCTGAACCCCAGGAAATGGGAAGGCAGACCCCATCCCTCACTTGTGAGTCAGGACTCTTCCTGGGGACAGTAGAGTACGAAAATAAGTAATAAAAAAAAAATTCTGACACATCCTGACCTGCCCAAGAAGGGGAAAGAAAGTCCAGAGACTCAGAACAAAATGACTCATGGTAGACCATGGTGGTTGAGGCAGCTGCCATGTCTGAGGTGACGAAGCCCTTGGTCCTGTTGGGCCTTTCAGCCTTCCAGAGCTCTTGGCCACCTCTCCTGCAGGCTGCCCTACACTGTCCATGCCTGCAGCTCCTTCTGTAAACTGCTTTAAAAAGGCTTTAAACTGAAGGACAAGGAGGGAGGAACTCAAGATGGCAATGTTCACCCCACCATCACCACTACAACTGATCTGGGATTAAACCAGGCCTGCTGACTCTGGGGGTCCAGCCTGGACTTTCCCAGGGCTACCCTGAAGCCTTGGTGGTGACGTGAGAGGGGTAAGGGGGGAGGAACATGGTACCATTTTTCTGTATATTTGTATATATTTAGTAATTTTTCTTTTTTTTCATTACTGTTTCATTAAAGCTGTGTAGTTTAGTTTCCAACCCATAAGTCTGTCTCCCTTATTCTCTCTCCTTTCTTTATCAGGGAGGGGAAGGACATTAATACAGAGCTTCTGTCATTCGGTTAATTGCCAGCCAAACATTAAACCCTGACAGATTTATTGGTGCCCAACGTGAGGCTTAAGCTAATTAGCTGGAGACCAGTTGAAATATCAGCTCATTTACCTGTATCATTTGAATTTTGACTTCAGTTGGGGGATACCCAGATGGCTCTGCTGACTAGGAATCAAATTATTTTCATTTAAAATTTACAAAGGGGTTGGAAATTAAACCAATAATGTTGTACCTTTGGTACTCAGGGTATGTGATCTGTGGCTTTTTATCTGGGATTAGTGCTACTCTGTTGTTCATTCTTGGTAAGAGCTGCTTACAAATTGTAGTTGTGATATGGTATTCAAAAGTGTGGTACATGGTACAGTGGTTTTTCACACACCTAGGGGATACACATAGGATACATATTACATACACACAGGAAATATCCCTATGAAGAGGAAATAGACTGCCCACAGGTCAAAGCACCCACACTTGGATAAGCTCTCAGGTATCTGAAAGAATTGGCTGTATGAGATGTGATCTATACCATGATGAGACTGTAGATCCTTATCACATGCCATGCCCTAAGCCTGTGAGGCAAAGGTTTGTGCATGCTGCACCATCCCCATTTAACCATAAACTCTCAGTAATGTTATGATTTCCTGGAGAAATGGAACCAGCTGTGGGTGATGGGATTAAAACAGCAAGAGAATATGAAGATGCTGTCATGGCTCCTCATCGGGCCAGGGTCCCAGCTGTAAAGGGAACAACTGAGAAACTGCACCTACCCCATCAGAAAGCCCTGGTGGTGCTGTCAAGAGCCCAGGCCTGGAACTGTCTGGGACCATGTCACAGAATCATGGAATCATGGAATGGGTTGGGGCGGAAGGGTTCAAGATCATCTTGTTCCAACCCCCTGAATGCATGGGTAGAGACACCTTCCACCCAACTGAAGCCAACCCTATCCCTGTCCCCATGGAACTCACTAGAAATCTAGACACAGAGAGACAAAAGCCATCTCACGTTCCTGCCCCTTTCCCCAGCCATACTCATGTTGCTAAAATGTGATTTTTTTCTAAAATTTTATGTGTTTTTTTTTTAATTGACATCACCCTGGTGCAGGATGCATCAGGGCTGCAGATCCACATCTTCCCCTCCGTGCTCCTCCATGGGCTGCAAGGAACAGCTGCTCTCTCCCCACAGCCTGCAGGGGAAATTCTGTTCTTGCCCTTTCTTCATTCACTGACCTTGGGGTCTTGTGGAGGGCTGGGAGCAGGCTTCCACCTCCTTCTCCATGGACATCTTGGGCATTTTCTGCCACAGACATTCCATGGTCACCCAGGGCAGCTGCTGACTCCTGAGGGAGGTGCTCTCCCAGATATGGGCACCCCAGGTCTCCACACTCCTTATATACACACAGGGTCACAACAGACACCCCCATGACATTGGTGTCCAGGCACCAGACCCTGCATCACAAAGTCCTGGTGGTGGCTGTGGAGACTTCCAGGCCTTCAACTGTCTGGGACTGTGTCACAGAATCATGGAATCATGGAATGGGTTGGGTTGGTAGGGAAAAAGATCATCTAGTTCTAACCCCTGCCTGCACGGGTAGGGACACCTCCCACTCAACTGAAGCCAACCCTTCCCCGGTCCCCATTGAACTCACTTCTTAATCCCATCCACAGCATCAGCCTCAGTCAGAGCTGGTGGACAGACAGCTGAGTATCAGCCAGCTGTGTGCCCAGGTGGTCAAGAAGGCCACCAACATCCTGGCTTGTAACAGGAATAGCATGGCCAGCAGGAGTAGGGAAGTGATCATGCCCATGGATAAAGACAGAAAACAGTTTTTAACAAGTGTTCTGGACACTGAGGCACGGTCACATCCTTCCAGGAGGACTTTGGATCACTGATGGCACTGTGACCCTCATCATCTCGTGAACTTCCCACCCACCACATCACCCACCTCTTCAACCCAGACATCACCAGTCTGGCTACAACAGGACAATGGCAGAGCATGGCAAAGTGCGGGAGCGGCAAAGAAAATGCGTGCAACCAATATGGTTGATAAACGAACTTCTGGTTTATTGCGCAGCAACTTTCGCTTATATAGTGCTTCCGTGACCACACCCCCGCCACCAACATACACTTTTATTGGACACCCAGTGTGTTTACTTGTAGCACAGCGAATCCCTGGTGCAGGTAGCACTGGAGTATGGGCCGATCTAATTGGCCTCCCAAACATGGGGTTGGGCATAGCAAAGGGGTCGCACCCCCCATCTCTTCGAGAATATTCAGGAATATTCTCCAACATTCTCCAAACCTCTGTAACGTTCCACAACATATCCCCCCTTTTCTTTTTGCACAAGCCCATGTTTGGTTTAAAGTTTTTTGCAGTGCTAATTTTCAAACAAATATAGTGCAAATAACAAAACGTGCAAAACTTAAGGATACATTCGATAATATAATGCCCTTTTAAAACAATCTAGAAAACTACTCAAACCACTCAATTAATGAATCAAACAGGTTGATACATTCAATGTTGTAATGCCCTTGTAAAAATAATCTAATAACTATGCAAACCACTCAAGTAATGAATCAAACAAATCGGTTAAAAAATTATCAAGTAGATCTCGTTGTCTTAATCAAGTAAGAATCGACTCCGCATTAGTGACATGTCTCTATTTTATACAATCACTCATACTCACACACTCTTTAACAGAGCTCTGTTCAATATTAGGAAGGTCTGGTGTCCACTAGTGCAGAGAGCCAAAGGAGGGATAGGAGAGACTTATCCGACAAAATGTTGTCGGGGGGCCCCTATAAGCATCTCCAAGTCGACTGGCTCATAACATAGTGGAGTCCTAAGACCTTCGTAGTTGCCAAATTGAATTGTTAAGTTTAGGATTGCAGCATTCAATCACTACATTCATAGCAAACGAAGTCGTGGGGTTTTTTTGTTTTGTTTTTTGTTTTTTTTTTTTGTTGTTGATAAATCCCGGGTCTTATACCTAATTAATATACTATTTATGTAAGTGTTCACAATCTTGTAGTACTTAGTAGAGGTCCATGTCCTTGTTCCTCAAGCCATTCTTCGGCAAAACCTTTATCTTTCTTTATAATCATAATATTGGCAGCTTTGGCAATTAACTTCTTAAGTATCGCTAACATACAACTAAGGCACATCACAGTTATCAATATAATACAAAGTACGAGTAAACCAGTCTTACATAAACTTTGAAGCCATCCGGTGATGCCAAACCAATTAACTAATTCATATATACCAAAAAACCCGACATCTTGCTTCATATTTTGAGTATGCTCTACTAACTGTTGTATCTCCTTATGTATCGATTTAGAGTGATCACTCAAATTCATACAACACATACCATCAAAATCTTCACAACCATGGCCATGAGCCAAAAGCAAAAAATCAATAGCAGCCCTATTTTCTAATACTGCATGTTGCGTGGGATGAGTCTCGCCGTGGGAGTCAGTCGAGCTAGTGCTGGCTCGAATGGTATCAGGAGCTAACTTTGATCCGTCCGGCTCTGGAATTCTGCCCGGAAACCACACCTACCGAACCCGGGCATGCGTGCCTGGGCTAGCCCCAGCTGGGCACAGGCGGGGGGGGCACCGTCTGGGCACTTGCTGCCTACAACTGCAAGTCGTACAGAGGACAAATCTTCAGCTAATTCAGATAGTACTTTGCTAGTATCACTAGCATGCTTTACTACCCAACAACTCAACTTCTCCAGGTTCCGATGTGCTTGAGCGGCAGCTGCTCCCGGCAAAAAGATACAAGTAACGATCATCTGCCATTTGGACCAAAGGTTAACATCATCATCACAGCCCTGCGCTAGTATTTGGGCCAAGCCTCGCTTCCACCGCACACGATGGGTACTGTTTGGGTGTGCGTGAGGCATGGCTAAACTCAGTTGACCAATGGTGCAAGGCCTCCAATGGGACGGAACAGTATACCTGACCATGCCCGATCTCCGCAAATTAAAAAGTACTCTGATGGTAATTTCCTAGGAAGCTGTGCCCCAGGCAATGGGTTAGTAGCACCACGGAGGCTATAGTTGCACCACTGGCTAAAATTACCCATTGGGAAAACATTGGTAGTAACGCATTGTCTCCCCATGGCTTTTGTGCAATCAGTGGACAAGCTACTCATCCAGAGACAATAAGTGGCATTTAGAGAGTCTAAGAGGCTTAATTCTTGGGGATCCGGCCCAACAGGCAGATGACTAACCCAAGTGTTATAGTCACTCAAACACGCAGCTAGCCTGGCTTTGGTGGAACATAGGCTCTCCGTGTGGAATTGCACTTGTGTGTGGTTCATTGCTGCTTGAAACATTGGCCACGTCTCTTCAGAGGCTGGCACACCAACTAAACACGTAAGAAAGGGCGATTGGGGTGTCGCTAAACTGGCACAAAAGGAGGTGGTGTTAAGCTGACGCGCGAGGGTAACCCAAACATTCTGTCGGGGATCGAAGTTCGGGAAAGCAAAACAATCAAAGCTTAAAATGGCAATGAGACCTATAACGAAATCAAGACGGCAGTCTCTATTTTTGAACATATTGAGCGCTTAGGCGGCTGTCCCTGCTCTTGAGCTCGTGTCTTCAAGTCCTGCGAAGCGGATGCTGGTCGAGTCGACTTGCTGGGGACGCACAAGGTACCTGCAGGGGTGGAAACACACATATGACCTCTGCCTAAATATTTAACCTCTGCTGGGCCTTGCCATATACCCCTGGCGGGATCCCTGTAGGTCACATACATTGGGGCTGCCGAAGGCTCATCTTGTTGGGCTATCGTCCCATGAGTATATGCAGGCGCTAACTTTTGGTCCCCGAATATACACAGATAATTCAAGACAAATAGAGTCTTTGAATAATCGCTCCTGTGGGTCTTGTAAATCTGTGAATTTCGTCAGGTAATCTTTTAATGTTTGATTTGCACTCTCTACTATAACTTGACCTGTTGGCGAGCGGGAATGCCTGTAACGTGTTTGATTACCCACTGTTGAAAAAATCGAGCTAACTTGCCGCTAGTGTATGCCGGTCCATTATCAATCTTTATCTGCTCCAGCACACCCATGACGGCAAAACAAAGGGTGAGATGTCGCATCACTTGCAACGCTTTCTCACCAGACTGAGCTGTAGCCCAGATAAAATGACTGTAAGTATAATACTAACATGGACATATTTAAGCCTTCCAAATTCTGGTACATGAGTGAAATCCATTTGCCATCTTCCATTTGGACCAAGACCTCGGGGATTAACTCTGAGATGGAGACCAAGTCCCTTTTGGTTACACTGTGGGCAGGCTTTTATAATGCCTCTGGCCTCATCCATGGAAATCTGGAAGTGATGATGGAGTCCTCTGGCGTTCTGGTGGAAGGTAGCAGGAAGAAAGGGTAAGTTTACATCATGGCGATCCACGGAGCGCTGAGATATTTTCAGGCCAATTTCAGTTATGGCCTGTTGTTGAGCTGCCGAAAGAGTAACAGGGGAGGCAGGATCGGTGCCTTTAAGAAATGGTCGTAACGGTTCTAGGTGATTGTTATACCGATCACAGGGCGTAACCATTGAACATCACCTAGGAATCATTGTACATCATGTAAGGTGTTAAGAGTCAAATGGAGAGCAGCTTTTTGAGGTCTAACTTGTGACTCAGTAATATGCCATCCTAGGTACTTCCATGGTGGTGTACGTTGTATCTTTTCAGGTGCTATTTGGAGTCCCTGGTGACTTAGTTGCTGTGTTAAGAAGTGCTCTTGCTGCTCGGTAAATGGGTCTTGCTGTGCTATTAGGATGTCATCCATGTAATGATAAATTAAGGCATCTGGCCATGCTTGCCGTACTGGCAATAATGCTTCATCTACAAACAATTGATACAAAGTTGGGCTGTTTTTCATGCTCTGTGGGAGCACTACCCACTCAAATCGTGAAGCAGGGGCTTCTCTGTTAAGGGCTGGGAGTGTAAATGCAAATCGCTTTGTGTCTCGTGGGTGTATGCAGATGGTAAAGAAGCAGTCCTTTAGGTCTACTAGAAGTAGATGCCAACGCTCTGGAAGCATCGCGGGGTTAGGCATTCCAGGCTGAAGAGCTCCCATTGCTTCCATCTGGGAATTAACTGCACGTAAATCATGTAGTAAACGGTACCTGCCAGACTTCTTTTTAATTACGAAGATTGGAGTGTTCCAAGGGCTAGTCGATGGCCGTATGTGCCCTTGCTCTAGCTGTTCTTGTACTAAGACGTGTGCTTGTTTGAGGCTTTCTCGCTTCAGCGGCCACTGCTCGATCCATACTGGCTGCAATGGTAACCATGTCAATGGGATCGGGAAAGCCCAAGGAGTGACCGCTAATAAAAACGATGTCTCGTGATCAGGCGTGCTCCAATCTGACTTAGTACGTCTCAGCCAACGAGGGCCTGTACGTTTTTAGGCAATGGCATTATGGTGATGAATAGAGTGCATGTACGGTTATCAAGGGTAAGATGAATCTTTTGTGTGCTTCGTTTTACCTGGGCTGCGCCTCCTACCCCTTCAACTCCGGACATCATTGGAGCAGCTGGCCAATGACGAGTCCACAGCTTTTCATCCACAATAGTGATGTCTGCTCCTGTGTCCAGTAGCGCTGTAAGTTGACGCTGGTCCTGCTGATGATCTAATAATATTGGAACTTTGGGGCGTTCATCCATTGGGACGCACAATAAGGCCATTTGTCCTGTAGAGCCAAACGCTGCTGTTCGGTGGGGAACTGTCGAAGAGGCGGCTGCTGCATCAGTTAATTGTTGTGTCAGGCTAGTTGGGCAATTCGAGTTCCTTTTGGAATTACCATAGGCGGTGTCCAAGTCATAGCCACAATACAAATTTCTCCAGTATAGTCAGTGCCTATTACTCCTGGCAAGACAAACAAACCCTTAAGTCCAGCAGACGATCGTCCTAATAAAAGGGCTCCACATGGTTTTTCTTGATATTTCACTGGGCCGGTGATACCCGTAGGAATCTTTTGGGGCTTGCTGTCAGTGAGAGTCACATCTACTGCGGTTGCCAGGTCCAGCCCGAGGCTTCCGCTGGTTGCTGGTTGGAGGGAGGTGGCTGGTTGGAGTTGTCGTTGAAGGGAAGCGGAATTGGTTGGTTGTCGAAGGGAGGTAGGGATGGCTGGTTGCTGAAAGGAAGTGCGGGTGAATGATTGCTGGAGGTAGGTGGGGGTAGCTGATTGTTGGCGGGGAGTGGAAGTGGCTGGTTGCTGGGGGGAAGTGGAAGTGGTTGGTTGCTGGGAGGGAGTGGAAGTGGCTGGCTGCTGCTGTTCGAATGGGTCCACACTAGAGCCGCAGTTGGGGTCTTTGCGCTGCGGCTCCTCGCGCTCCTCGATCCGTTTCCCTGGTATCTGCAGGCTTCGGTAGCATGAGTGTTTGTATTACAGTGTTGACACCAGACTGTGGCTTTGCGACAATGCCTTCGAAGATGTCCAGTGTGTCCATAGCGAAAACATTTGTCAGTTGATCGTTGCGGCTGTCTGGTGTCGGCAGGACGTAACGGGGCTAAGGCTGCTAAGGCTTGGTGCTGGATTGTGAGAGCTTGCTGTTGCTGGATTGCAAGAACTTGCTGGTGGGCTTGCTGTTGGGATATAAAGGCTTGTTGTTGAGCTGCAAGAGCTTGCTGCTGGGCTTGCACCATACTTTTCCCTACACCTTGTATTGCCTCAATTAACATTGCCTGAGTCCCTACTGGTACTCTAGATAACCGTTCCAGCATCTCCTCAATTGATGCTTCTGATGGCATGGAGGAAATTATATTTTTCGTGGGAGTATCGCACCCCCCATCTCTTCGAGAATATTCAGAAATATTCTCCAACATTCTCCAAACCTCTCTAACGTTCCACAACAGCAAAGGGCTTGCTAAAGGCCAGGTGCACCCCATGTCTTTCTGTCCCCTGCCCACTCAGCTTCAGCAACCCCCTCTTTGTTCTTCACCTTCCTGGAGCAGGCTGGACCCCATAACTGTCCCAGGGACTAAGGTCATAGAATCATAGAATCATAGAATGTTAGGGTTTGGAAGGTGTTGGAGAATGTTCCTGAATGTTCCCGAAAAGGTAGGGGGTGTGACCCCTTTGCCGTGCCCAACCCCATGTTTGAGGGGCCAATTAGATCGGCCCATAATTCTGTGCTACCTGCGCCAGGGATTAGCTGTGCTACTGGTAAACACACCGGGTGTCCAAAAAAATGTTATGTTGTTGTGTGGTGGCGGGGGTGTGGTCACAGAAACACTATATAAGCGAAAGTTACTGCGCAATAAAGTCGAAGCTTGTTTATCAACCATAATGGCTGCACAAGTTTTCCTCGCCGTTTCCCAACAGGAAGGGATCTCTAGAGATCATCCAGTCCAACCCCTCTGCCAAAGCAGGATCACCTAGGGCACGCCACACAGGAACACACCCAGGTATGTGTTGAAAGTTTCTAGAGAAGGCAGCTTGTTCCAGTGCTCCCACAACCTCACAGTCAAGAAGTTTTTCCTCATGTTGTGGTTGGACTTCCTATGTTCCAGCCCAAACCCATTTTTCCACTGAAAAAAGATTGGCCCCTTCCTTTTGATACCCAACCCTCAGATATTTATAGACATTCAAAAGATTCCCTCCTCAGCCTTCTTTTCACAAAAGTAAACAGCTCTAACTCTCTCAGACATTCTTCATATAAGAGATGTTCAAGTCCCTTAATAATCTGTGCTTTCCCTGAGACCCACTCCAGTAGATCCCTGTCTCCCTTGAACAACTGGATCCAGTATTCCAGGTGTGGTCTCACCACATCTGAGTAGAGGGGTAGGAAAACCTCCGTAGATTTGATGGACACACTTTTCCTTATACACCTGATGCTGTTCATGGGCTGTGCTGGTCAAGCTGGGAGGCAGACCCAGCTGATGGTGCTCACTGTCACTGACCACCTCCCACACAAGCTCTTGGGTGGCCATGGAGGGTGCTCAGAGGGGCCCTGCCTGATTCCACTGCCATGGGCTGTCTTTATTGCACAACATTCACCATTCCTGAGGGCTCTGGACACCAAAGAAGTGACAAAGGAACCAGCCCTAAGTCCCCAAACCCCCCCCCATCCTGGGACCATGATGGCATCAGAGGGAGCCCCCAGAGAAAGCAGCACAGCAACAATCTCTGCAGAGTCGACTCCTTGGGCAGCTTCTAGAGAGCAGGTGTGGAAGAAGAGCTGAGCTGAAGAGATCCCCTGTGATGATGGAAGGGCTGTTCTGGAGGCCAGCTCTGTCACAGCAGTGCCCGTGCCTGTCCCTGCCTGCGGGCACAGGACTGTCACACCGCAGGGCTGTGACCAAGCTGCAAGAGCACTCAGGCCTTACCCAAGGGTGCAGAAGGAGACTGTGGAGGTGGAAAGTGGACAGCTTGGAAAAGATCAAGCGCTGGCGCTTCCAGGCAGTGCCCTTGTGCCAAGACTTTCCCCTCCATCTCTGCACACAGGCACTCCCCTGCAGCTCAAGAGAGGGTCTTAAAGGAAGGGCCTCAGGCAAACATTCACTGGAAGGTTTAAACACAGAGGGAGAGCACATTTATAAACTGACAGACTCTCAAGGTAACAAAAATAAAATTGAGATGCATAATGAGAAAGGACACATTCCTATTTGGGAAAAATTTGAAAGGGAAAAGGGAAAAAAACCTAAACCAAATAACCCATATCTACAACCAAACCCAAAAGAACCCCCTTAAAAATTATATCGGCTTATAATGAGTTATCTAAGGAGAGAATTGTGGATTAAGTCGATCTTTTTAATCCTTTTGAAAAATCATCCAGGCATCCACTTTCTTCAGGGCATTCTTGAGCTTCTGGTTCCTCATGCTGTAGATGAGGGGGTTCACTACTGGAGGAACCACCGAGTACAGAAATGACAGCACCAGGTCCAGGGATGGGGAGCAGATAGAGGGGGGCTTCAGGTAGGCAAAGATGGCTGTGCTGATGAACAGGGAGACCACAGCCAGGTGAGGGAGGACCGTGGAAAAGGCTTTTTACCTTCCCTGCTCAGAGGGGATCCTCAGCACAGCCCTGAAGATCTCCACAAAGGGCACCACTATGAATACAAAACTCCCAAAAGCCAAACAGATACTGACTACAGAAAACCAAATTTCCCTGAGGTAGGAGTGTGAGCAGGAGAGCTTGAGGATCTGGGGGGTTTTACAGAAGAACTGGCCCAGGGCATTGCCCTGGCAGAGGGGCAGGGAAAATGTATTGGCTGTGTGCAGCAGAGCAGTGAGAAACCCAGTGCCCCAGGCAGCTGCTGCCATGTGGACACAAGCTCTGCTGCCCAGGAGGGTCCAGTAGTGCAGGGGTGTTGGGAAACGGCGAGGAAAACTCGTGCAACCAATATGGTTGATAAACAAGGTTCGACTTTATTGCGCAGCAACTTTCACTTATATATTGTCTCTGTGACCACACCCCCGCCACCATACCATACCATAACATTTTATTGGACACCCGGTGTGTTTACCTGTAGCACAGCGAATCCCTGGTGCAGGTAGCACAGGATTATGGGCCGATTTAATTGGCCTCTCAAACATGGGGTTGGGCACGGCAAAGGGGTCACACCCCCTACCTTTTCGGGAACATTCAGGAACATTCTCCAACATTCCCCAACATATCCCCCTTTTTCTTTTTGCACAAGCCCATGTTTGGTTAAAAACTTTTGCAGTGCTAATTCTTAAACATAATACAAACAACAAAACATCCAGAACTTAAGAATACATTCAATATCATAATGCTCTTTTGAAACAGTCTAAAAATTGCTCAATTAATGAATCAAACAGATTGGTTAACAAGTTATCAACCGGATTTTGTTCCCTTAATCAAGTGTAAATCGACTTCACATTTATGACGTCTCTGTTTCACACAATCACTCATACACACGCACTCTCAAACAGAGCTCTGTTCAATATTAGGAAGGTCTGGCGTCCACTAGTGTAGAAAGCCAAAGAAGGGATAGGAGATGCTTATCAGACGGAATCTTGTCAGGGGGCCCCTATAAGCGTCTCCAAGTCCCACCGGGTCATAGCACGCTGGAGTCCTAGTTCCTTCACAGTTGCCAAATTAAAATTCAATAAAAACCTAGGATTGCAACATTCAATCGCTACATTCGTAACGGGCAAATTCTAAATGGAGTGTAGGCACCGCCTTTTTTTTTTTTTTTTTTTTCAAGCGCTGGGTGTTGCAACATACATAACAAAATTTCATACTCCATTTTTTTATAGGAAATCAGGTTGAAAAGCTGATCTATAGAATCAGTTTGTCAAAACTGGCTAAGCAGAAAATGCATCAGCTCAGTTTGAGAGTGCTCTGTCAATTTTACACCATCTGCTATCTTTCGGGCTATTCCTGACATATCAGTTTTTTACTGACCCTGCTAATTTATTTGATGAGAAAGAATGGAAAAGCTTAGAAGATATTTTGTAGTATAAGGTAATAGAAGAGGATAAGACAGCTCGTAAGTTAATGAAACTGTGGCATACAGTGATTACTTGCTTGCACCGTTATCAGACAGAGAAGAAAATCTCCGCTGTAGCTTCGGCAACCTTAAAAGGGCAGCTGACACCAGATTTGCATCAATTAGGAGTTGATTACGATCCATGTCCCCCAACGGGAGATGAAATAATTGTACAGCTTGATCAAAATTTCCAGTGAAGTTCCGATGCAACCCGCTGCCCCCCCCTCCTCCCCCCCCCTCCCTCTGATGTGGCCTGTGCCGGCCATCTTGAGCCACGTGGCTCGGGAGGTAGGGACGGGACGGAAGTGACAGCTTGCAGCGCCGGAAGTGGACTGAACCAGAGTCCGGAAACCCTATGTCCCGCTTCATCCGGCAAGGGTGGCTCCAGGGCTAGTCCCGACCTCCATTGGGCCCCGCCTTCGGCCCCACCCCTACGCCGTATGTCATCCGACGGGGACGTTCCCGGCCCGCAGCCCTCCCCCCACCCCCACCCCCACCCCCCACCGCAAGCATCCGCTTTTCAGAAATAAAAGCATGCTGCACGGCACTACCGCACCTTAAAGATCAATTGGTCACAAATGCATGAGGAGGCCCTCAATAATAAAGATTATGATTTATCCTCAGTTTTAGATACCCTGCCACAAGTTTTCCCGATCATATATACAAAAGCTAATCAGGGAAATGTGGAGGCGGAGTATCACTCTTTAAATTGGAAATTGCTAACACAATTAAGAGCTACCGTAAATGAATGCGAGTTGCATGGTGAACCAGTCAAGCAAATGATAAGTTATATCTGGGGCTCAGGACTGTTGCTCCCAGAGGACATAAAAGGAATTATGAGAATGATCATGACTCAATCACCTTTACTGTTATGGCAAGCCCACTGGCAAACATTATGTCACAGATTCGTAGAAATTCATAGAGAACAAAATGACCCCTTGTATGGGGTAACAGTGAATCAGCTTATGGGTTGTGGACAGTATGCTAATTTTGAGGAACAAACAAGATTAGGCCCACATATAATAAGAGAGTCCATGAGACTTGCGAGGGAAGCTATGAATAAAGTTTGAACTACACCAGTTGTCCCATCTTATATGTCAATTAAGCAAGGCAGAGATGAGCCGTTCTCACACTTTGTAGATAAACTCATGGATGCTATTAACGAGGCTTGTGTACCAGATCAAATGAAAACTACATTGCTTGGTCAGTGTGTCTTAGAGAACAGCAATACCCCCACAAAAAATATAATTTCCTCCATGCCATCACAAGCATCATCAATAGAGGAGATGCTGGAACAGTTAGCTAAAATGCCAGTAGGGACTCAGGCAATGTTAATTGAGGCAATATAAGATGTAGGGAAAGGTATAGTGCAAGCCCAGCAGCAAGCTCTTGCAGCTCAACAACAAGCCTTTATAGCCCAACAGCAAGCCCACCAGCAAGCTCTTGGAATCCAGCAACAGCAAGCTCTTGCAATCCAGCAAAAGCAAGCTCTCACAATCCAGCAACAGCAAGCTCTCACAATCCAGCAGCAAGCCTTTGCAGCCTTAGCCCCGTTAGGTCCTGCCGATGCCAGACAGCCGCAACGATCAACTGACAAATGTTTTCGCTATGGACACACTGGACATCTTCAAAGGCATTGTCGCAAAGCCACAGTCTGGTGTCAACACTGTAATACGAACACTCATGCTACTGAAGTCTGCAGATACCAGGGAAACGGATCGAGGAGCGTGAGGAGCCGCGGCGCAAAGACCCCAACTGCGGCTCTAGTGTGGACCCTTTCGAACAACAGCAACCAGCCACTTCCACTCCCCTCCAGCAACCAGCCACCCCCACCTACCTCCAGCAATCATCCACCCGCACTTCCTTTCAGCAACCAGCCATCTCTACCTCCCTTTGACAACCAGCCAGTTCCGCTTCCCTTCAACAACAACTCCAGCCAGCCACCTCTCTCCAACCAGCAACCAGCGGAAGCCTCGGGCTGGACCTGGCAACCGCAGTAGATGTGACTATCATTGACAGCAAGCCCCAAAAGATCCCTATGGGTATCACCGGTCCAGTGAAATATCAAGAAAAACCATGTGGAGCCCTTTTATTAGGACGATCGTCTGCTGGACTTAAGGGTTTGTTTGTCTTGCCAGGAGTAATAGGCACTGACTATACTGGAGAAATTTGTATTGTGGCTATGACTTGGACACCGCCTATGGTAATTCCAAAAGGAACTCGAATTGCCCAACTAGTCCTGACACAACAATTAACTGATGCAGCAGCCGCCTCTTCGACAGTTCCCCGCTGAACAGCAGCGTTTGGTTCTACAGGACAAATGGCCTTACTATGCGTCCCAATGGATGAATGCCCCAAAGCACCAATTTTATTAGAACATCAGCAGGACCAGTGTCACCTTACAGCATTACTGGACACAGGAGCAGACATCACTATCGTGGATGAGAAGCTGTGGCCTCGTCATTGGCCAGCTGCTCCAATGATGTCTGCAGTTGAAGGCATCGGAGGTGCAGCCCAGGTAAAACGAAGCACACAAAAGATTCATCTTACCCTTGATAACCGTACATGCACTCTATTCATCACCATCATGCCATTGCCTAAAAACGTACAGGCCCTCGTTGGCCGAGACGTACTAAGTCAGATTGGAGCACGCCTGATCACGAGACATCGTTTTTATTAGCGGTCACTCCTTGGGCTTTCCCGATCCCATTGACATGGTTACCATTGCAGCCAGTATGGATCGAGCAGTGGCCGCTGAAGCGAGAAAGCCTCAAACAAGCACACGTCTTAGTACAAGAACAGCTAGAGCAAGGGCACATACGGCCATCAACTAGCCCTTGGAACACTCCAATCTTCGTAATTAAAAAGAAGTCTGGCAGGTACCGTTTACTACATGATTTACGTGCAGTTAATTCCCAGATGGAAGCAATGGGAGCTCTTCAGCCTGGAATGCCTAACCCCGCGATGCTTCCAGAGCGTTGGCATCTACTTCTAGTAGACTTAAAAGACTGCTTCTTTACCATCTGCATACACCCACGAGACACAAAGCGATTTGCATTTACACTCCCAGCCCTTAACAGAGAAGCCCCTGCTTCACGATTTGAGTGGGTAGTGCTCCTACAGGGCATGAAAAACAGCCCAACTTTGTGTCAACTGTTTGTAGATGCAGCATTATTGCCAGTACGGCAAGCATGGCCAGATGCCTTAATTTATCATTACATGGATGACATCCTAATAGCACAGCAAGACCCATTTACTGAGCAGCAGGAGCATTTTTTAACACAACAGCTAAGTCACTAGGGACTCCAAATAGCACCTGAAAAGATACAACGTACACCACCATGGAAGTACCTAGGATGGCATATCATTGAGTCACAAGTTAGACCTCAAAAAGCTGCTCTCCATTTGACTCTTAACACCTTACATGATGTACAACGATTCCTAGGTGATGTTCAATGGTTGCACCCTGTGATCGGTATAACAAACGATCATCTAGAACCGTTACGACCACTTCTTAAAGGCACCGATCCTGCCTCCCCCGTTACTCTTTCAACAGCTCAACAACAGGCCATAACTGAAATTGGCCTGACAATATCTCAGCGCTCCGTGGATCGCTGTGATGTAAATTTACCCATAGACTTAACCATTCTTACGGGTAAACAACATTTACTTGGAGCTCTCACGCAGTCCAAAAAGAAAAAAGGGGAGACTGGGTCTGCTGATCCTCATGTGTTAGAATGGATCTTCGGACCACTACAGCCAAAAACTACAATCCAAACAAAGATTGAGATATTGGCCCTTTTAATTTGTAAAGGCCGAACCCGTATTATACAAATTACTGGAGACGAACCTAGCACAATTTATCTTCCAATGAAGCAAGGAGAGTTGGACTGGTATTTGCAGCACTCTCCAGCCCTACAGTCAAGTCTCCTAGAAGCACCGCAAACCATTGATCTTTCCCCGTTGCGGTCTACTGTGTTAAAGTGGATGTCCCTGCATGAATGGATTCCTGTTCCAAAACGATCTGAGGAACCCCTTCAAGATGCATTAATGGTCTTTACCGATGCAGGAAAACGTTCACAACGAACCGCAGTGACGTGGCAAGACAAAGAGCAATGGCGCCATGAACTCCTGTCCTCACAAGAGGACGATACCCTACAGACTCTCGAGTGGGCAGCCATTGTTTACGCCTTTTCACGCTGGCTGAATGTACATCTTAATGTTGTCTCAGATTCCCTATATGCTGTGGGAGTTGTACAGCGAATTGAGGACGCATATCTCAAAGACATTGCAAACCGGTGATTAAATGACCTGTTTCGCCAGTTGCGGGCTGCCATCCAACAGAGAGATCAACCTTATGCTATCATTTATATTCGTAGTCATCACTGGTCTGATGGCCTAGGAGAAGGCAATGCCCGAACAGACAGATTGGTTTCGCTATCCGTACCCATGGACGAATTTACTAAGGCAAGGAATGAGCATGCTACCTTCCACCAGAACGCCAGAGGACTGCACCGTCACTTCCAGATTTCCATGGACGAGGCCAGAGGCATTGTAAAAGCCTGCCCACAGTGTAACCAAAAGGGACTTGGTCTCAGCCTCGGAGTTAATCCCCAAGGTCTTGGTCCAAATGAAAGATGGCAAATGGATGTCACTCATGTACCAGAATTTGGAAGGCTTAAATATGTCCATGTTACTATTGATACTTATAGCCATTTTATCAGGGCTACAGCTCAGTCTGGTGAGAAAGCTCCGCAAGTGATGCGACATCTCATCCTTTGTTTCGCCGTCATGGGTGTGCCGGAGCAGATAAAGACTGATAATGGACCGGAATATACTAGCGGCAAGTTAGCTCGATTTTTTCAACAGTGGGGAATCAGGCACGTTACAGGCATTCCCCACTCACCAACAGGTCAAGCTATAGTAGAGAGGGCAAATCAAACATTAAAAGACTACCTGACAAAATTCACAGATTTACAAGACCCACAGGAGCGATTATCAAAGACTCTATTTGTCTTGAAGTATCTGTGTATATTCGGGGACCAAAAGTTAGCGCCAGCATATATTCATGGGACAATAGCCCAACAAGCTGACCCTTCAGAAGCCCCACTGTATATGACCTACAGGGATCCCGCCACGGGTATATGGCAAGGACCAGCAGAGGTTAAATATTTAGGCAGAAGTCACATGTGTGTTTCCACCCCTACAGGTACCTTGTGTGTTGCGGGAAGCGAACGTCTTAGAGAGCGGGAGCTCTGTACCGGAACAGGAGGCAGGAGCTATTGATGGTCTTTGTTAGTGGAGATGACTAACAGTGACCAGCCTTGCTCCAACTCTGCTCAGGAATGAGCTACCTGGCTACACCCAACCTCACCTTTTATTGGCTCTAGGTCTTGAGCATGCTCAGTGGGTCCAGCCCTACCTGGGCACAGGTGAGACTGAGCACCAGCCTGGCTCATTTCCTGGGCAAGTCCTGGCACCTGTTTCCTACATTCCCCCCCCCCCCCCCCCCCCCCCTTTTTTTTTTATTTTTTTTTTTTTATTTTTTATTTTTTATTACAAATATACAATTTTATATACAATATTTGTAGTACAAATTCTCTCTCTCTTTTTTTTTTTTTTTTTTTTTTTTTTTTGAAGTTCTTTTGTGGGGGAAAGATGAAAAAGGACGCGAAGATCTTAGTCGCGAGGTGCCTCGTTATTCGGAGCTGATGGTTTCGGTCTGGTCAGGGCAGGGCGCGTCCATTTGCTGGGCACCCAGAGAGGTCCAGAGTCTGAGGAGACACAACTGTATCTTCTCCCACTGAACAGCAATGGCCTAGGCCCTGTCCATTGTCCTGTCGTTGGCTCTTTGTAGTAGATTTCAATCTCAGGCATGTGGATGACTTTTTGCGACGAGTAGTGTAGCAAGACGGGTGGCTCCTGGGAATCGCGGCTCAGGCTCAAAAAGTTCAACGTAAAAAGGGCCTTGCTGAGCCGCATTTGGGGATCCATATTTTTGCTGTCATTTTGTTTTTGTAAGTAGGTCTTCAGGGTGCGATTAGCTCTTTCTACAATTGCTTGCCCTGTGGACGAATGGGGGGTTCCTGTAATGTGTTTCACTCCCCAAGTAGCGAAGAATTGTTTGATTTTTGCGCCTGTGTAGGTGGGCGCATTTTCTGTTTTCACTACTTGGGGGATCCCCATGACAGCAAAACATTTTGTAAGATGACGGATCACGTGCAGAGCCTTCTCCCCCGTCTGAGCTGTCGCCCAAAGCATACCTGAGAAGGTATCGATTGTGACGTGTACATATTTTAGACGTCCGAATTCCGGGACGTGTGTCACATCCATCTGCCAGATTTCTCCGGCTTGAAGCCCACGTGGATTTACGCCCATTCCTAGGGTAGGGCCGAATTGGGCGCATTGGGGGCAGGCTTTAACGATGCCTTTTGCCTCCTCCCAAGTGATGGCAAATGTGCGCTTCAAGGCCCTGGCGCTCTGATGAAATAAGGAATGGCTGTTCTGGGCTTTGGCAAATTCAGTAATTGGATTTTGCATTCCTAGGCTGACCAAGGAGTCAGCTTTGGCATTCCCTTCCCCCAGGCCTAGTGCTGTTTTGTGGCTACGGATATGTAGAATGCAGCATGGCTGTGTTCGGATTTTCAGCGCACGCTGCAGTGATAGGAAGAGCTCCTGTAGCCTCTTGTTTTGCACTGGCTTGATGAGAGCATCCTCAATGTGATTTGCGACTCCGACTGCATATTGTGAGTCGGAGACGATATTGATGGGGACGCGTTGCCACTGCGTCAAGGCCCAGATGATGGCGAGCAGTTCCAGGGTTTGAAGGTTGTCCTCGGTGGTGCCTGGAATCAGATGCTGTTTCCATTGGCCTTGGTCCTGCCATACGCAGGCAGCCATTCGTGATCTTTTTCCAGCATCTGTGAATACCGTTATGCCAGGCACTGGACGTTCCGAGAAAATCGGTCGTTCGACCCACTGGAACTGGCTGATGGCTTGTAGACATTTATGTTTCGGGCCATCGTGACGCACCTCGCCAGGATACTCGAGTAAGGCGAGTTGTAGAGGCTCGGAGTGTTGCAGCATCCAATCAAAATCGGTTGTCTTGATAGGGATGTTGATCCACTCCGGTTCTTGGCCATCTACCTCCAGGCAGCGTTGACGTCCCTTTCGTATGAGGAATGCTATGATTTCTGTTTTTTGCCATATGCCCTTCTGGGCCGTATGGGGTGGGAATAGCCACTCTAGGATAGCTACAGACTCTGGTCTTCTAGAGTCTCGGTTATATATTTTGTCATGTTTCTGTTCCTCCGGTTTCTTTTCCCACGTGAAGTCTTGTATAAGTAGTGCAAAAGGGAATGAGGGGTGGTTACATACCCACACTCCAATGGGGTGGGCAGCGTCTCGACGGTCTGCATAGCCGGTTGCCAACTTGCGGACGACCTGTTTCAGGGCATTTGAGTGATCCTCGGTCCAGTCCACGAGTGCCCCTGGTTGAGTGCCCCGTAGCAATGACAAAAAGGGGTGGATGTCTGCGTTGGTGAGACCTATAATGGGCCTAACCCATTGGAGCTCGCCCACCAGTTTTTGGGCGTCATTCAGTGTTTTAACTGAATGAATTACTTCCAATTTTTGTGGTCTCACCATAGCGTCGGTCACTTTCCACCCTAGGTAGCTCCAGGGTGACTTCGTTTGGATTTTTTACGGAGCTACGATTAGTCCTTTAATCTTGAGCCGATCGGTCAAGATCTGGCTGATGTTCTCGGGGAACGGGGCTTGTTGGCAAAACAGGATGTCATCCATGTAATGGTAAATTATTGTATCCGGCATCGCTTCTCTAATTGGTGCGAGCGCCCACGCCACATATGATTGACATATGGTCGGCGAATTTCTCATCCCCTGTGGAAGCACTACCCACTCATATCGCTTCGCTGGTTCACCTTTGTTGACTGATGGAATCGTGAATGCGAAGCGAGCGGTGTCTTCACGATTTAGAGGAACGGTGAAGAAACAGTCCTTTAGGTCAATGACCAGAAGGTGCCAGCCTCTAGGCAGCATGGTTAGTAGGGGCAGCCCAGGTTGGAGGGCATCCATCGGCCACATCTGGTCATTTATTTTCCGTAAGTCTTGTATTAATCGCCACTTGCCCGACTTTTTCGGAACCACAAAGATAGGCGTGTTCCACGGGCTCACGGACGGCTGGATGTGTCCAGCGTCCAGTTGTTCTTTTATAAGTTGATTGGCGATGTTCAGCCGCTCTTTGGAAAGGGGCCACTGCTCCACCCAGACAGGGGTATCTGTTTTCCAATGAAGTCTGGGCGTTGGCGGCGCTTCTGCAGTGGCCCTTAATGAAAATTTTGATGGGGTTGGGTGGGTTCCGGGATGGAGAGGATGGCCCCTATTTGGCTCATCACATCCCGACCGATCAACCCCCCAAGTTGTCCGGGCAAAGGTAACACATAAGGTCTTATGGTTACCTTTTGTCCCTCTGGAAACTTGATTTGTATCGGCTGGAGCGCTTGAAGGGGGGTGGAACCACCACCTATCCCCTGAACGGCGTCGGAAGCCGTAGTTAGCTTCCATTTGCGAGGCCAGGCGTTTTTGTTGATAATTGTTACGTCGGCTCCGGTGTCCATCATTACGGGGAGGGTTTTTGCCTCTTTGCCGGTAGCCAGTTGTATGTTTATAATTGGCCGTGTTTTCATCTGCTGCACCAGGGTTACCAAAGTGCTTCCAGATGAACCAAAAGCCCGGTCACCTCGCGCCGTTTGGGCGTTCTTTCCTAGGTCTATTTTCGGGAGCAGGACCAGTTGTGCTAATCGGGTTCCTGCTTTGATTACCATGGGGGGGTTTAGCGTGAAGCACGTTATCATTATTTCCCCTGTGTAATCAGCGTCGATGACCCCTGGGAGCACGATCAGTCCTGCTAAGCCTGTCAAGGAACGTCCCATAAGAAGCGCACCAACCTTGCTGTTTTCGTGAATTATAGGTCCATATATCTGCGTCGGTATCTTGTAAACTGCCGAGGTCGATAACGTGATATCTATTGCAGCTGGTAGATCGAAGCCGAGGCTTCCCCGTGTTGCTGGGGCGGGGAGTTGGCATACAGCGCCTGCCCGGCTACTTGTGTCGCTGCGCGGGGGCCTCTCGCGCTGTTTTGACCGTTTTTTTGAAACCAACATGCTGCATCATTATGGCTGGCCTGTTGGCATCGATTACACCATACGATTGCTGGGCAGTTTCGTCTTGCGTGTCCCCTGGAGTTGCAGCGGGGACAAAATGGGGTGGTTTTCCTTGACCGGTTCGAGCGGAACGGCCGATTGGGGCGATTTCTTCTTCCGCCCCCGTTTAACTTTTGCGCTACCGCCGCGAGGAGCTTGTGGGTGGGCTCCAACGCAGCGGCAAAAGCACCGGCCATCCCCTGATGTTGTTGGTTTAGGGTGGCCCTGGCCGCTACTTCCAGCATCTCTGATACCTGTGCTGTTTTTGGTAATGTCGAAAACAATGCTTTCATCTTGGGGTTGGCATTTTCGAACGCCAGTAGCTTGAACATGGAGTCCTTCTGTTCCGGCGACAGTTCTGATTGCGCCGTGACAGATTGCCATAATCGGTCAATGAAGTGCTGGTATGCTTTGTTCATCCCTTGTTTGATTCCGGTGAAAGATGGAATCGGGTTGGGTTCTGGTACCGCATAAAACGCCTGGCGATCCAGGGTCGCCGCGGTGTGGTGGAGCGCTGGCGGGAACTGCAGCTGCAGTTGGATGTCCGCGTAGCGCCCGGTGCCCGTAAGCATGTCAGCGGTGACACCCGCTAGTGGGTCGCCGGGTGCTCTGGCTCGATTTGCCTCCGCCTGGGCCAGGCGTTCCCACTCCCTTACCCAGATAATCTGTTGTGAAGGGGTAAGCAGATACCTGGCTAGGCTTCGGCAATCATATGGGCAGTTCATATGGGAGGTGAAAAGCCAAGCTAGAACGGCCTGGCCACTCTCCGTTCTGAGACCCTGTTCTTTTAGCGTCTTCCTGGCTTGTTGCAGGGTCTTCCAGGAGTGTTGTTCGAATACGTGTTGACCGTTGTTGCCCTGTAGGACGGGGCACGCGACGGTGCTTGGTTCCCATTCACCCTCTAAAATGGCATCGTGGATGATGCCGGACCAGCGACCTGGTCGACCGGTAGCAGCGCTTGAGACATTTTGTGTGCTTTGTCGTGGCTGCGGTGGGGTCGGGACATCATCCTCTTCGTCATCGGTAAAGGTGGGTGGGTTCCTATACTGCCCGAAGGCCGAGCGCTGTTCGATGTCTTGCACTCGTTTTTCAATCGATTTCATGGCCCGAGTGACTTGTTCTTGAAGGGCCGTTATTTTGTCTACCAAGCCAGAGGGTGCAGCCGGTTGGGTGGCTGCTCTATTCTCCTGTACCTTTCTTGGTGTTGGGAGCGGCGGCAGGTGTAATCCTTGGCAGCAGCTGGATGGACCGCAGGCTGCCGGCTCTACCCCGTCATTTTCGGGATGGTTTTCTTCCTCGTCTGGGCCGATGTCGAAGAGGAACTCGGCCACAGACTGGTAGGTTTTCCCCGACATGCCTTTTACGGCAGGCTTGTCATTGTTTAACCCCAAATATGCTTGCTTGGGTTCTTCCTCCTCAAGGGGTGGTGCCGAGGGGACCACAGCAGGTACTTCCTTCGGGGGAAATGCTGCGGTTTTTTGCAGAGGCGGCTCAGCGGTGGCGAGTGCGGCTTCCACTTCAGCTTTTATTACTTTCAATGTATTACACACCACCCGCCACGTATTGTCTATACCAATAATGTTGCCGTCTGTCTCTTGTTTGTGGAGGTTTGCAAGCAGGTTATAGGTCTCTTGCCAGAGGTCCCATGCCGCCGCAGGACCCGGGGGGTAGGAGAATTCCTGCCCTTCTGCCTGCGCTACGGGTCTATCAAAGGTGGGGGCTGGCTTGCTTGCCATTATGCCCATTCTCTTTCTTATAGTGGATTATTAATGTAAATACTGAAAGAGAAAAAAAGGTTTTTCTTACCCGATTCCTCGGGCTATCGGTAGAAGAAGATTTGAGGAGGAATTCGCTCTCACACTTCGGTTCGTTCAGAGAGGGGGTTTAGACCTAGGTCTATGCCCGCATTCTCCACCAAATGTTGCGGGAAGCGAACGTCGTAGAGAGCGGGAGCTCTGTACTGGAACAGGAGGCAGGAGCTATTGATGGTCTTTGTTAGTGGAGATGACTAACAGTGACCAGCCTTGCTCCAACTCTGCTCAGGAATGAGCTACCTGGCTACACGCAGCCTCACCTTTTATTGGCTCTAGGTCTTGAGCATGCTCAGTGGGCCCAGCCCTAACTGGGCACAGGTGAGACTGAGCACCGGCCTGGCTCATTTCCTGGGCAAGTCCTGGCACCTGTTTCCTACACTTGTGGGTTCCCAGCAAGTGGACTCAGCCAGCACCTGCTCCGCCGAATTCGAAAGCATAAGCTCAAGAGCAGAGACAGCCATATTAAGTGCTCAACATGCTCAAAGACAAAACTGCCATGTTGGCCTCATCATAGGCTTAACTGTCATTTTAAACTTTGATTGCTTCGCTTTCCCGAACTTTGACCCTTGACAGAATGTCTGGGTTACCCTTGCGCATCAGCTTAACACCACTTCCTTTTGTGCCAGTCTAGCGACACCCCAATCTCCTTTTATTACGTGTTTACTTGGTGTACCAGCCTCTGAAGAGACGTGGCCAATGTTTCAAGCAGCAATGAACCACACACAAGTGCAATTTCACACCGAAAGTCTATGTTCCACCAAGGCCAGTCTAGTTGCGTGCTTAAGTGACTACGACACTTGGGTTAGTCGTCTGCCTGTTGGGCCCAATCCCCAAGAATTAAGCCGTGTAGACTCTCTAAATGCCACTTATTGTCTCTGGATGAGTAGTTTGTCCACTGATTGCACAGAAGTCATGGGGAGACAATGCGTTACTACCAATGTTTTCCCAATGGCAATTTCAGCCAATGGTGCAACTATAGCCTCCGTGGTGCTACTAACCCATTGCCTGGGACACAGCTTCCTAGGAAATTACCATCAGGGTACCTTTTAATTTGCAGTGATCGGACATGGTCAGGTATACTGTCCCGTCCCATTGGAGGGCCTTGCACCATTGGTCAACTGAGTTTAGCCATGCCTCACGCACACCCAAACAGTACCCATCGTGTGCGGTGGAAGCGAGGCCTGGCCAAAATACTAGCGCAGGGATGTGATGATGATGTTAACCTTTGGTCCAAATGGCAGGTGATCGTTACTTGTATCTTTTTGCCGGGAGCAGCTGCCGCTCAAGCACATCGGAACCTGGAGAAGTTGAGTTGTTGGGTAGTAAAGCATGCTAGTGATACTAGCAAAGTACTATCTGAATTAGCTGAAGACTTGTCTTCTGTAAAACATGCAGTATTAGAGAATCAAGCTGCTATTGATTTTTTGCTTTTAGCTCATGGCCATGGTTGTGAAGATTTTGGCGGTATGTGTTGTATGAACTTGAGTGATCGCTCTAAATCGATACATAAGGAGATACAACAGTTAGTAGAACATACTCAAAATATCAAGCAAGATGCAGGATTCTTTGGTATAGATGAATTAGTCAATTGGTTTTGCCTCACCGGATGGCTTCAAAGTTTATGTAAGACTGGTTTGCTCGTACTTTGTATTATATTGATAACTGTGATGTGCCTTAGTTGTATGTTAGCAATACTCAAGAAGTTATTTGCCAAAGCTGCCAATATTATGATTGTACAAAAAGAAAAAAGGTTTTGTTGAAGAATGGCTTGAGGAACAAGGACATGGACCTCTACTAAGTACCAGAAGATTGTGAACAGTTACATAAGAAGTATATTAAGAAGTTACAAGACCCGGGATCAACAAAAAAAAAAACAAACAAAAAAACCACCAGACTTCGCCCGTTATGAATGTAGTAATTGAATGTTGCAATCCTAAGTTTAACACAATTTAATTTGCAACTATGAAGGACCTAGGACTCCATTGTGCTATGAGCCGGTGGGACCTGGAGACACTTATAGGGCCCCCCGACAAGATTTCGTCGGATAAGCCTCTCCTATCCCTCTTTGGCTTTCTGCACTAGTGGACGCCAGACCTTCCTCAATTTTAAACCAAACATGGGCTTGTGCAAAAAGAAAAGGGGGGATATGTTGTAGAATGTTAGAGAGGGTTGGAGAATGTTGGAGAATATTCCTGAATGTTCTCAAAGAGATAGGGGGTGTGACCCTTTTACCGTGCCCAACCCCATGTTTGGGGGGCCAATTAGATCGGCCCATACTCCGGTGCTACCTGCACCAGGGATTTGCTCTGCTACAGGTAAACACACCGGCTGTCCAATAAAACGTTATATTGTTATATGGTAGCAGGGGCGTGGTCACAGAAGCACTATATAAGCGAAAGTTGCTGCGCAATAAACCAGAAGTTCATTTATCAACCATATTGGCTGCACGAGTTTTCTTTGCCGCTCCCGCAGGGGAAGATATGGATTTGCAGCCCATGGACTGTTTTGCTGGGATAGAGGTAATTTTCTCGTCATTTTTCTTTCAGCTAAGTCTCTTGTAAGCAGCTGCACTTGCTGAAATAAACAGCAAGTTTTTTCCCAATCAGTGTCTGCTCTAGGAGTGATAACACTCAATGTTTATAGTTATTCCTAGCTAGAGAATGTTCTGCAGAACAAGGCCACTGCTCAGTTCTGAAGAACATCTTGTGCACCAGAAAGAGAAAAGGAGCAAGGAGGTCACACCTACAACCCTCCTTTAGGGAGGAGCAGAGAAGAGAAATGACCAAAACTGACCAAACAGAGTATTCCATGCCTTACACAACATCCTCAGTATAAATTTGAGGGATGCTGAGGGTCAAAGCCCTTCTGCTCTCTTCCTTCTTCCTTCCTTTGGCCTTTTGCCTTCGCCTGTCCCTGTTTGCTTCAGCATCCTGGGAGGATTCCATCTGTTCCTCTGCCTGTGGTCCTGATCCGTGCCAGTCTGAATCTCTGTGTTCCTGCCTCCAGCTCCCGAGCACTGCTGAGTCCAGGAGCCTGGGCTGCACTTTCCCAGGGCCGCCCTGCAGCCTTGGTAGTGATGTGAGAGTTATTGGGGGAGAGTGGGGAGGAGCATGGTATCAATTTTCCTGTCTATTTGTGTAGATTTAGAAATTTTTCCTTTCTATCATTACAGCTTCATTTCAAGCTGTGTAGTTTCCAAGCCATAAGTCTCTCTCCCTTCCGCTCTCTCCTTTCATTGTCTGGGAGGGAAGGGGGGTTAGTAGATGAGTTAGTAGAGAGCATCTCTAATTCTGTTGAATTGCCGGCACAGCGTTAAACCCTGACAAATTTATTTGCGCTCAATATGAGGCTTAAGCTAATAAGCTGGAGTGCCAGTTGGGGTCCCTGGAAGCAGGGCCAAGGCCTCCCTGGCTCCTCTCCACTGGCACGTGCTGCGTCCAGACCTCAGGGTGTCCCTGCGTCCCTGCCTGGGTGCAGATGGCCATGGAGGTCTGGGTTAGGGATAAAGGGGTTAGGGTTTAGGATTAGGGTAAGTGTTTAGGGTAAGGAATTAGAGTTTAGGTTTTAGGGTTAGGGTTTAGGGTTAGGTTTTAGGATTGTCCGCTTAGGGTTAAGGGGTAGGGGTTAGAGGTAAAGGGTTAGGTGTTAGGCTTTAGGGGTTAGGGGTAAGTGTTAGGGTTATGGTATAGGGGTTAGGGGTAAGTGTTAGGGTTATGGTATAGGGTTTAGGGTTGAGGAATTAGGGATAAGGGTTTAGGGATTAGGCTTTAGTGTAAGGGTTAATGTGAGGGTAAGGGTTAGGGTTAGGTTGAGGGTTTGTGCTGGGAAACTGTTTGAAGAAAAAAACGATTGAGCAATTTAGCTTTAGCTAGAGTAAGCTAAGGGCCTTGAGGCCCAGCTGCAAGGGTACTGAAAGATGAGCTATGGGAAAAAGATAAGGGAGCTGGCAGCAGAAAAGAATAACAGGATAATGATGTAGCCAGCAGAAGTTCTCTGAGAACAGGATTTGTGGCCAAGATATAGCCACTGCAAGATATCGTTATATAAACAAGGGCTCTATATAAAGCGAGTGTGAATTGTTAATAAACGACTTCACTTGAATCATATTGGTGACTACGTGTAGTCCTTAAGCCTCCGCAGATTTTCTACATTTGGCGCCCGAACAGGGACCCTCTCGCTGTTGCTTCCCAGGAGCGATGAAGACAGCTGGAATTAGAGAGTAGTGAGAAAGCCGACCGAAGGAACGGTGCGGCAGGAGCGGAGAAGCCAGTCAAAAGGAGACTGCTGCCCCGGGGTCTCTGTAGCTGGGGTGCCCGGCTACGGAACCAAAGAGGTATCTCGGAACTGAAGAATCTCGCCAGGAAAAAGGTGAGCGGCTGGGGAGGAGATGGGGTCTACACTCTCTAAAGAAGAAGAGGCAGTAGTTAAGCTCCTCCAATGTATTCTCTCTAAGAGAGGTTTATCATATGAAGGCAGGACCTTACAAGAATTACTGAAATGGGCACGGGATAGAGACTTGATCCCCTCAATGGGTACCGTTTTTGAGTTACCTATTTGGGAAGCCATAGGTACTGCCCTATGGGATAAAATTAGCGATGGAGATAAGGAGGCAGGACGCTTAGCCACACTCTGGAAATTGATTAGAGAAACCTTAAAAGAGATGGAAAGTAAAAGAGCGGCAGCTGCCTCTGCCTTCACTGCATTGACTCCAGAAAAGACTAGTAAAAGTAAAAATACTAGGACTGGTTGCCCGGTCGTTGCGGCTCCTGTTAGTGAAATGCCGTCGGCGCCTCCAATGAATCCTTTTGCCAGTAGCCTGCTGCCGCCCTTACCGGGGTTTTTTGGCACCACAACAACGCGCGGACAGCTGGAACATGCGGGTGCAGGAGAAAGCACATTTAAAGAGCCCGATTTGCCTCCCCCTCCGAGTGAGAATGTGTTAAGAGAACTTCATTTAAATAATGAGTCTGGTATCTTAAGTGAAGCTCAGCATCCGAATTGATCAGAAGCCCTACAGAGCGCAGAATATCCACCATTGTCGGGTACTCCTCTTATCAGCCCGGAACAAGAAGGATCTGTTGAAACGTCGTTAAACAGCCTTATTCAAAAACTGGGGGATCTTACAGTTAAACCAGCAGAAGAGCGTTTGGGTTCAGAATCTTCGGCCCTGATATCGCTTGACTCTCCACAGACTCCTCCGTGTGCGGAAGCAATTATTCCACCTAATTTGCGGAATCCGGTTCCTGAGCCTCCAGGAGAATCAGGATCTGGACAAAGATGGAGAGGAGTCATACGCGATGCAATAATAGAGGGGCGGTTTGTACCTAATTTGTTGGCGTTCCCTGTGTCGGTGCAAGCAGATGGGACACAGAAATGGGAACCTTTTGATTGGAAAATATTAGAAAAAGCTAGAGCAGCAATAAATCAAAATGGTATTAGGCCTCCCATAACACAACAAATGTTGAAATACATTTTTACAGCTGATTTGTTGATACCGCAAGGTATAGCTCAATTAACTGAGATTTTGCTCTCCCCCTCTCAATTATTGTTGTTTTCTAGGGAATGGCAGAGATTATGCACTCATGAAGCATCTCAGCCATGGCAACAGAATTACCCTTTGTATGGTATTCAGGTGCAAATGCTAATGGTCAAGGTCCTTTTGCTGATGGTACTTTGCAAACCCCATTTGTGCCACAGGTGTTGCAATTAACTCAAAGACTTTCTTTGCAGTCACTGACATCAATTCAAGAACCAGGTCAATCGCATGCCTTTTCTCATTTTCAACAGGGTTTAAATGAGTCTTTTCCTGATTTTGTTGATAAGCTGTTCAGGGCAATCCAAGATCATCCTGATTTGGATGAGGATTCCAAACAGTGTACTGTTGGGAAACTGTCTGGAAGAAAACAGACATGTGAGCAATCCTGACTATTTAGCTTTAGCTAGAGTAAACTAAGGGCCTTGAGACCCAGTTGCAAGGTTACTGAAAGATGAGCTATGGGAAAAAGATAAGGGAGCTGTCAGTAGAAAAGAAGAAATAACAGGATAATGAGGAAGCCAGCAGAAGTTCTGTGAGAACAGAATTTGTGGCCAAGATATAGCCACCTGCAAGATATCGTTATATAAACAAAGGCTCTATATAAAGCGAGCGTCCACTGTTAATGACTTCACTTTAACCATATTGGTGACTGCGTGTCGTCCTTTAAGCCTCTGCGGATTTTTTCCCACAGTGTACGTTTAAGGTTTTAGCTTTTGATAATGCGAATGACAAAACAAGACAAATTTTAGGATCGTTGCCTCGAACAGCTGAGGTTGCAGATATGATTGAGCTCATGGAGCGCACTCGGCAATCGGAAAAAGCTGCCTATATGGCTGCTGCATTAAAAGGTACTGGAGTGCGTTGAGTACCGGCCAGATGGGTTCGTCCATGGAAACAAATACCTTCAAATGCAGACTCACAGTGATGCTTTTTATGATATGAGTTTTGGTTTGGGAGATTGTACCACTTCATTTTATTTTAGGCTAATTTCACCAGATTTTAGTAGCAATGTTATTTCATTTTTGAATCTTCTAGTGGTTGTTGTTAATTTTTCTCATATATTGGTGAGGAGTAAGACAAAAAAAAAAAACAGTTATGAGAATGAGTATGCCTTTTCGGAGGCCGAAAGTTGCTGCGGAGAGTGGGAGCTGCTCCTTGTACAGAGAGCAACCCCACTCCTGCCTCCGCAGCTGCTTCTTGCCCCCCCTCACACAAGGGCACAACTCAGATACGGCCGGTGAGCATTGCCAGCATATCTGTTACAGCTGCAGCTGCTGTCTCTACCCCCACAGACACTGCTGCTGCTCAGAAAATGAGCCCTGCTGCAGACACCACAGCAGAGAAAAAAGAAAAAAAAAAAAAAAGAGGAGGGAGAGGGTGTCTTTACTGTTTAAAGGCTTGGAATTCTATCTCTAAAAAATTTTATTAGGCCTTTTTGGGCCTCAATTTGGCGACCATGGAGGAAACCAGGACTCCACCGTGCGGTGACCAGGGAGGGGTCTGGGGACGCTTTTGGGGCCCCCTGACAAATTTTTGTCAGATAAGCCTCCCCTACTCTCTTGGCTCTATGCGCCAGTGGACACCAGACCTTCCTCATACTAAAAAGGTATTTAAGTCCTTCCACTGCAGTGTGAAATGTGCTTTTTGTATTTTATTGATAACAGGCTTTTGTTAACGTTGTAATTCATGTGATCATTTATATGTTGATTATGGGATCCCTCGTCTATATGTTGATTGTTGATTGCGCTATTCTGTTGCACTGCTAATTAGATGAACTTAATTTCTGGTATTTTAACACAGATGCTAAAAGATGTTGAAAGTGTCAGACATGCAGTTTTACAATATCGTGCTACCACTGACTTTTTATTGTTAGCTTTTAGGTCACGTTTGTAAAGACTTTGATGGAATGTTTTGCATGAATTTATCTGATCATTCAGAGTCAATTCACAACCAAAAGCGATTGATTAAGATAACATGAAAAATTAACTGTCGCATATACTGGGTTAGATGAATGGTTAAATTGCTTAAGGATATGGGGATAGCTTAGAGATTTCATTAGACAAGGTTTATCAGTTATATTTGTTATTATTGGCTTTGATTATTACTATGTTATTATTGCTTTTGTATTATTAGTATGTTGTTTATGGCAATGTATCATTAGCATGTTATCTCGCGTGATGAAGTAAGTCACAATTGCTCAAAACCAAAAAGGGGGATATGTTGGGAAACTGTTTGGAGTAAAACAGACGTGAGCAATCCTGACTATTTAGCTTTAGCTAGAGTGAGCTAAGGGCCTTGAGGACCAGCTTCAAGGTTACTGAAAGATGAGCTATGGGAAAAAGATAAGGGAGCTGGCAGCAGAAAAGAAGAATAACAGGATAATGATGTAGCCAGCAGAAGTTCTGTGAGAACAGAATTTGTGTCCAAGATATAGCCACCTGCAAGATATCGTTATATAAACAAGGGCTCTATATAAAGCGAGTGTGAATTGTTAATAAACAACTTCACTTGAACCATATTGGTGACTACGTGTTTTCCTTAAACCTCCATGGATTTTCTACAGCATCACAAAGCCCTGGTGGTGGCTATGGAGACTCCCAGGCCTGGAACTGGCTGGGACTGTGTCACAGAACAATGGAATCATGGAACAGGTTGGGTTGGAAGGGTTAAAGATCATCTAGTTCCAACCCAACCTGTTCCATGATTCCATGATCCCACTCAACTGAAGCCAACCCTGTCCCTGTCCCCATGGAACTCCCTTCTTAATCCCATCCACAGCATCAGCCTCAGTCAGCAGTAGTGTCCCTTGGAGCTGCTCGAGGACGAGCTTCCTGTGCTCCTCCTGCTCCATGATCCTACAGATCATTCCCATGACCCTCCAGATCATTCTGAATCACAGAATACCTCAGGCTGGAAGAGACCCCTGAGCATCTCATTGTCTGAGTGCCCTGCTCAAGGCAGGCTGAACCAGATGAGGTTGCTCAAGGGCTTCCCCAGCGTGGCTTCATCCACCAAGGGGGTGAAAGTGCCTTTTGTCCCACCCCACAGGGGGATTATAAAGACAGGATATAGTGATGGCTGGACACTATTCTGGACACTGAGGCACTGCCACTGCTTGCCAGGAGGGCTTTGGATCACTAATGGCCCTGTGACCCTCATCATCTCATGAACTTCCCACCCACCACATCACCCACCTCTTTTCTGATTTCCTTTGTTTTCCTTTTTTTCTTCATCCCAGGGTCAACAAGTATCTATGTGTTCTGAGGGGGAGAGGCTGTGGTGTCTGCAGCAGGAGCAGCAGCAGCATTGGCTTTCTGAACAGCAGCAGTGTCTGTGGGCAGCAGCTGCAAAGAAAGCAAAAGTACAAGACAGAAAATTTCCTTTATCCTGGCCCAAACCAGGATACACCTGGCTTGGTTTTTAGCCATACCTCTCACTAAGCAGAGGTCTGCAGAAATATAATGATATCCTCTTAACTTCAGAATGACTGACAGTGTGGTATGGTGTGACATAAAGAGATATACCATAGATACAGGAAACACAAACTAGCAAATAGACTGGAAAACCTGTTGATGAGGTCCTTTGTTCTAACTGCTGATCACCAAGGGATGGATGCTCTCTGCTTGGCTGTGGGACCCGCTGGGAACAGGACTCCCCCAGAGATTTCTCTGCAGGGACCCAATGCTTCCACCAAAAGTATTCAGGAGTGAATTCTTTTCTCCATAAGAGACCTTAATGGCAAAGTTGTCTGTGCCTTAGAGCTTATTGCCTGTTTCTTGAAGAGCTGCTCTCTCTGGGGATATCCAAATTCCTCTTTCTGTCTGACAAATAGGAAAGTCCTTTCCCCCTCTTCAGGATGTGACTGTCGTGTGCTGGTCAGGCTGCAGAAGTCAGTCTGTGCAGAGGCAGCACAAGTTTTGACTGGATCCCCAAAGTGAGATGGCAAGATGAGTGTTTGCTGCTGTGAGTTTTGTCTGAAGGAAAGGGAGCAGATCAGAGGGCTCGGTGTGGAGCCACATGTGACAACTCTAGAGCAGAGCTGCCATGAAGCCTCTTTTAGAATGAGGTTCTGAAACTTGAGTGGCATCAGAAAGCACTGTGAAGAAATACACTGTCCATGTGCTTTCCTTAGGAAAATGAACCTTCTGGCCCACAACATGGAACTGAAGCTGAGCTCTGGCACTCAAAACTGAGCCATGTCAGACACGCAGCAAAGGACATGAGCACATTGCTCGTGCCCAAGTGATTTCTGGAGCAGTCTTTCTACTTCCAAGGCCCTTTACGCACTCTTGAAAAGCAAGCTATGATTTTTGCTTCAGAAATATGGGGTTTTTCTATTCCATTTCTTAAAGCAGGTGTGCAGAAAATGAAAAAAGGGAAAGAGGAACAGATTTGGTAGCAGCAAGAAATAAGGGTCAGAGACTGATGAAAATTTTAAAACCAAAACCAAAATCAATTTATTTACAAAAATTACAAAAAAGGAGAGGGTGGGGAGGGCAGGGGAGGGAAGAAAAGGAAAAGGGGGGAATGGGAGAGGGGGAATGGGAGGGGGGGGGAAAAGGGGGGGGGGGAAGGGGGGGGGAAAGGGGGGGGGAAAGGGGGGGGGGAAAGGGGGGGGGAAAGGGGGGGGGAAAGGGGGGGAAAGGGGGGGAAAGGGGGGGAAGGGGGGGAAAAGGGGGGGAAGGGGGGGAAAAGGGGGGGGGGAAAGGGGGGAGGGAAAGGGGGGAGGGAAAGGGGGGAGGGAAAGGGGGGAGGGAAAGGGGGGAGGAAAAGGGGGAATGGGAGGGGAGGAATGAGAGAGGGGGAATGAGAGAGGGGGAATGAGAGGAGGAATGAGAGGGGGGGAGGGAAAGGGGGGGAAAGAGGAGGAAATGTGTAGTGAAATGAGGCAACCAGGTGCCACTAATTGCCAGGTAGTGGGCATGAGCTTGTTTAAGCCCACCTGTGCCTGATTAGGGCGGGCCCCTACTGCGCATGAGCAGGATTAGGGGGCCAATAAAGCTCACTCCTGAGGAAGCTAGGGAGGTGGCTAGCCATTTTTGGAGCAATAGTACTGATCCAGGCTAGTCAGTCCTGAGGGCAGTAGACTCAGAGCACTATTCGTGAGTTTCTGCTGGAACACCTGCTTGGACCTTGGAGTGCCGTGCCCTAAAAGAGGTTTGTCTTGCTGCATCTGGTGGAGAATGTGGGCATAGATCTCGATCTAGCCCGTGCTCAGAAGAATCAGAAGAAAGGGAGCTAGTCCGGTGCAAACTAGCATTAGCAGAAAACCCAAGGAGTCGGGTAAGAAGATCCACTACCTTTCCTTCTCTACCACTGATTGACCAAGAAAAAAAAAAGGAAAGATGGGATTGTCAGCAAGCACCCCTGTTAATGAGAAGCTGGTGACACAGGCAAAGGAGCAAGAACTCTCCTCCTCCCCGTCCTCTGTGGCTGCATGGGAACTTTGGCAGGAGTTCAGTGACCTGTTGGGAAGCCTCCATACTCAAGAAATGAATAAAAACATAACCAGATTAGACGGTACATGGGGAGTGGTGATCAATGCCCTAAAAGAAATAAAAGCTGAGGCGGAAGCTGCCATCACCGCCATTGCAGTACTTCCGCCAAATGCTAGCATTGATACTACAGCCCCACCACCAGAAACAGGATCCGGTGTTGTCCCCATAGTGCCTCCGCTACCCACCCCACCTCCTGAGGGTGGAAAAACCCGTAAGGCGTTCTTAGGACTAAGGGACAACAGCCTTGCCATTAAGAGCATGACAGGAAAGTCGCACCGTTCTATAGCCGAGTTTCTATCAGACATCGGGCCGGAGGAAGAAAAAGAAGCACCTGCTCCAAGCACCGAAAGAAACAAACAAAAGAATGTGAAGATGCCAACAGCCCATGCCCCTGAGATGGGCGTCCCCACCTGCCGCTTGAAACCAACCGTACTGCCACCTCTTAGCTCAGAAAAAGAGTATGGGAAAGAAGCGGCCACCCCACCAGCTGCACCCATCGGCCTGGAGGACAAAATAAAAGCCCTCCTGGAACAAACAAATCAGGCCGTGAAATCTTTAGAAAAAAGGATAACAGACATGGAACAACGCTCATCTTTCCATAAATGTCGAGACCCACCCACCCTCCCTGATGATGATGATGAGGACATTCCAACCCCGTTGTTATCACAACAGAACAACCAAGGCATCAAAGGTGCTTATAGACCCCCGACCTGGAAGATGGTCTGGTTTCATCCGCGATGCCATTCTCAAAGGGGATTGGAGGCCAGCACCATTGCTTGCCCTGTTCTGCATGATAACAATGGGCCGCCTCAATTTGAACAGCACAGTTGGAAAACCTTACAGCAAGCCAAGAAGACCCTGAGAGAGGGAGGATTAAAATCGGAGAGTGGTCAGGCCGTCCTGGATTGGCTTTTCACCGCCAACACTAATTGCCCCCACGACTGCCGCAATCTGGCCAGGTACCTGCTCACCCCCTCCCAGCAGATTGTCTGGGCCAAAGAATGGGAGCGCCTGGCCCAAGTAGACGCAAATCGCTCTCGAGCACCCAGGGATCCACTATTAGGGATAACCGCCAAGATGCTCATGGGCTCAGGACGCTATGCAGATGTCCAAGTCCAGCTCCAGTTCCCGACTGTGCTCCACCACGTCGCTGCGCACCTAGCCCGCCAAGCCTTCTATGTGGTCCCAGAGCCTACTCCAGTCCCTTCATTTACTGCCATCAAGCAAGGGATGAATGAGCCTTTTCAACATTTTGTTGACAGACTTTGGCAATCTGTCATGGCTCAATCCGAGCCAGGAGTAGAGCAAAAGGAATCTATGTTCAAGCTACTGGCGTTTGAAAACGCAAATCCGAGAATGAAGTCACTGTTCTCCACTTTACCAAAAACGGCTGACGTCTCGGAGATGTTAGAAGTATCTGCCAGGGCCACCCAAACACAACAAAACCAAGGCATGGCCAGTGCCTTTGCCGCCCTCTTGGAACCCTCCCAAAAGCTTCTCACGGCAGTTGTGCAGAAACTAGACAGAAGGGAAAATCGATACAAAAGGAGAAATCGATCAAGAAAATCCACCCCTGTCTGTTTTCGATGTGGAGCCACAGGCCACTCAACAAGAGCTTGCTCAGCCACAGTGTGGTGTGACCGATACCAGAGAGACAACCACAACACTGGCATGCAGGTTTGCAAAAAACGGAAGGTGCAGCGCGCAAGGCCCCCATGCCATGACACAAGTAGCCGGGTCAGCGCTTTACACCAGCTCCCCGCCCCAGCCACAAGGGGAAGCCTGGGCATCGGTGTGCCCTCAGCAATAGACGTCACGCTCACGACAACACAGGTACACCGGATACCGACGGGAATATATGGACCAATATACCAAGAAGACAGCACGATTGGAGCCTTACTAATGGGCCATTCTTCCCCTGGAGTTGCAGGACTTGTTGTGCTCCCAGGAGTTATAGATGCGGATTATACAGGGGAGATCATGATTACTTGTTTTACATTAACACCTCCCCTGATAATCAAAGCAGGAACCTGGCTAGCACAACTGGTCCTCCTCCCAAAAATGAATCTGGGAAAGAACGCCCCCGTGGCATGAGGCAGTCAAGGCTTTGGATCTTCTGGACGCACTCTGGTAACCTTAGTGCAACAGATGAAGACAAGGCCCATCATAATTGTCAAGTTGACCTCTGGAAAAGAGGTCAAGACCCTTTCCATGATGATGGACACCGGGGCTGATGTTAACATAATCAACCTTAATGTGTGGCCTCGTCATTGGAAACTTATCACTGCCCACGATGCCGTCCAGGGAATAGGTGGTGGTTCCACCCCCCTTCAGGCCCTTAAACCCGTGCAGTTTCAGTTTCCTGAAGGACAAGCGGTGACCGTACGTCCTTATGTGTTGCCGTTACCGGGACAACTTGGAGGGTTGGTTGGCAGGGAAGTTATGAGCCAACTAGGGGCTGTTCTCTCCATTCCTGAACCCATCCAACCCCCTCAACATTTTCAATAAGGGCCACTGCAGAAGTGCCGCCAACTCCCAGACTGCAATGGAAGACAGACACCCCTGTCTGGGTGGAGCAGTGGCCCCTATCCAAAGAGCGGCTAGAAATCGCCAACCGTCTGGTAAAGGAGCAGCTGGACGCAAGACACATCGAGCCGTCTGTCAGTCCTTGGAACACGCCCATCTTCGTAGTTCCAAAGAAGACAGGAAAATGGCGATTACTGCATGACTTGCACAAGGTCGACAACCAGATGTGGCCGATGGGTGCCCTCCAACCCGGGCTGCCCCTACTCACAATGTTACCCAGAGGCTGGCACCTTCTGGTAATTGACCTCAAGGATTGCTTCTTCACCGTTCCCCTACACCCTGAAGACACGGCTCGCTTCGCCTTCACCATCCCATCGATCAACAAAAGCGAACCTGCGAAGCAATACGAATGGGTAGTGCACACACCCAGGTGCTTTAGTGGACTGGACCGATAACCATACCAATGCATTAAAATGGGTCGTCCACAAACTGGCAACCGGCTTTGCAGATCGTCGAGATGCCACCCAAGCCATTGGAGTCTGGGTATGCAACCACCGTTCATTCCCATTCGCACTGCTGTTACAGGATTTCAACTGGCAAAGGAAAAATGGGGAACACCACCATGACAACCAAAGCTCTCCAAAATCAGACTCGATAGCCATCTTGGAATGGTTATTTCCACCCCACACGGCTCAGAAAGGTATCTGGCAACAAACCGAGATAACGGCATTCCTGATACGAAAGGGACGACAACGTTGCCTTGAAGTAGATGGTCGAGAGCCAGGATGGATCAGCATCCCTATCAAAACAATTGATTTTGATTGGTTGCTGCAACGCTCTATACCGCTACAACTCGCCTTGTTCGAATACTCTGGAGATATCCGTCATGGAGGCCCAAAACACAAGCACCTCCAGGCCATCAGCCAGTTCCATTAGATAGAATGACCAATTGTTTCAGAGCGCCCAGTGCCTGGTATCACCGTGTTCACTGTTGCTGGAAAAAGGTCGAAAACAGCTGCCTGCGTATGGCAGGATAAGGGACAGTGGAAGCAACATTTGATTCCGGGCACCGACAAAGACAACCTACAGACTCTGGAACTACTGGCTATCATTTGGGCCTTAACACAATGGCGACGTGTCCCCCTTAACGTCGTCTCCGACTCGCAATATGCGGTAGGAGTGGCGAATCGTATCGAGGATGCTCTTATAAAGCCAGTACAAAACCAACGGCTACTGGAACTCTTCCTCACATTACAGCGTGTGCTGAAAATTCGCACACAACCGTGCTGTATTCCTCACATCCATAGCCATAAATACATCATTAGGCCTAGGGGAAGGAAATGCAAAGGCTGACTCCCTGGTCAGCCTAGGAATGCAGGGTCCTGTAAGTCAGTTCACGAAGGCTCAAAACAGCCATTCCTTGTTCCATCAAAATGCCAGGGCATTGAAGCGCATGTTTGCAATTCCATGGGAAGATGCAAAAGGGATTGTTAAAGCATGCCCTCAGTGCGCACAATTTGGCCCTGCCCTAGGAGTGGGAGTCAATCCACGTGGGCTGCAAGCAGGAGAGATCTGGCAGATGGATGTCATCCATGTTCCAGAATTTGGACAACTCAAGTATGTCCACGTGACCGTAGACACATTTTCAGGCATGCTTTGGGCAACAGCTCAGACAGGGGAGAAGGGTTTACATGTGGTCCGTCACCTGACCAATTGCTTTGCTGTTATGGAGGTCCCTCAAGTAGTAAAAACTGACAATGCACCTGCTTATATAGGCGGAAAGGTCAAGCAGTTTCTTGCTACTTGGGGAGTAAAACACATTACAGGGATCCCTCGCTCGTCTACAGGCCAGGCGATAGTGGAAAGAGCTAATCGCACCCTGAAGACATATCTACAAAAGCAAAAAGACAGCAAAGACATGGACCCACAGATGCAGCTTAGCAAAGTGCTTTTTACACTGAACTTTCTTAGTCTAAGCTGTGATTCCCAACAACCCCCGTGTTACTTTATTACTCGTCCCAGAAAAACAACCGCATGCCAGAAGTCCAAATCAATTACAAGGATCCATCTACAGGTCAGTGGGTAGGGCCCAAGCTGCTACTGTTTACTGGAAGAGGTTATAGCTGTGTCTCCACAGACTCCAGACCTCTTTGGGTACCCAGTAAATGGACACGCCCTGACACGACCAGATCATTAATGGACAACGATGAATTATCCAGCAGCTCAAACTGAACAACCTTGCTGAATTTGCGTGTTTTGACATTGTATACTTTTGAACTTCATATATTTTTTGTCTTCCTTTAAAAAAAACCCCCAAAAAAAAAACAAAACAAAACAAAAAAAAGAGGAATTGTCATTTTTATTGTATTTATGTTTATTATGTACTTATTGCACTTCACAAAAAAAAAAAAAAAAAAAAAAAGGGAGGGGGGTGTGGAAATGTAGTGAAATGAGGCAACCAGGTGCATTCAGTAATTAATTGTTTGCAACGCTATCAGGCTGAAAAGAAAATTGCTGCTGTAGCTACTGCTACCTTAGAGGGGCAAGCGCTTCCTGGGAAACATCAGTTTGGGGTTGACTATAATCCATGTCCCCCGACAGGGAAAAAGATGGTTATACGGGTCACTCAGGATGTTAATACCGAGACACCGGTTGAGCCATCTGCTTCCCCTACTGCTCCCCCTGTACATTCAGTTGGTGAAACAGTAGATGATTTGTCTCCTGAAAAAGTTGGTCAGTTAAAAGAGGAGGCAGCTGCTTATCGTCATCAGGAGTTAGCTGCCGTCACATTTGGGCAGCATTCCACAGTTTGGCTCTATCTCAAGAGTTAATTGGCTACAGATAGAGAAGGAGGCTATTCATAACAAAGCTTATCATCTGTGCTCAGATATACAAGCACTCCCACAAGCTTTTCCCGTGACATATACACCAGATGGTCAGGGAAATTTACAAGTAACCTATGGCCCTTTAGATTGGAAATTTTTGACACAGTTGAGAGCCACTGTTAATGACTGTGGACTGCATGGTGAACCAGTTAAACAAATGATAAATTATATCTGGGGAGCTGGCTTGCTGCTCCCGGAGGACATAAAAGGTATCATGCGTATGATTACCACGCAGTCTGCTTTAATGTTATGGCAATCTCACTGGCAGACATTATGTGAACAATTTGTAAACATTCCCAGACAGCCAAATGACCCTATGTATGGAGTGTCAGCTAGCCAACTTATGGGTACTGGGCCTTATGCTGATATTGACACACAGGTCTTGTCAGCTTGTTGTCACACAGCTGTGTTGACACACAGGTCTTGTTGTCAGCTCGTCTTCCCTTCTTGCTCCCAACAAAAGGGGAAGGAGAAAGGAGAAGCAGAAAGGGGAAGCAGAAAGAGAAAGGGGGAAGGGGGAAAAAAAAGGGGAAAAAGGGAGGAAAAGGGGGAAAAGGGAAAAAAGGGGAAAGGGAGAAAAGGGGTGTAATAAAGGATTGTAATGTGTGTTTATGAATTTGTTTTCCTAACTGTGGGAAAAAAAAATCCGCGGAGGCTTAAAGGACAACACGCAGTCACCAATATGGTTAAAGTGAAGTCGTTTATTAACAGTGGACACTCGCTTTATATAGAGCCTTTGTTTATATAACGATATCTTGCAGGTGGCTATATCTTGGACACAAATTCTGTTCTCACAGAACTTCTGCTGGCTACCTCATTATCCTGTTATTCTTCTTTTCTACTGCCAGCTCCCTTATCTTTTTCCCATAGCTCATCTTTCAGTAACCTTGCAACTGGGTCTTAAGGCCCTTAGTTTACTCTAGCTAAAGCTAAAGAGTCAGGATTGCTCACATATCTGTTTTCTTCCAGACAGTTTCCCAACATATCCCCCTTTTTGTTTTTGAGCAAGCCTGACTTACTTCATCACGTGAAATAACATGCTAATAATACATTGCCATAAACAACATACTAATAATACGAAAGCATCAAAACCAATAATAACAAATATAATTGATAAACCTTGTCTAATTAAATCTCTAAGCTATCCCTATATCCTTAAGTGATTTAACCATTCATTTAACCCAATATATGCAAGAGTTAATTTTTCATGTTATCTTAATCAATTGTTTTTGATTGTGAATTGACTCTGAATGATCAGATAAATTCATGCAAATACACTCCATCAAAGTCTTCACAAACATAACCTAAAAGCTAATAATAAAAAGTCAGTGGCAGCATGATATTGTAAAACTGCATGTCTGACACTATCAACCTCTTTTAGCATCTGCGTTAAAATACCAGAAATTAAGTTCATCTACTTAGCAGTGCAACAGAATAGCACAATCAACAATCAACACATAGACAAGGGATCCCATAATCAACATATAAACGATCACATGAATTACAACATTAACAAGAACCTATTATCAATACAATATGAAAAGCACATTTCACACTGCAATGGAAGGACTTAAATACCTTTTTATTATGAGGAAGGTCTGGTGTCCACTGGTGCATAGAACCAAGAGGGTAGAGGAGGCTTATCCGACAAAAATTGGTCGGGGGGCCCCAAAAGCATCCCCAGACCCCTCCCGGGTCACGGCACAGTGGAGTCCTGGTTTCCTTCATGGTTGCCAAATTGAGGCTCAAAAAGGCCTAATAAACAAAGACAGTAAAAGGACGCACTTTCCCCCTTTTTTTTTTTTTTTTTTTTTTTTTTTTTTTTTTTTTTTTTTTTTTTTTTTTTTGCTGTGGTGTCTGCATCAGGGCTCATTTTTTGAGCAGCAGCAGTGTCAGTGGGGGTAGAGACAGCAGCTGCAACAGATACACTGGCAATGCTCACCGGCCACATCTGAGTTGTGCCCTTGTGTGCGGGGGGGTGAGAAGCGGCTGCGGAGGCAGGAGTGGGGGTGCTCTCTGTACGAGGAGCAGCTCTCACTCCCCGCAGCAACTCTCGGGCTCTGAAAAGGCATACTCATTCTCATAAAATCTAATGAAGTTAGCCTAAAATTAAAAGAAGTGGTACAATTTCCCAAACCAAAACTCAAGTGTAATTACCAAGGTTTTTTTTTGTTGTTGTTGTTGTTTTGGTTTTTTTTGTTTGTTTGTTTGTTTTTTGTCTCTGTATGAAACACCAGTGGACCATGCACCACAATATAAATCAATATTGAGAACCATATTGCAATGATGGTCCTTAAGCAGCTTTATCTGCTTCTAGCATTTGCTCAGAAGCTTCTAACAATTGGGCTGCTGTAGCACCTTTTGGGAGTAGTCCTAATGCACGTTTAGTTTTTTTCATTAGCATTGTCATATGCTGACATATAAAAAAATTTTGTTTTCATCTCTTCTGTCAAGTCGGGATGTGAGTCATATTACCACTGAATATAAGTGATCCACAAATTTTGGATATGGCTCCACTCCCTCGTTTAATATTTGTAAAAGAGGGAGTTGCTTGTGCAGGATCATGCACAGTTTACAAAGCTTTATACGCCAATTCTTGTGAAAGTTGTAACACTTCAGTTTGAAACCATGCCTGCAAATCTGCACATACAAAAGGACAAGCACCAAGTAACATTTGTGCTTGCACTCTGTATAATGCATCGGTGTTCTGTCTAGGAATCACAGCTTCATTTTCACACAGCATTTGCCATTTATGATGAAATTGCAATTGTTGATTCCACCTTTTCCCCCACCCCCCCCCCCACTATCCCCTCTACCACCCTCCCCTCCCCATGTTGGATCTAGAAGAGGTGGAGCAGTGGGTGTTAAAAGGTTAAGGGAAGTAGGAGCAGGGATAGGGAACGGATCAGGGGATAAAAATGGATTAGTGCCCCTGGGTTGTTTAGGGTATTCTCCGGAGCAAAAAACTAGGGTTTTTTCAGGGATATACTCATCCTTGGTCTCCAGTTCTTTCAGCTTCTTCAGCAGTTCCCTGAGTTGCTTGTCTCCGAGTCCCAGTTCTTTCCTTGGTTGTTGCTCTATAGCAGGCACTGATGGTGTTGACAGGTGAAGCAGAGGATTAATTGATGGCAACTGTGGTCAAGAAGATAAATCAGGCATCGGAGGTGGAGAGGAAGGCAGCGGTGGCAGAGTGTTTGGGAGCCGTGGCAGGCGGGCAGGAGGGGGGGATCTGCATTCCAAGGTTCCTCGCCTGTGTTCTCCAGCTTCTCTCCCTCTGGGTCCTCCGATTCTGGTGGTGTTTTCGGTCGCTTTTCGTTTTGCTTCTCAGTCCCATTTTTACTTTTCATCTGACCCTCCAGGGTCAAATGGCACAATTGGCTGAGCTTGAATCAGTATAGTCCCTTCAGGTGCTGGTGGGGGCACCTTAGGTGTCTCAAATAACTGCCTAGAGGTCAAGTCCATATTTTGAGCATTCATCGGTATTGGTAGATCAGGTGTTAAGGCAGCAAACGCTGAGGCTGCTACTCTTTCACTTTTCGTTTCTTTCAAGGTTTCTCTAATCAATTTCCAGAGTGCGGCTAAGCGTCGTGCCTCCTTATCTCCATCGTTAATTTTATCCCATAGAGCAGTACCTATGGCTTCCCAAGTAGGTAACTCAAAAACGGTACCCATCGAGGGGATCAAGTCTCTATCCCGTGCCCATTTCAGTAATTCACGTAAGGTCCTGCCTTCGTGTGATAAACCTCTCTTAGAGAGAATACATTGGAGGAGCTTAACTACTGCCTCTTCTTCTTTAGAGAGTGTAGACCCCATCTCCTCCCCAGCCGCTCACCTTTTTCTTGGCAAGATTCTTCAATTTCGAGGTACCTCTTTCGTTCCGTAGCCGGGCACCAGCTACATAGACCGCCGGGGCAGCAGTCTCCTTTCGACTGGCTTCTCCGCTCCTGCCGCACCGTTCCTTCGGTCGGCTTTCTCGCTACCCTCTCATCCCAGCTGTCTTAATCGCTCCTGGAAGCAACAGCGAGAGGGTCCCTGTTCGGGCGCCAAATGTGGGAAAAAAAAATCCGCGGAGGCTTAAAGGACAACACGCAGTCACCAATATGGTTAAAGTGAAGTCGTTTATTAACAGTGGACACTCGCTTGATATAGAGCCTTTGTTTATATAACGATATCTTGCAGGTGGCTATATCTTGGACACAAATTCTGTTCTCACAGAACTTCTGCTGGCTACCTCATTATCCTGTTATTCTTCTTTTCTACTGCCAGCTCCCTTATCTTTTTCCCATAGCTCATCTTTCAGTAACCTTGCAACTGGGTCTTAAGGCCCTTAGTTTACTCTAGCTAAAGCTAAAGAGTCAGGATTGCTCACATGTCTGTTTTCTTCCAGACAGTTTCCCAACACCTAACCAGACAAATTCTGAGTTAAACTGAGAAAGAAGTAAATATGGGGCTAGACAAAGCAATTGAAACATGTAACTTTCCACGAAAAAAGCAGTGTAAGCAATACAAGGCCTTAAAGAGATTAACTTCTGTCTTGGCGATAATTGAAGCCTGGGCCTTGTTCTTAAAACAAGGCGCTGCCAAGGTTAACAACGCACGAAAAGAATGCAAGCATCTACACAGAGACGACACAAAAATGCCACAACCAACAGATAAGGGAAAAATTATGACTAGGGCCTAATTTTACTCTGTAACAAGATAATGAAGTCGGCAAAACCAAGAAAGACAAAGGGTTCAAGTTTGAGGAAAACTTCTTACTTCATCAAAAAAAAAAACCCCAACGACCCCCCGATATCTCCCCAAGAGAAGACTCCACCCGAACTCTGCCCGTTATGAATATTGTAATAACATGATATAATCCCTACAAATATATATGTAAACCCACCCCTTTTTTAATATTCATAGAATTGTAATCAATATAAAGTAATTTAAGAGTTTTAGAGTTTTAGAGGTGTGCGTGTGAGTGGAGCGGAGACGCCCCATGCACCCAGTGCTGTTTGCTCACTGCAATTTCAACTTTATTAGTTAATTAAACCATTAACAGAATACTGAGTCTTGGTCATTTTTAACAGGGGGAAAAGGGGGAAAGGGGGAAAGAAGAAACAGCACCAGTCACTGCAAAGCTGTGACTCTGGAGTAATCATTACAAAATAGGTGCAATTCCTCCTGGGACATCCGGCCTCACATCACAGAACATGTTTGATGCCATGGATGACAAACATTGAACTCCCCTGACGATTGCCTGAACACTACTGAGTGATCTTTCCCTAAAGAAAGGATATCTTTTGTCACTGATTAGCCTCTTCTTCCCTATTCAAATAAAAAGACTGCAACAGAGGAGCTAGAAACACAAGCAATGAGTAAGGGACAGCAAAGACCAAGAACTGACAGCATAGGGTGTGTGTTATGGGTTAGTGCTGAAGGCAATCACTGGACACGGGAAGAGAAGTGATGGCTGAAGTCTATGAAACTCTGTGTAGGGCTCCTTTTATGTTTGTGATTGAGGATTAACTCCAGTGAAAGATGACTTCAGCTTAAGCAAAGTGTATCTCTTTGGAGGAAATGAGTCAGATTCCTTTCTGCTTGGTTTGGTTTTTTTTTTTCCAGGCAGCTGCTTAAAGGTCTACAAAGCATTTTGTAAGGAGAAAGTTTCCATGTTCAAGTAAGTGTAAAGCTAGCAGAAAAAACCCTGTATTTAGCACAGGAACTAAACAGCTTTCAAGATGTTGTTTTCAAGAGTTAGAAGCAGTCATCTTTTTCCTTACTCTAAAATGAAACATTACCATGTCCAGCTTCTTCAGAGACAAATTCATCTTGTTCCTGCTTGTACTAGAATTATACCGAAAACACACCATTAACATTGTGCAATATTAAACTTCTAAAACATTCTTCCAATCCACACAAAACCAGGCAGTAACTCCAAGGGCCAAAGAAGTGAGGCCAAAAACCAGCAGAGTGGAGGGAAGGGCCCTCTCTCCACGACTAAAGGGAGAGCAGTTCCTCCAGGAGAACCCCATAAAAACCCAAATGCCTCCTACACAAAGTGGATCTCCCACACTAAAGTGTAAGGTGAGACTTGTTGCAGATTTATTCGGGGATGCTTCCTACTGGACTTGGACTTCTGTTCAGAACCAGGATGTCCCAGGTGAGTTGAATGGAGGGAGAGGACTACGCATCAAAAAATCACCAGGGAAGGGCAACAGGGCTGTCATCCATCCAACAGACTAAGAACATTTATTCAGACTGATAGAAACATATTTCCATCTCTTCTGATCCATCACAAGGTATGGAATAAGCTCCCAAAGATGTAGTTTAAAGTTCATCAGTGTCTGGGGAGAAAAGAGACAAGATTCCTGGTGTTACTTTTACAGGAGAGAGGGGCAAAGAGGTCACTGTCAGAACATTTCGGCTACGAAGCCAGAGCTGAACACTCTCTGTGATTAAAAGCAGACAGCAACAGAAGGAAATGGGGGCTTCCTGCAAAGCTGTGACTCTGGAGTAATCATTACAAAATAGGTGCAATTCCCTCTTGGACATCACAGAACATGTTTGATGCCCTGGATGACAAAAATTCAACTCCTCTGCCTGAACACTACTGAGTGATTTTTCTCTAGAAAATAGGATAACTTTTGTCACTGATTATCCTCTTCTTGCCTATTCAAAAAAAAAAAAAAAAGACTGCAACAGAGGAGCTACAAACACAAGCAATGAGTAAGGGACAGCAAAACCCAAGAAATAACAGGATTTGTGTTATGGGTCTGTGCTGGAGAAGTGATGGCTCAGGGCTATGAAACTCTGTGGGGCTCCTTTTCTGATTGGGATTGAGGATTAAGTCCAGGGAAAGATGACTTCAGCTGAAGCCAAGTGTATCTGTGGGGAGGAAATGGGTCAGTTTTCTTTGTTCTTGTGGTTTTTGGGGTTTTTTTTTCAGGCAAGCGCTTAAAGAACATTTTGTAAGCAGAAAGTTTCTGTGTAAAGAGAGCAGAAAAAAAACCCTGTGCTTAGCAAGGAACTAATCAGCTTTCAAGATGTTCTTTTTCAGAGTTAGGAGCAGTTATATTTTTCCTACCTCTAACGTGACACCATGCTCTTCATCTTACCATCTTCTTCTTACCAAGTTCTTCAGAGATGAACTCATCCAGTTCCTGCTTGTATCCAGAAAATATCACATTAACAGGAGTGCAACATCCTAAAAAATTCTAAAACCTTCTTCCAATCCACACAAAACCAGGCAAAAACTCCAAGGGCCAAAGAAGTGAGGCCAAAAACCAGCAGAGTGGAGGGAAGGGCCCTCTCTCCAGGACTAAAGGGAGAGCAGTGACCAAATTCACAGCTCCTCCAGGAAAACCCCATAAAAACCCAAATGCCTCCTACACACAGTGGATCTTCTACACTGAAGTATAAAATGAGATTTATTGCAGATTTATTTATTATAGTCATACATCCTAGATAAGAATTTAATTTAAAGCTTAGCTGGGAACATCCTATGGCATCATCTTTGGTTTCTGGGCACTCTTGGAAAACAGCCCTCAAAACCCAAACTTTTCACCCCTAGCACATCTAGATGTTGTGTTGGGATGAGGAGATGATACACCATGAGTAATCCCTGCAAATGAGTTGTAACTTTAGGCTAAAAAGCACAACCTTGCATACAGATGCTCTTCAGCAGTAGCTGAGGACAGGATTTCAAAATGTTTACCTTGGCTGCAGAAGAGGAAATCCTGTTCATCAATGGTTCTGCTCCTATGGGTGAGCTGGGGATGCTTCCTACCGGACTTCTGTTCAGAACCAGACTGGTGCCAGGATGTCCCAGGTGTGTTGAATGGTGAACTGGATTTGCAGCCACTTCCACATGTTTTCTTTTATCTTCCACGAAGCTTTCTGTTGGCTTTTCCTTTTTTTTTTTTTTTTCATCAGTTCTGAAACATTCAGACACAAAGAATTATCTCTGGCAGGAACAAATTAGGAATGACCAAACCCATTTGACCTGAAGGGTTTTGGGGAGCCTATATCATAGCAGTCAAACCTGCAAGAGTTACCAAGACTTGGGGCTGCTCAGCACTAAAGTTTCAATGCAATCTGTGAATGGAGTTTGCTCTGGAATTTTGGGACAACTTCGTCTACCTTGGATTAAGCCTCTCCCAGTTATTTTTCCAAGCCCAGGTTGCCTTCCTCCAGGTTCCTGCAGTGCCTCGTAGCAACTTCCAGTGAAGCTTCTGCCACAGACAGCTTTTTCATGTCAGCTCTCTGACATTAAATGAAATGGTTAGATGAGCATAAAAGAAGTTATAAGAACATGAATTCTGTCTTCCAACTTATTTGATTATACAGTTACAACTGTCTTGAATTCAAAAAGTAGGAAAATTTTTCCTGCCACCAGCAGTCAGCACCTCCAAACTATCAGCAGCAGCTCATGGAGATTTCTGTTTTCTAATACATAAACAAATAATATATTATATATTATATAAAATATTATATAAAATATTATACTTCTTGAACAATACACCAGCATACACTGAATCATGATATTTTTTTAACAAAACTCAAAGCAATCTGTCTGATGCAAGAGCCACAGGTTGACTGCAGATATTACTCTGGTGACTAAAGGCAGGACTTTGTATGAGATGGTTCTTCGGTCTCTTTCTGCATTCTAAAAAGAATTAAATTAATACATTAAATTAATACCAGGTTAATTTTAGCGTAACAACTTTCATAAATCTGGACAGGCCCTCCTTTCCTCCAGCCACCCACCCAACTACCATCTCCCAAAGGAACCTGGTATTTTGGCACTAGGAATAAAAAGTGATTCACAGGGGAAAACCATTGACAGCACTGCTGGAGTTCTTCCGCCTCTTCCCTCTTAAAGAAACTGAAAAATTAAGAATAAGGTGGTTATCTGACACATGCAGGCATTCACCTCACTCAAATGCTCCGGGGTTGAGAGGAAGAAAGAAATGGAATTTTAAAGCACTGTTCACATCACTATTCACAGACAGCACACCAGTGTCTAATTACTCAACAGGACTAGTTCCTGTTTTCCAGAAAATAAACATTAAAAAAAATGGGTACAGCAATTCTTAAGTCTTTGCTCTGCCTGGGACTGGTGGAATTTGCAGAAAAAAACTTTAACATCCTAATCAGTCTTCTGACCAGTTAATTAGCCTAACACAGCCACACAGAAGAAATTTAAATATTGCTGCACATCACAAAATACAGAAGAGAAAGCTTAGTGGCTGAAATTGACTTTTTTGAGGAACAGGCAGGTCCCAAAAGACAGAATGCAGAAATGAACAGCAAAACACTGCTCAGAGCCTTCAACACTGCAAAACGTGTGTCCTTTACCTCCCTTTTTTTTTTAGTTTTTCAGTCTCATAGTTTAAGACTTGTTCTCTTAAACCAGCACACTTGGCCTTTAATTCCTTGTTCATCTTTTCCAGCGTGGACACTTGCTTTTCAGCAGAGTTTGTGGAAAATGTCATTAAACATCCCTGTGCAGCAGCTGATGGAATAAATGGCTTTCCCTCTGGAGCTGGGCCAATGCCTCCTGTGTGGACAGAATCACAGAACCACAGAATCATTAAGGCTGGAAAAAACCTCTAGGATCCTCCAGTCCAAGTGGGAAACCAACACCACTAAACCATGTCCCCAAAGTGGGAATAATGTGCTCCACTCTCCCCTGAGGTGTTACACAGGACTCCAGACCCTTCTGCCCAGCCCTGCCCCAGATGCCCAACACCAACAGGATGCCTGCCCTATTCCCCTCATAAATACCCTCAGAAAAAATCCTTTTCAAACACTTCTTAGCATGGACCAACACACACATGTTTTGCAGATGCAGGGAAAGCATCAAAGGTCAACAAATTCCAAGGTTTGTTTGCATGAGCTTTCTCTTACAAAGAGGAAGACCAAGTATGTTTAATCACACACATCAGCCTTTTACAGATAAATCTCCTTCTTCACTTCAATATGTATTTTGTATGGGGAAAAGAAATGCATTTGACTGCATTGTTTGCAGAAACAACACAGCCCAGCTGGAAATAAAGAAGCAGAACAGAAAATATCCAGCATTGTGGAGAAGATTTTTCCCCATCCTAAGAAAACTGTACCCAACTTCAGACATCAACACCACCTTCCTCTGCACGACTCTGCGATCACCATTAGTCACTTTCTGCTAACTTTCTTTACCTTATTGTATAATTTATTCCATAATTTACTCTATATTTGGTCTATAATTTACTCTATATTTACTCCATAATTTACTCTATATTTACTCTATAATTACTCTCAATTTACTCTATAATGTTACTTAGCAGTCCTTACTCTAGTTCAAAATATTTGGCTTCACATACCTGCACCCCAGAGTTGTCAGTGGCTTCCTTTAGGCCTTTTTTTTTTTTTTTTTGCTGGTGATGACACATGGAAAGCTCATCTCCAGGGAAAACCACAGTATTCTTCCAAGGATTTTTCCAGCAATGGAGAGCAGAGTTATAGCTCAGGAGTGTGAGCAGTTTGACTTTTCTCCATTCTTCTTCTACAGGGTGATGATGACTGCACGGTGGTGTTTTCATCAAAGCGGTTTCTCACTGGATCTTTAGGAAGACAGTGAAATTTTAGAGGTTCTCTGTCAACAGTTCTTGGATCTCCTGGGTGCTTTCCTCAAAGCAATCCTTGTTTTTCTTTAAAGAGAACTGCAGGATGCTCTTTTTAATGTGTTGCCAAAACGCTTCAGGAGAGGGATCTATGGAATGACCAAAAGGTCTTGAAGGTTTACCTGGAAGATGTTTCTCACTGTAACTTTTTGAAGATGGTTCACTTTGAGCCTCCTCCCTGGGATGTCACCCCTCTTAGGTTTGGGCTTCAAGCAGAGGGTAAGTTTGCATGGCACAAGGCAGTGGTCTGTAGGACATTCTGCACCAGGCATCGCTCGGCTATGATGGACATCGCCAACATTTCTCTGGCACGCTAAGACAGTCAGTGAGGTGCCAGTGCTTGAATCCAGGATGATTCCAGGTTGTTGGAAGAGAGTTTTGGTGATGGTGTTCTGCTCAGCACAAAACTCCAGCAGGAGGCGTCCATTGTCACTACAGTTTCCAACACCATGCTTGCCCGGGACTACTTTCCAGGCTTCGTAGTTCTTTCCTACTCCGGTGTTGAAGTCACCAAGGGTTATGATCTTCTCTGCAGGAACCTTTTGGGGGAGGCAGTGCAGGTTTGGTGTAGAATTTGACTTTTGGTCAGCTTGGAGGGTTGGGGCATAAATCCTGAGGAGAAGAACATGGGGCTTGTTGTGGCGTGGGAGGCGTAAGGAAATAATGCGATCAGTGACCCCACAGCAAATTTTTAACTTTGGAGGCTTGGAATAGCTGTGAATAAAAGCATAATCCTCATCTATCAGCCTATCAGAGTCTTCCTGGGAAATATCGGCACTGCAGTGAAGGAGAACTTTGATCAAATGAAGATTCCCACCAACTGAGCTACTGGACTTTGATTCCTGTTCAGTGCCAAACTCTTTGCCAGGATGTCCCAGGTGAGTTGAAAGCTGAGCTAGACTTGGAGCCAGAATTATGCTCTCCAAGCTGCTTGTGACTGAAGTTCTTCTTCTGATGTCCTTCTCATGGAGTGCAGTGTTGGCTTTTGGTAGCTCATCATCAGCTCTGAAAAAATTCAGACACATCCCAAGAATTATCTCTGGCAGGAACACTTTGGCAGAGTTACTCATAGTCTCTGATTATTTGTTGATTTCTGAAAATAGAGAGGATTAGGAGTGACCAAACCCAGAATTTGACCTGAGGGGTTTTGGAGGGCTTATATATTAGCAATCAAACCAAGGACTTGGGACTTCTCAGCACGAGAGCTTTAAAACCACCTGTAAATGCTCTGTGCTTCTTCCAAAAGGCAGAGAAAACCAACTCTGAGCTACCCTCCCTTTCCCATGGAGAGCTCAAACCTCAGTCAAGCTGATAAAATAGCAGCCAAAAAAATAAATTTTTTTTTTTTTACTTCACAGAATCCAATTCTGTGCTCTGCGGGGCCTCCAGATACAGCTTTTCATGTTTTTCCTTTAGAACAATGCTCTCTCTCAGGGTGTATTTGTATTTTTCAGGGTGTTCATCTTCACTTGCTGGTCCTCTTTTCTGTTTCTCCTCCCATCATGCCTGCCTTAGGCTCTTCTTTCAGCTGGCAAGAAAGTTTGTCAAGCTGTAGATAGAAAAAAACACACACACAAAAAAAGGAACTCAGCAGGAGCTAAAAGAAAAAAAAAAAAAATTTGGTAAAGGGCTGGGCACCAGGACTGGATTTATCATCTGCTGACTCAGTATTAAAATCAGAGTGAAACCAGGGGCTTCCTTTTAATCAAGAACAGGTATAACATCATTTCTGATAGGATTCCTCAGGTTCCCAGCCCTTCTACTGCAGTAGGCACCAAACTGGCAGCATTTTCCCCATTTTCCCATTTTCTGGAAAAGCACTGGAAAAGCTCATGGGAAGTCAAACACACCCAAACCTCCTGGTTTCAGCACAAAAACCACCTCTCATGCTTTGGAGGAATTTTTACAGCACACCCAAGCTTCATTATGGCACTGACAAACACACCATCTTTTTTTTCCCTCTACACTGAGAAATTTTTAAATATTAGTTCAGAAGATGGCTTTTACTGAAGCAGGAAGTTGTATTCTCCTCTTTAGGTGAAAGCTGCAGGTTTTTTTAAAAAAATGTGCAGGAAACATCAGCCTTTTGTTAGGTCCCAATAGTCACCTACAGCTCTGTCCTTCTTTTCTCCTTCCAGAAGCAAAATTTTCTGTATCCATTGAACATCAAACCTGATATTCTGTCAGTCATTAAAAGGGGAGGAAACTGGCATGGTAAGCACTTGAAAGAGGCTCTAACAGAAAGAAGAACCTTGATTTATTTGACAGGAAAAGAGACAATGAATGCCTGAGAATAGGAGGTTCCATATAAATAAAAAGGAAAATTTTTTTTCACTGCGAGGGTGACAGAGCACTGGCACAGGCTGGTCCCTTCCAACCCTTAATTTTCTGTGATTCTATTTAACTCTGCCTCAATGGAATCACCTTCCCTGTCATCCAAAATAACTCTTCCAAGAGAAAGACAAAAACTCAAGAAACTTTTGGACTAATCATGAGCCCCTGCCAGGGCAGGGGACTTTTCTTTCATGCTACTCAAACAGCAATAACCACCTCAAAAAGCACTTTTTGGGTGCCCAGGAGAAGGGAAAGGCTGGGATGAAACCAGGGTTTCTCACTAGTGAGAAACAAATTCCACAACATTTTCTGCATCACCTCACTGCATCCTGCCCAGGGAAGTAATTGGAAAGCCTTGGGAAAGAGTAAGACAGGTTCCAGGAGAAAAAACTTTGGGTACACTCATCTACTGCTGCAGCACCATGGAAAGCCAAATCCATTCCAAAATACAGCCCAGAAAAAAAAATAAAATAAAAAAAAAAAAATAAAAAAAAAAATTTGACAACGTGAAAAGAAGCCTTGGGAAAGAGTAAGAGTTTTTCCAGGAGAAAAAACACCACCACCACCACCACCACCAAAAATCCTCACACAAATCAGAGCTCACCTTTGTGTGCATTTTAGCAGCTTCATTGGCCATTTCAGAATAACCATCCTTTATTTCTTTCTTCAACTCATGCAGGGACATTCGCTCCCCATATTCCCTTATAATCTGTTTAATGCTTGAGAAGCTCTCTGAGCTACAAAGCACATTTGAGAAGAAAACAATGAAACAAAGGAACAACGAGCAGCCTTTTTCACATCTTCTTGTGTAAACATCACAGAAATTTTGTCTTTCACAGAAATTACTGAGACAAAAAATCCAGCGTTCCTATGCCACACCTGGAGGCTCCAAATGGCTCCACCTGTGGAAGAATTCAGATTTTGCCTGCAGGGAAACCTCCTTTGGCAGCTCTCATCTCATGGAGAGCAGAGTCTTGCTAGGACTAAGATGAGGATGGAATTTCCTCACCAACTCTTCTGCACACCCAGTTCTACATTCAAATTGAATCCAGCTTGAATTGTACTCAGGGATATGAACAAGCCCCACCTCTCAGACTCTTCCGCCACTTCCGTGTTTATTTCCAGCTCTCTGTCCAGATGCACTTGGAGAGGGCAGCTCAGCTCTTCCTTCTCTTTCTTTCTGTCACTCTCAGACTTTCAAAACAGAAAAAGCAGATGGCACACAGGGCACAGGACCTGCACCTCATCTTCTCCCCACAGCAGCTGCTCTACACCTCCATCTGTCAGCCAACTTCCACAGAAAGCATAGAGACACAATTCCTGAGAATATTTCATCAGATTTCCCACCCAACAGGCCAGTATCTAACAATGGAAACAGATGCCCCCACTGAAGCAAAGGCAAAGAGGTGATTTTGATTCACATCTTGTTCTCCCTCTTGCTCTTCTCTCAGCCAAACTGCTCTAAATATCTACTTATATTTTTTCCTTATGCAGAAAAGGAGAAAAGGGAAAGACTGCCCCTTGGAAACTGGCAGCTCTTTCCTTTTTCCCAGGCATTAATTCACTTGCCCCCCTTTTCTGCAAGGTTTTTAAGCTCCCACTGCCCTCAAAAACTCCTCAACACCCTGAGTGCTCTTGGAAAAGAGAACAACCCTCAAAACCAAAACTCTTCACCCCTACCACACCTAGATGGGGAGTGTTGTGATGAGGAGGAGTTACACCATGAGTAATCACTACGAACGAGTTGTAACTTTAAGGTTAAAAAGCACAACTTGGCTTACAGATGCTGAGGATGGGATTTCACATTTTTTACCTGAGCTGCATAATGGGTGCAAATGTTGTTCCCCAAGGATTCTGCTCCTGTGGGTGAACTTGGGAAGCTTCCTCCTAAACTTGAACTTAGAGAAAGAGTGTTCCCAGAATGTCCCAGTTCAACCAGATACTGCTCAGCACTGACATCCAGACCTTCACTGATGGAAGGGGAAAGAACAAGCTTCCCACAAAGCTTTCTTTTGGCTTTTCCTTGGTTTTCCTCAGCTCTGAAAAAATTCTGACACGTATCAAGAGTTATCTTTGGGAGTCACTTTGGCCCAGTTACCCCCCCCCCCCCCTCCAGGTCTTTGATTATTATTCAACTTGTGAAAGTTGAAGGGATTAGGAGTGACCAAATCCTGAACAGCATTTGAGCTGAGATGTTTTGGAGGATTTCTCATCAGTCACATTTCCCACAAGGAGCAGCCACCAACACTTGAGACTTCTCAGCATGAGAGCTTGAAATCTGTGAATGCTCTGTGCTTACACAGCTTTTTCCAAAAGGCAGAGAACACCTGCACAACAACAACAAGCCAAAAACAAATATTCACTTTCTTCCTTCATAGAATTAAATTCTGTTCTCTCTAGGGCACATCCTTATTCAAACAGTACAAGACATAAAATTCATGGTTTGTTTTTTTTTTTTTTTTGCTACTCAATGAATATAAGGAGGAGATTATTAGAGACTGGCAAAAAGGCTGACTGGTAAAGTACAATTAATTAAAAAAACAAACATTAATTCTACAATTAGTGGTGTTAGTCTTGGAATGCTCAAGAGATATTAAGATAGAGGGAGGGTTAAAGGAACCTTCCTCACAAATATGCCATCTCAGGCTTACAGATGTAATGCTGATCAGATGTAGAAGAGGAACCCCAGCAGGAAAACACAGGAGGAAAAAAGGAAACTCTTATTACTACTTCAGAAAGCATGTACCTACCTTTCCAGTTCATTTTGTAACCATCTTCTCTTTTTCACTTCCTCCAGATACAGCTTTTCGTATTTTTCCTTTAGGACAATGCTCTCTCTCAGGATGTATTTCTCACTCTCCAATTCCTGTTTCAGGTCTCCCATTCTGCTGAGCAGCAGCTTTCTCACTGCTTCGTGGTCATGGGCTCTGATTTCTTCCCCTCTTTCCTGGGAAGCTGCCTGCTCCTGAAGCAGGTAACACACTTTTACCCACCACAACATAAAAAGGGAACCTTTTTTTTCAACCTGCCCAGTGTCAGGGCACAGATTTACTCCTTGAGGCACCTGTGCATCCTCCAGCAACCAAGGCAGAACCCCCAGAGCTACCACGGGCAAGAATTCTTCTTGTTTAGAAAGAACCCCTCCCTCTCAGCACTTATTTATCCAAGCTGCTAATGAAGGAACACTGTGGGACAGAAAAGGATAGAGAAAAGGATTCCTCAAAGAAGGAATTCCCCCACCCCCCCTGCCACTTTGCTCTAGGGAAAAAATAACACAGAGAACACTTTCAGAAGCCCCTCTGCTCCTGGCCAGGATTTCAGAATCCCACAATTTGGAAAAGAGCTCTGAGATCACCAAGTCCAAAATTCAACCCAGAAAAAAATAAAAATATTCCAAAAGCCCCACAGCAATTGGGAAAAAGGCAGCAATTTATGAGCAGCTTACCAGGGGTGAGCCTTGCAGAAGGGTTTCAATTCTACTGTTTTGCTGCACAACTGTGGCTTGCAGTCTGGCATTTTTAGCTTCAAGGCTTAAACAGAAACACAGCTTTTATTACAGGGAACCACCAGAGCACCAATTCTTAAAGAACAGCGGGGAAAGGACAAACAGAAGCATCTTCACCACCCCAGACAGCAGCAGACACCTTGGTCCCCTGTGCCACTCTCTTACCACTGCATCCCTTTCTCCAGGTGTTGCATTGCAATAGTACTCCCAGAAGATGCCAACAGGAGGTCTTCCAGTCTCTGGAAACAATCTCTTTTTTATCTTTCCTTATTCTCCAGAGCACTCTTCAAGTCACAAATTGAATGCTCATGCTGAAGATGTTCTTCCAACTCCTGCAGCTGTAAAAGAACAGCAAGATTCCACAGCACTCAGCTGAGTTTTTATGCTGAAGATCTCAGGGAATGCCTCTGTCTGCACATACCCACTACCCAAAGAGCTGTCAGTACATTTCAAACCTTCCCTCTTCCTAGGAAATGAACACAAAACATGCTACTTTACCAAATCGTCTCCACTCTAAGCACTGACACTCACCCTCCCACTCCTTTCAGGCACTCTCTGGATCCCTTCGTTTGCTCCCCCTCCTTGAAAATAGGAATTAAAAAGTTCATCCTTCTCCTAAAGGGACGTCACAGCCCCCTTGTATATCTATAGATATATCTATATTCAGGCATGGTAAGTTCCAGAAGCAATCAGAATTGGCAGCATGCTGATGGATGGAGTTAAACCCAGTGGTGGTCCCAGGGTGGTCCCCAGGGCTCTGCACCAGTTCTCTTCAACATCTTTATCAGTGATCTGGACGAGGGGATTGGGTGCAAATGACATCAAATTGGGTGGGAGGCTTGATCTGATGAGGGCAGGAAAGCTCCGCTAGAGGGACCTGGGCTGTAGGAGATTCAACAAGGGCCAGGAAAAATATTTTTCCCAAAAGGGTTGTGATGTAAACACTTTGAAAATACAAAATATGTCTCTCGAATCAGTATTTTTTTTTTCTGCTCTTTTTAAGATATACCAAACATCCTCAATTAACAGATTTTTTCCCCAAACTTAATTAGCTTCTGTTTTATATCATGCTTGACAAGCTCCTAAAGATAAGACTGCTTATCCAGTCGCCTCCTGGTACATGGTCCAGACAAAGGTAATAAATTGAACAGGGTGCCAAGGACTGAAAGATAATAATAATTAAAAGAGAAGTTCTTGAGATGGCAGAATCTGTGTTATTTTTAGCAAGTCTGTGTGCCAGTGATTTTTGAAAAGACAGAACCCCTTCTGATATATAGAACTCCAAGAGAAAAAGGAGAAGGGTGCAGCTATTCTTCCCCCCCCCCTCTCTCGGCTCTTCGGCTTCAGCTCCGGGACAGAGAAGTGGCAGGAGCAACAGACCCTACGCACCCGACTACAGCCAGAGGCCAGGGCCGGCGGACGGTGATAACATCTTGATTACTTTCTCCTTCTTTTCTCTTCTTAATGACTCTTCTCTCCAGAGTAACTAATTGTATAAATCCTAAATAAATCCTTTTAACTTGTTAAAATCATAAAGCCTGGTTATTTTCGTAAATTCATGCGTCGTCTATGAGTAGTGGCTGAATTTTCCTCGCAAACAAAATATAAATAATAACTCGGATCGTAACATTTAATTGGCGTCACGGACAGGATCAAATTGAGGAAAATATCAGAGCCTGCTCCTAGACTGACTCCTGAATTGCAAAACTAACCTTTAAGAAAATTTAAAACAATTCAAATGGAGTCCATGATGTGTTCTGCTAGCCCTAGTGGTTTGACCTCCTTTGACGAAAATGAGATTTGTGAAATCGCTTTGATTCGCCCATTCAAGGAGTTCCTCAAAACCCGTAACTATACCCCGAAGAAAATTCTCTATGATGCTCTTTATAAAGATTATAAGAGTAGAAATTTTACTTCCATTGCTAAAACGATAACAAGTTTGGAAAACAAATCCGCTCTGGAGAAAGACATTAAGAAAAAGTTGAAAAAAATGGGTGTAGATTATTTCTATGCGCGTGCCTTTCTCACCTTGGCTACTATAATTTGGCAGGAGAATGAAGATTTACGCAAAAAATTAGAAAATAGTGAAAGTGGCGTAAAATCTGAGGAGCTGCCAGGGAAATCAAATTCTGAAATCTGTACTAACCCTAAACCGATGCTAGATGGCGCTCCATCGACCTCTGAATATACAACAGACGATGGGGAGTATGTCTCTCCTGAAAGACCCCATAAAAAAACGGTGCGTTTTGCACCCAAAAGGGGGAAAAAGCGGCTCTCCATTTTAAAAACAAAACCCCAGCCAAAACCTACCAATATCCAGAGAAGTACCTCTCCTGACTCCTCGGAGGGAGAAGTAGCTCAACTGCGCCACTTGGTCAACAGTTTTATAGAAACTGGAACCAAGAGATTTAACAAATTAGAGGGGAAAGTAAATCAGATCGCCATTAGGAGCGAAAGTGCCTCAGCCGCTTCGTCCTCTTGCCATGATTCTTCTGATAGTTCAGAAGATGAGAGCATGCCTATAACTCACAAACGCCTGCGCCCTGTGATAAAAGTAGAACATACGTGTGACATGGAAACAGAATTTGAACAAGTTACTCACAAAGAGTTTCCATACTCTCCTCTGGAGCTGACCCAATTGAAAAGACAATTTAGCAGATTGCCCTTGGAAACTGATATAGATTATGTAGTGAGAGTTTCAGCTTCGGGTGGAGATAATATCTTGCTATCCGAAAAAGAAGCTTCCGGCATTTGGGGTCCGGGAATAATGTTAATTACCGGTAATAACCGAGCCCCCTGGTCCCTGACGCAAAGAGCAGCTTATAACGTGGGTTTCACTGACCCCATAGCCAGGGGAGAACCCCATGTGCTGCCTGGAGGCCTCTCCCAGTTATGGGATAATATTCACAAAGCCTGCATAATTCAAATGATATATGAACATGCTTTGGTGATGAAACAAGAGGACCCACTTATGCTGAAAATAAAACCTGAAAGAATGGATATCTTAATCCGAGGCTTACCTGCACAATTGCAGAGTAAAGCCCTACAGATTAAGACTAGAATCGAAACATCACGAAGCACAAACTATACCTGGTCTGATCTGCTCACAGAATTGACAGAATTTGGACGAAAATATATGGCTCCGGAAGCTAACACTACTTCTGTAAAAGTTTTCCAAACTTCTGCAAATTATAATAATAACCAAAAAATGACTTATGCTGCTGCCACTGCCAGGACCCCCCAAATTCCCCCTTACCAGCAGGAGGAATCACGGGGTGAATGGACAGTTGTAAATAGAGGAGGCCGACGGAGAAATAATAACAATAGAAATAATAACAATAATAACAATGACAATACTAACAATAATACTAACCCCCGTCAAAATAGGCCCCCCCGAGACAGAAATAGTTCACCACCGGGTGAATTGGGACCTTTTGCAAAGCTCAAAGAGGAAGCTAAGCGAAAAGGCATCCCTCCTTCACTCTTAAGTCACAATTTTACCTATGGCCATCTAAAAGCCTTGGTAGAAGAGTGGCCCACCAGGTCAAATTCGGGGCAAAGGCCTGGAACTTCCCAAAATTCGGGAAACTAAAAAGTCCTCTCTCTGCTACTAAAAAGAAAGCAAAAAGACAGCAGAGAGAGGAGACAGGTCCTGACCCCAGTTCAGTAAATTCTACTGACCCCCTAAATAAACCTTGGGAAACCATCCCTACAAATCAAAATGATTGGTCTGAAAATAATGCTCAATCAAATTCCAAAAAATCCAGCCCTCCAAAAGACTGGCAAAATGTGCTAAGATTAACCTTAAATAAAAAAGGTGATTTAGAACTTACTTGTGCAGTAGGACCAAAATGTTATCCTGTAACATTTGTGATTGACACAGGAGCTCAAATTTCCACACTAAAATCTGATGTGGCCAAAAAATGTGGCATTAATTTTTCTCTGAAACCAATATTTGTGAGTGGTGCTTTGGGAAAGCCTGTGTTGCAAAAGACTGCTAAAGTTTCCTTAAAGCTACCTGGAGACGAAGAGTTAATTTGAACCCAGATGATTGTGGATAACATTCCTTACAATTTGTTAGGAATGGATGTATTGATTGGCAGATCCTGGAGAGATGAAAATGGATGCTATTGGAATTTTGGTACTCCCTCACTTAATGTTAGACTGCTAAAAACTGCTCCTCGCCTCCCCCAAAGCAAAATTACAAATGTTAAACAGTATCCTATTCCCTTAGCAGCAAAAGAAGGTATCAGAGAAGTAATTTCTGACCTGAAACAGAGAGGTATAATTGTGCCTTGCCATTCACCTTACAATTCACCGATTTGGCCCATAAGAAAACCAAATGGCAAGTGGAGAATGACTGTAGATTATAGAAAATTGAATGCTAATACTGAAAAATTAACTGCAGCTGTCCCAAATATAGCAGATCTGGTGCTAGAAATCCAGGAAGCAGCTCACCCAATGCTTGCATCTCTGGATGTGAAAGATATGTTTTTCCAGATTCCAATTGACCCTGACGATCAAAAATACTTTGCTTTTACTTGGGATGGCTTACAGTATACCTTCACCAGGTTGCCTCAGGGCTATAAACATTCTCCCACGCTGGCTCACCATGCTCTTGCACAGGAGCTGGAAAATATCACAGAAATAAAAAATAACCCAGATGTGAAGATTTACCAATACATTGATGATGTACTGATAGGTGGTAAAACTGAGCAAGCTGTGAGAACAGTTTATGATGCCATAATTGAGCACTTAACAAGCTTACAAATTGAAATACCTGAGGAAAAAAGACAACCTCCGTCCCAGGAAACCAAATTTCTAGGGATCAACTGGAAAGCTGGAACATGGACCATTCCTACTGATACACTTTCTCATAAATAAAATATAAAATAAATATAAAATAAATAAAATATATAAAAGCACCCACAAATAAAAAGGAATTGCAGGAAATTATGGGGACTTTGCAATATTGGCGAAAGCACATACCAGACTTGTCAATCATTGCCAGGCCTCTATACGACCTGCTGAAAAAGCATCACCTATGGGAGTGGAATCACAACCATGAGGAAGCTTTAAAACTTCTACTCCTAGAGGCACAAACCTTTCAGACCCTGGGACCTCTCCACCCTGATGATCCGATAATAATTGAATGGGGGTTTTCCAACAGTGCATTATCTTATCATTTCTGGCAAAAAGGTCCGTCCGGAACCACCAGGCCCATCTCTTTTTAGTCACAGTCATTAAAAGATTCAGAAAAGAGATATACTATTTTGGAAAAAGGCCTTCTCACAGTGAGTACTGCCCTTAAGGAGATAAGTAAAATAATTAAAAAACAAAAGGTTATACTGCAAGGACCCTTTAAAGTGCTTACCCAGGTATTATCTGGTAAACCGCCCCCTGATGGGATTTCTCAGAAAGGAACGATCAGGAAATGGTACAGTCAAATTGAATATTTTGCTGAGCTGTTTCAAATTGTAGAAGGGCCAGAAAACCAGTTAAAAATTCAGGAACCCCTTGACTACACAAATGAAAAGGATTTACTAATGAAAACTCCTAGCCCCATTAAGGAAGCCCCAGAATTTGAAAGCAGTATGCATAATGCCTGGTTCACCGATGCTTCTTCCAGAAGACAGGGGAAAACATGGTTTTTTAAATCTGCTGCAATTAAACCCTCCACGGGAGAACAAATAATTAATCAAGATGAAGGCAGTGCACAGGTAGGCGAACTGGATGCTGTTTTGAATGTATTTGTGAAAGAAAAAGCCACTACAGAACCTGTATATATCTATACAGATTCTTTTGCTGTATTTAAAGGCTGTGTTGAATGGGTAACTTTTTGGGAAATTAATAACTGGGAAATTAATAGTATACCGGTATGGCATACAGAGAAATGGAAGGAAATTCTGCAAATCGCTAAACAAAATCCCAATTTTCATGTAGGCTGGGTACCTTCTCACCAATCCGATTTGAAAGATGAAGCAAGCAAATATAATAACCAAGTTGATGAATTGGCAAGAATTAGTGTAATTGAAATCAGAGATGCACTTAACCAAGGTGAAGTCCAAGAATGGGGAAAATTGTTGGAATGGCTTCATTGCAAAAGGGGTCATTCTGGTATCTTTGATTTGTATAAAGAAGCACAATCACGTGGATGGTCTGTGTCGCGTGAGCAATGTAAAACAATTATTTCTGCTTGTGATTTGTGTAAAATTCGGTTGGGGGAACACCCTCTGACAGCTGATAACTTACACCTCAGAGATGGTAAAACATTATGGTCTACTTGGCAAGTAGACTATATAGGACCCTTCCGAAAGTCAGGAAACAAACAGTATGTTATTGTAATGGTAGAAGTTATATCTGGCTTAACTTGTGCCGAAGCTTATGCAAAAGCAAATGGGGAAAATACTGTTTCTTTCCTGAAAAAGGTCTTTGGAATTTTGCCTAAACCTAACAGTATACAATCTGATAATGGGACTCACTTCACTTCCCACTTGGTCCAGCAATGGGCAAAGAGTGAAAATATTAACTGGACATTTCATATTCCATATCACCCACAGGCAAATGGAATTGTAGAACGCACGAATGGGTTAATAAAAAAGCTCCTTAGGCCACAGGAAAGCAAATGGGATGAGAGGCTTAATTACGCTATTACCACAATAAACAATCGATGGGGCGTTAATGGTTGTCCCAGACTCACAGCATTCTTTCCCGAATCGCCTAATCAAGATAACAACACTGAGAAGCAGCCTTCCAGGAACTTCAGAGGAACCTTGCAGCCAGGTCAAGCCCTTTGTGTGAATTTACCTAACATAGGTAGAATTAAGCTCATTTTGCAAAATCCTCTGAATTCAAACACGTGGGTGGCAACAGACATGAATGATAAACAACACAAAATAAGCACAAATTGGATAGTCTGTGTGCAGTAAATGGTTTCTTTGTATTCTGTTAACCAATGTATCTCTTTGGTCCTTTGTGCGATTAGGTTTGTGTATTGAGAAAGGAAGACATGCTTACCAGCTTCAGCATTTCTCGGAACTGGAAACCCCCGGCTCAGTCTCAGAATTGGCTACTCTGACACTGGGTACCGAAGAATAACTACGTGCTGCCGGAAGATTAGCCACCTTTTTGGCTGGTACGCAGTGATGTGTAAGACCATGATTTTGTTTCTAGTTGTTCCGAAGTTGCTGCTGCTTGTAACATGTCTGGTTGGGTATGCAAAACCTGATTTGATTGGTAGGCCAAGGAATACATTGATTCACGAACCCTGGGATAAAAATTCTTTCCTCAATTTGGGACAGAATATAAGTGCGGGAGCGGCAAAGAAAATGCGTGCAACCAATATGGTTGATAAACGAACTTCTGGTTTATTGCGCAGCAACTTTCGCTTATATAGTGCTTCCGTGACCACACCCCAGCCACCAACATAACTTTTTATTGGACACCCGGTGTGTTTACCTGTAGCACAGCGAATCCCTGGTGCAGGTAGCACCGGAGTATGGGCCGATCTAATTGGCCTCCCAAACATGGGGTTGGGCATAGCAAAGGGGTCGTACCTCCTACCTCTTCGAGAATATTCAGGAATATTCTCCAACATTCTCCAAACCTCTCTAACATTCCCCAACATATCCCCCCTTTTCTTTTTGCACAAGCCCATGTTTGGTTTAAAATTTTTGCAGTGCTAATTTTCAAACAAATACAGTGCAAATAACAAAAACGTGCAAAACTTAAGGATACATTCAATAATACAGTGCCTTTTTGAAACAATCTAGAAACTACTCAAACCACTCAATTAATGAATCAAACAGGTTGATACATTCAATGTTGTAATGCCCTTTTGAAATAATCTAAACACTATTCAAACCACTCTATTAATGAATCAAACAAATTGGTTAACAAGTTATCAAACAGCTTTCATTGTCTTCATAAAGTAAGAATCGACTTCGCATTAATAACATGTCTGTTTCATACAATTATTCATACTCACACACTCTTTAACAGAGCTCTGTTCAATATTAGGAAGGTCTGGCGTCCACTAGTGCAGAGAGCCAAAAGAAGGATAGGAGAGACTTATCCGACGAAATGTTGTCGGGGGGCCCCTATAAGCGTCTCCAGATCCCACCGGCTCATAGCATAACGGAGTCCTAGGACCTTCATAGTTGCCGAATTGTGTTAAATTTAAGATTGCAACATTCAATTACTACATTCATAACGGGCGAAGTCTGTTTGTTTTTTTTTTTTTTTTTTTTTTTTAAAAACAGTATGTATTAATTTTACTATGTGCTATGTCCTTTTTCTTTTTCTCTTTTTCTTTTTGATTAATCTTGTAACTTCTTAATATACTTGTTATGTAACTATTCACAACCTTTTAGTACTTAATAGAGGTCCATGTCCTTGTACCTCAAACCATTCTTCAACAAAACCTTTATCTTTTTCATAATATTAACAGCTTTGGCAAATAACTTCTTAAGTATCACTAAAATACAACTAAAACACATTACAATTATCAATACAATACAAAGTACAAGTAAACCAATCCTACATAAACCTTGAGGCCATCTGGTGAGGCCAAACCAATTGACTAATTCAACTATACCGAAAAATACTATATCTTGCTTGATATTTTGAGTATGTTCTACTAACTGTTGTATCTACTTATGTATCAATTTAGAGTGATCACTCAAGTTCATATCACACATACCATCAAAATCTTCATAACCATGGCCATGAGCTAAAAACAAAAAATCAATAGCAGCTGTATTTTCTAATACTGCATGTTGTACAGAAGATAAATCATCAGCTAATTCAGATAATACCTTGCTGGTATCACTAGCATACTTTACCACCCAACAACTCAACTTCTTCAGGTTCTGATGTGCATGAGCGGCAGCTGCTCCTGGCAAAAAATAATCACCTGCCATTTGGACCAAAGGTTAACATCATCATCACATCCCTGCGCTAGTATTTAGACCAGGCCTCGCTTCCACCGCACACGACGGGTACTGTTCGGGTGTGCGTGAGGCATAGCTAAGCTCAGTTGACCAATGGTGCAAGGCCCTCCAACGGGACGGGATGGTATACCTAACCATGCCCAATCTCCGCAAATTAAAAAGTACCCTGATGGTAATTTCCTAGGCAGCTATGTCCCAGGCGAAGGGTTAGTAGCACCACGGAGGGTGTAGTTGCACCACTGGCTGAAATTGCCCATTGGGAAAACATTGGTAGTAACGCATTGTCTCCTCATGACTTCTGAGCAATCAGTGGACAAGCTACTCATCCAGAGACAATAAGTGGCATTTAGAGAGTCTATAAGGCACAATTCTTGGGGATTGGGCCCAGTGGGCAGACCACTAACCCAAGTGTCGTAGTCACTTAAGCATGCAACTAGACTGGCCTTGGTGGAACATAGACTCTCGGTGTGAAATTGCACTTGTGTGTGGTTCATTAGTGCTTGAAACATTGGCCACGTCTCTTCAGAGGCTGGTACACCAACCAAATATGTAACAGAAGGCGATTGGGGTGGGTTTTTTTTTTTTTTTTTTGGTTGGTTGGTTGGTTGGTGTCATAGACTGGCACAAAAGGAAGTGGTGTTAAGCTGACGCACAAGGGTAACCCAGACATTCTGTCAAGGGTCGAAGTTCATGAAGGCAAAACAATCAAAGTTTAAAATGACAATGAAACCTATGATGAAGTCAAAACGGCAGTTTCTATCTTTGAACATGTTGAGCACTTAATACGGCTGTCTCTGCTCTTGAGCTTATGCTTTCAAATTTGGCGGAGCAGGTGCTGGCTGAGTCCGCTTGCTGGGAACCTACAAGGTACCTGTAAGGGTGGAAACACACGTGACTTTTGCCTGAATATTTAACCTCTGCTGGTCTTTGCCATATACCCGTGGTGAGGTCTCTGTAGGTCACATACAGTGGGGCTTCTGAGGGGTCAGCTTGTTGGGCTATCTTTTGGTCCCCGAATATACACAGATAATTCAAGACAAATAGAGTCTTTGAATAATCGCTCCTGTGGGTCTTGTAAATCTGTGAATTCCGTCAGGTAGTCTTTTAATGTTTGATTTGCCCTCTCTACTATAGCTTGACCTGTTGGCGAGCGGGGAATGCCTGTAATGTGCTTGATTCCCCACTGTTGAAAAAATTGAGCTAACTTGTCGCTAGTATATGCCGGTTTACTATCAGTCTTTATCTGCTCTGACACACCCATGACAGCGAAACAAAGGATGAGATGTCGCATCACTTGCAACGCTTTCTCACCAGACTGAGCTGTAGCCCAGATAAAATGACTATAAGTATCAATAGTAACATGAGCATGTTTAAGCCTTCCAAATTCTGGTACATGAGTGACATCCACTTGACATCTTTCATTTGGACCAAGATCTCGGGGATTAACTCTGAGGCCGAGACCAAGTCCCTTTTGGTTACCCTGTGGGCAGGCTTTTACAATGCCTCTGGCCTTGTCCATGGAAATCTGGAAGTGACGATGGAGTCCTCTGGCGTTCTGGTGGAAGGTAGCATGTGCATTCCTTGCCTTAGTAAATTCGTCCATGGGTACAGATAGCGAAACCAATCTGTCTGTTCGGGCATTGCCTTCTCCTAGGCCGTCAGACCATTGGTGACTCCGAATATGAATGATAGCACAAGGTTGATCTCTCTGTTGGATGACAGTCTGCAGCTGACGAAATAAGTCATTTAATGGCCAGTTTGCGACGTCTTTGAGATATGCGTCCTCAATTCGCTGTACAACTCCCACAGCATAAAGGGAATCTAAGACAACATTAAGACGCACATTCAACCAACGTGAAAAGGCGTAAACAATGGCTGCCAACTCTAGAGTCTGTAGGGTATCGTCCTCTTGTGAGGACAGGAGTTCATGGCACCATTGCTCCTTATCTTGCCAAGTCACTGCGGCTGGTTGTGAACATTTTCCTGCATCGGTAAAAACCGTTAGTGCATTTTGAAGGGGTTCCTCAGATCGTTTTGGAACAGGAATCCATTCATGCAGGGACATCCACTTTAACACAGTAGATCGCAACGGAGAGAGATCAATGGCTTGCGGTGCTTCTAGGAGACTTGACTGTAGGTCTGGAGAGTGCTGCAAATACCAGTCCAACTCTCCTTGCTTCATTGGAAGATAAATTGTGCTAGGTTCATCTCCAGTAATTTGTATAATACGGGTTTGGCCTTTACAAATTAGAAGGGCCAATACCTCAATCTTTGTTTGGATTGTAGTTTTTGGCTGTAGTGGTCCGAAGATCCATTCTAAGACACGGATATCAGCAGACCTAGTCTCCCCCTTTTTCTTTTTGGACTGCGTGAGAGCTCCGAGTAAATGTTGTTTACCCGTAAGGATGGTTAAGTCTATGGGTAAGTTTACATCATGGCGATCCACGGAGCACTGAGGTATTGTCAGGCCAATTTCAGTTATGGCCTGTTGTTGAGCTGCCGAAAGAGTAACAGGGGAGGCAGGATCGGTGCCTTTAAGAAATGGTCATAACGGTTCTAGATGATCGTTTGTTATGCCGATCACAGGGTGTAACCATTGAACATCAGCTAGGAATCGTTGTACATCATGTAAGGTATTAAGAGTCAAATAGAGAGCAGCTTTTTGAGGTCTAACTTGTGACTCAGTAATATGCCATCCTAGGTACTTCCATGGTGGTGTACGTTGTATCTTTTCAGGTGCTAATTGGAGTCCCTGGTGACTTAGCTGTTGTGTTAAAAAGTGCTCTTGCTGCTCGGTAAATGGGTCTTGTTGTGCTATTAGGATGTCATCCATGTAATGATAAATTAAGGCATCTGGCCATGCTTGCCGTACTGGCAATAATGCTGCATCTACAAACAATTGACACAAAGTTGGGCTGTTTTCCATGCCCTGTGGGAGCACTGCGCACTCAAATCGTGAAGCAGGGGCTTCTCTGTTAAGGGCTGGGAGTGTGAATGCAAATTGCTTTGTGTCTTGTGGGTGTATGTGTATGATGAAGAAGCAGTCTTTTAGGTCTACTATAAGTAGATGCCAACGCTCTGGAAGCATCGCGGGGTTAGGCATTCCGGGCTGAAAAGCTCCCATTGCTTCCATCTGGGAATTAACTGCACGTAAATCATGTAGTAAACGGTACCTGTCAGACTTCTTTTTAATTACGAAGATTGGAGTATTCCAAGGGCTAGTTGATGGTTGTATGTGCCCTTGTTTTAGCTGTTCTTGTACTAAGATGTGTGCTTGTCTGAGGCTTTCTCGCTTCAGCGGCCACTGCTCGATCCATATTGGCTGTGATGATAACCATGTCAATGGGATCGGGAAAGCCCAAGGAGTGACTGCCAATAAAAATGGTCTCTTGTGATCAGGCGTGCTCCAATCTGACTTAGTATGTCTCGACCAACAAGGGCCTGTACATTTGTGGGCATGATGGTGATGAATCGAAGAGACGGCTGCTGCATCAGTTAATTGTTGTGTCAGGACTAGCTGGGCAATTCGAGTTCCTTTTAGAATTACCATAGGTGGTGTCCAAATCATAGCTACAATACAAATTTTTCTAGTATAGTCACTGTCTTTTACTCCTGGCAAGACAAACAAACTCTTAAGTCCAGCAGACGACTGTCCTAATAAAAGGGGTCCACATGGTTTTTCTTGATATTTCACTGGATCGGTGATACCCGTAGGGATCTTTTGGCGCTTGATGTCACTGCGAGTCACATCTACTGCGGTTGCCAGGTCCAGCCCGAGGCTTCCACTGGTTGCTGGTTGGAGGGAGGTGGGTGGCTGGAGTTGTTGTTGAAGGGAAGTGGAAATTGGCTTGTTGTCGAAGGGAGGTGGGGATGGCCGGTTGCTGAAAGGAAGTGCGGGTGGATGATTGCTGGAGGTAGATGGGGGTAGCTGATTGTTGGAAGGGAGTGGAAGTGGCTGGTTGCTGGAGGGGAGTGGAAGTGGCTGGTTGCTGTTGTTCAAAAGGGTCCACACTAGAGCCGCAGTTGGGGTCTTTGTGCCGTGGCTCCTCGCGCTCCTCGATCCATTTCCCTAGTATCTGCAGACTTCGGTAGCATAAGTGTTCGTATTACAGTGTTGACACCAGACTGTGGCTTTGTGACAATGCCTTCGAAGATGTCCAGTGTGTCCACAGCGAAAACATTTGTCAGTTGATTGTTGCGGCTGTCTGGCGTCGGCAGGACGTAACGGGGCTAAGGCTGCTAAGGCTTGGTGCTGGATTGCAAGAGCTTGCTGGTGGGCTTGCTGTTGGGCTAAAAAGGCTTGTTGTTGGGCTGCAAGAGCTTGCTGCTGGGCTTGCACCATACCTTTCCCTACATCTTTTATTGCCTCAATTAGCATTGCCTGAGTCCCTACTGGTACTCTAGATAACTGTTCCAGCATCTCCTCAATTGATGCTTCTGATGGCATGGAGGAAATTATATTTTTCGTGGGAGTATTGCTATTGTCTAGGATACACTGACGGAGCAATGTAGTTTTCATTTGATCTGGTACACAAGTCTGGTTGATGGCATCAGTGAGTTTATCTACAAACTGTGAGAATGGCTCATCTGTGCCTTGCTTAATTGACATATGAGATGGGACAAGTGATGTAGTTCTAACTTTACTTATAGCTTCTCTCACAAATCTCATGAACTCTCTTATTATATGTAGGCCTAACCTTGCTTTTGCCTCAAAATTAGCATATAGTCCACAACTCATAAATTGATTTATTGTTATCCCATACAGGGGGTCATTTTGTTCTCTAGAAATGTTTACGAATCTGTGACATAATGTTTGCGAGTGGGCTCGCCATAACAGTAAAGGTGATTGAGTCATGATCATTCTCATAATTCCTTTTATATCCTCTGGGAGCAACAGTCCTGAGCCCCAGATATAACTTATCATTTGCTTAACTGGTTCACCATGCAACTCGCATTCATTTATGGTAGCTCTTAATTGTGTTAGCAATTTCTAATTTATAGAGTGATACTGCAACTCCACATTTCCGTGATTAGCTTTTGTATATATGATCGGGAAAACTTGTGGCAGGGTATCTAAAACTAAGGAAAAATCATAATCTTTATTATTAAGGGCTTGCTCATGCATTTGAGATCAATTAATCGTTAAGGTGCGGTAGTGCCGTGCAGCAGGCTTTTATTTCTGAAAAGCGGCTGCTTGCGGCGGGGGAGGAGGGAGGGAGGGAGGAGGGAGGGAGGGCGGGCTGGGAGGAGGAGGGAGAGGGGAGGGAGGAGGAGGGGTGCTGCGGCCGGGAACGTCCCCGTCGGGTGATGTACAGCGTAGGGGTGGGGCCGAAGGCGGGGCCCAATGGAGGTCGGGACCAGCCCTGGAGCCACCCTCGCCGGATGACACGGGACATAGGGTTTCCGGACTCTGATTCAGTCCGCTTCCGGCTCTGCAAGCGGTCACTTCCGTCCCGTCCGCACATCCCGAGCCACATGGCTCAAGATGGCCGGCACAGGCCACATCAGAGGGAGGGAGGAGGGGGTGGGGGGGGGGGGGGCAGCGAGTTGCGTCGGAACTTCACTGGAAATTTTGATCAAGCTGTACAACTATTTCGTCTCCCGTTGGGGGACAGGGATCATAATCAACTCCTAATTGATGCAAATCTGGTATCGGCTGCCCTTTTAAGGTTGCCGAAGCTACAGCGGCGATTTTCTTCTCTGTCTGATAACGGTGCAAGCAAGTAATCATTGTATGCTACGGTTTCATTAACTTACGAGCTGTCTTATCCTCTTCTATTACCTTATACCACAAAATATCTCCTAAGCTTTTCTATTCTTTCTCATCAAATAAGTTAGCAGGGTCAGTAAAAAACTGATATGTGCGGCCGCCGGATCTTTTCTAAAATCCACATCTTTTATGGCATGTTTCTATAAGAAACTAATAAAAAAGTTCTAGAATAAAATAGAAATATAGAAAGTCTAGGGCTACTTCGTTCTCTATTTTCTGCGCGCTTAATTATCCCTTTATTATTTTGGTGCAGCCTTAATCTGAGCCTTTTATGGGCTTTTTGTGCGAGTCTTTTGTGGTCTTTTTACAACTTTTTATAACTAAGAACCGGTAGCCCTTCCCCAGCAGCAAACAAACTCGTTCATTTTTCTTTAAGTTGCGAATCACCTCTCTACGCCTGCGTCGAGAGGAATTTATTGCCATCCGAAACATTGCTTTTTCGGTGCTTTCTTGGAGCCCCGTTCCCAGCCAAGTTTTTTGGTTTCAGCGGTTTTACCTGCCGAGCTGTTATTGGTGCTATCGATGGTTCGGTCCTCCACCAGGCGTCCCTAGTGAAGATCGGTCTTCTGCAGGATTTGCCTGTTGATTTTGAAACTTTTCAGACTTTTTCAAGGCTCTTCAGACTTTCTGATTGTTCAGGGCCTGTAGCACGGTTCGGGTGCCAGTTGCGGGAGCGGCAAAGAAAATGCGTGCAACCAATATGGTTGATAAACGAACTTCTGGTTTATTGCGCAGCAACTTTCGCTTATATAGTGCTTCCGTGACCACACCCCAGCCACCAACATAACTTTTTATTGGACACCCGGTGTGTTTACCTGTAGCACAGCGAATCCCTGGTGCAGGTAGCACCGGAGTATGGGCCGATCTAATTGGCCTCCCAAACATGGGGTTGGGCATAGCAAAGGGGTCGTACCTCCTATCTCTTCGAGAATATTCAGGAATATTCTCCAACATTCTCCAAACCTCTCTGACATTCCCCAACATATAAGTACAGTCCTGGCTTTACAAAATTGTTGGGTCTGTGGTTCACATCAGGGATTCACACAATGGCCGTGGATGGCACACCCTGTCCACCCTAAATGGATGTTGCATCCCTATTCTAAAGCACGTATGAGTAAGAATCCTGTTGTCTGGGAAAAAGACTCACCTGCCTGGGACCTTCATCACGTCCCAGAGGGGGAATTTTGCCTCAGACGACAGCTGACTGATCGGGATATTAAAACAGGGACTGGAAAAATTCTAGGTTCCTCAAAATGCAAATACACCCTGGCTTTGGGATGGCATTGTACTGATAGAAATTGCAGTACCATAGACTGCTCGAAACGCCCTTTGGCTAAACATAAGACTGAGGTTTGTGGCACAAGTAACAGTCCACGACTTAAGCAAATGTATTATGGTTTGGCTTGGCAGGACCGCTCGGGACGTCCAGCTATTTTTAAGCAATATTGGTCCTCTGTGGATAATTCTGACAGACCTCAGAATTCACGACACCAATGTAAAACCAAGGAGGGAGTATGGCTGTGTAAAAGAGCTGATTCAATTCTTTTCCATGCAGTAGCCCCCCCCACTCGTCGGAATGAGACATACTATTATGATACTCGTTTCCTTCGAAGAAACTTATTTGCAATCAAAGGTCACCATTTCATTTGTGGACATAAAGCCTATCGTAAGCTTCCACAGAAATGGGCAGGAACATGCTATGTGGGGGTAATCAGGCCTTATTTTAAAGTATTGCCTAATGAAATCACACCACACCTAAAACTGGCCAGAGCAAAGAGGTCCTTCGTGAATTTTGATGTGGCTAAATCTGGTTCACAAAAGTGGAGAGGAACCGAATGGACACCTGAAAGAATAATTAAGTATTATGACCCTGCAACATGGAATCCTTATGAAATTATTAATGGAGCACGGGATCCAATTTATAACCTAAACAGAATTATTAGGCTCCAAGCCGTTGTAGAATTGGTAGCTAATGATACCAGCCAAGCTCTGTCCTTGTTAGCAGATGAAGTTACACAGTTACGAGACACTGTATACCAACATAGGCTGGCCTTGGATTATCTCTTAGCTTCTGAAGGTGGAGTGTGTGCAAAATTGAATCTCACCAATTGCTGTCTCAAAATAGATGATAATGGTAAAGTGGTGAAAAACCTTGCCAAAGAATTAACTACCATAGCAAAAACTCCAGTCCAAATCTGGGAAAATCCCAGATGGACATCTTTCTTCTCCTTCATAAATAATATAGGAGACTGGATTTATGAACTGATTGTATTTGGCTTAATTCTTTTCTTCTTGTCATGTGTAATTAGCATCTGTTCCTCTTGGCTGAATGCAGTTCGGGTGAGACGTGTCCACCAAAATTTATCTCCTGACAAGGCTGACTCAGACACAGATACCAAGTGCCCAAAGGTCATGACCCCGACTTGAGGAAAAGTGCTTAAAACATTTTACCTTCCTTAATGTGTATGTAATAGACCTATGTTATGTCTTAGTAATTTTTCCATTGTATCTTCTTCTATTATTATTGTCATTATAATTCTTATAGTTTTTCAATATTGCTATTGTTATTACCAAGTTTTGATATGTAATCCATATTTTTTTTTTCTCCTTTTAATTTAATTCTTAAGACTCTGTAACACTCAGTATTCTCCTTTGATTTCTATACATATTGTAAATGGACAAAATTGCCATGTACAAGCACATACTTTATTCATGTGGAATTGCTCCTTTGCATGTTTTCATATATGTTCACTGCTACCTATTAAGCTTTTTTTTTTGTGTCGGTGACATGTCTACATGATTGGTTGCAAAATTTCCAAATGCTGGCGCTACACAAAATGCAATTTTTTTTTTTCTTTCTTTTGTGTATGTATATGTATGTATTCATCTCAGCAACACACTCCCATGTCCTCAAAACCCACGGGGTGAGGTAACGTGATATTGTGAGGTGACGTGATATGGTGAGGTATACATGATGTGGCAAATGTGTGGTACAACAGACAACCACCCCCCACAAATACACGTTAAAAATATACTGGCTTTTGAGCCAGGTAAGACGTGCAGTGGGAAGAACTGTTGTCAGGCAGGGTGTGATTCCCGGTTGCTCCTTAACGGAAACCTCGGAGATGGAATCAGCCTGCTAAAAAGCACAGATTCCAAAAAGAGCCACATGACACAAGATAACCACACCAAATGGGATATACATATATATATATATACATATAAAGAAAAAATAATACTGACTCAAGAGCCACGGGGTGAAATGATGTAAACACTTTGAAAATACAAAATATGTCTCTCGAATCAGTATTTTTTTTTTTCTGCTCTTTTTAAGATATACCAAACATCCTCAATTAACAGATTTTTTCCCCAAACTTAATTAGCTTCTGTTTTATATCATGCTTGACAAGCTCCTAAAGATAAGACTGCTTATCCAGTCGCCTCCTGGTACATGGTCCAGACAAAGGTAATAAATTGAACAGGGTGCCAAGGACTGAAAGATAATAATAATTAAAAGAGAAGTTCTTGAGATGGCAGAATCTGTGTTATTTTTAGCAAGTCTGTGTGCAGTGATTTTTGAAAAGACAGAACCCCTTCTGATATATAGAACTCCAAGAGAAAAAGGAGAAGGGTGCAGCTCTTCTTCCCCCCCCCCTCTCTCGGCTCTTCGGCTTCAGCTCCGGGACAGAGAAGCGGCAGGAGCAACAGACCCTACGCACCCGACTACAGCCAGAGGCCAGGGCCGGCGGACGGTGATAACATCTTGATTACTTTCTCCTTCTTTTCTCTTCTTAATGACTCTTCTCTCCAAAGTAACTAATTGTATAAATCCTAAATAAATCCTTTTAACTTGTTAAAATCATAAAGCCTGGTTATTTTCGTAATTCACGCGTCGTCTATGAGTAGTGGCTGAATTTTTCTCGCAAACAAAATATAAATAATTACTCGGATCGTAACAGGTTGTCAGGCACTGGAACCAGGGGCTGAGTCACAATCTCTACAGAGACTTCAAAGATGTGGGGATGTGCTGCTGAGGGACAGGGATTGGGCTTAGAAGGGCTACCTGGGATGGATGTCCTTGCTTCCCCCCTCTGCATGCTTCCTCCTTCAGTTTGAGGGCTTTTTAGGAGCTGCTGGCTCCTCCACGCCGCCCTCCAGCAGTTTTTCCTGGCTGAGGGATGGGGAGTGTGGGGAAATGGCAGCTGCCAGCATGGCCCGGGAACTAAGATGGCCGCCCTGGGCAGCTCCCTGCATGCCCCAGGACTACAGCTCCCTGCATGCCCAGGACTACAGCTCCCAGTATGCTCCGGGACTATAGCTCCCAGCATGCCCCGGGGTGCTCCTCCTCTCCTGCTGCCTGAGCCTGCCCGACCCCGGGGCTGCCTCGGCCCCGGCCCAGCTGGGAGGGGGAGCAGGAGGAAGGGGATCTGGGCAGGGAGAGAAGGCAGGAAAAAGAGTGGTGAGGAGTGGGAAAGAGATGGAGGGAAGGGGGCAAAGAGGGAGGGAGGGAGGAAGGAGAGGAGAGGAGAAGGGCAGGAAGGAGGAGAGAGGGGGAATGGAGAAAAGCTTACATTTTCAGTTCAACAACAGAGTCTAGTGCTGCTGCAAATCTAGATAAATCCATTCTTAAGATGATGATAAATGGTAATTTGGAGAAAAGGATTATTGATATAATCAATGACCACAAAAAACAAAATTATGACAAAGGAATGACTTCCAGAAGACTTACTGCTAAGAAACTACAGGATGTGTACATGGCTAGCCAAGGATATATGTGTTTCCTTACAGGTGAAGGACTATGCTGGGTACCTGCACGACGGGTCAAACCATGGAAGAGTGTATACGCTCATGAATGAGAGCACTAATAAATAAATTAACTGTTGCACATAATGGGTAAGACACATGCTTAAATCACTTAGGGATATGGGGGATAGCTTGGAGATTAATTAGACAAGGCTTATCATTTATTAGCCCAAGCTAAGGCCTTGAAGCCCAGCTGTGAGGTTACTGAATGTTGTGGAATGTTAGAGAGGTTTGGAGAAATGTTGGAGAATATTCCTGAATATTCTCGAAGAGATAGGAGGTACGACCCCTTTACTATGCCCAACCCCATGTTTGGGAGGCCAATTAGATCGGCCCATACTCCGGTGCTACCTGCACCAGGGATTCGCTGTGCTACAGGTAAACACACCGGGTGTCCAATAAAAAGTTATGTTGGTGGCTGGGGTGTGGTCACGGAAGCACTATATAAGCGAAAGTTGCTGCGCAATAAGCCAGAAGTTCGTTTATCAACCATATTGGTTGCACGCATTTTCTTTGCCGCTCCCGCAACTGGCACCCGAACCGTGCTACAGGCCCTGAACAATCAGAAGTCTGAGAGCCTTGAAAAAGTCTGAAAAGTTTCAAAATCAACAGGCAAATCCTGTGGAAGACCTATCTTTACTAGGGACGCCTGGTGGAGGACCGAACCATCGATAGCACCAATCACAGCTCGGCAGGTAAAACCACTGAAACCAAAAAACTTGGCTGGGAACGGGGCTCCAGGAAAGCACCGAAAAAGCAACGTTTCGGATGGCAATAAATTCCTCTCGGCGCAGGCGTAGAGAGGTGATTCGCAACTTAAAGAAAAATGAACGAGTTTGCTTGCTGCTGGGGAAGGGCTACCAGTTCTTAGTTATAAAAAGTTGTAAAAAGCCCACAAAAGGCTCGCACAAAAAGCCCATAAAAGGCTCGGATTAAGGCTGCACCAAAATAATAAAGGGATAGTTAAGCGCGCAGAAAATAGAGAATGAAGTAGCCCTAGACTTTCTATATTTCTATTCTATTCTAGACCTTTTTTATTAGTTTCTTACAGAAACGTGCCATAAAAGATGTGGATTTTAGAAAAGATCCGGCGGCGCTTGTAGCATACGGCTGCACATATCAGTTTTTTACTGACCCTGCTAACTTATTTGATGAGAAAGAATAGAAAAGCTTAGGAGATATTTTGTAGTATAAAGGTAATAGAAGAGGATAAGACAGCTCGTAAGTTAATGAAACCGTGGCATACAATGATTACTTGCTTTGCACCGTTATCACACAGAGAAGAAAATCGCCACTGTAGCTTCGGCAACCTTAAAAGGCAGCCGATAACAGATTTGCATCAATTAGGAGTTGATTACGATCCCTGTCTCCCAATGGGAGACGAAATAATTGTACAGCTTGATCAAAATTTCCAGTGAAGTTCCGACGCAACCCGCTGCCCCCTCCCCCCCCTCCCTCTGATGTGGCCTGTGCCGGCCATCTTGAGCCATGTGGCTCGGGATGTGCGGACGGGACGGAAGTGACCGCTTGCAGAGCTGGAAGCGGACTGAATCAGAGTCCGGAAACCCTATGTCCCGCGTCATCCGGCGAGGGTGGCTCCAGGGCTGGTCCCGACCTCCATTGGGCCCCGCCTTCGGCCCCACCCCTATGCCGTACGTCATCCAACGGGGACGTTCCCGGCCCGCAGCACCCCTCCTCCTCCCTCCCCTCTCCCTCCTCCTCCCAGCCTTCCACACCCTCCCCTCCCCCCCCCCCCCCCCGCCGCAAGCAGCCGCTTTCATAAATAAAAGTCTGCTGCATGGCACTACCGCACCTTAACAATGAATTGATCACAAATGCATGAGCAGGCCCTTAATAATAAAGATTATGATTTTTCCTCAGTTTTAGATACCCTGCCACAAGTTTTCCTGATCATATATACAAAAGCTAATCACGGAAATGTGGAGTTGGAGTATCACTCTTTAAATTAGAAATTGCTAACACAATTAAGAGCTACCATAAATGAATGCGAGTTGCATGGTGAACCAGTCAAGCAAATGATAAGTTATATCTGGGGCTCAGGACTGTTGCTCCCAGAGGACATAAAAGGAATTATAAGAATGATCATGACTCAATCACCTTTACTGTTATGGCGAGCCCACTGGCAAACATTATGTCACAGATTTGTAAACATTTCTAGAGAACAAAATGACCCCCTGTATGGGATAACAATAAATCAATTTATGGGTTGTGGACCATATGCTAATTTTGAGGCACAAGCAAGATTAGGCCCACATATAATAAGAGAGTTTATGAGATTTGCGAGGGAAGCTATGAGTAAAGTTATAACTACACCAGTTGTCCCATCTCATATGTCAATTAAGCAAAGCACAGGTGAGCCATTCTCACAGTTTCTAAATAAATTCACTGATGCCATAAACCAGGCTTGTGTACCAGATCAAATGAAAACTACATTGCTCCGTCAGTGTATCCTAGACAGTAGCAATATAATTTCCTCCATACCGTCAGAAGCATCAATTGAGGAGATGCTGGAACGGTTAGCTAAAATGCCAGTAGGGACTCAGGCAATGTTAATTGAGGCAATACAAGATGTAGGGAAAGGTATGGTGCAAGCCCAGCAGCAAGCTCTTGCAGCCCAACAACAAGCCTTTTTAGCCCAGCAGCAAGCCCACCAGCAAGCTCTTGCAATCCAGCACCAAGCCTTAGCAGCCTTAGCCCCGTTACGTCCTGCCGACGCCAGACAGCCGCAACGATCAATCGACAAATGTTTTCGCTGTGGACACACTGGACATCTTCGAAGGCATTGTCACAAAGCTACAGTCTGGTTTCAACACTGTAATACGAACACTTATGCTACCGAAGTCTGCAGATACCAGGGAAATGGATCGAGGAGCGCGAGGAGCCACGGCACAAAGACCCCAACTGCGGCTCTAGTGTGGACCCCTTCGAACAACAGCAACCAGCCACTTCCACTCCCTTCCAACAATCAGCTACCCCCACCTACCTCCAGCAATCATCCACCCGCACTTCCTTTCAGCAACCAGCCATCCCTACCTCCCTTCGACAACCAGCCAATTTCCACTTCCCTTCAACAACAACTCCAGCCACCCATCTCCCTCCAACCAGCAGCCAGTGGAAGCCTCGGGCTGGACCTGGAAACCGCAGTAGATGTGACTCGCAGTGACATCAAGCCCCAAAAGATCCCTACGGGTATCACCGATCCAGTGAAATATCAAGAAAACATGTGGACCCCTTTTATTAGGACAGTCGTCTGCTGGACTTAAGAGTTTGTTTGTCTTGCCAGGAGTAATAGACAGTGACCATACTAGAAAAATTGGTATTGTAGCTATGACTTGGACACCACCTATGGTAATTCTATAACGAAACTCGAATTGCCCAGCAAGTCCTGACACAACAATTAACTGATGCAGCAGCCGTTTCTTCGATTCGTCACCATCATGCCCACAAACGTACAGGCCCTTGTTGGTCGAGACATACTAAGTAAGATCGGAGCACGCCTGATCACAAGAGACCATTTTTATTGGCAGTCACTCCTTGGGCTTTCTCGATCCCATTGACATGGTTATCATCACAGCCAATATGGATCGAGCAGTGGCCGCTGAAGCGAGAAAGCCTCAGACAAGCACACATCTTAGTACAAGAACAGCTAGAGCAAGGGCATATACAACCGTCAACTAGCCCTTGGAATACTCCAATCTTCGTAATTAAAAAGAAGTCTGACAGGTACCGTTTACTACATGATTTACGTGCAGTTAATTCCCAGATGGAAGCAATGGGAGCTTTTCAGCCTGGAACGCCTAACCCCGCGATGCTTCCAGAGCGTTGGCATCTACTTATAGTAGACCTAAAAGACTGCTTCTTCATCATACACATACACCCACAAGACACAAAGCAATTTGCATTCACACTCCCAGCCCTTAACAGAGAAGCCCCTGCTTCACGATTTGAGTGCGCAGTGCTCCCACAGGGTATAGAAAACAGCCCAACTTTGTGTCAATTGTTTGTAGATGCAGCATTATTGCCAGTACGGCAAACATGGCCAGATGCCTTAATTTATCATTACATGGATGACATCCTAATAGCACAACAAGACCCATTTACCAAGCAGCAAGAGCATTTTTTAACACAACAGCTAAGTCACCAGGGATTCCAAATAGAACCTGAAAAGATACAACGTACACCACCATGGAAGTACCTAGGATGGCATATTACTGAGTCACAAGTTAGACCTCAAAAAGCTGCTCTCTATTTGACTCTTAATACTTTACATGATGTACAACGATTCCTAGGTGATGTGCAATGGTTACACCCTGTGATCGGTATAACAAACGATCATCTAGAACCGTTACGACCACTTCTTAAAGGCACCGATCCTGCCTCCCCTGTTACTCTTTTGGCAGCTCAACAACAGGCCATAACTGAAATTGGCCTGACAATATCTCAGTTCTCCGTGGATCGCCGTGATGTAAACTTACCCATAGACCTAATCATCCTTACGGGTAAACAACATTTACTCGGAGCTCTCATGCAGTCCAAAAAGAAAAAGGGGGAGACTAGGTCTGCTGATATCCTTGTGTTAGAATGGGTCTTCGGACCACTACAGCCAAAACCCACAATCCAAACAAAGATTGAGGTATTGGCCCTTTTAATTTGTAAAGGCCGAACCCGTATTATACAAATTACTGGAGATGAACCTAGCACAATTTATCTTCCAATGAAGCAAGGAGAGTTGGACTGGTATTTGCAGCACTCTCCAGACCTACAGTCAAGTCTCCTAGAAGCACCGCAAACCACTGATCTTTCCCCGTTGCGATCTACTGTGTTAAAGTGGATGTCCCTGCATGAATGGATTCCTGTTCCAAAACGATCTGAGGAACCCCTTCAAGATGCACTAACGGTCTTTACCGATGCAGGAAAACGTTCACAACGAACTGCAGTGTAGGCGGCAGGTGCCCGGACGGTGCCCCCCCCCTGCCTGTGCCCAGCTGAGGCTAGCCCAGGCGCGCATGCCCGGGTTCGGGAGGTGTGGTTTCCGGGGAGAATTCCAGAGCCGGACAGATCAAAGTTAGCTCCTGATACTATCCGAGCCAGCACTAGCTCGACTGACTCCCACGGCGAGACTCATCCCACGCAACGTCTGGTGGAGAATGCGAGCAACAATTTCGGTCTAAACCGTCTCCCCGAGCGTTTCGTCCGAAAGTGACCCTTCTCCACAGACCGTCCGATACCCCGAAAAATTCGGGTAAGAGAAACTTTTTTCTTCTCTTCGACATCGTCATCAGTAAATCCGACGATGGGCTCCTATGTAAGCAAACCTACCGGCACCGCCGTTGCCGATCAGATTACAACCCAGGCGGATACGCAGGAAAACCTCCGCTACCCGAGTCCCGAAACCGCCTGGGACCTGTGGGGGGAGGTGTACAACCTGCTGGCAAGTTTCCACTATAAGGAGACCAACGGCGACATTATTGGTGCGGACAACACCTGGCGAACCGTTTGCAATCTATTAGCTTGCTTGAAAGCCGAAATAGAAGTGGCAATGGCCACCGCCGCGGCCCCATAACTAAAGACCGAGGTATTTCCCCTGAAGGAAATGCCCACAGTAACCCCCTCGGCACCCCCCTTCGAGGGGGAGGAGCCCGGGAGAGCGCCGAGCGCAGCCCCGCGCGCAGCCCCCCCGGCGCCGCCCTCCGAGGGGGGGGAGCCTGGGACTGCGCCGAGCGCAGCCCCGTCGGCGCCATCCCCGGAGGAAGGAAAAAACGAACAAGTGTATCTGGGGCTGACCACGGGCAAGCCTGCCATAAAGGGCATGTCCGGGAAGCCCCACCAAACCGTGACCGAACTCCTATCGGATATCGGCCCGGAAGTCAAAACACCGGAAAATGATGGGGCGGAAACCGCGGCTGGCGGCACCCCCGGCTGCCGCGGAGAGCTACCCCCGGCGCCGCCCCCGGCCCCATGGAAGGCTGCAAAGATAAAAGCAGCCCCTAAACTAAAGTGGCTGTACGAGGGAATCCTTAACCCCAAGCTCTTTATGTTTCTACTTCTGCTCCTTGTCTCTGGTCCTCCTGCCATACACTGCTGGGAAAAGCCCAGCTCCATCATCCTGTTGATCACCCCCAGGAGTCTGCAGGCTTCGCAGATGATGCCTTTAACCCTCAGCTTCTGCGGCTTCGTCGTCTTCACCAACATCTCCCTGCATACCAGTACCACCGGCTCTGAACAACGAGGCACCACGCAGCTAAGATCTTCGCGTATTTGTCATCTTTTCCCCCATAAAAAAAAAAAAAAAAAAAAAAAAAAAGGGGGGAAATGTAGGCGGCAGGTGCCCGGACGGTGCCCCCCTCCCACCTGTGCCCAGCTGGGGCTAGCCCAGATGCGCATGCCCGGGTTCGGGAGGTGTGGTTTTCCGGGGAGAATTCCAGAGCCGGACAGATCAAAGTTAGCTCCTGATACTATCCGAGCCAGCACTAGCTCGACTGACTCCCACGGCGAGACTCATCCCACGCAACACTGCAGTGACGTGGCAAGACAAAGAGCAATGGCGCCATGAACTCCTGTCCTCACAAGAGGACGATACCCTACAGACTCTAGAGTGGGCAGCCATTGTTTACGCCTTTTCACGCTGGCTGAATCTACATCTTAATGTTGTCTCAGATTCCCTATATGTTGTGGGAGTTGTACAGCGAACTGAGGACGCATATCTCAAAGATATTGCAAACCGGTGATTAAATGACCTGTTTCGCCAGTTGCGGGCTGCCATCCAACAGAGAGATCAACCTTATGCTATCATTCATATTCGGAGTCATCAATGGTCTGATGGCCTAGGAGAAGGCAATGCCCGAGCAGACAAATTGGTTTCGCTATCTGTACCCTTGGACGAATTTACTAAGGCGAGAAATGCGCATGCTACCTTCCACCAGAACGCCAGAGGACTGCACCGTCACTTCCAGATTTCCATGGACAAGGCCAGAGGCATTGTAAAAGCCTGCCCACAGTGTAACCAAAAGGGACTTGGTCTCGGCCTCGGAGTTAATCCCCGAGGTCTTGGTCCAAATGAAAGATGGCAGATGGATGTCACTCATGTACCAGAATTTGGAAGGCTTAAACATGTTCATGTTACTATTGATACTTATAGCCATTTTATCAGGGCTACAGCTCAGTCTGGTGAGAAAGCTCCGCAAGTGATGCGACATCTCATCCTTTGTTTCGCCGTCATGGGTGTGCCGGAGCAGATAAAGACTGATAATGGACCGGAATATACTAGCGGCAAGTTAGCTCGATTTTTTCAACAGTGGGGAATCAGGCACGTTACAGGCATTCCCCACTCACCAACAGGTCAAGCTATAGTAGAGAGGGCAAATCAAACATTAAAAGACTACCTGACAAAATTCACAGATTTACAAGACCCACAGGAGCGATTATCAAAGACTCTATTTGTCTTGAAGTATCTGTGTATATTCGGGGACCAAAAGTTAGCGCCAGCATATATTCATGGGACAATAGCCCAACAAGCTGATCCTTCGGCAGCCCCACTGTATGTGACCTACAGGGACTCCACCACGGGTATATAGCAAGGACCAGCAGAGGTTAAATATTTAGGCAAAAGTCACGTGTGTTTCCACATCTACAGGTACCGTGTAGGTTCCCAGCAAGTGGACTCAGCCGGCACCTGCTCCGCTGAATTTGAAAGCATAAGCTCAAGAGCAGAGACAGCTGTATTAAGTGCTCAACATGTTCAAAGATAGAAACTGCCGTGTTGACTTCATCATAGGTTTCATTGTCATTTTAAACTTTGATTGTTTCGCCTTCCCGAACTTCGACCCTCGACAGAATGTCTGGGTTACCTTTGTGCGTCAGCTTAACACCACTTCCTTTTGTACCAGTCTAGCGACACCCCAATCGCCTTTTATTACGTGTTTAGTTGGTGTACCAGCCTCTGAAGAGACGTGGCCAATGTTTCAAGCAGCAATGAACCACACACAAGTGCAATTTCACACCGAGAGTCTATGTTCCACCAAGGCCAGTCTAGTTGTGTGCTTGAGTGACTACGACACTTGGGTTAGTCGTCTGCCTGTTGGGCCCGATCCCTAAGAATTAAGCCTTGTAGACTCTCTAAATGCCACTTTTTGTCTCTGGATGAGTAGCTTGTCCACTGATTGCACAGAAGTCATGGGGAGACAATGCGTTACTATCAATGTTTTCTTAATGGGCAATTTCAGCCAATGGTGCAACTATAGCCTCCGTGGTGCTACTAACCCATTGCCTGGGACACAGCTTCCTAGGAAATTACCATCAGGGTACCTTTTAATTTGCGGAGATCGGGCATGGTCAGGTATACCGTCCCGTCCCATTGGAGGGCCTTGCACCATTGGTCAACTGAGTTTAGCCATGCCTCACGCACACCCGAACAGTACCCATCGTGTGCGGTTTAAGCGAAGCCTGGCCAAAATACTAGCGCAGGGATGTGATGATGATGTTAACCTTTGGTCCAAATGGCAGGTGATCGTTACTTCTATTTTTTTTTTTTCCGGGTGCAGCTGCCGCTCGTGCACATCGGAACCAGGAGAAGTTGAGTTGTTAGGTGGTAAAGTATGCTAGTAATACCAGCAAGGTATTATCTGGATTAGCTGATGATTTATCTTCTGTACAACATGCAGTATTAGAAAATAGAGCTGCTATTGGTTTTTTGCTTTTAGCTCATGGCCATGGTTGTGAAGATTTTGATGGTATGTGTTGTATGAACTTGAGTGATCACTCTAAATCGATACATAAGGAGATGCAACAGTTAGTAGAACATACTCAAAATATCAAGTAAGATGTAGGATTTTTTGGTATAGATGAATTACTCAATTGGTTTGGCCTCACCGGATGGCTTCAAAGTTTATGTAAGACTGGTTTACTCGTACTTTGTATTATATTGATAACTTTGACGTGTTTTAGTTGTATGTTAGCGATACTTAAGAAGTTATTTGCCAAAGCTGTTAATATTATGAAAAAGATAAAGGTTTTGTTCAACAATGGTTTGAGGTACAAGGACATGGACCTCTATTAAGCACCAAAAGATTGTGAATAGTTACATAACAAGTATATTAAGAAGTTACGAGATCCGGGATCAAAAAAAAAGACGGAGATGCTTATAGGGGCCCCCCGACAATATTTCGTCGGATAAGCCTCTCCTATCCCTCTTTTGGCTCTCTGCACTAGTGGACGCCAGACCTTCCTAATACTGAACAGAGCTCTATTAAAGAGTGTGTGAGTATGAATGATTGTATGAAATAGAGACATGTCATAAATGCGGTCGACTCTTAATTGATTAAGACAACGAAATCTGGTTGATAACTTCTTAACCAATTTGTTTGATTCATTACTTGAGTGGTTTGAATAGTTTTTAGATTATTTCAAAAGGGCATTACAACATTGAATGTATCAACCTGTTTGATTCATTAATTGAGTGGTTTGAGTAGTTTTTAGATTGTTTTAAAAGGGCATTATATTATTAAATGTATCCTTAAGTTTTGCACGTTTTGTTATTTGCACTATATTTGTTTGAAAATTAGCACTGCAAAATTTTAAACCAAACATGGGCTTGTGCAAAAAGAAAAGGGGGGATATGATGTAGAATGTTAGAGAGGATTGGAGAATGTTGGAGAATATTCCTGAATGTTCTCGAAGAGATAGGAGGTGTGACCCCTTTACTGTGCCCAACCCCATGTTTGAGGGGCCAATTAGATCAGCCCATACTCTGGTGCTACCTGCACCAGGGATTCGCTGTGCTACAGGTAAACACACCGGGTGTCCAATAAAAGGTTATGTTGGTGGCAGGGGCGTGGTCACAGAAGCACTATATAAGCAAAAGTTGCTCTGCAATAAACCAGAAGTTCGTTTATCAACCATATTGGTTGCACGCATTTTCTTTGCCGCTCCCGCATGGGGGTGAGACTTCTTGTTCTTTCCCTACAGTCTGAACCTTCCAACGTGAAATTTGTGAAGGTTTTTCTCTCAACTGCTCTTGCAGGCAGCAGATCCAGGTGAGCTTTGCCTGTGCCAAAGTCATTCCTGCAGAGCAGAGGGAAGGAAGAGGAAGCCCCTGTGTGCAGCTGTCCTTACTGTCAACCCCCGGCAGTTTCTCTGTAGCCCCTGTCCTGTGACAGCCCAGCCCTGCTGCCCCACACATGGACATTGAATTTTGCCAGGCTGCAGACTCAACTAAACAAGAGTAAGGGAGATCAGAAGTGTTGTGTTGGATTCTTCAGACACTCTGGAATGAGGAATCTATGTGACCATGACCTAAAGTCCATTGCAGCTGTTCTGACCTGGCCAACCCCAGTGTTCTACAGTATGACCACACACACCCTCCCTGTAGAGCAGGAAGTTGGTCTGGATGACCCTTAGAGGTCTCTTCCAAGACAAAGCAGGCTATGGTTTAAGTTTGGCATGGCATGGCTTCTTCCATGGCTGCCTTCCCCAGTGGGTCCCATCCTACCAGGCCATGTTCCCACACCTGGGACCTCTTCCGCTACTTACCATGACCGTCACCTTCCCAGAGGAGCCATCGCAATCATTGTTAATATTAGATCATTATTATTATGATGCTATTAAGACACTTTTCATTGCAACCCTCAGGGATTCATTCATTCTCCCCTTTCCCCTCCAAGAGATTTTCCAGTGATTAAAAACCTTCCTAAACTGCAAGGCTTGTCAAAAGGAATGTGAGCTTTGGGAATGATCACCTGACACCCCCTTCATCCTTACCAAGGGTTACACATTTTATCACAGAATCATCCCTGGAAGTGTTCAAGGCCAGGTAAGACTGGGCTTAGGGCATCCTGGTACTCTGGGAGATGTCTCTGCCCATGCAGGGGGTTGGAGCTAGATGATCTTTCAGGTCCCCTCAAACCCAAACCATTCTGTGGTTCATGGTTCTACAAGCACAAAAAGTGAAGGTTATGGGCTGTGTAAAATACCCCCATGAGTCTCAAAGGGGGAATTTGTTGTTGAAAGGAAAGGGTTAAAAGCCACAAAAGTTATTCCAGGCTTAAAACCCTGAAGGGCTGGTGTAATGGGGTTGAAGAGGAGGGAATGGGAGGACACACTTCCTGACCTGATCACAAAACAAAGACCTCAGGAGCCTGCAGATAAGAAGCTGTTGAATCAGTGCTTTCAGGTGTAAATCAGGAGGACAATGACCAAGGCAGCCTTCACTGCCCTGAAGGTTCTTCTTTGTCTTTGGTCTGCATAGCAAGCCCTAATAACTTCTCCAAAGGCCTCAGGCTTTAGGGAAATGTCTCCTGGCACCTTTTCTGGGAAGATCTTAAAAACCCAAATATCTCTGCTCTGGGTGGGGATTGGTTTTTGAATCAGAAGACAACTGACAGAAGCCTGACTGCAGGCTGCTGGAGGCATCCTGTCTCATGACCCATGGTGTCACAGAGGTTGCAGGACAGCTCATGAAGCATCCCTCCTGACAGGCAAGGAGTAGTAATGCTCCTCTGAAGAGCTGTGCCAGCTCCTGGAGTCTACAGCCAGGCAGAAACACCCTTGCACCACGCTTCCCAGGCTCCATGGCAGCAGGACTGAGCGGCCACCAGAAACTCTGCCTGAACAGAACCAGAGGGGTTTGGGGAGAAAAGCCTCAGAATCAGCTCCTCAAACACCAGACCTTTTGCCAGCTGTGCTACTGGAGCATTTAAAGCACACCCAATCCAAACACAGCACTCACAGCAGCCACAGTGCCTCTGCCATAAACATCTTCAAGCAGGGCAAAGGAACCGCTCTGAGAGCTGCAGGGCAGAAGAGAGGGGCAGCTGAGAGCAGTCCCCGAGGGGAGAGTAGTGCTGGAACAGAGACACCTTCCCCTCTGGGGAAAAGAGAGAGGAGAAGGGAGAGAGACTGAGGGGCTGGAAACTTAACTGCACAGCTGGCATGGAACAGCACTGCTGGAAAGGAAATAAAGGAAATGTAGACAAAGAGAGACAAAATCCATCTCACCTTCCTGCCCCTTGCCCCAGCCATGCTCACGTTTCAGTTAATAACTGATGTCACCCTGATACAGGGTGCTCCTCCATGAGCTGCAGATCCACATCGGCCCCTCCGTGCTCCTCCATGGGTTGCAGGGGACAGCTGCCCTCTCCCCACATCCTGTAGGGGAACTTCTGTTCTGGCCCTTCCTTCATTCACTGAGCTTGGGGTCTTGTGGAGGGCTGGGAGCAGGCTTCCACCTCCTTCTCCATGGACATCGTGGGCATTTTCTGCCACAGACATTCCATGGTCACCCAGGGCAGCTGCTGACTCCTGAGGGAGGTGCTCTCCCAGATATGGGCACCCCAGGTCTCCACACCCCTTATATACCCCCAGGGTCCCCATGGAGACCCCCATGACAATGGTGTCCAGACACCAGACCCTGCATCACAAAGCGCTGGTGGTGGCTGTGGAGATGCCCAGGCCTGGAACTGTCTTGGACTGTGTCACAGAACAATGGAATCATGGAATGGATTGGGTTGGAAGGGTTAAAGATCATCTAGTTCCAACCCAACCCATTCCATGATTCCATGATTCCACTCAACTGAAGCCAACCCTGCCCCTGTCCCCATGGAACTCTCTTCTTAATCCCATCCACAGCATCAGCCTCACTCAGCAGTAGTGTCTCTTGGAGCTTCTCCAGGATGAGCTTCCCGTGCTCCTCCTGCTCCATGATCCTACAGATCATTCTGAATCACAGAATACCTCAGGCTGGAAGAGACCCCTGAGCATCTCCTTGTCTGAGTGCCCTGCTCAAGGCAGGATGAACCAGATGAGGTTGCTCAAGGGATTCCCCAGCGTGGCTTCATCCACAAAGGGGCTGAAAGTGCCTTTTGTCCCACCCCACATGGGGATTATAAAGACAGGAAACGGTGTTGGCACAAGTTCTGAACACTGAGGCACCGTCACTGCTTGCCAGGAGGACTTTGGATCCCTGATGGCACCTCATCATCTCATGAACTTCCCACCCACCACATCACCCACCCCTTCAATCCACACATCACCAGTCTGGCTACAACAGGACAATGGCAGAGCATGGCAAAGGGCTTGCTAAAGGCCAGGTGCACCCCATGCCTTTCTGTCCCCTGCCCACTCTGCTTCAGCAATCCCTTCTTTGTCCTTCACCTGCCTGGAACAGGCTCATGTCTCATTCCCATGGTTTTCCTTTTCTCCCAGTCCCAGGGTCAACAAGTATCTGAGTGTGCTGAGGGGGAGAGGCTGTGGTGTCTGCAGCAAGAGCAGCAGCAGTGTTGGCTTTCTGAACAGCAGCAGTGTCTTTGGGCAGCAGCTGCAAAGAAAGCAAAAGTACAAGACAGAAAATTTCCTTTATCCTGGCCCAAACCAGGACACACCTGGCTTGGTTTTTAGCTGTACCTCTCACTAAGCAGAGGTCTGCAGAAATAAAATGATATCCTCTTAACTTCAGAATGACTGACAGTGTGGTATGGTGTGACATAAAGAGATATACCATAGATACAGGAAACACAAACTAGCAAATAGACTGGAAAACCTGTTGATGAGGTCCTTTGTTCCAACTGCTGACCACCAAGGGATGGATGCTCTCTGCTTGGCTGTGGGACCCGCTGGGAACAGGACTCCCCCAGAGATTTCTCTGCAGGGACCCAATGCTTCCACCAAAAGTATTCAGGAGCGAATTCTTTTCTCCATAAGAGAGTTTCATGGCAAAGCTGTCTTTCCCTTAGATCTTACTGCCTGTTTCTTGAAGAGCTGCTCTCTCTGGGGATATCCAAATTCCTCTTTCTGTCTGACAAATAGGAAAGTCCTTTCCCCCTCTGCAGGATGTGTCTGTCGTGTGTTGGTCAGGCTGCAGAAATCAGTCTGTGCAGAGGCAGCACAAGTTTTGACTGGATCCCCAAAGTGAGATGGTAAGATGAGTGTTTGCTGCTGTGAGTTGTGTCTGAAGGAAAGGGAGCAGATCAGAGGGCTCGGTGTGGAGACACATGTGACAGCTATAGAGCAGAGCTGCCATGAAGCCTCTTTTAGAATGAGGTTCTGAAACTTGAGTGGCATCAGAAAGCACTGTGAAGAAATACACTGTCCATGTGCTTTCCTTAGGAAAATGAACCCTCTGGCTCACAACATGGGACTGGAGCTGAGCTCTGGCACTCAAAACTGAGCCATGCCAGACACGCAGCAAAGGACATGAGCACATTGCTCGTGCCCAAGTGATTTCTGGAGCAGTCTTTCTACTTCCAAGGTCATTTGTGCACTCTTCAAAAGCAAGCTATGGTTTTTGCTTCAGAAATATGAGGGTTTTTCTATTCCATTTCATAAACCAGGTGTGCAAAAAATGAAAAAGGGTAAAGAGGAGCACCTTTGGTAGCAGCAAGAAATAAGGGTCAGAGACTGATGAAATATTAAAAACCAAAATCCAAATCAATTTATTTACAAAAATTACAAAAAATGAGAGGGTGGGGAGGGCAGGGGAGGGAAGAAAAGGAAAGGGAAGGGAGGTGAAAGGCAGTAGGAAAGGGGAGGGGAAAAGCAAAGGGGAAAGGGGAGGGGAAAGGGGAGGGTAAGGGAAGGGTAAGGGAAGGGTAAGGGGAGGGTAAGGGGAGGGTAAGGTGAGGGTAAGGTGAGAGGGGGAATGGGAGAGAGGGAATTGGAGATGGGGAATTGGAGACGGGGAATTGGAGGGGAAGGAGAAAGAGGAAAGAGGGAGGGAAAGGGGGAAGGAGAATGGGGAAGGAGAATAGGAAGCAGAAAGGGGAAGCAGATAGGGAAGCAGAAAAAAGAAAGGGGGAAGAGGCAAAGAGGAAAAGAGGGAAGGGGGGAAATGGGGGAAAGGGGGGAAACGGGGGGAAAGGAGGAAAGGAGGAAAGGAGGAAAGGAGGAAACGCGAGAGTGAGAGAACTATGCAGGAGAGGAGTGGAGAGGAGAGGGAGAAGGAAAGGGAAGAAAAAGGAGAGGGAGGGAGAGGGAAAGAAAAGAGAGGGAGAGGGAAAGGGGAAGGGGGAGGGAAGGGAATGGGAGAGGAAGGAAAAGGGAACGGGGAGAGGACTACGCATCAAAAAACCACCAGGGAAGGGCAGCAGGGCTGTCATCAATCCAACAGACTAAGAACTTTTATTCAGACTGACAGAAACATATTTCCATCTCTTCTGATCCATCACAAGGTATGGAATAAGCTCCCAAAGATGTAGTTTAAAGTTCATCAGTGTCTGGGGAGAAAAGAGACAAGACTCCTGGTGTTACTTTTACAGGAGAGAGGGGCAAAGAGGTCACTGTCAGAACATTTCGGCTACGAAGCCAGAGCTGAGCACTCTCTGTAATTAAAAGCAGACAGCAACAGAAGGAAATGGTCTCAGGGGCTTCCTGCTTTGAAACAGCACCAGTCATTGCAAAGCTGTGACTCTGGAGTAATCATTACAAAATAGGTGCAATTCCTCCTGGGACATCCGGCCTCACATCACAGAACATGTTTGATGCCATGGATGACAAACATTGAACTCCCCTGACGATTGCCTGAACACTACTGAGTGATCTTTCCCTAAAGAAAGGATATCTTTTGTCACTGATCAGCCTCTTCTTCCCTATTCAAATAAAAAGACTGCAACAGCGGAGCTACAAACACAAGCAATGAGTAAGGGACAGCAAAGAACAAGAACTGACAGCATAGGGTGTGTGTTATGGGTTAGTGCTGAAGGCAATCACTGGACACGGGAAGAGAAGTGATGGCTGAAGTCTATGAAACTCTGTGTAGGGCTCCTTTTATGTTTGTGATTGAGGATTAACTCCAGTGAAAGATGACTTCACATTAACAGTTACACAGTTCATGATCCAGAGTTCAGTATTTTCTTTGGTCTCTGAGCACTCTTGGAAAACAGTACAGCCCTCAAAAACAAAACTCATCACCCCTACCACATGTAGCTGTGTATTGTTTGGATGAGGAGGAGTTGTTTTGGTGTATTACACCATGAGGTCTGGAACTACAAATGAGTTGTAACTTTAGACTAAAAAGCACAACCTTGCTTACAGATGCTCTTCAGTAGTAGCTGAGGACAGGATTTCAAAATGTTTACCTTGGTTGCATTAACAGGAGCAAATCTCTGTTCATCAATGATTCTGCTCCTACGGGTGGACTTGGGAAGCTTCCTACTGAACTCAGACTTCTGTTCAGAGCCAGACGGGTGCCAGGATGTCCCAGGTGTGCTGAATCATGAAATGGACTGACAGCCAGACCTCCACTGATGGGAAGTGTGTTCTGCCACCTTCCACGAAGCTTTCTGTTGGCATTTCCTTTTTTCCAATCAATTCTGAAACATTCAGACACATACAAAGAATTATCTCTGGCAGGAACAGTAGAGGGGATTAGGAGTGACCAAACCCAGAACAGCATTTGACCTGAGGGGTTTTGGAGAGCCTATATGTTATCAGTCAAACCACCTGCAAGGAGCAGAGAGTTATCAACACTTGGGACTGCTCAGCACGAGAGGTTCAAAATAATCTGTGAATGCAGTTTGTTCTGGAATTCTGGGACAATTTCATGTACCTTGGATTTAGCCTCTCCCAATTCCTTTTCCATGCCCAGGTTGGCTTCCTCCAGGTTGCTGCAGTGCCTCATAGCAACTTCCAGTGAAGATTCTGTCCCAGACAGCTTTTTAAGAGCTTCAGCAAGCTCCTGCTGCAGCTCTCTGACATTGCCCTGATGAAATGGTTACATGAGCATGAAAAAAGTTATAAAAAGCATGAACTATGCTTTTAATTTAACTTATTGCTTATACAGTTAGACCTGTCTTGAATTCAGTAGGTAGGAAAATTTTGCCTGCCACCAGCAGTCAGCAGTTGAGCACCTCCAAATTATCAGCAGCCCCTCAGGAGGATTTCTGTTTTCTAATACAGAAGAAAGGCTCAATGATGTAAACACTTTAAAAATACAAAAATATGTCTCTTGAATCAATCTTTTTTTTTCCTTTCTCCCTGCTATGTTGCAACATTTTGTCAATTCACATATGTTTACCTCACCATATGCCTGACAGACACCTAAAAGATAAGAATGCTTATCAGGTCGTCTCCTGGTGCATGATGGAGACAATGAAGGTAGCAGGACACCCAAAAAGACTAAAAGATAAGGATGACTCATCTCCGGGAAGTCTGGAAATCTGTATGTATCAGGGACTTATGCAAAAAAGGGACCCCTTTTCTTTTCCTGTATAAAAATCGCCCAAAAAGAACCAAAAAGCAGCCAGCAGCTCAGAGGAGCCAGCAGCTCAGAAGGACACGTGGAAGCCAGCTCCTGTGACTACAAACTCCGTCCAGCTCGGCGCAAAAAGGCGGCAAGCAGCTCTGAAGGCCCAAGCGGAAAGCGGCGAGGCGGCTTTCTTCTAGACCCCCCCTCTCTCGGCACTTCGGCTTCAGCTACGGGACAGAGAAGCGGCAGGAGCGACAGACCCTACGCGACCGACTACAGCCAGAGGCCAAGGCCGGCGGACGGTGATAACATCTTAATTACCCTCCTTCTTTTCTCTTCTTAACAACTCTTCTCTCCAAAGTAACTAATTGTATAAATCCTAAATAAATCTTTTTAACTTGTTTAAATCATAAAGCCTTGTTATTTTTGTAAATTCACGCGTCGTCTATGAGTAGTGGCTGAATTTTCCTCGCAAACAAAATATAAATAATAACTCGGATCGTAACACTCAAGTATTATTCATCTTGAACACCACACCAGCATACCCTGAATCATGTATTTTTTTAACAAAACTCAAAGCAATCTCTTGTGATGCAAGAGCCACAGTTTGACTGCAGATATTATTCTGGTGAATTAAAGGCGGGACTTTGTATTAGATGGTTCTTGGGTCTGTTTCCCTATTAAACAAACAATTAAATGAATACATGTATCTGAAAGCTCTTCTGACAAACACTTGAGGTTTATATTGAAACACATCTCTGTCTGTTTTCTTACCAAGTTCAAATAGAGTAACAATTGCCTCCCTGCTGACACATTTGCTTTCACAAATCTGGACAGGCCCTCCATTCATCCAGCCACCCACCCAACTACCATCTCCCAAAGGAACCTGGTATTTTGGCACTAGGAATACAAAGTGATTCACAGGGGAAAACCATTGACAGCACTGCTGGAGTTCTTCCCCCTCTTCCCTCCTAAAGAAACTAAAATAAAGAATAAGGTGGTTTTCTGACACATGCAGGTATTCACTCAAACACTCTGGGGTTGAGAGGAAGAAAGATATGGAATTTTAAAGCACTGTGCACATCACTATTCACAGACAAACAGCACACCAGTGTCTAATTACTCAACAGGACTAGTTCCTGTTTTCCAGAAAGTAAAGATTAACAAAATGGGTATGGCAACTTTTAAACCTTTGCTCTGCCTGGGACTGGTAGAATTTGCAGAACGACAGTTTAACTGAGATTCCAGCCAGTCTTCTGACCACTTAATTAGCCTTAGCACAGACACAAAGAACAAATTTAAATATTGCTACACATCACAATCCATACCCTGCTTTGTAGAGCACTCTGTGGTCACCCGTAACTGCGCAGAGTTCCGTCTTTTCTGCCAGGCTGATCCACCACTTTTTGTGGATGTCTCCAAGTTTCTGTTGGAGCTCACTGCATTAAACCTTGGATCTCTTGGGTGTTTTCATCACAGCAATCTTTGTTTTTCTTTGAGGAGAACCCTGGGGATTCTTCAGAGGACTGCAGGATGCTCTTTTAACTGTGTTGCCAAAGCACTTCAGGAGAGGGATCTATGGGATGATCTAAAAGTCCAGCTTGAAGGCTTACCTGGAAGCTGTTTCTCACTGTACCTTTTTGAAGATGGTTCACTTTGAGCCTCCTCCCTGCGTTGCCCGTAGTCAAGACACAAACCAACAGAGTGTCAGTTTATGCGGTGCTTTATTCGGGGCCCGGGAAACCTGAGGACGAGCGTCCCAAGTCAGGATTCCAACGATCCCCGTTTTCGGTTCAGCTTTTATACCCTTTTTACAATGAAGCCTTCGTGCGGAATTTCAGTTGCGAAACAGTTACATACATCATGCAGATAACAATAGAGAGACATCCACGAACCACAAATCTCTCATACTTTTTCAACCTAAGATATTGTTTTGACTGTCTCCCACCATCAACCCCCCTTACATGCGTAATAACCCTTATCTTCAATGTCAGTTTACTTTTCTTCATGTTCATGCTCGACTAATCCCTTTTGATAAGCTGTTCCCCTCTTCCCAGCACATTCCTTGTTGATAAACTGTTCCCCTCTTCTCAGCACATTAACACTTTCCTTGTCAGTTTCCTGTTTTTCTGTCCTGCTTGACCAGTCCAAACCTTAGCATAACTACTTCTAAATTTCCACCTCCCCCGCCACCTGCAACAAGTCCCCCCTTTTGAGCATCCTTCGATCTTCTTTCGCAAGGATGCTCAACCTCTCAAGCTGCTGGTTTCTTGTCAGGCGGGGTGGGGTGAGTTGTCTTGTGGGAGGATCACCTCTCTTCGGGTTTTGGCCTTCATGACCCTCCGAGTGCGTTGGCCATCCTTTGCAATCATTCCTAAAAGACACTTGTATACTACTAAAGCAACCATAATGATTATAATTATCATGATTCCATATTGTAAAATTGATGATATCCAACCGGAGACCTGGATCCCCAGGGAGCTGAATATTGCTCCAACCCAATTATGTTCTGCCTCTCTTTGAACATCATGGACCCTGCCCTCAATTTGTCCCAATTGACTAATATCCTTTTCTACCTTTTGAGTGACATTTGGGATGTGTACACAACAATGCTTATCCTTATCGTGCAGATACCCACAGACACCATGCTCTTTTAGTAATATCATGTCCAATGCCATTCTATTTTGTATGGTCATCCTAGTTGTGGCCTGTAGCTGTAAATTCAGGTCCTTAAATCCTTTCCTCGTTACTGCTGCCAACCTTTCGGTCTGTCCCAATAATCTGAACAACATTTCCTGATTCCGATAGGTGGAAATTGGTGTAAACAAGGATTCCAGCACCCACCCAAATTTGACCCCTGAAGAGGGTTCATGCCACCCATCTTCTTTATCCAATCCTACAGCATCCAGTTCTTTACTAATATCTCTTCTCTGTCTCTTTCGTATCTCTTTTGATGTTAACTTTGATTGTTTCCAAAATGGACACAGGGTCGGTACACCCAAGGTAATTTGCATGGTTAGCCCATCTAAGGGTAGGTGAGATGTCCATTGGCCATGTCCCAAGACCCATACCAAATTCCCAGGACTGCGAACCGTTGTGTGCCTGCAATCTATAGGTTCCATCCCTTGTCTCATACTTATGGTATGATTATATCCCCTACATTCACATCCCCACTTCAATGCCATCTTTACTGGTACTAGTCCTATTTGATCTTCCGGAGTGTCACATGTAAATACTTCTGTACAATTCCATTCCTCCGTTTGGGTCTGAAACTGTCTGGAGGAGGTAGATGTAATAGGGGCCTTATAATATGACTGGTTTCTATTCCCTGACCATTGGATGCACCATTGTACTTTCCCGAGATAAGTGTAATATTCTAAGATACTGGGTCCCCACAAGGTCTTCCAATCTTTCCACATGTCCTTATTCTGAGTAATATTTTGACAGCTCATCTCATTTCGTGTGGTAAGAGTCCTTACCGGAACTTTGTTACATGCTTCATCCACCGGGAAGTTGATTAGACATCTCCTCGTATTCTGAATCCAACCATAATAATTAGGCTTCAACTTACAATCAGCTTCGGTCATTACTCGAATAGTCATACATAAATCCTTCCATGCCTCTATTGTCTTAGGGACAAACTGGCATGTCCAGGAAGCATTCCTCAATGACTCCGGCATTTCAGTCACAGGTATTATTCCCCATGGTATGGGTTCACCTGCTGCCCAGGGTAATGGTAAACAAGCTGTGATTTCTGTTACATTTTGCATGAGACCGAAATCTCTGATTAGTCCTACTACCAAATTTTCTTGGCCTCTGCCCTTGGTCAATTCTCCGACGTCAGTAACCTGTCGTGTCACCCTCCTCTCTCTCTCTCTCTCTCTCTCTCTACATAAGATGTATTTATTGTAAGAAACTGCACATCCCCATAATCAAAACTGTCCCGTACCTGCACTAAGCAAGTATACTTCCCTTCGTTTTTCCGGGTCACATTGGGTATCTGCAGGATAGTTGCTCCTTCCTGGCATGGCTCATCCCAAGCTGTCTTTACCCCCTCCGTAATCAGTTCGTCCTCTGTAACCCATTTCCACCTCACGATAATTTCAGCGGATCCAGCTCCCTGGTCATCAGTAAACAAACAAGTCAGATTAACATCAGATCCCTCAGGTCTCAACAGATAAGATTCCGGTACATTAACTTTTACAAAGATTTCTGTTAACACAATCAAGCTTAGGAAGATCAGTATTCCTAAGATTTGCTTCTGAACACCATCCTTGTTGGAGACAAAGGCTCTACCGACCATTGCATAGGGACCTTCTTGACCCTGGTGTAGTGAATCCAGTTGTCGATCCCGTCAACCTTGACAGCCGTGTAGGTGGTCATGATCACCTGGTGAGGACCGTCCCATGTCTCCTTCAGTGGTTCCACTGACCAGTTCCGTATGTAGACTTGGTCTCCTGGAAGGATGTCGTGGGCCGGATTTTCCAGGGGTAGGGGTCGGTTCCACTGCAACGCTCCTCTGAGTGCTGTAAGAGTCTTATTCAGAGACAACACATAATTTAATATCACCTGATTTCCCACCAAATGAGGGTCCCCCTGGTAGGTAGCAGCATGGTAGGGTTTGCCATACAAAATTTCGTACGGACTTACCCCTATCCTTTCCCTTGGTTTGTTCCTAACCCTTAACAGAGCTAAAGGCAATGCCTGTGGCCACTGGATTTTTGCTTCTTGGCAAATTTTCTTAATTTGGTTTTTCAGTGTTTGATTCATCCGCTCTACCTTACCACTTGATTGGGGCCTCCAGGGCGTGTGCAGATTCCAAATTATTCCTAACGTTACAGAATTCTCCTGCACGATCCCTGCAGTGAAATGAGGACCCCTGTCGGATGATAGCCCTAATGGCACCCCAAATCTAGGGATGATCTCTTTCAGAAGTGTTTTTACCACTTCTTTTGCCTGATTAGTCCTGCAAGGGAAAGCTTTTGGCCGTCCCGAAAATGTGCACACATACATCAGCAGGTATTTGTATGCTTGGGCTTTTGGTAACTCAGAGAAATCTATCTGCCAATAATCTCCTGGTTGGGAATCTACCTGCAACTTACCCATTTGAACCTGCCTCCTTACCACTAGGTTGTTTTTGATACACACCGGACACATTGCATTTACTCTTTTTGCCAATGTTAACATCTGGTTTGAGAATATTTCGTTTTTCAAAAATCTTACCATTGCCTCCGCACCCCAGTGACACTTATTATGTTCTGTTTCCAATACTGTCTTCATGATCCTTACCGGTAAGATCACCTGTCCTGTTGGGGTCACGTACCAACCCTTGATGTTCTTTTCTGCCTGCAACATCTGAGCCAGTTTCTCGTCCTATGGTGAGTAATGTGGTTCGTCTTCCATGTGTGCAGCGGCAGGGTTGCTCCGGGCCGGTATCAAAGCTAATTGAGTCCATACTTCTCTGGCGGCCTTCTTCGCCACTTGGTCTGCTTGTTGATTTCCCTGGAACTCTTTCCCTGGTTCGTTCCGATGTCCTTTGACGTGCATCACCGCAACTGCCGATGGTTTATAAATTGCTTCCAGTAACATGATTACCTCTTCCCTGTGTTTGATTGACGACCCCTGCGAATTAAGAAGTCCCCGCTCCTTCCACAGAGCCCCATGCACATGTACCACTCCGAATGCATATTTGGAGTCAGTCCATATGTTGACTCTCTTCCCTTGGCTCAGCTCCAGGGCCCTTACCATAGCCCAGATTTCTGCCTTCTGCGCTGACGTGCCCAGGGGCAATGCTTTTGCTTCCACTATCTGCTGCAAGGTGACCACTGCATACCCTGCATACCTGATACCACTTTCCACAAAGCTGGACCCGTCCGCGAACAGTTCCCAATCAGGGTCCGGCAGTGGCTCATCTTTCAGGTCCTTCCGGCTGGCGTACACTTGTTCGATTACCTCCACGCAGTCGTGTTCCAGTTCTCCTTCTTCCTGGGTGGACCTGAGAAACTCTGCTGGGTTAAGGTGATTTGTTATTTTCAGTTCCACATCGTCCTGTTCCCTCAGTTGGGCCTGGTATTGGAGCATCCTGCTTGATGAGAGCCAATGACCCCCCTTTTGTTCTAATACTGTTATGACCATGTGGGGTACATAAACTGTCATGTGCTTCCCCAATGTCAGCTTGCGTGCTTCCTGGATCAGGATTACTGTGGCTGCCACTGCTCTTAGGCATCCTGGCCATCCCCCACTTACTGAGTCCAATTGTTTGGAAAAGTACCCAACCGGCCTTTTCCAAGATCCCAATTTTTGAGTGAGCACCCCCAAAGCTAATTTCTGTCTTTCATGTACATACAGTTGGAAGTCCTTGGTTAAATCCGGCAAGCCCAGGGCAGGCACTTCCTTGAGGGCCTGTTTTAATTCCTGGAACGCTTTATCTTCCATGGGTCCCCACTTAAGTCTCGGTTCCTTCACAGCCTCATACAGTGGTTTGGCTGTCAGCCCAAAGTTGGGGATCCACAGTCGACACCAGCCAATCATTCCTAGAAAAGATCTTAATTCCTGGTTATTGCGGGGTACTGGAATTACACATATGGCTTGAATGCGATTTACTCCCAAACGACGAACTCCCTGTGAAATTTCACATCCTAAATAAATGACCTTTTGTTTGACCAGCTGTGCCTTTTCTCTGGATATCCGGTATCCAGCCTGTCCTAACATATTCAGCAATGCAATGGTTAACTTGAGGCAGAGACCCTGTTCTGCGGTGCCCAGGAAAATATCATCCACATACTGCAACACCACATAAGAGAAAGGTGAATCTTTTACCTGGGTGGTCTTCCATTCCTCAAGTTCCTTGGCCAGCTGGTTACTGAATATAGTGGGCCAGGATTTAAATCCTTGGGGAAGCCTGGTCCATGTGAGTTGGCGCTTCTGTCCCGTATCGGGGTTTTCCCATTCGAATGCAAAGATGTTCCTGCTTTCAGGTGCCAGGGGTATGCAGAAGAAGGCATCCTTTAAATCAATTACTGAAAACCACTGAAATTTCTCAGAAACAGATGTTAACAATGTGTACGGATTTGCCACTACATGATGTATATCTTTGGTGATAGAGTTGATTGCCCTTAGATCCTGTACTAACCTGTAATTGCCGTTAGGCTTTTTGACCGGAAAGATGGGGGTGTTGAATTCAGATTCACACTCCTGCAAAATTCCTAGAGCTAAGAATTGAGCTATCATGGGGGCTATTCCCTTCCTAGCTTCCAGGCTGATGGGATACTGTCGTACCCTTACTGGTTGAGCCCCTTCTTTTAATTCCACTACTACTGGTACTGCCGCTTTTGATTTACCTGGCGTCCCTGTCTCCCAAACCCATGGCGCGACTGCTTGTTCAATTTCCGGTGGTATCTCTTCCTTCCCTACTTCTTTGATCACAAACAATTTTGCCAGGTTTTCCTCTGGTATTTCTAGTTTTACCCTACCCTTTTCAAAAATAATTCTTGCCTGTAATGCTGAAAGCAAGTCTCTCCCGAGCAGAGACTCTGGGCTGTTCGGCATATACAGAAATTGATGATCAAATTCCTTTCCCCCAAATTTTATATCGAGTGGCCGCAGGAATGTCCTTTCTTCAATCTCCCCAGATACCCCAGCAACCAACACCGTAGAGTCACTTAGAGGTCCCTTTAATTTGTTCATTGCCGAGTAACTAGCCCCCGTATCTATCCTGAATTCCGGTCTAGTCAGCTCTGATTCTGACAATTCCCCATCATAAAGGCTTGAGCGACACCTTGCGGATTTCCCGTGAACGGATTCAATCCGCTTCCTACCCCGTTGCCGGGATTCGCTCCATTGCCCGGGAAGCCCCCCCCCCACATCGGGGCTCCCTGATTAAGTGGGCACTCATTTTTCCAGTGTCCCAGTCCTTTACAAAAGGCACACTGGTTAGGTCCTAACTTTCCGCGTCCCCCTGCACTCTGGTTCCCAAAACCTCCAAAGCCTCTACCCATTGGAACACTGCCTCTCCCCCTGCCGCAACCGCAACCTCTATTATTTCCATTGTTTCCACCCGCCGCTTGCCGCAAGACCGCCAGCATGCTTGCCTGCTGTTTCTTTGTTGTCTCCTTTTCCCTATTATTATATACCTTCCATGCAACCTCCAATAACCTTTCCAAATTCCATGTGTCTTCTCCCTCTAACTTCTGCAACTTTTTCCTAATATCCTCCTGAGATTGACCCATAAAAATCAATGCTAGTTGCAATTTTCCCGATTCAGCTTCCACATCCAAATCCGTGTACCTCCGCGCAGTTTCTTTTAGCCTTTCTAAAAATGCCGATGGGGATTCCCCCCCCTTATCCTGTCTCACAGAATACAACTTGGACCAATTCATCGTTTTTGGATTCCCCTCACGGACCCCTTCTACCAGTAAATCCTGGTAGTTTTTAACGCTCTGTATCCCGCCGATGAATTGGGATTCCATTCGGGGTCCTCCCTTGGTACCAAATCATTTACCGAACCTTGTGCTACCTGTATTCTAATCAATTCCCTTGCTTGATTTGTCATCGCCCTAAACACCATCTCCTTTTCTGTAGAATCCATAATAGTGTCTAGCAACACCTGCAAATCATTCCAGTCAGGATTTTGAGTCTTTATTACCATTTTCACAACCCGAGCCACTTTCTCAGGATTTTCCCTGTACGCCCCCGCCGATTGCTTCCATATCATTAAATCGTTCGGCGAAAAAGGAACCTTTATCATCACCTTTCCTCCATCCGCTCCTACTGCCTCCCGCAGCGGAGCCATCAACTGAGGCTGCGACAAACCGCCTTCTCTCCCCAACCCCCCCTCTCCGAGTCCACTCCGCAAGCGGCGTTCTCGGCTGATCAACCCAGTCCTCCTGCTCTAACTCCTCCTTGGGTGAGAAAGGAAGAGGGGCTCTAACCGGATTTACCGGGGGAGCCTCAGGGGGTGGGAGCGGTGGCGCACTTGGGGGAATCAACAAAGACACATCCTCCTCCTCCTCCGAGAACCGTATTTTACGCTCTTTACAACCAGCACATTCATCACTTTCTACTTCCATGGTTTTTAACTCTGACAATCCACAAGCTTTTTGCCACTCAGGTTTTCCTTTTAGATGATAGAACAGATCCAAATACTGTAATTCATCCCATTTTTCACTTTCCCGCAAGAAACTCATCATAGGACTTAATATCTCAGGAGTTATTGTATCATTCCGCGGCCACTGCATTCCCTCTGTTTCATATTCAGGCCATACACAATTACAATAATCAATCAAAGTCTTCTTCCGCAATTCCTGCCTAAAAATTACCCTCTTTCCAATGTTTTAACAGACAACCGAGAGGTGAATCCTCAGGAACATCCTTTTCGTCACAAAACAGAGCTCTAAAACTTTTAATCGGTAGCATGCTGACACCCGTATTTACGCACTCACACACACAAAACACTGACACTCGTAACCCGCACTGGCGTGCACTCACACACACAAAACACTGACACTCGTATTCGCGCGCACTCTCACACACAAAACCAATATACGGCCGATTACCAAATACCTATACCAAATACCAAATACCAAATAATACCAAATCCCTATACCAAATACCAAACTTGCCTATACTCGTCGCCGCGAGTGGCAAGTGCTGGATCTGCGCAGCTTTCTACTTGCCGTGTCTTATGACCAGCGCCTAGGCTTCCAAACAACCAACCTTTATACCAAATACCAAATACCAAATACCAACCAACCTATAAGGAATAAAGCACCTTCGGGCTTACCTTATGGTCGTCTGTCGGGCGCAGGGTCGGGCACGGGTTGATGTCTCCTCCAGGAATCACCTGGTGCCGTCTTGGAGTGAATCAGCACGTGAGCCGCCCCAGCCGCCCCCGGAGTCCCATCTGGGTCGCCAGAAAACTGTTGCCCGTAGTCAAGACACAAACCAACAGAGTGTCAGTTTATGCGGTGCTTTATTCGGGGCCTGGGAAACCTGAGGACTAGCGTCCCAAGTCAGGATTCCAACGATCCCCGTTTTCGGTTCAGCTTTTATACCCTTTTACAATGGAGCCTTTGTGCGGAATTTCAGTTGCAAAACAGTTACATACATCATGCAGATAACAATAGAGAGACATCCACGAACCACAAATCTCTCATACTTTTTCAACCTAAGATATTGTTTTGACTGTCTCCCACCATCAACCCCCCTTACATGCGTAATAACCCTTATCTTCAATGTCAGTTTACTTTTCTTCATGTTCATGCTCGACTAATCCCTTTTGATAAGCTGTTCCCCTCTTCCCAGCACATTCCTTGTTGATAAACTGTTCCCCTCTTCTCAGCACATTAACACTTTCCTTGTCAGTTTCCTGTTTTTCTGTCCTGCTTGACCAGTCCAAACCTTAGCATAACTACTTCTAAATTTCCACCTCCCCCGCCACCTGCAACACCTGGGATGCCACCCCTCTTAGGTTTGGGCTTCAAGCAGAGGGTAAGTTTGCATGGCACAAGGCAGTGGTCTGTAGGACATTCTGCACCAGGCATCGCTTGGCTATGATGGACATCGCCAACATTTCTCTGGCACACTAAGACACAGTCAGTGAGGTGTCAGTGTTTGGATCCAGGATGCTTCCAGGTTGTCTTCAGGCTGTCTTTCTGCTGGAACAGAGTGTTGGGGATGGTGAGCTGCTGCTCAGCACAAAATTCCAGCAGGAGACGTCCATTGTCATTACAGTTTCCAACACCATGCTTGCCCAGGACTCCTTTCCAGGCTTCATAGTTCTTTCCTACTCCGGTGTTGAAGCCACCAAGGATTATGATCTTAGAATCTGCAGGAACCTTTTGGGTGAGGCTCATGGATTCTCTTCAGCAGTAGTAGAGAACAAGATTTCAAAATGCTTATCCGTGCCTCATAGGCTGCAACCCTGTTTCTTGACAGCATGGCCTTCATTGCTGAACTTCTGAAGCTTTCTACTGGACTTAGATTCCTGTTCAGTGCCAAAATGTTTGCCAATATGTCCCAGGTGAGCTGAATGCTGAACTGGACTTGCAGCCAGACCTCCACTATCAAAGCTGCTTGTGACTGAAGATCTTCTTCTGATGCCCTTCTCATGGAGGGCAGTATTGGCTTTTGGTAGTTCATCATCAGCTCTGAAACATTCAGTCACATCCCAAGAATTATCTCTGGCAGGAACATTTTGGCACAGTTACCAGCCAGGGCTCTGACAATTTGTTGACTTCTGAAAGTAGAGAGAATTAGGAGTGACCAAATCCAGAACAGCATTTGACCTGAGGGGTTTTGGGGAGCCTGTATCTTAGCAGTCAAACCACCTGCAAGGAGCAGCAAGAGTTACCAACACTTGGGACTGCTCAGCACAAGAGCTTCAAAGCAATCTGTGAATGCTGTGTGATTACACAGCTTCTTCCAAAAGGCAGAGAACACCTGCAAAACAACCCTGAGCTACAATCCCTTTCCAATGGAGAGCTCAAACCTCAAAAACGCTGATAAAATGGCAGCCAAAAAGAGACATATTTTTTTTCCTTCACAGAATCAAATTCTGTTCTCTGCATGACCTCTCCTTATTCAAGGAAAGGACATGAAATTCATCTTTTCTGCCATACATTCCCTTTGAAAACACAATCCATTAAAAAACCCTATTAATTCCATGATCAGTGCTGTTACTGTTGGAACACTCCAGAAAAATTAAGACAGTTCTAATGAAGGCAAAGGGTCTTAAGGAACTTTCCTCACAAATATGCCACCCTAGGCTTACATACATAATGCTCAGCAGATGTAGAAGAGGATCCCCAGCAGGAAAACACAGGAAAAAAAAGGAGCCTCTTATTAGCACTCCAAAAAAGCATCTACTTACCTTTCCAGATTATTTTCTATAAAGCTTCTACGTTTTACTTCCTCCAGACTTGGATTTTCATATTTTTCTTATTCAAAAGTGTTTTCTTGGAGGACATTTTCTATGTTGTCCAGTTCCTGCCTGAGATCTCTAATTCTGCACATTAGAAGCTTTCTCTGTGCATGGTGGTCACGGGCTTTGATCTCTTCCAGACTGTCCTGGGAGGCTGCCTGCTCCTGAAGCAGATAACACACTTGCAACCACCAAAGGGAAAAGGGAACTCTCCCTGCCCACCAGTTGTACCTGCCCAGTGTCAAGGCCCAGCTTTACTCTGGGAGGCAACTGTGCCTCCTCACTGCCCTCAGCAGCCAAGGCAGAAGCCCAGAGCTACCACCCTCAAGAATTATTTTCATTTGGGAAGAATGCCCCCTCTCTCTCAGCAATATTCTTCATCCCAGCTGCTAACCAAAGACCACTGTCTCTGGAAGACAGAAAAGGATTCCTCCTCAAAGAAGTAAGGAGGATGCCTCACCTCCAGCCCTCCCCTCCCATCACCTCTTTCCTGAGCACTGTCCCCTGCACAGTGACAACAGGACCTGTAGGTCTGGCAACAACAAGGACAAGTTCCAATCCCCTACAGTACCAGACCTACAAGATGCTGCCACGGCCCCGAGCTGCTCTCAGCCCTGACCCTCACCCATGGACACCAACTCCTGGCAGGAATGCAGATCTGCCTCTCCCCAGGGGCTGCACTCTTGGCTCATCCCCATGGCTCTCTGGCACCAGAGTTGTGCTGCTCTTCTTGGGGATGGGGTGTGGGATTGCTCCTGCCCCTGGAGTTCATGGACCCTGACAGCCTTGTGGGGACTCTTCCCATCTCCCTGCCTCTACACAACAGCAGCCCTTGAGGTGCCCTTGCAGAGACTGCTTTGCACATCACCTTTTCATCTTTACCCATCAGGAGAACTGCTTTGCTATTGGGCACACAACAGGATCTACAGGCAGGACCTCCACCTCACCTTCTCCCCACAGCAGCTGCACTACACCTCCATCTGTCAGCCAACTTCCACAGAAACCATAGAGACCCAATTCCTGAGAATATTTTGTCAGATTTCCCACCCAACAGGCCAGTATCTAACAATGGAAACAGATGCCCCCACTGAAGCAAAGGCAAAGAAGTGATTTTGATTCACATTTTGTTTTCCCTCTTGCTGTTCTCTCAGCAAACCAGCCAAGAGCTGGCAGCTGCTCTGAATTTCTACTTTTATTTTTTCCTCTGCAGAAAAGAAGAAAAAGGAAAGACTGCTCCTTGGAATCTGGCAGCTGTTTCTTATTTCCCAGGCACTAGTTCATTTGCCCCCCGTTCCTTCAGTATGTTTTTCTGCAAGGTTTTTAGGCTCCCATTACTCTCAAAACATGCAGCAGCTCCTCCAGACACTGAACTGGAAGAATGAAACATTTTACCCTGCCCAGAAACACAGGGGTCAGAAGATGACCAGAAGAAATCCAGGAAAAAATGGGCAACTGCATCCTTACTCAATGTGGTCAGCTGATAGCAAACCACACCAGCAACTCTGCCTGATGCAACCACTCCAAAATTTACACACAGGGACGCAGATAGCTTTTATCTGCTTCCTGGAGGATCCCTAAATCACAAGGGAGTCTAAACCTGAAGAGCAGGAATAACACAAACGCCTGAATAGAGAAGTACTCAACAAAATGTGAACGAGGTGGTGCTGGGTACTGGCTGGTCCTCTGGAGGGTTTCCTGGGCTCACCTGTTTCAAGAGTTCATTCTTTCTCCTTCCAAGTGGAGAATCATTGTCTCCAGGGTGCAATCAGCGTCTTTTTTTTCAGTCTCTTTTTCTTCAGCCTCTTTTTCCTCACGCTGTGCAAGTCCTTTGATGGCACAGACAGCAAAACCTGCTTTTGCAGCTGTGAAAGCAACAGGGGCAAAAGGAAAAACTAAGGTGACCAGCGAGATAACACTGCAATGGAAAGCAGAAATTTACATGGAAACAGGCCTAAACTCTCCTCTCCCCATCCAAGATTTCCAGCTAAGGCTAAGGCAGCATGGAACCAAATTGCAGCACCTGGGGCTCGTAGAAAGAATGAACACTCTAGAAGTGAGAAGAGGAGCTCACAACTTTGTGATATAAGAAGACACACACACAAAATAGCCCAAAAACTTTCTTACAGACATCCTCTGGAGTTCATAATGATAGCAGAGAAAAATTCCTTTAGCTCCCACCACAGAACATACCCTCACTGTTTCTCTAGCAGCTCTACATCTCCTGAGAGCAAGAAAACCTTTTCAGATCAGCAGTGCTATTTATGCTGCTACCCAAAGGGACCAAGATTTGCCTAGAAGATCCAGCATCAAAGTGGAACAGAACCTGCTGATTCAGCTCAAGTATCTAGAACACAAGTTTACTGGATGCTTTAGCAGCACTCTGTAAGAAAAAGTAAAGTATAAAACACACAAGCCTCTCATGTACCTGCTGCTGGTGCTGCTCCTCTGCAGCTGCCCGTGATGGTCCTAAGCTGGGTATGAAGTCTTCCAGGTGGTCATGTATCTACAAAAGATGTAAAAGAAGCAAGAAGACACACTCTGACTTTCCAGCCTGAAAGTTCCAGACTCCTTATTACCAAAAATGAATACTACACTAACCTCTTCACCTCTTTATTCCTATTATACCCAACACCAATGATCAAAATGGCCATAGTCTGAGGGCACTGTAAAACTGGTTGCAGTCATCTCCTCTGCTCTTTTCTTCAAGGAGAGGGAGAACACCATGCGGGACACAAAGAAACTTCAGTGAAAACCATCAGGAGGAGCTTTTCCCGCCCACAGGACATCTGAAAACCATGCCCTGTGAACCAAAGGGGAAGAAGGACCAGCACCCTGACTGCCATCCCTCTCCCTCTCCTCTCCCTCTCCTCTCCCTCTCCTCTCCTCATACGTCTTTGCTACTGGACTGTGCCTTCCAGTCTGACATTTTCCATGGAAAGGCTTAAAAAGAAACACAGGTGGTATTACTAAATTCCACCAGAGCAGCAATTCTTAAAGAGCAGCAGGGGAAAAACAAACAAAATCATCTTCAAAACCATCTGTTAACTTGCAGGGATGCAACGAGGCTGTGCTGTGGTTTTCACACAACCCCAGACAGTGACAGACACCTTGGTTCTCTGTGTCAGTCTCTCACCACTGCACATGCTCTTCCAGCTCTTTTACTGTAGCCCTGGTCTCAGAAGATGATGTCAGGAGGTCTTTAAGTTTTTGGGACTTATCTCTTAATTCTCTTTTCTTATCCTTGTAGGAACTCATTTAATAGTAATAAATCTGATGCTCATATTGAAGCTGCTGCTCTTCCAGATCCCGACACTGTCAAAACACAGCAAGAATCCATATCAGTTGGGAGAGCTTTTCTAGAGAAAAAAAACTGCTTCCATGTCCCAAAAGTGGGAATAATGTGCTCCACTCTCCCATGAGGTGTTACTCAAGATTCCAGACCCCTCTGCCCAGCCCTGCCCCAGATGCCCAACACCAACAGGATGCCTGCCCTATTCCCCACATGGATGCCATCAGAAAAAATCTTTTTCAAATACTTCCTGACATGGCCAAAAAAACGTTTACAGAAGCAGGGATAACACCAAAAGTCACCAAATTTCAAATTTTTTTGCATGAGCTTTCTCTTACAAAGGGGAAGACCAGGCATGTTTAATCACACACATCTGCCTGTTACAGACAAATCTCCCTCTTCCCTTCAATATGCATTTTGCATAGGGAAAAAGCATTTGACTGCGTTGTTTGTCAGCACAGCACAGCAGGAACAACACTGGTCAAAACTGAAGCAAACCAGCTGGAAACAAAGCAGCAGTACAGCAAATATCCAGCATCTGGCAAGGATTTTTCCTCGTCCTAAGAGGACTGTACCCAACTTCAGACAGTAACACAACCTTCCTCTGCAGGACTCTGCCATCACCATTAGTCTCTTTCTGGTTACTTTTCTTTACCTTACTGTATAATCCAATTTACTCTATAATGCCACTTACCAGTCCAGACTCTAATGCAAAATATTTGGCTTCACATACCTGCACCACAGAGTTGTCAGTGGCATCCTTTAGGCCTCTATTTTTGCTGGTGATGACATATGGAAAGTAGATCCTGAGTGCTCACCTACAGTGAAAAGAACAGATTTTTACAACCAGCTTGACTTAATGCTTCTTATTTACTCCTATAGTGTATCTTGATTAATGGTGAGAACAATCATAACAGAAAACATCACATATCCTCAAATTTGTGAGCTGCTAGAGAGAAAATGATCAGAATACACATTTCCTGTGCATCTGTGTTAAATCCTTTCTTTGGTGGCATTTAACTTTCTTATGTAAAAAAAAAGTTTCTGAATTCCAGTATAGCCACAAATAATTCACTCCAGAGTCTACAAGGTGCAGGATCTCTCTCTCAGATAAACTGTGTGCCATGCAGTAACGAGCAAGATGCTTCCAGCAATGCAAAGGGGCCCCCCTCCTCCTCCTGCTGAGGCCCCTACACTGTTTCAGTAAAGATAGGCATACGATATTTCTTCTGTCACTTGATCAGTGTTCATTCAGGTCACACACAGCAACGTGCATGCAGCTTTCTGCCACAAAACACTTGGTTCAGTGTTGGGGAATGTTGGAGAATGTTCCTGAATGTTCCTGAAAAGGTAGGGGGTGTGACCCCTTTGCCTTGCCCAACCCCATGTTTGAGAGGCCAATTAGATTGGCCCATAATTCTGTGCTACCTGCACCAGGGATTCGCTGTGCTACAGGTAAACACACTGGGTGCCCAATAAAATGTTATGTTGTGGTGTGCTGACGGGGGTGTGGTCACAGAAACACTATATAAGTGAAAGTTGCTGCGCAATAAAGTTGAAGCTTGTTATCTGAATTAGCTGATGATTTATCTTCTGTACAACATGCAGTATTACAAAATAGAGCTGCCATTAATTTTTGCTTTTAGTTCATGGCCATGGTTGTGAAGATTTCGATGGTATGTGCTGTATGAATTTGAGTGATCATTCTAAATCAATACATAAGGAGATACAACAGCTAGTAGAACGTACTCAAAATATCAAGCAAGATGCAGGATTCTTCGGCATAGATGAATTAGTCAATTGGTTTGGCCTCACTGGATGGCTTCAAAGTTTATGTGAAACTGTTTTGTTTGTACTTTGTATCATGTTGGTAACTTTAGTGTGTCTTAGTTGTATGTTAAGTGATAATTAAGAAGCTATTTGCCAAAGCTGCCAATATTATGATTGCACAAAAAGATAAAGGTTTTGTTGGAAAATGGCTTGAGGAACAAGGGCATGGTCCTATACTAAGCACCAAAGATTGTGAACGGTTACACAAGAAGTATATTAAGAAGTCATGAGACCCTACACTCCATTTAGACTTTGCCTGTTATGAATGTAGTGATTGAATGTTGCAATCCTAGGTTTTTATTGCATTTTAATTTGGCAACTATGAAGGAACTAGGACTCCATCGTGCTATGAGCCGGTGGGACTTGGAAACGCTTATAGGGGCCCCCCGACAAGATTCCGTCTGATAAGCCTCTCCTATCCCTCCTTTGGCTCTCTGCACTAGTGGACGCCAGACCTTCCTAATATTGAACAGAGCTCTGTTTGAGAGTGCGTGTGTATGAGTGAGTGTGTGAAACAGAGACATCATAAATGCGAAGTTGATTTACACTTGATTAAGGGAACAAAATCCGGTTGATAACTTGTTAACCAATTTGTTTGATTCATTAACCGAGTAGTTTTTAGACTGTTTCAAAAGGGCATTATGATATTGATTGTATTCTTAAGTTCTGCATATTTTGTTGTTTGTATTATGTTTGTTTAAGAATTAGCACTGCAAAAGTTTTTAACCAAACATGGACTTGTGCAAAAAGAAAAAGGGGGATATGTTGGGGAATGTTGGAGAATGTTCCTGAAAAGGTAGGGGGTGTGACCCCTTTGCCGTGCCCAACCTCATGTTTGAGAGGCCAATTAGATCGGCCCATAATTCTCTGCTCCCTGCACCAGGGATTCGCTGTGCTACAGGTAAACACACTGGGTGTCCAATAAAACGTTATGTTATGGTATGGTGGTGGGGGTGTGGTCACAGAGACCATATATAAGTGAAAGTTGCTGCGCAATAAAGTCGAAGCTTGTTTATCAACCATATTGGTTGCACGAGTTTCCCTCGCCATTTCCCGACAGTTCAGAGGCAGAACACAGCAAAAAAAGCAAGAAGGGTACTTCCTTGATACACAGCACTGTTTGCAACACAAAGGCACAATTTCAGTTCTCACAGAAAGAATCAAAAAGAACAGGAATCCCACCAGGATTCACAAGTGAGGGAAAAAATTCAGTGTCAGAAGTATACACAATATTTGGTCATTTACTGTGCATTCGTAGAGGAAGAATCTCAATCAGTATTAAACAAATCATTCCTCTCAGCACTCTTGTTCTCTGCAGTCCCTGTAAAAATATCAGGACTTTCACTAAAAATGTACTTGGTGACACATGCAGCAATTGCAGCCCATAATTCTTCCTGCTCCTGAATCTCCTCCATTTCTTCCTCTTCAGGTGACTCTTCCTAAAAGAGATCAAACCAAACAGATGGAAAGAGCTGAAACAAGGACCTGCTTTGCCACCCACTGCCAGCTTGAAAAAGACTTTGCCTGCCGAAGGCAGAAGGGAAACTTGGCTGAGCTTGCTTTTACAAGGCCTTCAGCTTTTCCATGGAAATCTGCATGAGCAGAAAGAAATGCCTCCTGTCCTCAGTCTCAGCCCTGCTTCTGCACAGCCCCTGAGAAGCACTTCCCCACTTCAGCCCAGCTTCATTTCAGTTACAGCAAGCTCTCAGGTGCTCCTGGATCTCCTTCCTACCCTCCCCAGCCCCACCATGTGTTGTGGAATGTTAGAGAGGTTTGGAGAATGTTGGAGAATATTCCTGAATATTCTCGAAGAGATAGGAGGTACGACCCCTTTGCTATGCCCAACCCCCTGTTTGGGGGGCCAATTAGATCGGCCCATACTCCGGTGCTACCTGCACCAGGGATTCGCTGTGCTACAGGTAAACACACCGGGTGTCCAATAAAAAGTTATGTTGGTGGCTGGGGTGTGGTCACGGAAGCACTATATAAGCAAAAGTTGCTGTGCAATAAACCAGAAGTTCGTTTATCAACCATATTGGTTGCACGCATTTTCTTTGCCGCTCCCGCAACTGGCGCCCAAACTGTGCTACAGGCCCTGAACAATCAGAAAGTCTGAAGAGCCTTGAAAAAGTCTGAAAAGTTTCAAAATCAACAGGCAAATCCTGCGGAAGACCTATCTTCACTAGGGACGCCTGGTGGAGGACCGAACCATCGATAGCACCAATCACAGCTCGGCAGGTAAAACCGCTGAAACCAAAAAACTTGGCTGGGAACGGGGCTCCAAGAAAGCACCGAAAAAGCAATGTTTCGGATGGCAATAAATTCCTCTCGACACAGGCGTAGAGAGGTGATTCGCAACTTAAAGAAAAATGAACGAGTTTGCTTGCTGCTGGGGAAGGGCTACCGGTTCTTAGTTATAAAAAGTTGTAAAAAGCCCACAAAAGGCTCGCACAAAAAGCCCATAAAAGGCTCGGATTAAGGCTGCACCAAAATAATAAAGGGATAGTTAAGCGCGCAGAAAATAGAGAACGAAGTAGCCCTAGACTTTCTATATTTCTATTTTATTCTAGACCTTTTTTATTAGTTTCTTATAGAAACGTGCCATAAAAGATGTGGATTTTAGAAAAGATCCGGCGGCGCTTGTAGCATACGGCCGCACATATCAGTTTTTTACTGACCCTGCTAACTTATTTGATGAGAAAGAATAGAAAAGCTTAGGAGATATTTTGTGGTATAAGGTAATAGAAGAGGATAAGACAGCTCGTAAGTTAATGAAACCGTAGCATACAATGGTTACTTGCTTGCACCGTTATCAGACAGAGAAGAAAATCGCCGCTGTAGCTTCGGCAACCTTAAAAGGGCAGCCGATACCAGATTTGCATCAATTAGGAGTTGATTACGACCCCTGTCCCCCAACGGGAGACGAAATAGTTGTACAGCTTGCTCAAAATTTCCAGTGAAGTTCCGACGCAACCCGCTGCCCCCCCCCCCCCCCCTCTGATGTGGCCTGTGCCGGCCATCTTCAGCCACGTGGCTCGGGATGTGCGGACGGGACGGAAGTGACCACTTGCAGAGCCGGAAGTGGACTGAATCAGAGTCCGGAAACCCTATGTCCCGTGTCATCCGGCGAGGTTGGCTCCAGGGCTGGTCCCGACCTCCATTGGGCCCCGCCTTCGGCCCCACCCCTACGCCGTACATCATCCGACGGGGACGTTCCCGGCCCGCAGCACCCCTCCTCCTCCCTCCCCCCCCCCCTCCCTCCCCCCCCCCCCGCCCCCCCCCCCTCCCGTCGCAAGCAGCCGCTTTTCAGAAATAAAAGCCTGCTGCACGGCACTACCGCACCTTAACAATTAATTGATCACAAATGCATGAGCAGGCCCTTAATAATAAAGATTATGATTTTTCCTCAGTTTTAGATACCCTGCCACAAGTTTTCCCGATCATATATACAAAAGCTAATCACGGAAATGTGGAGTTGCAGTATCACTCTTTAAATTAGAAATTGCTAACACAATTAAGAGCTAGTGTAAATGAATGCGAGTTGCATGGTGAACCAGTTAAGCAAATGATAAGTTATATCTGGGGCTCAGGACTGTTGCTTCCAGAGGATATAAAAGGAATTATGAGAATGATCATGACTCAATCACCTTTACTGTTATGGCGAGCCCACTGGCAAACATTATGTCACAGATTCGTAAACATTTCTAGAGAACAAAATGACCCCCTGTATGGGATAACAATAAATCAATTTATGAGTTGTGGACTATATGCTAATTTTGAGGCACAAGCAAGATTAGGCCTACATATAATAAGAGAGTTTATGAGATTTGCGAGAGAAGCTATAAGTAAAGTTAGAACTACACCCGTTGTCCCATCTCATATGTCAATTAAGCAAGGCACAGATGAGCCATTCTCACAGTTTGTAGATAAACTCACTGATGCCATCAACCAGACTTGTGTACCAGATCAAATGAAAACTACATTGCTCCGTCAGTGTATCCTAGACAATAGCAATACTCCCACGAAAAATATAATTTCCTCCATGCCATCAGAAGCATCAATTGAGGAGATGCTGGAACAGTTATCTAGAGTACCAGTAGGGACTCAGGCAATGCTAATTGAGGCAATAAAAGATGTAGGGAAAGGTATGGTGCAAGCCCAGCAGCAAGCTCTTGCAGCCCAACAACAAGCCTTTTTAGCCCACCAGCAAGCCCACCAGCAAGCTCTTGCAATCCAGCACCAAGCCTTAGCAGCCTTAGCCCCGTTACGTCCTGCCGATGCCAGACAGCCGCAACGATCAACCGACAAATGTTTTCGCTGTGGACACACTAGACATCTTCGAAGGCATTGTCACAAAGCCACAGTCTGGTGTCAACACTGTAATACGAACACTCATGCTACCGAAGTCTGCAGATACCAGGGAAATGGATCGAGGAGCGCGAGGAGCCACGGCACAAAGACCCCAACTGCGGCTCTAGTGTGGACCCCTTCGAACAACAGCAACCAGCCACTTCCACTCCCTTCCAACAACCAGCCACTTCCACTCCCTTCCAACAATCAGCTACCCCCACCTACATCCAGCAATCATCCACCTGCACTTCCTTTCAGCAACCAGCCATCCCTACCTCCCTTCGACAGCCAGCCAATTTCCACTTCCCTTCAACAACAACTCCAGCCACCCACCTCCCTCCAACCAGCAATCAGTGGAAGCCTTGGACTGGACCTGGCAACTGCAGTAGATGTGACTCGCAGTGACATCAAGCCCCAAAAGATCCCTACGGGTATCACCGATCCAGTGAAATATCAAGAAAAACCATGTGGAGCCCTTTTATTAGGACAGTCGTCTGCTGGACTTAAGAGTTTGTTTGTCTTGCCAGGAGTAATAGACAGTGACCATATTAGAGAAATTTGTATTGTAGCTATGACTTGGACACCACCTATGGTAATTCTAAAAGGAACTCGAATTGCCCAGCTAGTCCTGACACGACAATTAACTGATGCAGCAGCTGTCTCTTCGATTCATCACCATCATGCCCACAAACGTACAGGCCCTTGTTGGTTGAGACATACTAAGTCAGATCGGAGCACGCCTCATCACAAGAGACCATTTTTATTGGCAGTCACTCCTTGGGCTTTCCCGATCCCATTGACATGGTTATCATCACAGCCAATATGGATCGAGCAGTGGCCGCTGAAGCGAGAAAGCCTCAGACAAGCACACATCTTAGTACAAGAACAGCTAAAGCAAGGGCACATACAACCATCAACTAGCCCTTGGAATACTCCAATCTTCGTAATTAAAAAGAAGTCTGACAGGTACCGTTAACTACATGATTTACGTGCAGTTAATTCCCAGATGGAAGCAATGGGAGCTTTTCAGCCCGGAATGCCTAACCCTGCGATGCTTCCAGAGCGTTGGCATCTACTTATAGTAGACCTAAAAGACTGCTTCTTCATCATATACATACACCCACAAGACACAAAGCAATTTGCATTTACACTCCCAGCCCTCAACATAGAAGCCCCTGCTTCATGATTTGAGTGCGCAGTGCTCCCACAGAGCATGGAAAACAGCCCAACTTTGTGTCAACTGTTTGCAGATGCAGCATTATTGCCGGTACGGCAAGCATGGCCAGATGCCTTAATTTATCACTACATGGATGGCATCCTAATAGCACAGCAAAACCCGTTTACTGAGCAGCAGGAGCATTTTTTAACACAACAGCTAAGTCACCAGGGATTCCAAATAGCACCTGAAAAGATACAACGTACGCCACCATGGAAGTACCTAGGATGCCATATTACTGAGTCACAAGTTAGACCTCAAAAAGCTGCTCTCCATTTGACTTTTAATACCTTACATGATGTACAACGATTCCTAGGTGATGTTCAATGGTTACACACTTGTGATCAGTATAACAAACGATCATCTAGAACCGTTACGACCATTTCTTAAAGGCACCGATCCTGCCTCCCCTGTTACTCTTTCGGCAGCTCAACAACAGGCCATAACTGAAATTGGCCTGACAATATCTCAGCGCTCCGTGGATCGCCATGATGTAAACTTACCCATAGACTTAACCATCCTTACGGGTAAACAACGTTTATGCGGAGCTCTCATGTAGTCCAAAAATAAAAAGGGGGAGACTAGGTCTGCTGATATCCGTGTCTTAGAATGGATCTTTGGACCACTACAGCCAAAAACTACAATCCAAACAAAGATTGAGGTATTGGCCCTTCTAATTTGTAAAGGCCGAACCCGTATTATACAAATTACTGGAGATGAACCTAGCACAATTTATCTTCCAATGAAGCAAGGAGAGTTGGACTGGTATTTGCAGCACTCTCCAGACCTACAGTCAAGTCTCCTAGAAGCACCGCAAGCCATTGATCTTTCCCCGTTGCGATCTACTGTGTTAAAGTGGATGTCCCTGCATGAATGGATTCCTGTTCCAAAACGATCTGAGGAACCCCTTCAAAATGCACTAACGGTTTTTACCGATGCAGGAAAACGTTCACAACCAGCCGCAGTGACTTGGCAAGATAAGGAGCAATGGTGCCATGAACTCCTGTCCTCACAAGGGGACGATACCCTACAGACTCTAGAGTTGGCAGCCATTGTTTACGCCTTTTCACGTTGGCTGAATTTGCGTCTTAATGCTGTCTTAGATTCCCTATATGCTGTGGGAATTGTACAGCGAATTGAGGACGCATATCTCAAAGACGTCGCAAACTGGCGATTAAATGACTTATTTTGTCAGCTGCAGACTGTCATCCAACAGAGAGATCAACCTTATGCTATCATTCATATTCAGAGTCGCCAATGGTCTGATGGCCTGGGAGAAGGCAATGCCCGAACAGACAGATTGGTTTCGCTATCCGTACCCATGGATGAATTTACTAAGGCAAGGAATGCACATGCTACCTTCCACCAGAACGCCAGAGGACTGCACCGTCATTTCCAGATTTCCATGGATGAGGCCAAAGGCATTGTAAAAGCCTGCCCACAGTGTAACCAAAAGGGACTTGGTCTTGGCCTCAGAGTTAATCCCCGAGGTCTTGGTCCAAATGAAAGACGGGAAGTGGATGTCACTCATGTACCAGAATTTGGAAGGCTTAAACATGTTCATGTTACTATTGATACTTATAGCCATTTTATCAGGGCTACAGCTCAGTCTGGTGAGAAAGCGTTGCAAGTGATGTGACATCTCATCCTTTGTTTCGCTGTCATGGGTGTGTCAGAGCAGATAAAGACTGATAGTGTTGCCCGAAGTCAAGACACAAACCAACAGAGTGCCAGTTTATGCGGTGCTTTATTCGGGGCCCCGGGAAACCTGAGGACTAGCGTCCCAAATCAGGATTCCAACGATCCCCGTTTTCGGTTCAGCTTTTATACCCTTTTTACAATGAAGCCTTCGTGCGGAATTTCAGTTGCAAAACAGTTACATGCAGATAACAATAGAGAGACATCTACAAACCGCAAATCTCGTACTTTTTCAATTTTAGATATTGTTTTGAGTGTCTCCCACCATCAACCCCCCCCTACATGCGTAATATCCCTTATCTTCAATGTCAGTTTACTTTTCTTCATGTTCATGCCCGACTAATCCCCTTTGATAAGCTGTTCCCCTCTTCCCAGCGCATTCCTTGTTGATAAACTGTTCCCCTCTTCTCAGCACATTAACACTTTCCTTGTCGGTTTCCTGCTTTTCTGTCCTGCTTGACCAGTCCAAACCTTAGCATAACTACTTCTAAATTTTCACCTCCCCCGCCACCTGCAACATGTCCCCCCTTTGAGCATCCTTCGATCTTCTTTCGCAAGGATGCTCAATCTCTCAAGCTCCCGGTTTCTTGTCAGGCAGGTGGGGTGAGTTATCTTGTGGGAGGATCACCTCTCTTCGGGTCATGGCCTTCATGACCCTCCGAGTGTGTCGGCCTTCCTTCGCAATCATTCCTAAAAGACACTTGTATACTACTAAAGCAACCATAATGATTATAATTATCATGATTCCATATTGTACAATTGATGATATCCTACCAGAGACCTGGATCCCCAGGGAGCTGAATATTGCTCCAACCCAATTGTGCTCTGCTTCCCTTTGAACATCGTGGACCCTGCCCTCAATTTGTTCCAATTGATTAATATCCTTTTCTACCTCTTGAGTGACATTTGGGATGTGTACACAACAATGCTTATCCTTATTGTGCAGATACCCACAGACACCATGCTCTTTTAGTAATATCATATCCAATGCCATTCTATTTTGTATGGTCATTCTAGTTGTGGCCTGTAACTGTAAATTCAAGTCCCTAAATCCTTTCTTCGTTACTGCTGCCAGCCTTTCGGTCTGTCCCAATAATCTGAACAACATTTCCCGATTCCGATAGGTGGAAATTGGTGTAAACAAGGATTCCAGCACCCATCCAAATTTGACCCCTGAAGAGGGTTCATGCCACCCATCTTCTTTATCCAATCCTAAAGCATCCAGTTCTTTACTAATATCTCTTCTCTGTCTCTTTCGTATCTCTTTTGATATTAACTTTGATTGTTTCCAAAATGGACACAGGGTCGGTACACCCAAGGTAATTTGCGTGGTTAATCCATCTAAGGGTAGGTGAGATGTCCATTGGCCATGTCCCAAGACCCATACCAAATTCCCAGGACTGCGAACCGTTGTGTGCCTGCAATCTATAGGTTCCATCCCTTGTCTCATACTTATAGTATGATTATATCCCCTACATTCACATCCCCACTTCAATGCCATCTTTACAGGTACTAGACCTATTTGACTCTCTGGAGTGTCACATGTAAATACTTCTGTACAATTCCATTCCTCTGTTTGGGCTTGAAACTGTCTGGAGGAGGTAGATGTAATAGGGGCCTTATAATATGACTGGTTTCTATTCCCTGACCATTGGATACACCATTGTACTTTTCCGAGATAAGTGTAATATTCTAAGACACTGGGTCCCCATAAGGTTTTCCAATCTCTCCACATATCCTTACTCTGAGTAATATTTTGACAGCTCATCTCATTACGTGTGGTAAGAGTCCTCACTGGAACTTTGTTACATGCTTCATCCACCGGGAAGTTGATTAGGCATCTCCTCGTATTCTGAATCCAGCCATAATAATTAGGCTTCAACTTACAATCGGCCTCGGTCATTACTCGGATAGTCATACATAAATCCTTCCATGCCTCTACTGTCTTAGGGACAAACTGGCATGTCCAGGAAGCATTCCTCAATGACTCCGGCATCTCGGTCACAGGTATTATTCCCCATGGTATGGGTTCACCTGCTGCCCGGGGTAATGGTAAACAAGCTGTGATTTCTGTTACATTTTGCATGAGACCGAAATCTCTGATTAGTCCTACTACCAAATTTTCTTGGCCTCTGCCCTTGGTCAATCCTCCAATATCAGTAACCTGTCGCGTCACTCTCCTCTCTCTTTCCATATAAGATGTACTTATTGTAAGAAACTGCATATCCCCATAATCAAAGCTGTCCCGTACCTGCACTAGGCAAGTGTACTTCCCTTCGTTTTTCCGGGTCACATTGGGTATCTGCAGGATAGTTGCTCCTTCCTGACGCGGCTCATCCCAAGCTGTCTTTACCCCCTCCGTAATCAGCTCGTTTTCCGTAACCCATTTCCACCTCACGATAATTTCAGCGGATCCAGCTCCCTGGTCATCAGTAAACAAACAGGTCAGATTAACATTAGATCCCTCAGGTCTCAACAGATAAGATTCTGGTACATTAACTTTTACAAAGGTTTCTGTTAACACAATCAAGCTTAGGAAGATCAGTATTCCTAAGATTTGCTTCTGAACACCATCCTTGTTGGAGACAAAGGTTCTACCGACCATTGCGTAGGGACCTTCTTGACCCTGGTGTAGTGAATCCAGTTGTCGATTCCGTCGACCTTGACAGCCGTGTAGGTGGTCATGATCACCTGGTGAGGACCGTCCCATGTCTCCTTCAGTGGTTCCACTGACCAGTTCCGTATGTAAACTTGGTCTCCTGGAAGGATGTCGTGGGCCGGATTTTCCAGGGATAGGGGTCGATTCCACTGCAACGTTCCTCTGAGTGCTGTAAGAGTCTTATTCAAAGACAACACATAATTTAATATCACCTGATCTCCCACCAAATGAGGGTCCCCCTGGTAGGTAGCAGCATGGTAGGGTTTGCCATACAAAATTTCGTACGGACTCACCCCTATCCTTTCCCTTGGTTTGATCCTAACCCTTAACAGAGCTAAAGGCAATGCCTGTGGCCACTGGATTTTTGCTTCTTGACAAATTTTCTTAATTTGGTTTTTCAGTGTTTGATTCATCCGCTCTACCTTACCACTTGATTGGGGTCTCCAGGGCGTGTGCAGATTCCAAACTATTCCCAACGTTACAGAAATCTCCTGCACGATCCCTGCAGTAAAATGAGGACCCCTGTCGGATGATAGCCCTAATGGTACCCCAAATCTAGGGATGATTTCTTTCAGAAGTGTTTTTACCACTTCTTTTGCCTGATTGGTCCTGCAAGGGAAAGCTTCTGGCCATCCTGAAAATGTGCACACATACACCAGCAAGTATTTGTATGCTTGGGCTTTTGGTAACTCGGAGAAATCTATCTGCCAATAATCTCCTGGTTGGGGACCTACCTGTAACTTACCCATTTGAACCTGCTTCCTTACTACTGGGTTGTTTTTGATACACACCGGACACATTGCATTTACCCTTTTTGCCAATGTTAACATCTGGTTTGAGAATATTTCGTTTTTCAAAAATCTTACCATTGCCTCCGCACCCCAGTGACACTTATTATGTTCTGTTTCCAATACTGTCTTCATGATCCTTACCGGTAATATCACCTGTCCTGTTGGGGTCACATACCAACCCTTGATGTTCTTTTGTGCCTGCAACATCTGAGCCAGTTTCTCGTCCTCCGGTGAATAATGTGGTTTGTCTTCCATGTGTGCAGCGGCAGGGTTGCTCCGGGCCGGTATCAAAGCTAATTGAGTCCATACTTCTCTGGCGGCCTGCCTCGCCACTTGGTCTGCTCGTTGATTTCCCTGGAACTCTTTCCCTGGTTCGTTCCGATGTCCTTTGACGTGCATCACCGCAACTGCCGATGGTTTATAAATTGCTTCCAGTAACATGATTATCTCTTCTCTGTGTTTGATTGACGACCCCTGCGAATTAAGAAGTCCCCGCTCCTTCCACAGAGCCCCGTGCACATGTACCACTCCGAATGCATATTTGGAGTCAGTCCATATGTTGACTCTCTTCCCTTGGCTCAGCTCCAGGGCCCTTACCATAGCCCAAATCTCTGCCTTCTGCGCTGACGTGCCCGGGGGCAATGCTTTTGCTTCCACTATCTGCTGCAAGGTGACCACTGCATACCCTGCATACCTGATGCCACTTTCCACAAAGCTGGACCCGTCCGTGAACAGTTCCCAATCAGGGTCCGGCAGTGGCTCATCCTTCAGGTCCTTCCGGCTGGCGTACACTTGTTCGATTACCTCCACGCAGTCATGTTCCAGCTCTCCTTCTTCCTGGGTGGACCTGAGAAACTCTGCTGGGTTAAGGTGATTTGTTATTTTTAGTTCCACATCATCCTGTTCCCTCAGCTGGGCCTGGTATTGGAGCATCCTGCTTGATGAGAGCCAATGACCCCCCTTTTGTTCTAATACTGTTATGACCATGTGGGGTACATAAACTGTCATGTGTTTCCCCAATGTCAGCTTGCGTGCTTCCTGGATCAGGATTACTGTGGCTGCCACTGCTCTTAGGCATCCTGGCCATCCCCCACTTACTGAGTCCAATTGTTTGGAAAAGTACCCAACCGGCCTTTTCCAAGATCCCAATTTTTGTGTGAGCACCCCCAAAGCTAATTTCTGTCTTTCGTGTACATACAATTGGAAGTCCTTGGTTAAATCCGGCAAGCCCAGGGCAGGTGCTTCCTTGAGGGCCTGTTTTAATTCCTGGAATGCTTTATCTTCCATGGGTCCCCACTTAAATCTTGGTTCCTTCACAGCCTCATACAGGGGTTTGGCTGTCAACCCGAAGTTGGGGATCCACAGTCTGCACCAGCCAATCATTCCTAGAAAAGATCTTAATTCCTGGTTATTGCGGGGTACTGGAATTGCACATATGGCTTGAATGCGATTCACTCCCAAACAACGAACTCCCTGTGAAATTTCACATCCTAAATAAATGACCTTTTGTTTGACCAACTGTGCCTTTTCTCTGGATACCCGGTATCCAGCCTGTCCTAACATATTTAGCAATGCAATGGTTAATTTGAGGCAGAGACCCTGTTCTGCGGTACCCAGGAAAATATCATCCACATACTGCAACACCACGTAAGAGGAAGGCGAATCTTTTACCTGGGTGGTCTTCCATTCCTCAAGTTCCTTGGCCAGCTGGTTACCAAATATAGTGGGTGAGGATTTAAATCCTTGGGGGAGCCTGGTCCATGTGAGTTGGCGCTTCCGTCCCGTATCGGGGTTTTCCCATTCGAATGCAAAAATGTTCCTGCTTTCATGTGCCAGGGGTATGCAGAAGAAGGCATCCTTTAAATCAATTACTGAAAACCACTGAAATTTCTCAGAAACAGATGTTAACAATGTGTACGGATTTGCCACCACGGGATGTATATCTTTGGTGATAGAGTTAATTGCCCTTAGATCCTGTACTAACCTATAATTGCCGTTAGGCTTTTTGACCGGAAAGATGGGGGTGTTGAATTCAGATTCGCACTCCTGCAAAATTCCTAGACCTAAGAATTGGGCTATCATGGGGGCTATTCCCTTCCTAGCTTCCAGGCTAATGGGATACTGCCGTACCCTTATTGGTTGAGCCCCTTCTTTTAATTCCACTACTACTGGTACTGCCGCTTTTGATTTACCTGGGGTCCCTGTCTCCCAAACCCATGGTGCGACTGCTTGTTCAATTTCTGGTGGTACCTCTTCCTCCCCTACTTCTTTGATCACAAACAATTTTGCCAGGTTTTCCTCTGGTATTTCTAGTTTTACCCTACCCTTTTCAAAAATAATTCTTGCCTGTAATGCTGAAAGCAAGTCTCTCCCGAGCAGAGACTCTGGGCTGTTCGGCGTATACAGAAATTGATGATCAAATTCCTTTCCCCCAAATTTTATATCGAGTGGCCGCAGGAATGCCCTTTCTTCAATCTCCCCAGATACCCCAACAACCAACACCGTGGAGTCACTAAGAGAGCCCTTTAATTTGTTCATTGCCGAGTAACTAGCCCCTGTATCTATCCTAAATTCCATCGGCTCCCCCTCGACTTCTAAAATAACCTTTAGATCTCTATCTAGTCAGCTCTGATTCTGGCAATTCCCCATCATAAAAGCTTGAGCGACACCTTGTGGATTTCCCGTGAACTGATTCAATCCGCCTCCTACCCTGTTGCCGAGATTCACTCCATTGCCCGGGAAGCCCCCCCCCCACATCGGGGCTCCCTGATTAAATGGGCACTCATTTTTCCAGTGTCCCAGTCCTTTACAAAAGGCACACTGGTTAGGTCCTAACCTTCCGCGCCCCCCTGCACTCTGGTTCCCAAAACCCCCAAAGCCTCCACGCATCGGAACACCACCTCTCCCCCTGCCGCAACCGCAACCTCTATTATTTCCATTGTTTCCACCCGCCGCTTGCTGCAAGACCGCCAGCATGCTTGCCTGCTGTTTCTTTGTTGTCTCCTTTTCCCTATTATTATATACCTTCCATGCAACCTCCAATAACTTCTCCAAATTCCGTGTATCTTCTCCCTCTAGCTTCTGCAACTTTTTCCTAATATCCTCCTGAGATTGACCCATAAAAATCAATGCCAGTTGCATTTTTCCCAATTCAGCTTCCACATCCAAATCCGTGTATCTCCGCGCTGTTTCTTTTAGCCTTTCCAAAAATGCCGATGGGGATTCCCCCTTATCCTGCCTCACAGAGTACAACTTAGACCAATTCATTGTTTTTGGAATCCCCTCACGGACCCCTTCTACCAGTAAATCCTGGTAGTTTTTTAGCGCTCTGTATCCCGCCGATGAATTGGGATTCCATTCGGGGTCCTCCCTTGGTACCAAATCATTTACCGAACCTTGTGCTACCTGCATTCTAATCAATTCCCTTGCCCGATTCGTCATTGCCCTAAACACCATCTCCTTTTCTGTAGAATCCATAATAGTGTCTAACAACACCTGCAAATCATTCCAATCAGGATTTTGAGTCTTTATTACCATTTTCACAACCCGAGCCACTTTCTCAGGATTTTCCCTGTACGCCCCCGCCGATTGCCTCCATATCATTAAATCGTGTGGCGAAAAAGGAACCTTTATCATCACCTTTCCTCCATCTGCTCCTACTGCCTCCCGCAGCGGAGCCATCAACTGAGGCTGCGACAAACCGCCTCCTCTCCCCAATCTCCCCCTCCGAGTCCGTTCCGCAAGCGGCGTTCTCGGCTGTTCGACCCCCTCCCCCCCCCCCTGCTCTGCCTCCTCCTTGAGTGGGAAAGGGAGAGGGGCTCTAACCGGATTTACCGGGGAAGCCTCGGGGGATGGGGGCGGCGGCGCACTTGGGGGCACCAACAGAGACACATCCTCCTCCTCCTCCGAGGACCGTATTTTACGCCCTTTACAACCAGCACACTCATCACTTTCTACTTCCCTGGTTTTTAACCCCGACAATCCACAAGCTTTTTGCCACTCAGGTTTTCCTTTTAGATGATAAAACAGATCCAAATACTGTATTTCATCCCATTTTTCATTCTCCCGCAAGAAACTCATCATAGGACCTAATATCTCAGGAGTTATTGTACCATTCCGCGGCCACTGCATTCCCTCTGTCTCATATTCAGGCCATACATGATTACAATAATCAATCAACGTCTTCTTCCGCAATTCCTGCTTAAAATTATTCTCTTTCCAATGTTTTAACAGACAGCCGAGAGGCGAATCCTCAGGAACATCCTTTTCATTACAGGACAGAGCTCTAAAAGTTTTAAACGGTAGCATGCTGACACCCGAACCTGCGCTCCCACACACACACAACACTGACGCTCGTATTCGCGCGCACTCACACACAAAACCAATATACGGCCGATTACCAAATACCTATACCAAATACCAACCAAATACCAAATACCAAATACCAAATACCAAATACCAACCAAATACCAAACTTGCCTATACTCGTCGCCGCGAGTGGCAAGTGCTGGATCTGCACAGCTTTCTACTTGCCGTGTCTTACGACCAGCGCCTAGGCTTCCAACCAACCAAATACCAAATACCAACCGACCTATAAGGAATAAAGCACCTTCGGGCTTACCTTATGGTCGTCCGTCGGGCGCGGGGTCGGGCACGGGTTGATGTCTCCTCCAGGAATCACCTGGTGCCGGCTTGGAGTGGATCAGCAAGCGAACCGCCCCAGCCGCCCCCGGAGTCCCATCTGGGTCGCCAAAACTGTTGCCCGAAGTCAAGACACAAACCAACAGAGTGCCAGTTTATGCGGTGCTTTATTCGGGGCCCCGGGAAACCTGAGGACTAGCGTCCCAAATCAGGATTCCAACGATCCCCGTTTTCGGTTCAGCTTTTATACCCTTTTTACAATGAAGCCTTCGTGCGGAATTTCAGTTGCAAAACAGTTACATGCAGATAACAATAGAGAGACATCTACAAACCGCAAATCTCGTACTTTTTCAATTTTAGATATTGTTTTGACTGTCTCCCACCATCAACCCCCCCCACATGCGTAATAACCCTTATCTTCAATGTCAGTTTACTTTTCTTCATGTTCATGCCCGACTAATCCCCTTTGATAAGCTGTTCCCCTCTTCCCAGCGCATTCCTTGTTGATAAACTGTTCCCCTCTTCTCAGCACATTAACACTTTCCTTGTCGGTTTCCTGCTTTTCTGTCCTGCTTGACCAGTCCAAACCTTAGCATAACTACTTCTAAATTTTCACCTCCCCCGCCACCTGCAACAATAGTAAACCGGCATATACTAGTGACAAGTTAGCTCGATTTTTTCAACAGTGGGGAATCAGGCACATTACAGGCATTCCCCGCTCGCCAACAGGTCAGGCTGTAGTAGAGAGGGCAAATCAAACATTAAAAGACTACCTGACGAAATTCACAGATTTACAAGACCCACAGGAGCGATTATTCAAAGACTCTATTTGTCTTGAATTATCTGTGTATATTCGGGGACCAAAAGATAGCCCAACAAGCTGACCCCTCAGAAGCCCCACTGTATGTGACCTACAGAGATCCCACCACGGGTACATAGCAAAGACCAGCAGAGGTTAAATATTTAGGCAAAAGTCACGTGTGTTTCCACATCTACAGGTACCTTGTAGGTTCCCAGCAAACGGACTCAGCCAGCACCTGCTCCGCCAAATTTGAAAGCATAAGCTCAAGAGCAGAGACAGCCGTATTAAGTGCTCAACATGTTCAAAGATAGTAACTGCCATGTCGACTTCATCATAGGTTTCATTGTCATTTTAAACTTTGATTGTTTTGCCTTCATGAACTTCGACCCTTGACAGAATGTCTGGGTTACCCTTGTGCGTCAGCTTAACACCACTTCCTTTTGTGCCAGTCTATGACAGCCATGACAGTCTATGACAGTCTATGACAGCTATGACAGTCTATGCCGCTCGTGCACATCGGAACCTGAAGAAGTTGAGTTGTTGGGTGGTAAAGTATGCTAGTGATACCAGCAAGGTATTATCTGAATTAGCTGATGATTTATCTTCTGTACAACATGCAGTATTAGAAAATAGAGCTGCTATTGATTTTTGTCTTTAGCTCATGGCCATGGTTATGAAGATTTTGATGGTATGTGTGATATGAACTTGAGTGATCACTCTAAATCGATACATAAGTAGATACAACAGTTAGTAGAACATACTCAAAATATCAAGCAAGATGTAGTATTTTTCGGTATAGATGAATTAGTCAATGGGTTTGGCCTCACCAGATGGCCTCAAGGTTTATGTAAGATTGGTTTACTCGTACTTTGTATTATATTGATAACTGTAATGTGCCTTAGTTGTATGTTAGCGATACTTGATAAGTTATTTGCCAAAGCTGTTAATATTATGAAAAAGATAAAGGTTTTGTTGAAGAATGGTTTGAGGTACAAGGACATGGACCTCTATTAAGTACTAAAAGGTTGTGAATAGTTACATAAAAAGTATATTAAGAAGTTATGAGATCACAAGAGAAAAAGAAAAAGAGAAAAAGAAAAAGGACATAGCACATAGTAAAATTAATACATACTGTTTTTAAAAAAAAAAAAAAAAAAAACAAAAAAAAACCCAGACTTCGCCCGTTATGAATATAGTAGTTGAATGTTGCAATTTTAATTTTAACACAATTTGGCAACTATGAAGGTCCTAGGACTCCGTTATGCTATGAGCCGGTGGGACCTGGAGACGCTTATAGGGGCCCCCCGACAACATTTCGTCGGATAAGTCTCTCCTATCCTTCTTTTGGCTCTCTGCACTAGTGGATGCCAGACCTTCCTAATATTGAACAGAGCTCTGTTAAAGAGTGTGTGAGTATGAATGATTGTATGAAACAGAGACATGTCATTAATGCGAAGTCGATTCTTACTTGATTAAGACAACGAAAGCTGTTTGATAACTTGTTAACCAATTTGTTTGATTCATTAATAGAGTGGTTTGAATAGTTTTTAGATTATTTCAAAAGGGCATTACAACATTGAATGTATCAACCTGTTTGATTCATTAATTGAGTGGTTTGAGTAGTTTCTAGATTGTTTTAAAAGGGCACTATATTACTGAATGTATCCTTAAGTTTTGCACAATTTTGTTATTTGCACTGTATTTGTTTGAAAATTAGCACTGCAAAAATTTAAACCAAACATGGGCTTGTGCAAAAAGAAAAGGGGGGATATGTTGTGGCATGTTAGAGAGGTTTGGAGAATGTTGGAGAATATTCCTGAATATTCTCGAAGAGATGGGGGGTGCGACCCCTTTGCTATGCCCAACCCCATGTTTGGGAGGCCAATTAGATCGGCCCATACTCCGGTGCTACCTGCACCAGGGATTCGCTGTGCTACAGGTAAACACACCGGGTGTCCAATAAAAAGTTATGTTGGTGGCTGGGGTGTGGTCACGGAAGCACTATATAAGCAAAAGTTGCTGTGCAATAAACCAGAAGTTCGTTTATCAACCATATTGGTTGCACGCATTTTCTTTGCCGCTCCCGCAACCATGGAAACCTCCCTGTCCTTAACACAAAGTACCTCAGAATCCCAGGAAGAACTCCAGGGAGAATCAGGATCTTCCTCCTCTCCTGCTCCCACATCTGGACAGGCACCTACACAGCAGGGAAGAAGAGAGACACTCAGTCTTTGTATTTCACTCTGCTGCTCCCCATCCCTCAAGCCCTGCATCCAGAAGATCTGCAGTGGTTCTGCTGCTGAAGGACAAACCAAGAAGTGAGCATTAGCCAAGGGTTTCTTCACCCCCAGCCCCATCACAGCATTTCCTTTACATTGCTGCCTCCTCTTGCCCCCTTGCCAGCAGAAGGGGGCTGTGCACAACAGCTGACACAGCTGCAAGCAGCACCCAGCACACCTCTGGGGAACACCCAAGACACTCCAATCCTCCTTCTCCTCTCTGTCTGCACATTTTAGTCAGATGGCTTCAGGGCCAACAAAGCAACAAAAGCAAGAAGGGAAATGTCTGGAAATGAGCCAGCTAAGGGAAGAGCAGGAGGGAGGAGGGATTGGCCAGGGACAGAGGCTTATGAGGTTATTAATATCTTTATTTAAACTATATGGCTTTGTCCTGGTTTGGGCCAGGATAAAGGTGATTTTTCTAAGTTTCTTGTAGATGGTTGAACCTGCTGGCTGCCTGCTGCCCTGCCCGGTTGCTTGCCTGCCTGCCTGCCTGCCTTCACCTGGCATCTTGGAAGGATCCCATCCATTCATCTGCCTGTGGTCCTGATCCGTGCCAGCCTACACCTCCAGTCCGTTTGCCTGCCTGTGTTCCTGCCTCCTGTGTGTCCAGCCTGGACTTTCCCAGGGCTGCCCTGCAGCCTTGGTTTGCGTGAGAATTGTTGGGGGAAAGGGGGAAGGAATCTGATATTCATTCTCTTGTATATTTGTATATATATATATATAGCATTATTGTTTCATTAAAGTTGATTGGTTTAGCCTCCAACCCATAAGTCTCTCTCCCTTATTCTCTGGTTCCCACGCCGGGAGTCGAGAATAAGGGAGAGAGGCAGGCAAACGGACTGGAGGTGTAGGCTGGCACAGATCAGGACCACAGGCAGATGAATGGATGGGATCCTTCCAAGATGCCGGGTGAAGGTGGGCAGGGCAGCGGGCAGGGCAGCGGGCAGGGCAGCGGGCAGCCAGCCAGGGAGGCAGCCAGGCAGGCCAGGAGCTTCTGCTGGTCTTTTATAGTGCTACAGGTGAGACCAATTAGCTGTTAAGGGGGGTGGTACCCAGCACTTCTGCTGGTGATCTCAGGTGAGCCCGATCAGCTGGTAAGGGTGTGGCTCGGTCCTTGTGATCCCCCAACTCCATACCGAGGATGGCGCACATGGGATGGAATACTCCATTTGAGAAACTTGCTGTCAACCTCAGCAAGTTCAACCATCTACAAGAAACTTAGAAAAATCACCTTTATCCTGGCCCAAACCAGGACAGGCTTTTTTATTTCTCAAATGAAAAAGTGCTTTGTTTTCAAAACTTACTTCTCTCACTTTCTATAGTAAGAAAATACAAAACAACTACTTAGTAAGTCTACTTTGGCAGAGCAGGACATCATGCAACCTTTTCTAGGCAGCTTACCAGCTTTCCTGTACTTCAGGAAAACGCTCCATAACTCCAACAAGTTTGGCTTCTGCTGCTTCTTGACCTAAAGATTTATTTTAGAAAAAAATATTTAATTTCTAAATGCCCTAATAGTCACAACAATAAACATTGTTTTCGCATCAATTGTTGAACAGGAAATATAATCAGGTTGTCTTTTTCATAGTGCTTTGGTGCTGCGTTTATCTTATACTTGTAACTACACAATCACTCCTCACACACCCAACTCAGTTATTCCACCCCGAAAGACTCTGCAGGAACCCTTCTGCGAAGTGCTTCCAAAACTATGTTTACATGCAGAACAGTTTCACTCATCTGATTTTTATCTTTCTATTACTTAGTAAAATTCAGCTCTCACAGTTTCAGAATGCTTACTTGCAAAGGTGCAGAATGCAAGCCACTGTTAGCATCACCAGACTTGATGCATAAATCAGCCTCTGCAAGTACACTTACCACAATATCCCAAAATTTCAGTATCACAGCAGAAAAATGCATCATTTCTATTTAAATCAATGCAAGAAAATGAAATCATCTTAAAACTAAAGATGCTGGCTGGCATCTCCAGCATTAGTGAGTGGGTTGAACTACCACACAAAGTTCCCCATCACTACAGAATCCCATCATCAGCAACAGATGCTTATCCAAATGAACAAGAAGAAATAAAATAATGTGACTGTGTACCTATGACTTTTGGCCTAAAACCACAAATCTACTGCTTTCTCTGCCACAGCTACAGGTCTTTTTGCAAAAACTGACAGCAGGCCAGAGATAGCTTCTAAGGAGAAAACAATGCTGGCTGGAACTGCAGGTTCTTTCAATCCCAGAGAAAACTGGCCACAACTGGACCCAAATGGGTGTGGTGACTGCTGCAAGAGTCACACCTGAGGGTCGGTGTACAGATGCACCTCTGTGCCACCTGGAACACTCTGTGTGGCACCTGAGGGTGCAGGTCCCTGTGTTGTTATATTATTTAGAATACAAATCACTAACCACCTTCTCTACCCATCCTGCTCAGTAACACCTGATATTTCAAGCCAACAAATGCTGGGGTTCTCTTATTACAGGTACCCAACACCCAATTTCCTGGTGACAGGGCTGTAACATTTGCCTCAGAGCAGGAGGGAGTGCTGCTTCTCTTGATTTTACCACAAGCACATGGAATGGATGTGGCATAAGGACTCCTCCCCAAAACATACACTTCAGAGGACCTCAGGTCTCTCAGGATCACCCCAGCTTACCCTCTAACCCTCTGTTGCTGCAGCACAGCAAAGGGATTCTCATGATGTGCTTTGCAGTGCCAGCCAGACTGCACTGTTAATGCCAAAAAAATGCCCCCTGAACACTCTCTGCTGTCCATTTGCCACACAGTTCAGATATAACACACTTAAAAAAACTAAAAGAAGAACAGGTCCCAATCTAGAGTTCATTTATATTGAGAAATTAATTCTGTAGGACACAATCCTGTCAGTAGACATGGAGCACACAAATCACAACTGCCCTTACAGCCTGACAAGGCCAAAAAGTAACAAATCAGCACATTCACAAAGCTTCTTGTGCTGCTCCTCCTGATGCCTGCACTGAAGTCACCAGGGAGCACAGTCAGTGCTGACAATACAAACCACCTCAAGAAAAGGCCACATCATTTTCCTCTTGAGCTCCTCCATAGTTAAGGATCCTACCTCCTCTGTCCACAGCAGGTGCACCCGACATAAATGGAGCACCTCCTGCCTGCTCAGGACTGGTAACTATGCTGATATCTTCTGTATCACATGCAGGAGCTTCTCCTGTGTTCTCCTGGTCTGTTTTTGTTTCCAGCTCTCCAGCAGCTCCTGCCCGCTCAGGAATTTGAAGTATGTTGAGTATGTTGTCACCTTGAGCATCCTCTGCAGGAGCTTCTGCTGTGTCCTCCATTTTTGCCAGATATTGACTCAGACTGCACAGAGAAAGAGAGGAAATAGAGTTGGTAAAAAGAACCACATATTGGCATACACCATTCAGCACAACAGTTATCACCAACTTATTATCCATCCTACACATATTCATACAAATTCTCATTATTCTCCTCAGTATTTGTTAAGGGTAATACACACAGAACTCGCTGCAGGGCTCTTACCCTAGAGATGCACATTCACACTCTCCAAGTTATTATCTCCTGCTTGGAACATTTTTTCAGTCTGCCTTTTAGGCACACATAATCACCTGAGAGAAGGAACCCCCACAGCTACAAAGCTGTGCATCAGAGCATAGAAGGGCTCTCAGTCAGATCTCCTCTGAAACAAAAGGCTGGTGGTTCCTAGGCACTGCAGTGCAAGTCAGCAAGGACAATGATGCTGGGATGGGCAGAGGCTTTACATGCATGTTAGCTTGCCAAGTTCCTCCTCTGGCTACAGACATTTTGAAGAGTTCCTGCTGGGCAGACCTCAGTTCAGCAACAACACTTGAAAGATTCTCTAACAGAGAATCCTGGGCAGAAATTTTCCTCAGCTTCCAAATTAACACTAGACACAGTGTCTCTGTTCTAACCAAACACCAGGTGACAGAGTTGCTCTGGTACCCCCCTCCATTCTCCCAAGGGAAGATAAAAGGGGAATAGGGAAGAGAGACTTGAAGGTGTGAAAATAAGACTGGAACAGCTTTGCTCAAAGACGAAGAGACAGGAACATGTGGGATCAGGAACAAATATCTGCAAGTCTATAAAAAGCCCATCTCCATGGTTACAGTTATAAGTGTCCCAGGGTCTCTTGCAGCAGGGCCGACTCAGGAGAGGGGTCCCCAGCTGCCCCCAGCACCTGATGGATTCGGATCTTGCTGAGGACGGGTGTTGTGGAATGTTAGAGAGGCTTGGAGAATGTTGGAGAATATTCCTGAATATTCTCGAAGAGGTAGGAGGTACGACCCCTTTGCTATGCCCAACCCCATGTTTGGGAGGCCAATTAGATCGGCCCATACTCCGGTGCTACCTGCACCAGGGATTCGCTGTGCTACAGGTAAACACTCCGGGTGTCCAATAAAAAGTTATGTTGGTGGCTGGGGTGTGGTCACGGAAGCACTATATAAGCCAAAGTTGCTGCGCAATAAACCAGAAGTTCGTTTATCAACCATATTGGTTGCACGCATTTTCTTTGCCGCTCCCGCAACTGGCGCCCGAACCGTGCTACAGGCCCTGAACAATCAGAAAGTCTGAAGAGTCTTGAAAAAGTCTGAAAAGTTTCAAAATCAACAGGCAAATCCTGCGGAAGACCGATCTTCACTAGAGTCGCCTGGTGGAGGACCGAACCATCGATAGCACCAATCACAGCTCGGCAGGTAAAACTGCTGAAACCAAAAAACTTGGCTGGGAACGGGGCTCCAAGAAAGCACCGAAAAAGCAACGTTTCAGATGGCAATAAATTCCTCTCAACGCAGGCGTAGAGAGGTGATTCGCAACTTAAAGAAAAATGAACGAGTTTGTTTGCTGCTGGGGAAGGGCTACCGGTTCTTAGTTATAAAAAGTTGTAAAAAGCCCACAAAAGGCTCGGATTAAGGTTGCACCAAAATAATAAAGGGATAGTTAAGCGCGCAGAAAATAGAGAACGAAGTAGCCCTAGACTTTCTATATTTCTATTTTATTCTAGACCTTTTTATTAGTTTCTTACAGAAACGTGCCATAAAAGATGTGGATTTTAGAAAAGATCCGGCGGCGCTTGTAGCATACGGCCGCACATATCAGTTTTTTACTGACCCTGCTAACTTATTTGATGAGAAAGAATAGAAAAGCTTAGGAGATATTTTGTGGTATAAGGTAATAGAAGAGGATAAGACAGCTCGTAAGTTAATGAAACCGCAGCATACAATGATTACTTGCTTGCACCGTTATCAGACAGAGAAGAAAATCGCCGCTGTAGCTTCGGCAACCTTAAAAGGGCAGCCGATACCAGATTTGCATCAAATAGGAGTTGATTACGTTCCCTGTCCCCCAACGGGAGACGAAATAGTTGTACAGCTTGCTCAAAATTTCCAGTGAAGTTCCGACGCAACCCGCTGCCCCCCCCCCTCCCTCTGATGTGGCCTGTGCCGGCCATCTTGAGCCACGTGGCTCGGGATGTGCGGACGGGACGGAAGTGACCACTTGCAGAGCCGGAAGCGGACTGAATCAGAGTCTGGAAACCCTATGTCCCGCGTCATCCGGCGAGGGTGGCTCCAGGGCTGGTCCCGACCTCCATTGGGCCCCGCCTTTGGCCCCACCCCTACGCCGTACATCACCCGACGGGGACGTTCCCGGCCCGCAGCACCCCTCCTCCTCCCTCCCCTCTCCCTCCTCCTCCCAGCCCACCCTCCCTCCCTCCTCCCTCCCCCCCACCCCCCCCCCCTCCCGCCGCAAGCAGCCGCTTTTCAGAAATAAAAGCCTGCTGCACGGCACTACCGCACCTTAACGATTAATTGATCTCAAATGCATGAGCAGGCCCTTAATAATAAAGATGATGATTTTTCCTCAGTTTTAGATACCCTGCCATCTTCGAAGGCATTGTCACAAAGCCACAGTCTGGTGTCAACACTGTAATACGAACACTCATGCTACCGAAGTCTGCAGATACCAGGGAAATGGATCGAGGAGCGCGAGGAGCCACGGCACAAAGACCCCAACTGCGGCTCTAGTGTGGACCCTTTCGAAGAACAGCAACCAGCCACTTCCACTCCCCTCCAGCAATCAGCCACTCCCACTCCCTTCCAACAATCAGCCACCCCCACCTACATTCAGCAATCATCCACCCGCGCTTCCTTTCAGCAACCAGCCATTTCTACCTCCCTTCGACAACCAGCCAATTTCCACTTCCCTTCAACGACAACTCCAGCCAGCCACCTCCCTTCAACCATCAACCAGTGGAAGCCTCGGGCTGGACCTGGCAACCGCAGTAGATGTGACTCTCATTGACATCAAGCCCCAAAAGATCCCTACGGGTATCACCGATCCAGTGAAATATCAAGAAAACATGTGGAGCCCTTTTATTAGGACAGTCGTCTGCTGGACTTAAGAGTTTGTTTGTCTTGCCAGGAGTAATAGACAGTGACCATATTAGAGAAATTTGTATTGTAGCTATGACTTGGACACCACCTATGGTAATTCTAAAAGGAACTCGAATTGCCCAGCTAGTCCTGACACAACAATCAACTGATGCAGCAGCCGTTTCTTCGATTCATCACCATCATGCCCACAAACGTACAGGCCCTTGTTGGTCGAGACATACTAAGTCAGATCGGAGCACGCCTGATCACAAGAGACCATTTATATTGGCAGTCACTCCTTGGGCTTTCCCGATCCCATTGACATGGTTATCATCACAGCCAATATGGATCGAGCAGTGGCCGCTGAAGTGAGAAAGCCTCAGACAAGCACACATCTTAGTACAAGAACAGCTAAAGCAAGGGCACATACAACCATCAACTAGCCCTTGGAATACTTCAATCTTCGTAATTAAAAAGAAGTCTGGCAGGTACCATTTACTACATGATTTACGTGCAGCTAATTCCCAGATGGAAGCAATGGGAGCTTTTCAGCCTGGAACGCCTAACCCCGCGATGCTTCCAGAGCGTTGGCATCTACTTACAGTAGACCTAAAAGACTGCTTCTTCACCATACACATACACCCACAAGACACAAAGCAATTTGCATTTACACTCCCAGCCCTTAACAGAGAAGCCCCTGCTTCACAATTTGAGTGCGCAGTGCTCTCACAGGGCATGGAAAACAGCCCAACTTTGTGTCAACTATTTTTAGATGCAGCATTATTGCCAGTACGGCAAGCATGGCCAGATGCCTTAATTTATCATTACATGAATGACATCCTAATAGCACAACAAGACCTGATTACTGAGCAGCAGGAGCATTTTTTAACACAACAGCTAAGTCACCAGGGATTCCAAATAGCACCTGAAAAGATACAACGTACGCCACCATGGAAGTACCTAGGATGCCATATTACTGAGTCACAAGTTAGACCTCAAAAAGCTGCTCTTCATTTGACTCTTAATACCTTACATGATGTACAACGATTCCTAGGTGATGCTCAATGGTTACGCCCTGTGATCGGTATAACAAACGATCACCTAGAACCGTTACGACCGTTTCTTAAAGGCACCGATCCTGCCTCCCCTGTTACTCTTTCGGCAGCTCAAAAACAGGCCATAACTGAAATTGGCCTGACAATACCTCAGTGCTCCGTGGATCGCCATGATGTAAATTTACCCATAGACTTAACCATCCTTACGGGTAAACAGCATTTACTCGGAGCTCTCACGCAGTCCAAAAAGAAAAAGGGGGAGACTAGGTCTGCTGATATCCGTGTATTAGAATGGATCTTCGGACCACTACAGCCAAAAACTACAATCCAAACAAAGATTGAGGTATTGGCCCTTCTAATTTGTAAAGGCCGAACCCGTATTATACAAATTACTGGAGATGAACCTAGCACAATTTATCTTCCAATGAAGCAAGGAGAGTTGGACTGGTATTTGCAGCACTCTCCAGACCTACAGTCAAGTCTCCTAGAAGCACCGCAAGCCATTGATCTCTCTCCGTTGCGATCTACTGTGTTAAAGTGGATGTCCCTGCATGAATGGATTCCTGTTCCAAAACGATCTGAGGAACCCCTTCAAAATGCACTAACGGTTTTTACCGATGCAGGGAAACGTTCACAACCAGCCGCAGTGACTTGGCAAGATAAGGAGCAATGGTGCCATGAACTCCTGTCCTCACAAGAGGACGATACCCTACAGACTCTAGAGTTGGCAGCCATTGTTTACGCCTTTTCACGTTGGTTGAATGTGCGTCTTAATGCTGTCTTAGATTCCCTTTATGCTGTGGGAGTTGTACAGCGAATTGAGGACGCATATCTCAAAGACGTCGCAAACTGGCGATTAAATGACTTGTTTCGTCAGCTGCAGACTGTCATACAACAGAGAGATCAACCTTATGCTATCATTCATATTCGGAGTCACCAATGGTCTGACGGCCTAGGAGAAGGCAATGCCCGAACAGACAGATTGGTTTCGCTATCTGTACCCATGGACGAATTTACTAAGGCAAGGAATGCACATGCTACCTTCCACCAGAACGCCAGAGGACTCCATCGTCACTTCCAGATTTCCATGGACAAGGCCAGAGGCATTGTAAAAGCCTGCCCACAGTGTAACCAAAAGGGACTTGGTCTCGGCCTCAGAGTGAATCCCCGAGGTCTTGGTCCAAATGAAAGATGGCAAGTGGATGTCACTCATGCACCAGAATCTGGAAGGCTTAAACATGTTCATGTTACTATTGATACTTATAGTCATTTTATCTGGGCTACAGCTCAGTCTGGTGAGAAAGCGTTGCAAGTGATGCGACATCTCATCCTTTGTTTCGCTGTCGTGGGTGTGTCAGAGCAGATAAAGACTGATAGTAAACCGGCAAATACTAGCGACAAGTTAGCTCGATTTTTTCAACAGTGGGGAATCAGGCACATTACAGGCATTCCCCGCTCGCCAACAGGTCAGGCTGTAGTAGAGAGGGCAAATCAAACATTAAAAGACTACCTGACGAAATTCACAGATTTACAAGACCCACAGGAGCGATTATTCAAAGACTCTATTTGTCTTGAATTATCTGTGTATATTCGGGGACCAAAAGATAGCCCAACAAGCTGACCCTTCAGATACCCCTACAGTGACCTACAGAGACCCCACCACGGGTATATGGCAAAGACCAGCAGAGGTTAAATATTTAGGTAAAAGTCACGTGTGTTTCCACCCTTACAGGTACCTTGTAGGTTCCCAGCAAGCGGACTCAGCCAGCACCTGCTCCGCCAAATTTGAAAGCATAAGCTCAAGAGCAGAGACAGCCGTATTAAATGCTCAACATGTTCAAAAATAGAAACTGCCGTGTTGACTTCATCATAGGTTTCATTGTCATTTTAAACTTTGATTGTTTTGCCTTCATGAACTTCGACCCTTGACAGAATGTCTGGGTTACCCTTGTGCGTCAGCTTAACACCACTTCCTTTTGTGCCAGTCTATGACAGCCATGACAGTCTATGACAGTCTATGACAGCTATGACAGTCTATGCCGCTCGTGCACATCGGAACCTGAAGAAGTTGAGTTGTTGGGTGGTAAAGTATGCTAGTGATACCAGCAAGGTATTATCTGAATTAGCTGATGATTTATCTTCTGTACAACATGCAGTATTAGAAAATAGAGCTGCTATTGATTTTTGTCTTTAGCTCATGGCCATGGTTATGAAGATTTTGATGGTATGTGTGATATGAACTTGAGTGATCACTCTAAATCGATACATAAGTAGATACAACAGTTAGTAGAACATACTCAAAATATCAAGCAAGATGTAGTATTTTTCGGTATAGTTGAATTAGTCAATTGTCATTTTAAACTTTGATTGTTTTGCCTTCCCGAACTTCGACTCTCGACAGAATGTCTGGGTTACCTTTGCGCGTCAGCTTAACACCACTCCCTTTTGTGCCAGTCTAGCGACACCCAAATCGCCTTTTATTACGTATTTAGTTGGTGTACCAGCCTCTGAAGAGACGTGGCCAATGTTTCAAGCAGCAATGAACCACACACAAGTGCAATTTCACACCGAGAGTCTATGTTCCACCAAGGCCAGTCTAGTTGCGTGCTTGAGTAACTACGACACTTGGGTTAGTCATCTGCCCACTGGGCCCAATGCCCAAGAATTAAGCCTTGTAGACTCTCTAAATGCCACTTATTGTCTCTGGATGAGTAGCTTGTCCACTGATTGCACAGAAGTCATGAGGAGACAATGCGTTACTACCAATGTTTTCCCAATGGGCAATTTCATCCAGTGGTGCAACTACACCCTCCGTGGTGCTACTAACCCATCGCCTGGGACACAGCTGCCTAGGAAATTACCATCAGGGTACTTTTTAATTTGCGGAGATTGGGCATGATTAGGTATACCATCCCGTCCCGTTGGAGGGCCTTGCACCATTGGTCAACTGAGCTTAGCTATGCTTCACGCACACCCGAACAGTACCCATCGTGTGCGGTGGAAGCGAGGCCTGGCCCAAATACTAGCGCAGGGATGTGATGATAATGATGTTAACCTTTGGTCCAAAAGGCAGGTGATTGTTACTTCTATTTTTTGCCTGGAGCAGCTGCCGCTCGTGCACATCGGAACCTGAAGAAGTTGAGTTGTTGTGTGGTAAAGTATGCTAGTGATACCAGCAAGGTATTATCTGAATTAGCTGATGATTTATCTTCTGTACAACATGCAGTATTAGAAAATAGAGCTGCTATTGATTTTTGTTTTTAGCTCATGGCCATGGTTATGAAGATTTTGATGGTATGTGTGATATGAACTTGAGTGATCACTCTAAATCGATACATAAGCAGATACAACAGTTAGTAGAACATACTCAAAATATCAAGCAAGATGTAGTATTTTTCGGTATAGATGAATTAGTCAATTGGTTTGGCCTCACCAGATGGCCTCAAGGTTTATGTAAGATTGGTTTACTCGCACTTTGTATTATACTGATAATTGTAATGTGTTTTAGTCGTATGTTAGCGATACTTAAGAAGTTATTTGCCAAAGCTGTTAATATTATGAAAAAGATAAAGGTTTTGTTGAAGAATGGTTTGAGGTACAAGGACATGGACCTCTATTAAGTACTAAAAGGTTGTGAATAGTTACATAACAAGTATATTAAGAAGTTACAAGATCAACCAAAAAAAAAAAACCCACAAAAAAAAAAAACAAAAAACCAAAAACAGACTTCGCCCGTTATGAATATAGTAGTTGAATGTTGCAATTTTAATATTAACACAATTTGGCAACTATGAAGGTCCTAGGACTCCGTTATGCTATGAGCCGGTGGGACCTGGAGACGCTTATAGGGGCCCCCCGACAACATTTCGTCGGATAAGTCTCTCCTATCCTTCTTTTGGCTCTCTGCACTAGTGGACGCCAGACCTTCGTAATATTGAACAGAGCTCTGTTAAAGAGTGCGTGAGTATGAATGATTGTATGAAATAGAGACATGTCATTAATGCGAAGTCGATTCTTACTTGATTAAGACAACGAAAGCTGTTTGATAACTTGTTAACCAATTTGTTTGATTCATTAATAGAGTGGTTTGAATAGTTTTTAGATTATTTCAAAAGGGCATTACAACATTGAATGTATCAACCTGTTTGATTCATTAATTGAGTGGTTTGAGTAGTTTCTAGATTGTTTTAAAAGGGCACTATATTATTGAATGTATCCTTAAGTTTTGCACGTTTTTGTTATTTGCACTGTATTTGTTTGAAAATTAGCACTGCAAAAAATTTTAAACCAAACATGGGCTTGTGCAAAAAGAAAAGGGGGGATATGTTGTGGAACGTTACAGAGGTTTGGAGAATGTTGGAGAATATTCCTGAATATTCTCGAAGAGATGGGGGGTGCGACCCCTTTGCTATGCCCAACCCCATGTTTGGGAGGCCAATTAGATCGGCCCATACTCCGGTGCTACCTGCACCAGGGATTCGCTGTGCTACAGGTAAACACTCCGGGTGTCCAATAAAAAGTTATGTTGGTGGCTGGGGTGTGGTCACGGAAGCACTATATAAGCCAAAGTTGCTGCGCAATAAACCAGAAGTTCGTTTATCAACCATATTGGTTGCACGCATTTTCTTTGCCGCTCCCGCACACGGGCAAGCTGATGGCAGAACAGGAGCCTCTGCCCTAGAGCTCCCAGTGCAGCCCAGCAGCAGGGAAGAAGGGAGCAGGCAGGGACCAGGCTGCCCATCCTCTGGGCTTTGACAGAGGGTGGCAGGAGATGGAAGGGAATCCTGAGCCCTGCCTCTTCTACCCCTCATGGGTCCCTCAGGGTGCTACAGACCCTCTCTCTTGGGCCTTCCATCGGTACCAGAAAATCAGCCTGGGCCCTAAAACCAGAACACACAGCAACCACACCCATCAGAAGACATCGCTGAGCACACCTTCAACACAGCTCTAAACACACCATTAAACCTTGGTGTTGCCACCAACAACATCCCAAAGCCACACTGAGAACTGACCACTTCTTCTAATCAGAAAGTTCAAAGTTTACCTCCAATACCCATGAAGATCAGCATAATCCTCAGCTGTGTTCCCATCAGTGTCTTCATGGGAAATATTGGCACCATAAGAAAGGAGAACTTTGACCAAATTCAGCTGCCCAACAGAAGCAGCAATCATGAATGGGGTTCTGAAAGATTCAAAACATCCTATGAAATGGATCATTTGACACAGACACAGAAACATTCATTTCATTCCTGCTTGCTCTCAGAAAGTCTTTTCCCCATTACATTACAATGAACAAAAGAAAAAGCAGGTTTCATTAGAAGCAACAATAACATGGGAGAGGGAGTCAAAACAGCTGCGTGGGCAGACAGAGCTGCCACATGTACAACACTTCAGTGCACACGAGGCTGCTGTGCAGGAGGTGGTTTCTCAAACTGAGGCACTGCTGCCAAGCTCATGACACATCTGCCAGACAATGCCTCCTGGACATCCCCAATGCAGAAAGCAGCCCCTGAGGTACCACAGCAGCCAAACACACACTGCTTTCACACAGAAGTCTCACAGAAACAGCTCCTTCCAAGTGCCCCCCTGCTTTTGGTCAGAGTACATTCCCATGCTTCTCAGCAATCCAACAGAAAGAATACCAAAGGGACACATTTGGATAAACCCCTTACCTTTGATGCTGGTCTTGAGCATGCACGTCAACTCCTGCTTTCAGGAGAATTTCTACTATCTCTTCCTGACCTTCAGAGATAGCAAGAGCTAGTGGGGTAAAGCCAACACCGGTGGAGCCGGAGGGGTGGGGGTTAATGACAGGGGAAGGGCAAAGGCAGGGACAGGGGAGGGAGAAAGGAGCAAACCAACGGCAAGGACCAGGAGCAGCCGGAGTGACACATCCCAGCGCAGCTCAGAACAGGAGCCACAACAGCAGAATAGCCGCAAACGGCAGTCGCCAGGGGCAACGGTGGGCAGGGCTGAACCACCTGCAGGGGGGGGGAAGGGGCTGAACCAATTCACGGGGGTGGAGAGGGGGCTGAAGAAAAGGAAAAGGCTCCCTTAATCCTTAAACCTTGCATTGGTTTAAGCCTCAGCATTCATTCGTTGCCACTACAGGTGACAATGGTCCCTTAAGTATCTGGAAGAAGGTGAGGAACTCTTCCCCACTGTGGAAAATCCACGGAGGCTGAAGGACGACACGTAGTCACCAATATGGTTAAAGTGAAGTCATCTATTAACAATTTACACTCGCTTTATATAGAACCCTTGTTTATATAACGATATCTTGCAGGTGGCTATATCTTGGCCACAAATCCAGTTCTCACAGAACCTCTGCTGGCTACATCATTATCCTGTTATTCTTCTTTTCTGCTGCCAGCTCCCTTATCTTTTGCCCATAGCTCAACTTTCAGTAACCTTGCAACTAGGCCTCAAGGCCATTAGTTTACTCTAGCTAAAGCTAAATAGTCAGGATTGCTCACATGTGTGTTTTCTTCCAGACAGTTTCCCAACATATCCCCCTTTTTGTTTTTGAGCAATCCTGACTTACTTCATTATGCGAGATAACATGCTAATGATACATTGCCATAAACAACATACTAATAATACAAAAGCAATAATAACATACTAAAAATCAAAACCAATAATGACAAATATAATTGATAAACCTTGTCTAATTAAATCTCTAAGCTATCCCCATATCCTTAAGTGATTTAACCATTCATTTAAACCAATATATGCAACAGTTAATTTTTCATGTTATCTTAATCAATCGTTTTTGGTTGTGAATTGACTCTGAATGATCAGATAAATTCATGCAAATACACTCCATCAAAGTCTTCACAAACATAACCTAAAAGCTAACAATAAAAAGTCAGTGGTAGCACGATATTGTAAAACTGCATGTCTGACACTATCAACATCTTTTAGCATCTGTGTTAAAATATCAGTTCATCTGCTTAGCAGTGCAACAGAATAGCACAATCAACAATCAAGATATAGACGAGGGATCCCATAATCAACATATACAATACAATCAACATATCAATACAATTTGAAAAGCACATTTCACACTGCAGTGGAAGGACTTAAATACCTTTTTAGTATGAGGAAGGTCTGGTGTCCACTGGCGCGTAAACCCAAGGGGATAGAGGAGGCTTATCCGACAAAAATTCGTTGGGGGGCCCAAAAAGCGTCCCCAGACCCCTCCTGGGTCACGGCACAGTGGAGTCCTGGTTTCCTTCATGGTTGCCAAATTGAGGCTCAAAAAGGCCTAATAAAATTGTTTAGAGACAGAATTCCAAGCCTTTAAACAGCAAAGGCACACTCTCCCCCCCCCCTTTTTTCCCCCTTTTTTTTTTTTTTTTTTTTTCTGTGGTGTCTGCAGCAGGGCTCATTTTTTGAGCAGCAGCAGTGTCTGTGGGGGTAGAGACAGCAGCTGCAGCTGTAACAGATACGCTGGCAATGCTTACCGGCCGTATCTGAGCTGTGCCCTTGTGTGCGGGGGGGCGAGAAGCGGCTGCTGAGGCAGGAGTGGGGGTGCTCTCTGTACGAGGAGCAGCTCTTACTCTCCGCAGCAACTCTCGGCCTCTGAAAAGGCATACTCATTGTCCTGGTTTGGACCAGGATAAAGGTGATTTTCTGTCTTGTACTTTTGCTTTTAGCTAAGTCTCTTGTAAGTAGTTGCACTTGCTGAAATTAACAGCAAGTTTCTCAGACAGTGTGTGTTTCTAGGACTGATAACACTTGATGTTTATAGTTACTCCTAGAGACTGGTATGCAGAGCCAAGGACACTGCTCAGCTCTGAGGAAAACATCAAGAGGTCCCACCTGCATCCCTCCTTTGGGGAGGAACGGACAAGATAGATGCCAGAATTGACCAAACAGAGTATTCCATCCCATATACGTCATCCTCAGTATAAATTTGAGGGATCACGAGGGCCAAGTCATCAGTTTCCTGCTTCCAGCTTCCGGCTGCCTGCCCTTCCGCCCTTCCTGCTTCCCTTTCTTCACCCGGCATCCTGGAAGGATCCCGTCCGTTCGTCTGCCTGTGGTCCTGATCCGTGCCAGCCCTTATCTGTGTGTTCCTGCCTCCAGTTCCCAACTGCTGCCGACTCCAGGAGTCCAGCCTGGACTTTCCCAGGGCTGCCCTGCAGCCTCGGTGGTGACGTGAGAGCTATTGGGGGAAAGGGGGGAGGAATGTGGTATCCATTTTCCTGTATATTTGTATATATTTAGTAATTTTTCCTATTTATTATTACTGTTTCATGAAAGTTGTGTAGTTTAGTTTCCAACCCATAAGTCTCTCTCCCTTATTCTCTCTCCTTTCTTATCAGGGAGGAGAGAGAGATTAATAGAGAGCGTCTGTTACTCGGTTTAATTGCATGGCCAGTGTTAAACTGTGATACTCATTCTCATAACTTTTTTTTTTTTCTTTACTCCTCATCGATATATGAGAAAAATTAACAACAACCACTAGAAGATTCAAAAATGAAATGACATTGCTACTAAAATCTGGTGAAGTTAGCCTAAAATTAAATAAAGTGGTACAATCTCCCAAACCAAAACTCATATCACAAACAGCATCACTGTGAGTCTGTATTTGGAGGCATTTGTTTACATGGACGAACCCATCTGGTCGGTACCCAGCGCACTCAGGTACCTGTAAGTAAACACATATAACCTCGACCAGTTAGTTTCACCTCTGCCGGCCCTTCCCATTCTCCAGCGTTCAAATTCTTGAATTCCACCAAAATTTTTTGGGAAGGTTCCGAAGCTTCAGAGTCTGCTAAAGCTTTTGATGTATTAATATCGGAGGCTCTGTACGATCTCCTGTAAAGCGGAAAGAATTCATGACATATACAGCCTTACTAAACCGGTCCTGCGGAGGACTCCCTTCCTCCCCCCGTTTTTGTTTCTCAAGGAAAGCCTTTAATACTGAATGGCAGTGTTGCACTATTGCCTGACCCTTAGGGTTATGAGGGATACCAGTAATATGTCGGACGCCCCATCGTCCACAGGACTGTCGAAAGTGAGCAGAAGAATAAGCGGGGCCATTATCCATCTTGATGGACTTAGGTACTCCTAAAACAGCAAAGGACACATATAGATGTCTGATAACGTTTTGTTGCATCACCAGTCTGTGCGGAGGCCCAAATGGCCATAGAAAAGGTATCTATAACTACATGTACATATTTTAAACGTCCAAACTGCTGTACATGAGTGACATCCATTTGCCACAGTTCCAAAGACTTCAAACCTTTAGGATTGACTCCCATCCCAATACCAAGATCAAGTTTTTGGCAATCAGGGCAAGATTTCACAATTCCCTGGGCATCCCCCAGAGATAAGTGAAATTGCCTAGCTTACATTTTAGCAGATTGATGGAAAAAGGCAGGAGACTGTCGAGCTTGTGCAAAAACATCAACAGAAGGACCAGTCCATGCCAGTGCAACCAAATGGTCAGCTCGGTTATTACCGATAGCCAACCCTCGATCACTAAGATGACTCCGGATATGAGTAATAAAGTAAGAATGTTCTCTTTCTGCTAAGAGTCTCAATAGCTTCTGCAATAACAAATACAAACGCTTATTCGAAATTTCCTTCAAAATTGCATGATACATCCTCAAAACAATACCTACTACATAAAGTGAGTCAGAGACTATATTAACAGGAGTGTTATTCCATGTTTCAAGAACCCAAACAACAGTGGTAAGTTCAAGGGTTTGCAGAGAGTCAAATGACTTCTCTTGAATTAAATGTTCTTTCCATTGTCCAGGCGTCTCCTCCCAGGTAACAACAGCTTTATGGGATTTTTTCCCGGCATCCGTAAAGACCGTTATGCCGTCCACCAGACTGTCAGACAAAAAACTACATGACTCCCACTGCATGTCAGACAGAAGTGGTAACAAGAAATATGAGGGGTAAGAATTCGTTATTTCCCCGCCAAACTGTGCCAAGGCTATTTGTAGGTCTGCTGAAGTTCGCAACAACCAAATCAAATAGTCCTGCATAAGGGGCAAAATGATCTGACCTGGGTCTACTTCAGCGATGTCTTGACATTGCGCTCTGCCCTTTATAACAATTTGAGATAAGACTGCAACCCTCATTGTAATCGTTTTGCGTAAGCGGATTGACAAAAAAATCCATTCTAAAATTCTTAAAGCTTGTTTTTTCTTGTCATCCCATTGAACTAATAACCCAAAGGGATGAACTCGATCTTGACCTGAATTTATTATCATTAACATCATCGGCAACTCTTCTACAAAGCGAGATGCATGACACGTCAAAATTTTCTCCTGAATAACAGTCAATGCCTTTTAGTGTATTAGTTGTAACTCTCTTTTATCTGTTACATAAGACGTGGTACCCAAAAGATCAATCAAAGGCTGTAAATCATCATTAGTAATCCCGCAAAGTGACCTCACCCATTGGATATCACCCAGGAGTTTCTGTACATCACTTAGCGTAGTAATTTCTGTTTTAAGGGCAACCTTCTGCAGTTGCACTGCACTCCCCGTGATTGTCCACCCCAGATATTTCCAAGGCTCATGCTTTTGTACCTTTTCTGGAGCAATTTTTAAACCACGTTGTTCTACAGTCTTTGTCACCTGAGCTAAAACATCGTTGTAATTGAGTGACCTTCCTGCAATCAAAATTTCATCCATATAATGATAGATAATCAACTCAGGAAACTGTGATCGTAAAGGCTGCAGGGCCCAAGCAAAATAAATTTGACACATTGTTGGGGAGTTCTTCATTCCCTGCGGTAATACGACCCAATGATATCTTTGTGCTAGATCAGCCTTATTAACAGAAGGAACTGAAAAGGCAAATCGTTCAGCATCTTCTGGATGCAAAGGTATTGTAAAGAAACAATCTTTTAAATCTATTACCAATAGATCCCAATTTTCTGGTAACATTACTGGAGACGGTGGTCCTGGCTGTAACGCTCCCATATCCTCCATGACTGCATTGATGGCACGCAAATCATCCAATAAACGCCACTTTCCTGATTTTTTAGGAATTGTAAATACAGGCATATTCCATGGCGATGTAGACGGTACAATATGCCCAGCCATGAGTTGTTCTTGTACCAATTCCTTTACATGCTGCAGCCGGTCGTTAGTTAGTGGCCACTGATCTATCCAGACAGGGTCGTCGGTAGACCACTTGATTTTTAGGATCGTCTGCCACTCAGTGGCCGCTACTAAAAAGGCTGTGTTACAAGTCTAGCATTCAGTTGACTGAGGACGTCTCTCCCTATTAACATAATAGGTACATGCATGACATGGGGTCTAACTGATGCTTGTGACCCATCAGTAAATTGTAAAGCAACTGGATCTTTACTAACTCTAGTCATTTGCGTTCCTCCTCCTACACCCATAATCCCTGCTTGAGATGGTATGGTGGGCCATGTTAAGGGACAATGCTGCTGAGAAATTATTGTAACATCTGCTCCTGTATCAATCATCATGTTCAATTTAATAGTCTCATTCCATTTAGATCTAATAAGTACCTCTACCTCAGGTTTTCCTTTCATAATATCCATAGCAAAATAAACTTGTGGTACTCCAGTGGAGCCAAAGCCTCCACTTCCTCTGTCCCTTTCACCTCTACACGGTACCTGTGACAAAAATGGTACTAATTGCGCAATTCTACTGCTTTTTGGAATGGATACCGGTGGAGTAATAGTATAAACCATGATTTTTACTAATCCAGTAGAGTCAGCATCGATTACACCAGGGACTACAAAAATGCCGTGTCTAGATGTAGATGACCGTCCTAAAAGTAAAGCACACAAATTATGCCCCAAGGGTCCCTGAATATTCACTTCCACTAAATGTACGTCAGTGTTTAATAATGTTACATCTACTGCGGTTTCCACGTCAGCGCCGGCGCTCCCGTGAGTGGAAGAGCTGACGGTGTCCAGGGCCCCTGGGGTCCCTGAGCTCCCTGACCAGCGGACCATGCTCCCTGAATTTGTGTCTTGGAATGCAGGTAGTTCGCGCTCGGCAGCCGGTTTCCCGATTGCCGGCACTCAGATGCATTGTGATTATTCTTATTGCAATTTGAACACCATTTCCATTTGGGTCCTGCAACTCTGCATTGCGCTCCATAATGACCCATTTTACCACACTTAAAACATTTTTTATCTTTCGGTGACTTGCAGTTTGGTGCCGTTGGCACCATACCTTTTAATGCAGTGGACATATAGGGGGCTTTTTCCGATTGCCGAGTGCGCTCTACAAGCTCAGTCATATCTGCAACCTCAGGTGTTCAAAGCAACGATCCTAAAATTTGTCTTGTTTTGTCATTCACATTATCAAAAGCTAAAACCTTAAACGTACGCTGTTTGGAATCTGTTGGGAAACTGTTTGGAAGAAAACAGACGTGAGCAATCCTGACTATTTAGCTTTAGCTAGAGTAAGCTAAGGGCCTTAAGGCCCAGCTGCAAGGTTACTGAAAGATGAGCTATGGGAAAAAGATAAGGGAGCTGGCAGCAGAAAAGAAGAATAACAGGATAATGATGTACCAGCAGAAGTTCTCTGAGAACAGAATTTGTGTCCAAGATATAGCCACCTGCAAGATATCGTTATATAAACAAGGGCTCTATGTAAAGCGAGTGTGAATTGTTAATAGACGACTTCACTTTTACCATATTGGTGACTACGTGTCATCATTAAGCCTCTGTGGATTTTCTACAGGAATCCTCATCCAAATCAGGATGATCTTGGATTGCCCTGAACAGCTGATCAACAAAATCAGGAAAAGACTCATTTAAACCCTGTTTAACATGAGCAAAGGCATGCGATCGACCTGGTTCTTGAATTGATGTCAGTGCCTGCAAAGCAAATCTTTGACTTTATTGCAACATCTTTGGTGCAAATAGGGTTTGCAAAGTACCATCAGCAAAAGGACCTTGACCCATTAGCATTTGCACCTGAATACCATACAAAGGGTCGTTCTGTTGCCGTGGCTGAGATGCTTCATGACTGCATAATCTCTGCCGTTCCCTAGAAAACAATAATAATTGAGAGGGGGAGAGCAAAATCTCAGTTAATTGAGCTATACCTTGCGGTATCAACAAATCAGCTGTAAAAATGTTTCAACATTTGTTGTGTTATGGGAGACCTAATACCATTTTGATTTATTGCTGCTCTAGCTTTTTCTAATATTTTCCAATCAAAAGGTTCCCATTTCCGTGTCCCATCTGCTTGCACCGACACAGGGAACGCCGACAAATTAGGTACAAACCACCCCTCTATTATTGCATCGCGTATGACTCCTCTCCATCTTTGTCCAGATCCTGATTCTACTGGAGGCTCAGGAACCGGATTCCGCAAATTAGGTGGAATAATTGCTTCCGCATACGGAAGAGTCTGTGGAGAGTCAAGCGGTACCAGGGCCAAAGATTCTGAACCTGAATGCTTTTCTGCTGGTTTAACTGTAAGATCCCCCAGTTTTTGAATAAGGCTGTTTAACAACATTTCAACAGATCCTTCCCATTCTGGGCTGATAAGAGGAGTACCCGACAATGGTGGACATTCTGCGCTCTGTAGGGCTTCTGATCGATTAGGACGCTAAGCTTCACTTAAGATACCAGACTCATTATTTAAATGAAGTTCTCTTAACACATTCTCACTCAGAGGGGGAGGCAAGTCGGGCTCTTTAAATGTGCTTTCTCCTGCACCCGCATGTTCCAGCTGTCCGCGCGTTGTTGTGGTGCCAAAAAACCCCGGTAAGGGCGGCAGCAGGCTACTGGCAAAAGGATTCATTGGAGGCGCCGACGGCATTTCGTTAACAGGAGCTGCAGCGGCCGAGCAACCAGTCCTAGTATTTTTACTTTTACTGGTCTTTTCTGGAGTCAATGCAGCAAAGGCAGAAGCGGCTGCCGCTCTTTCACTTTCCATCTCTTTTAAGGTTTCTCTAATCAATTTCCAGAGTGTCGCTAAGCATCCTGCCTCCTTATCTCCATCGCTAATTTTATCCCATAGAGCAGTACCTATGGCTTCCCAAGTAGGTAACTCAAAAGCGGTACCCATCGAGGGGATCAAGTCTCTATCCCGTGCCCATTTCAGTAATTCTTGTAAGGTCCTGCCTTCGTATGATAAACCTCTCTTAGAGAGAATACATTGGAGGAGCTTAACTACTGCCTCTTCTTCTTTAAAGAGTGTAGACCCCATCTCCTCCCCAGCCACTCACCTTTTTCCAGGCAAGATTCTTCAATTCTGAGGTACCTCTTTCGTTCCATAGCCGGGCACCAGCTACATAGACCGCCGGGGCAGCAGTCTCCTTTCGACTGGCTTCTCCCCTCCTGCCGCACAGTTCCTTCGGTCGGCTTTCTCGTTACCCTCTCATCCCAGCTGCCTTCATCACTCCTGGAAGCAACAGAGAGAGGGTCCCTGTTCGGGCGCCAAATGTAGAAAATCCACGGAGGCTTAAAGGACAACACGTAGTCACCAATATAGTTAAAGTGAAGTCGTTTATTAACAATTCACACCCACTTTATATAGAGCCTTTGTTTATATAACGATATCTTGCAGGTGGCTATATCTTGGCCACAAATCCTGTTCTCAGAGAACTTCTGCTGGTACATCATTATCCTGTTATTCTTCTTTTCTGCTGCCAGCTCCCTTATCTTTTTCCCATAGCTCATCTTTCAGAAACCTTGCAGATGGGCCTTAAGGCCCTTAGCTTACTCTAGCTAAAGCTAAATAGTCAGGATTGCTCACATCTGTTTTCTTCCAAACAGTTTCCCATCATATGACAGGAGGAGGGACTGGAGTGGACTCCACTGTGCATCCATCTGTTTGATCAGGGGCTTCCTCAGCTCCTCTCCCTTGTCAGGCAGTCAGGGACACCAGGTTCACTGCTTGGATTGAGATATTGTAGAAATTCAGGGAAGAGAAATGGTATAGCTCTTGTACTCTTTAGGATGCGTCCTAACACAATGGGACAAATTTAATAGGGAATCCCCTACCCAGAATGAAATATAATAATTAAACATATTTAATTCATGGTGGCCACCATTTCAGTTAGAAGATAGAGAAAAATGTTCTCAAAATGGGGAAATTTTGCATTTATAATTGTGGTGCTATTTTGTGAATTTTCCATTTTTATTCAGTTTTGTTATACTCTGCTGTTATGAAGTCTGTGATCATTGTACATAGTGAATAATGTTACTGCATGTAATGCCAATAATTCTCTCCTTTTCAGTGTCCTACCCTAAAAGACATCAGTTTGTAAAGTGCACCTTTTGAACAACTGAAATGCTAGAACAACAGAAATGCTTTTGGAGAACTAAATTCACAGGTACATCAAGTCCCAAAGATGTTGCTACAGAACCCTTATCTTTGGAGGTGACACTGCTTGAAGAACAAGGACTCTGCACATTATACATATCACCACTGCCTGAACTGAAGAAGCTGGAGTGAAGATGCTAAGCTTGTAGCCACCATATTCCTTATATTCAGGGGTCTCCTCCTGCCTGAGGTATTCTGTGACTCATGGAATCTTTCACTCCAAGAGCTCTTTGAAGACTGAAACAGGGAGGGGAAAAAGAGATGAGAGAGGGGCAGAATCAGAGCTTCAAAAATACCTTGGCTCCTCTGAGCAATGTTTCTGCATTTGAACAACTGCTAGGAACTTGCCTTTGGTGAGTGATGATACAATATTATTTATACCCAAAATGAGTGCCAGCAGCTTCCTAGAACATCCAGATGGGCGGGTTTCATTTAAAAAGTATGAATAAAACAATGAAAATTCCAGGGGAAAAAAAGTTGAGCATGTCTGGAAAGGCAGAAAGGTAGCAAGCATCTATTCTAACACTCCATAAACATACTGAGAATCCACTACAAGATTAATATCTGTCCCTGAAAATAATTAAAAGGCTTCTATCGCTGCACACAATTCTATGCCCTGTGCTGATCCTTCCTGTAGCACGACATGTGATGGCCATTGGTCTGAAGCAGAATCATGCCAAGCTACCACTGCTTTGTGTGAGCCAGCAGATCCATCCAGGAATAGAGTAGGAGCTCTCTCTGGTGGTACTGTTGAGAAAATAGAAGAATGCTGGATTGTTAACTCTTGCAGGGACTGGAACAATTTGTGACTCAGCAAGTTGAACTGTATCTCTGCAAGGGAATCTGCTAAGGCACTATGAAAAGACAGTGACATTTGAATAGCTGTATGAAAATCCTGTTTTGTAATAGGGATATGTATTATAGCAACATCCAATGCAAAAATACCTCTAGCACATAATCAGAGTTTTTCAATCACCTCAGGTAACATTTCAAATCTAGACCATATTGTTTTGGTGGAATGATATGATAAAAATTGCCACTTAGCATCCAGAAAGTTTTTCCCTCCCATTGCCCTAATATACCAAATGACTGGAAAGTGTTATTTATCACAAAACCTCTGAGAATTAATTTTGGATCATGACGATGTGCAAAAGACTTTTTAATTTTAGTCATAACAGTTTCTAGTGCTCAGTGGGCATCGGTACACAATGGGAGAAGAGACACTGGCAGCATCTGGGCTGCTTCATCCTTGAAAGGTGCTCTGTCCCATCCACAGAATCTTTTTGTATAAGTTCATCATGTACCTGAGAGGTGGGCCCCAGAAGAATATCCAAAGAACAAGCAGGTGGGTCAGGCTGCTAAGGTCAGTGTGGCTCAGGTGGGTCTGGACTGGCAAGATAAAGGTGAATTATTTTATAGCTTGGTGGGCCCATCATATCCATCCAGGAATAGATGAAATACACAGATGGGGTCATGAGGGAGGGGTGGACTGAGCATGGACGTTATTGCACAGCTGATCCATGAATGTGAAACCTTAATGTTTAAATACTCCTCTTTGTTCCTTCCCATTCCTCTCACCTATGCTGCTGCTTTCAGCTCTAGGGAGTCAAAGCTCAAAAACATTTCAGCACTCTGATTGCCTCCTTAGCCAACTCTCACTGTATTTGTGTCCATCTTTTTTGTGTCTCCTGACACAAAGGATTTCTCAGAAGATTATCCCTTGTAGAAAGGTGACCTCATTTGGGGCAGCTCGTACTTAGCCTATGGTTGAGGAGTGTGTTTGATTGGCCATGAAACTTTATCATGCTTTGCTTTGCTTTGTTTGCAAAGAGGAAAACTCCTGCTGTGCCCGTGTGCAGCAGTTCTCTAAGGAAAAGAGGGGGGAGCTGGTGCAAAGGAGCTGAACCATCCAGCTGCAGAGACCAGGGGAGAAGCCTGATGGGAGGAGAAGTGATGCAAGTCCCAGGGGCCAAGGAGAGCAGTGGTGGGGTTGGGGAGGTGAGGAGCAAGGGTGTCCATCCAGGGTCAGACCTCAAGGAACTGCTTCTCCTTCTGGTGCAGACCTCCTGAGGAGACCCTCTGGGTCATTATCACTTGGAGAATGCTGCTAGAACCTCTCCTCTGAAGTACAAAGTAATGAAATATTCCCTTTCAATTAAGAGTGCAAAGGTGCACTTTGAAATCTTCCTCCTGATAGCCACTGGAAAAAGTAACAACCCCAAGAAGCTCTATAGGTCTTGAAGACATGAAGGAAAAAACAAAAGATAAAGAATTCCTTTGGGCTTTTGAGGCTTATTAAATGAACTTCAGATATTGAGAGAAGAATGAAAAAAATCTCTGAAAAAGTCAAAATACCTTAACACAAAATACCTTCACACAATGAGGGCCCCCCTGAGCCTGCCAGAGCCTCCCCATGGCCTCGTTAGAGCAGATCTCTGGAGGCCATGATTGCAGGAGGCAAAGGCCCTGTTCTGATGGCTGTAATGCTGAGAAAGCTCTTTGGTTTGTTGGATGCAGCAGAAAGGCCAAGCCCTGACCCCAGGCCCTGGGAAGGCAGATCCTGAGAGCCTCAAGAGAAAGTTTCCTCTCAGGAGCCTTGGTGGCCCAGGACACTGCTATGGCCAAGGGGACAATGTCCTCACTCCTTGACAGAGCCCTTGGCCACCTCTCCTGCAGGCTGTCCTACACTGTCCATGCCTGCACCTCCTTCCTTTCAGGCTGTTGTTGCCCTTCCTGCTTTCCCACCTGACTCTCACCCAAGCATTTCCAGAACTTCTCCGGGATCTCTCTGCTCTCAGTTCCTTCACCTTTAAAACAAAAACCTGGGCTGATACAGGACCACTCTGTGTACACCTCTAACCAAATGATTCCCTGTGGGTGAGACTTCTTGTTCTTTCCCTACAGTATGAACCTTCCAATGTGAAATTTGTTTAGCTTTTTCTCTCGACTGCTCTTGCAGGCAGCAGCTCCAGGTGAGCTTTGCCTGTGCCAAAGTCATCCCTGCAGAGCAGAGGGAAGATGATGCCCCTGTGTGCAGCTGTCCTTGCTGTCACCCCCCGGCAGTTTCTCTCTAGCCCCTGTCTTGTGACAGCCCAGCCCTGCTGCCCAGGGCACACATGGTCCCAGGGCCCAAGTGTGCAGGCACAGCCCAGGACAGGGTGCACTCCTGCTCAAGACAGCTCTATCTGATGGGATGGCCTCTGCAGTCCCTGGTGCTATGTCACCCCGTGGCCGCCCTCTTGGGCAGCATCTCCAGGTCCTGGAGAAACTATGTCAGCTGTGGGGCTTCAGCGACAGCTCTGCCCCAGGCTCTGCTGGGCTCTGGGCCAGGAGAGAGCCCGGGCAGGGCTGGGAGTTCCCCCCATGCAGGCACTGAGCCCAGCAGGAGGATGGAGATGCTCTGGCAGAAAGACTCAGCCTCAACTGAGGACACCCATGGCTTTCTCTGCCAGGGTTTCACTTGCCAGCCCAGAGCAGCTCCCTCCAGGCTCTCCCACCTCCTCTCCCCTCTCTCCCAGCACAGCCCAGTTGCTGCTGGCCCCACACCAGTGCCCACCCCAGGCTGCTCTGGGCAGACCCACCACATCCCAAGCCCCTCTGAAGGGCACAACAGCTCCTGGGGGGCAGAGAGAGCTCAGAGCCCCAGATGGGTGACCATGCATGGCAAAAGGAGCAGGAGGCACCCTGTGTCCCCTGCTCTCCTCTCCAGGAGATCCGCAGAGCTCTGGAGCCTCTCGGGGCCATCCCCTCTCCCCAGCACAGCACAACAGCCCTGGCCCTTGTGCTCCTCAAGAGCTCTGACTGCTCCAGGCAAAGAGCAGCCTCCCAAGGCTGCTGCAACCAAGGAGGGGCTTTCACTTCCCATTCATTCCTGATACACTGAGCAGGGAAAGCAGACAATATATTTATTGCAGGTACATTTATTTAACTTGAATTCAGTGGAGGCTCTCCTTTTACACAAAGTTTCATTACTGGTCTCAAAGGATGAGTGCATAGTAAAGGATGAGGGCTGCATAATGATGTTAATTTGAAGAAATTAGAATCATAGTGGAAGGAAAAGGAAAAAACTGTAAAGAAAGATAATATTGCAATGTCCTGCTAGTCATTTGAAGATAACAGGAGGCAGCCTATGGATGCTGAAAACCCCTAACTGTTTCCTCAGAGAACCCTTGAGCTCCTGGTTTCTCATGCTGCAGATGAGGGGGTTCACTGCTGGAGGAACCACCGAGTATAGAAATGACACCACCAGGTCCAGGAATGGGGAGGAGATGGAGGGGGGCTTCAGGTAGGCAAAGATGCCAGTGCTGACGAACAGGGAGACCACAGCCAGGTGAGGGAGGCACGTGGAAAAGGCTTTGTGCCTTCCCTGCTCAGGGGGGGACCCTCAGCACAGCTCTGAAGATCTCCACATAGTACACCATGATGAAAACAAAACAGCGAAAAAAGCTAAAAAACAACCTAATACAAGAAGCCCAAGTTCCCTGAGGTAGGAGTGTGAGCAGGAGAGCTTGAGGTTCTGGGGGATTTCACAGAAGAACTGGTCCAGGGCATTGCCCTGGCATAGGGGCAGGGAAAATGTATTGGCTGTGTGCAGCAGAGCAGTGAGAAACCCAGTGCCCCAGGAAGCTGCTGCCATATGGACACATGCTCTGCTGCCCAGGAGGGTCCCGTAGTGCAGGTGTTTGCAGATGGCCATGTAGTGGTCGTAGGACATGATGGTCAGGAGATAAAACTCTGCTGTGATAAAGAACGCAAAGAAGAAGATCTGTGCAGCACAACCTTTGTAGGAGATGTCTGTGTTGTCCCAGAGGGAATGGGCCATGGCTTTGGGCAGAGTGGTGGAGATGGATCCCAGGTCGAGGAGGGAGAGGTTGAGGAGGAAGAAGTACATGGGGGTGTGGAGGTGGTGGTCACAGGCGATGGTGGTGATGATGAGGCCGTTGCCCAGGAGGGCAGCCAGGTAGATGCCCAGGAAGAGCCAGAAGTGCAAGAGCTGCAGCTCCTGCCTGTCTGCAAATGCCAGGAGGAGGAAATGGCTGATGGAGCTGCTGTTGGACATCTGATGCCTCTGGGGATATCGACCTATCACTGGAATAAAAAAAGGGAGAAGTTAGAGCAGTGTTTCTTAAAAAAACATTGAATTTTTCCAAGAGAAACACAATAAACTTCTTCCCTTTCATAAAAAACTTTGGCATGTACTTTTCAAACACCCTGGCTGTTCTTGGCTGAATGTCCATAAATGAGTAGGAGGGGTAAGAGCTGCCCTAGAGCAATGGGTAAAAAGGAACAGGGGGGATCTCAGATTCAGTGACCTCTTGACATCCAAGAGCTTTTCCTCATTGTTACTCCCAATGCACAAGGAGCCTGAAGTGCAGAGCTGAAGGGATTCAGGGTTGTGCGGTCGGGTCCAGTTTCTCCCATACAAATGAAGAAATATTGAATGCAGAAGCCCCTGACATTTGTGCTGCTCTGCAAGTGAAACCCTGAGGGTGCTGAGAGGCAAAGGGACTGTCCCTTAGTGCAGAGTGAGGACAGCCGCTCTGTCCATCAGTCCTGCTCTCAGCTGCACAATAAGGCAAAGACCCTAAAGATGGGGTATTCTGATGGGAGGGTGGGCTGACCCCCAGCCCCACACCCTGAAGTCCTACAGCCCCAGATCTCAGGTAGTTTGGATGCTTTTCCTCCACGGACAAAGCAGCAGGACAGGACCTGCAGCATCAGTGTCTGAGATGCACCCGAATCCTCAATCCTCAGCCCAGGAAAAAGAAGGGGAACAACAAGGGCAGCAGCAGCAGGGGCAAGAGGGAAACCTGTTAAAGTTCTGCTGCCGAGAGAGTCGGGACAGGGCGACACATTCAGAGACTCCAGCATTTGTCCTCTCTGATGGGGGCGCTGCTGGAAGGATCCTCAGAAGTCAGTGCCCATGATCTGAAGGGCTGGGGGACTGTGCTGTGTGACAGATAGCAGGGTTTAGCTCTAGGGAGGGCAGCAGCTCTGCAGGGGATGCCTGGGATGTGCAGGAATCCCCCCTGCCATCATCTTCCAGGCAGCAGCTCCCTCTCCATCCCTGCACATCTCTGCTGCCTGCAGCTCTTTCTCTGTCCCCAGCTCTCCTCCCTGTCAGTGCTCACAGCCCCCATCCCACCCACTGAGTGCTCAGCTCTGCCCTGCAGACCCCTCCTGGCAGCAGCAGGACCTGTCCAGGGGCATCTCTGGCTGTGCAGGGGCTCAGGAGCAGCTCAGACAAGGGATGAGGAGAACTGGGGACTCTGTGCCTTTTGCAGAGTGCAGAAAGAGCTTTCCATGTCCTGGAGAGACAAATAGAAGCAGAGCCTGAGGAGAGCCCAGAGTGGAGCAGGAAAGCCCTGTCCTGAAGGGACTCCTGAAAAATCTTAGAAATATTCTGGGCATCAGCTGGAGCTGTGAGCAGCCCTGAGCAATTCATCCCTCTCTCACCAGCACCAGGAGCCTGCCCTGTGCTCCCTGTCCCCTGCCAGCCACAGCTTCTGCCAGCACCAGGGAGCTCCCCGGGCAGGCTGAGAGCTGCCCCTGGCAGGCAGGCAGCAGAGTCCCTGCCCCAGCACACAGCCCCTGGGCTGCAGGACCCTGCTCTGAAGGACAGCCCTGGGCACCCCTGCCTGCACACACCCCCTCACTCCTCTTCACAATTCCCCTTCCACCTCCAGCCCCTTCCCCCCTTACAGCTCCCAGCAGCTCTGGCTCTGCAGCTTTAGGAGATGCATCCAGCAACTGCACCAGCTTCACTGCCCTGCACCAGACACTCACCATGTCAGAAGCTGGAAAGGTTCTCCTCCACTCAGCTGGCACTCATCCCCTCCATCTTCACCCCCTTGAAGCTCTCTCTGCCTTGCTCATCTCCCCCAGATACCCTGGCAGTGCCCTCAGCCCTGCTGCGCTCTGCAGAGGAGCTGCTCCTGCCCACAGCTGTCTCTCTGCAGCACTGCCCACTTGCCAGCAGCTCCCTCCATCCCAGGAGCCCAGCTCACAGCTGTCAGGAGCCCTCTGGGGGGTTGATGCTGAGCCCATTACAATTGCTCAAGAGGCAAGGAGAGGAAGCTGCAGGAGCTTCTTTCTCAAAAAAAAAAAATCCAAGGCAGAGTCCACGTCCAAAGTTTCCAAACTTTCTTGCCGTGTTCCTGGGTCCCCCTGAGGGACAGCCCTGAGAAAGTGTCCCCTGCAGGGTGTGGGGGGAGCAGGAAGCAGGAGGCAGTGATGGCAGTTGGGGAAATGGAAGGTGCAGGTGGCTGATGGAACTGCTGTTGGACATTGTCTGCTCTTCACCATGGAGCACTGATGAAGAAGGAAAATGAACAAAGTTAGGCAAAAAATGTCTTGAATATTAAAGACAGTTTCCATATCTTCTTTTCCTTGCACAGACACTTTGCTATCAGATCTATCTTCAGTTCTATGGCTGGATCTCTCAGGGGCAACAATTCGTGGTGAAAATTGTCACACCAAAGCACTGCTAAACAAAAGGAATCATCAGAATTTGCACTCAAAGTGCCAAGTAACTGAGTTGGCAGAAGGCAGTTTCAGAGAGTTTTGGATTTTTATTTCAGCTCCCCCCAACTCTCCTGGTGAATATTCTTGGATATCTCAAACCCTCAGCATTTCTGCTGCACTCTCTGACTGCTGCTGGTTGGCTCTGTGGTGAGAAGCAGAACAGCTGTGTGATGGCTGCTACAGAGTCACATCTGATTTGCAGCTTTAAGTCCAAAGGAACTGGGGGTCAAGGGAAGCATCTGTGGTCAACTTTGTAGTTTAGTTGTTTAAAATAGTTAAAATAGTTTAAAGCAGTTTAAAGAAGGAGCTGCAGGCATGGAAAGTATAGGGTAGCCTGCAGGAGAGGTGGCCAAGGGCTCTGGAAGGTTGAAAGGCCTAACAGGTCCAAGGGCTTTGTCACCTCAGACATGGCAGCTGCCTCAACCACCATGGTCTACCAGGAGTAATTTTGTTCTGAGCTCAGGAGGGTCCCGTAGTGCAGGGGTTTGCAGACAGCCACATAGCAGTCATAGGGCATGATGGTCAGAAGGGACCACTCTGATCTAAGAAGGAAGAAAAAAGACCTGCACAACACATCTGTTGTAGGAGATGTCTGTGTTGTCCCAGAGGGAATGGGACATGACTTTGGGCAGAGTGGTGGAGATGGATCCCAAGATGAGGAGGGAGAGGTCGAGGAGGAAAAAGCACATGGGGGTGTGGAGGTGGTGGTCACAGGCGATGGTGGTGATGATGAAGCCGTTGCCCACAATGGCAGCCAGGTAGATGCCCAGGAAGAGCCAGAAGTGCAAGAGCTGCAGCTCCCGCCTGTCTGCAAATGACAGGAGGAGGAACTGGCTGATGGAGCTGCTGTTGGACATCTGCTGCTTGTTGAAGCCCAAAAAGGCCTAATAAAACTGTTTAGAGACAGAGTTTTAAGCCTTTAAACAGCAAAGGTATTTATTTGCAGATCCGGGGAACTCTCAGCTCTCGCTGGACAAAGAGTTCCGAGGGTTAAAGGAAAGGGTTAGGGTATTTATAAAGTAAAAGGGGAGGTTACAACATCGTTACATTCTCAGTTCTTGCTGACTTCATTATATTGGTACAAGGTGATTGCGGAAGCGGTGAAGAAAATGCGTGCAACCAATATGGTTGATAAATGAACTTCTGGTTTATTACGCAGCAACTTTCGCTTATATAGTGCTTCTGTGACCATGCCCCTGCCACCATATAACAACATAACTTTTTATTGGACACCCGGTGTGTTTACCTGTAGCACAGCGAATCCCTGGTGCAGGTAGCACCGGAGTATGGGCCGATCTAATTGGCCCCCCAAACATGGGGTTGGGCACAGCAAAGGGGTCACACCCCCTATCTCTTCGAGAATATTGAGGAGTATTCTCCAACATTCTCCAATCCTCTCTAACATTCTACAACATATCCCCCCTTTTCTTTTTGCACAAGCCCATGTTTGGCTTAAAATTTTGCAGTGCTAATTTTCAAACAAATATAGTGCAAATAACAAAAATGTGCAAAACTTAAGGATACATTCAATAATATAATGCCTTCTTAAACAATCTAGAAACCACTCAAACCACTCAATTAGTGAATCAAACAGATTAATACATTAAATGCTATAATGCACTTCTGAAATAATCTAAAAACTATTCAAACCACTCAAGTAATGAATCAAACAAATTGGTTAAGAAGTTATCAACCAGATTTCGTTGTCTTAATCAATTAAGAGTCGACTTCGCATTTATGACGTCTCTATTTCATACAATCATTCATACTCACACACTCTTTAACAGAGCTCTGTTCAATATCAGGAAGGTCTGGCGTCCACTAGTGCAGACAGCCAAAAGAGGGATAGGAGAGGCTTACCCGACGATGCATGTTTTAAAAAGCAGTATGTATTAATTTTACTATGTGCTACCTAATTTTTTTTTTTTTTTTCTCTTCTTCTTTTCTCTTCTTCTTCTCTTCTGTCTTTCTTTTCTCCCCTTTTTTAATATACTTGTTTTGTAACTATTCACTTTTGGTACTTAATAGAGGTCCATGTCCTTGTACCTCAAACCATTCTTCAACAAAACCTTTATCTTTTTCATAATATTAACAGCTTTGGCAAATAACTTCTTAAGTATCACTAACATATAACTAAAACACGTCAAAGTTATCAATATAATACAAAGTACGAGCAAACCAGTCTTACATAAACTTTGAAGCCAACCGGTGAGGCTAAACCAATTGAGTAATTCATCTATACCAAAAAATCCTACATCTTACTTGATATTTTGAGTATGTTCTACTAAATGTTGTATCTCCTTATGTATCGATTTAAAGTGATCACTCAAGTTAATACAACACATACCGTCAAAATCTTCACAACCATGGCCATGAGCTAAAAGCGAAAAATCAATAGCAGCTCTATTCTCTAATACTGCATGTTGTACAGAAGATAAATCATCAGCTAATTCAGATAGTACTTTGCTAGTATCACTAGCATGCTTTACTACCCAACAACTCAACTTCTCCAGATTCCGATGTGCACGAGCGGCAGCTGCTCCCGGCAAAAAAAAAAATAGAAGTAACAATCACCTGCCTTTTGGACCAAAGGTTAACATCATTATCATCACATCCCTGCGCTAGTATTTGGGCCAGGCCTCGCTTCCATCGCACACGATGGGTACTGTTCGGGTGTGCGTGAGGCATAACGAAGCTGAGTTGACCAATGGTGCAAGGCCCTCCAATGGGACAGGAAGGTATACCTGACCATGCCCGATCTTCCCAAATTAAAAAGTGCCCTGCTGGTAATTTCCTAGGAAGCTGTGTCCCAGGCGATGGGTTAGTAGCACCACGGAGGGTGTAGTTGCACCATTGGCTGAAATTGCCAATTGGGAAAACATTGGTAGTAACGCATTGTCTCCCCATGACTTCTGTGCAATCAGTGGACAAGCTACTCATCCAGAGACAAAAAGTGGCATTTAGAGAGTCTACAAGGCTTAATTCTTAGGGATCGGGCCCAACAGGCAGACGACTAACCCAAGTGTCGTAGTCACTTAAGCACGCAACTAAACTGGCCTTGGTGGAACATAGACTCTCAGTGTGGAATTGCACTTGTGTGTGGTTCATTGCTGCTTGAAACATTGGCCACGTCTCTTCAGAGGCTGGTACACCAACTAAACACGTAATAAAAGGCGATTGGGGTGTCGCTAGACTGGCACAAAAGGAAGTGGTGTTAAGCTGACGCGCAAAGGTAACCCAGACATTCTGTCGAGGGTCGAAGTTCGGGAAGGCAAAACAATCAAAGTTTAAAATGACAACAAAACCTATGATGAAGTCAACATGGCAGTTTCTATCTTTGAACATGTTGAGCACTTAATACGGCTGTCTCTGCTCTTGAGCTTATGCTTTCAAATTCGGCGGAGCAGGTGCCGGCTGAGTCCACTTGCTGGGAACCTACAAGGTACCTGTAGATGTGGAAACACACGTGACTTTTGCCTAAATATTTAACCTCTGCTGGTCCTTGCCATATACCCGTTGTGGGGTCCCTGTAGGTCACATACAGTGGGGCTTCCGAAGGGTCAGCTTGTTGGGCTATTGTCCCATGAATATATGCTGGCGCTAACTTTTGGTCCCCGAATATACACAGATAATTCAAGACAAATAGAGTCTTTGAAAATCGCTCCTGTGGGTCTTGTAAATCTGTGAATTTCGTTAGCTAATCCTTTAAGCCAACTCTAGAGTCTGTAGGATATCATCCTCTTGTGTGGACAGGAGTTCATGGCACCATTGCTCTTTGTCTTGCCACGTCACTGCGGCTCGTTGTGAACATTTTCCTGCATTGGTAAAGACTGTTAATGCATCTTGAAGAGGTTCCTCAGATCATTTTGGAACAGGAATCCATTCATGCAGGGACATCCACTTTAACGCAGTAAACCGCAACGGGGAAAGATCAATGGTTTGCAGTGCTTCTAGGAGACTTGACTGTAGGGCTGGAGAGTGCTGCAAATACCAGTCCAACTCTCCTTGCTTCATTGGAAGATAAATTGTGCTAGGTTCATCTCCAGTAATTTGGGTAATACGGTTTCGGCCTTTACAAATTTAAAGGGCCAACACCTCAATCTTTGTTTGGATTGTAGTTTTTGGCTGTAGTGGTCCGAAGATCCATTCTAACACACGAATATCAGCAGACCTAGTCTCCCCCTTTTTCTTTTTGGACTGCGTGAGAGCTCCGAGTAAATGCTGTTTACCCGTAAGGATGGTTAAGTCTATGGGTAAGTTTGCGTCACAGTGATCCACGGAGCGCTGAGATATTGTCAGGCCAATTTCAGTTATGGCCTGTTGTTGAGCTGTTGAAAGGGTAACGGGGGAGGCAGGATCGGTGCCTTTAAGAAGTGGTCGTAACGGTTCTAGGTGATCGTTTGTTATAAAAATCGCAGGGTGCAACCATTGAACATCACCTAAGAATCGTTGTACATCATATAAGGTGTTAAGAGTCAAACAGAGAGCAGCTTTTTGAGGTCTAACTCGGTGATATGCCATCCTAGGTACTTCCATGGTGGTGTACGTTGTATCTTTTCAGGTGCTATTTGGAGTCCCTGGTGACTTAGCTGTTGTGCTAAAAGGTGCTCCTGCTGCTCAGTAAACGGGTTTTGCTGTGCTATTAGGATGTCATCCATGTAGTGATAAATTAAGGCATCTGGCCATGCTTGCCGTACTGGCAATAATGCTGCATCTACAAACAGATGACACAAAGTTGGGCTGTTTTTCATGCCCTGAGGGAGCACTACCCACTCAAATCGTGAGGAAGGGGTTTCTCTGTTAAGGGCTGGGAGTGTAAATGCAAATCGCTTTGTGCCTTGTGGGTGTATGCGTATGGTGAAGAAGCAGTTTTTTAAGTCTACTATATGTTGCGTGCGATGAGTCTCGCCGTGGGAGTTAGTCGAGCTAGTGCTTGCTTGGATAGTATCAGGAGCTAACTTTGATCCGTCCGGCTCTGGAATTCTCCCCGGAAAACCACACCTCCCGAACCTGGGCATGCGCATCTGGGCTAGCCCCAGCTGGGCACAGGCGGGAGGGGGGCACCGTCCGGGCACCTGCCGCCTACATTTCCCCCCTTTTTTTTTTTTCTTTTTTTTTTCTTTTTTTTTTTTTTTATGGGGGAAAAGATGACAAATACGCGAAGATCTTAGCTGCGTGGTGCCTCGTTGTTCAGAGCCGGTGGTACTGGTATGCAGGGAGAGGTTGGTGAAGACGACGAAGCCGCAGAAGCTGAGGGTTAAAGGCATCATCTGCGAAGCCTGCAGGCTCCTGGGGGTGATCAACAGGATGATGGAGCTGGGCTTTTCCCAGCAGTGTATGGCAGGAGGACCAGAGACAAGGAGCAGAAGTAGAAACATAAAGAGCTTGGGGTTAAGGATTCCCTCGTACAGCCACTTTAGTTTAGGGGCTGCTTTTATCTTTGCAGCCTTCCGTGGGGCCGGGGGCGGCGCCGGGGGTAGCTCTCCGCGGCAGCCGGGGGTGCCGCCAGCCGCGGTTTCCGCCCCATCATTTTCCGGTGTTTTGACTTCCGGGCCGATATCCGATAGGAGTTCGGTCACGGTTTGGAGGGGCTTCCCAGACATGCCCTTTATGGCAGGCTTGCCCGTGGTCAGCCCCAGATACACTTGTTCGTTTTTTCCTTCCTCCGGGGATGGCGCCGATGGGGCTGCGCTCGGCGCTGTCCCGGGCTCCCCCCCCTCGGAGGGCGGCGCCGGCGGGGCTGCGCGCGGGGCTGCGCTCGGCGTTTTCCCGGGCTCCTCCCCCTCGAAGGGGGGTGCCGAGGGGGTTACTGTGGGCATTTCCTTCAGGGGAAATACCTCGGTCTTTCGTAATGGGGCCGCGGCGGTGGCCATTGCCACTTCTATTTCGGCTTTCAAGCAAGCTAATAGATTGCAAACGGTTCGCCAGGTGTTGTCCGCACCAATAATGTCGCCGTTGGTCTCCTTATAGTGGAAACTTGCCAGCAGGTTGTACACCTCCCCCCACAGGTCCCAGGCGGTTTCGGGACTCGGGTAGCGGAGGTTTTCCTGCGTTTCCGCCTGGGTTGTAATCTGATCGGCAACGGCGGTGCCGGTAGGTTTGCTTACATAGGAGCCCATCGTCAGATTTACTGATGACGATGTCGAAGAGAAGAAAAAAGTTTCTCTTACCCGAATTTTTCGGGGTGTCGGACGGTCTGTGGAGAAGGGTCACTTTCGGACGAAACGCTCGGGGAGACGGTTTAGACCGAAATTGTTGCTCGCATTCTCCACCAGATGTTGCGTGGGATGAGTCTCGCCGTGGGAGTCAGTCGAGCTAGTGCTGGCTCGGATAGTATCAGGAGCTAACTTTGATCTGTCCGGCTCTGGAATTCTCCCCGGAAAACCACACCTCCCGAACCCGGGCATGCGCGCCTGGGCTAGCCCCAGCTGGGCACAGGCGGGGGGGGGGCACCGTCTGGGCACCTGCCGCCTACAACTATAAGTAGATGCCAATGCTCTGGAAGCATCGCGGGGTTAGACATTCCGGGCTGAAAAGCTCCCATTGCTTCCATCTGGGAATTAACTGCACGTAAATCATGTAGTAACGGTAGTAATGTAGTAATGTAGTAAACGGTACCTGCCAGACTTCTTTATAATTACGAAGATTGGAGTATTCCAAGGGCTAGTTGATGGTTGTATGTGCCCTTGCTCTAGCTGTTCTTGTACTAAGACGTGTGCTTGTCTGAGGCTTTCTTGCTTCAGCGGCCACTGCTCAATCCATATTGGCTGCGATGATAACCATGTCAATGGGATCAGGAAAGCCCAAGGAGTGACCGCTGATAAAAAAGGTCTCTTGTGATCAGGCGTGCCCCGATCTGACTTAGTACGTCTCGGCCAACAAGGGCCTGTACATTTGTAGGCAATGGCATGATGGTGATGAATAGAGTGCATGTACGGTTATCAAGGGTAAGATGAATCTTTTGTGTGCTTCGTTTTACCTGGGCTGCGCCTCCTACCCCTTCAACTCCAGACATCATTGGGGCAGCTGGCCAGTGACGAGGCCACAGCTTCTCATCCACGATAATGATGTCTGCTCCTGTGTCCAGTAATGCTGTAAGGTGACACTGGTCCTGCTGATCTTCTAATAAAATTGGTGCTTTGGGGCGTTCATCCATTGGGACGCATAATAAGGCCATTTGTCCTGTAGAGCCAAACGCTGCTGTTCGGCAGGGAACTGTCGAAGAGGCGGCTGCTGCACCAGTTAATTTCTGTGTCGGGACTAGTTGGACAATTTGAGTTCCTTTTGGAATTACCATAGGTGGTGTCCAAGTCATAGCCACAATACAAAATTCTCCAGTATAGTCACTGTCTATTACTCCTGGCAAGACAAACAAACCCTTAAGTCCAGCAGACGATCGTCCTAATAAAAGGGCTCCACATGGTTTTTCTTGATATTTCACTGGATCGGTGATACCCATAGGGATCTTTTGGGGCTTGCTGTCAATGAGAGTCACATCTACTGCGGTTGCCAGGTCCAGCCCGAGGCTTCCACTGGTTGATGGTTGAAGGGAGGTGGCTGGCTGGAGTTGTCGTTGAAGGGAAGTGGAAATTGGCTGGTTGTCGAAGGGAGGTAGAAATGGCTGGTTGCTGAAAGGAAGCGCGGGTGGATGATTGCTGAATGTAGGTGGGGGTGGCTGATTGTTGGAAGGGAGTGGGAGTGGCTGATTGCTGGAGGGGAGTGGAAGTGGCTGGTTGCTGGAGGGGAGTGGAAGTGGCTGGTTGCTTTTGTTCGAAGGGGTCCACACTAGAGCCGCAGTTGGGGTCTTTGCGCCGCGGCTCCTCGCGCTCCTCGATCCGTTTCCCTGGTATCTGCAGACTTCGGTAGCATGAGTGTTCGTATTACAGTGTTGACACCAGACTGTGGCTTTGCGACAATGCCTTCGAAGATGTCCAGTGTGTCCACAGCGAAAACATTTGTCGGTTGATCGTTGCGGCTGTCTGGTGTCGGCAGGATGTAACGGGGCTAAGGCTGCAAAGGCTTGCTGCTGGATTGCGAGAGCTTGCTGTTGCTGGATTGCAAGAACTTGCTGGTGGGCTTGCTGTTGGGCTATTAAAGGCTTGTTGTTGGTCTGCAAGAGCTTGCTGCTGGGCTTGCACCATACCTTTCCCTACATCTTGTATTGCCTCAATTAACATTGCCTGAGTCCCTTCTGGTACTTTAGATAACCGTTCCAGCATCTCCTCAATTGATGCTTCCGATGGCATGGAGGAAATTATATTTTTCGTGGGGGTATTGCTGTTCTCTAAGATACACTGACGGAGCAATGTAGTTTTCATGTGATCTGGTACACAAGCCTGGTTGATCGCATCAGTGAGTTTACTACAAACTGTGAGAACGGCTCATCTCTGCCTTGCTTAATTGACCCCTCCTGGGTCACAGCACAGTGGAGTCCTACCTCCATGGGTGCCAAATTGAGGCTCAAAAAGGCCTAATAAACAAAGACAGCAAAGGCACACACTTCCCCCCCCCCCCCCTTTTTTTTTTTTTTTCTCTGCTGTGGTGTCTGCAGCAGGGCTCATTTTCTGAGCAGCAGCAGTGTCACTGGGGGAAGAGACAGCAGCTGCAGCTGTAGCAGATACACTGGCATTGCTCACCGGCCGTATCTGAGTTGTGCCATTGTGTGCGGGGGGGCGAGAAGCAGCTGCGGAGGCAGGAGTGGGGGTGCTCTCTTTACCAGGAGCAGCTCTCACTCTCCGCAGCAACTCTCGGCCTCCGAAAAGGCATACTCGTTCTCATAACTGTGGGTTTTTTTTGTTTTTTGTTTGTTTTTTTTTCTTACTCCTCACCAATATATGAGAAAAATTAACAACCACTAGAAGATTCAAAAATGAAATGCTATTGCTACTAAAATCTGGTGGAGTCAGCCTGAAACAAAATGAAGTGGTACAATCTCCCAAACCAAAACTCGAGTGTAATTACCAAGTTTTTTGGTTTTTTTTTTTTTATCTCTATATGAAACACCATTGGACCATGCACCACAATATAAATCAATATTGAGAACCATATTGCAATGATGGTCCTTAAGCAGCTTTATCTGTTTCTAGCATTTGCTCAGAAGCTTCTAACAATTGGGTGCTGTAGCACCTTTTGGGAGCAGTCCTAATGCACGTTTAGTTTTTTTCATTAGCATTGTCATATGCTGACATATAAAAAATTTTGTTTTCATCTCTTCTGTCAAATCGGGATGTGTGTGATATTACCACTGAATATAAGTGATCCACAAATTTTGGATATGGCTCTGTTTCCTCGTTTAATATTTGTAAAAGAGCGGGTTGCTTGTGCAGGATCATGCACAGTTTGCAAAGCTTTATACGCCAATTCTTGTGAAAGTTGTAACACTTAAGTTTGAAACCATGCCTGCAAATCTGCACATACAAAAGGACAAGCACCAATTAACATTTGTGCTTGCACTCCGTATAATTCATCGGTGTTCTGTCTAGGAATCACAGCTTCATTTTCACACAGCATTTGCCATTTATGATGAAATTGCAATAGTTGAGACGGAGTTAACAGAGTATTAATGAGCATTTTTGTGTCCTATGGCATCAACAATTGAGCAGTAAAAAGATGTTGCAAAATAGATTGAGCAAATGACGATTTCAAACCATACTGCGTAATGGCAGCTTTGGCTTCTTTTATCATTTTCCAATCTAATGTGACCCATTGACCTCCTCCTCCTGGTCCCACAATCACTGGAAAAGCCATCGGAACCATATTGGGAACCATTTCTCCTTCAACTATAGCATTTTGAATAATTCCCTTCCACCTAGTTACCGGATACACATTTCCACCCCCCTCCCCCACCTCCCCACTGTCCCCCCCACTACCCTCCCCTCCCCATGTTGGATCTGGAAGAGGTGGAGCAGTGGGTGTTAAAGGGTTAAGGGAAGTAGGAGCAGGGATAGGGAACGGATCAGGGGATAAAAATGGATTAGTGCCCCTGGGTTGTTCAGGGTGTACCCCGGAGCAAAAAACTAGGGTTTTTTCAGGGGTATACTCATCCTTGGTCTCCAGTTCTTTCAGTTTCTTCAGCAGTTCCCTGAGTTGCTTGTCTCCGAGTCCCAGTTCTTTCCTTGGTTGTTGCTCTATAGCAGGCACTGATGGTGTTGACAGGTGAAGCAGAGGATTAATTGATGGCAACTGTGGTCAAGAAGATAAATCAGGCATCGGAGGTGGAGAGGAAGGCAGCGGTGGCAGAGTGTTTGGGAGCCGTGGCAGGTGGGCAGGAGGGGGGGGTCTGCATTCTAAGGTTCCTCGCCTGTGTTCTCCGGCTTCTCTCCCTCTGGGTCCTCCGATGATTCTGGTGGTGTTTTCGGTCGCTTTTCGTTTTGCTTCTCAGTGCCATTTTTGCTTTTCATCTGACCCCCCAGGGTCAAATGGCAGAGTTGACTGACCTTGAATTAGTATAGTCCCTTCAGGTGCTGGTGGGGGTATTTTAGGTGTCTCAAATAACTGTTTAGAGGTCAAGTCCATATTTTGAGCATTCATCAGTACTGGTAGATCAGGCGTTAAGGCAGCAAACGCTGATGCTGCTGCTTTTTCACTTTTCATTTCTTTTAAGGTTTCTCTTATCAATTTCCAGAGTGTCGCTAAGCATCGTGCCTCCTTATCTTTTACCTGCCAAGCTGTGATTGGTGCTATCGATGGTTAGGTCCTCCGCAAGGCTTCCCTAGTGAAGATCGGTCTTCCGCAGGATTTGCCTGTTGATTTTGAAACTTTTCAGACTTTTTCAAGGGTCTTCAGACTTTCTGATTGTTCAGGGCCTTTGCACAGTTCGGGCGCCAGTTGCGGGAGCGGTGAAGAAAATGCGTGCAAACAATACGGTTGATAAACGAACTTCTGGTTTATTGCGCAGCAACTTTCGCTTATATAGTGCTTCTGTGACCACGCCCCCACCACCATATAACAACATAACCTTTTATTGGACACCCAGTGTGTTTACCTGTAGCACAGTGAATCCCTGATGCAGGTAGCACCGGAGTATGGGCCGATCTAATTGGCCCCCCAAACATGGGGTTGGGCACAGTAAAGGGGTCACACCCCCTATCTCTTCGAGAACATTCAGGAATATTCTCCAACATTCTACAGTTCTCTCTAACATTCTACATCATTGTAGTATTACATAAATGTTATTTTTTGTCTCTGGCACTGTCCCTATGCATCTGCCTTTACCTGTTACTTGAGTTAGAGTAATCCCCTGTTTTTCCTTTCCCCATTTACACTGCGGTGAATTATTAACATATTTAGGTTTTCCCATAACTCCAATGGCTTCATAAAAATGTGGTTTTATACTAAAACATAGCCAACAATGCTCAGTCAAATCTGGATTGGTTCTATTCAAAATCTGATAACTGGCTTTTAAAATTTTCCAGAGAATATTATCATTACCATTTTTTTCTTCGGGAACTGAGACAAGTGTTTATTTTCTTAGGAGAAAAACTGACTACCATTTCGCTACTGGTATTACCTGTCACCGTTTCTGAATCTTTCTCTAAATTATCTTCAAATTCTTTGGTCAAGACCTTATTTGGTCCTATTACTTCCTTTACAGCGGGAACTGGTTCCTTCTTTTTCATAATTAATCCTCCTCTATCAGTTCCAGATTCCCAATATCTTACTCCATAAGTTCTACCTGTTAACCATCCTGTATCCGTTGGGTGTTTAACAATTAAAGTGATAGTTGTACAGTCACTTGTCATTAGTCTTTTTCTTACATCTGCAAATATCATTTTCCATCTATCTGCACACCCTTTAGGCCTTCTGTCGTGATCCGAGTTATTATTTTAATATTTTAATTATGAGGAAAATGCAGCCACTACCCAGAGAAACACATGGAAATTGCACACTAACACGTTTTGAAATTAAAGCAAGTTACAAGGATTTATTTTAGGAAAGGGGAAACAAAATATCACTGTTAATAAAGGGTAAACACGATTCGTTACTTTGGAGAGAAGAGTCGTGATGTAAACACTTTAAAAATACAAAAATATGTCTCTTGAATCAATCTTTTTTTTTCTTTCTCCCTGCTATGTTGCAACATTTTGTCAATTAACATATGTTTACCTCACCATATGCCTGACAGACACCTAAAAGATAAGAATGCTTATCAGGTCACCTCCTGGTGCATGGTGGAGACAATGAAGGTAGCAGGACACCCAAAAAGACTAAAAGATAAGGATAACTCATCTCCGGGAAGTCTGGAAATCTGTATGTATCAGGGACTTATGCAAAAAAGGGACCCCTCTTCTTTTCCTGTATAAAAAATCCCAGGAGAAAAGGAGAAGGTGCAGCTTTCTTCTAGACCCCCCCTCTCTCAGCACTTTGGTTTCAGCTACGGGACAGAGAAGCGGCAGGAGCGACAGACCCTATGCACCTGACTACAGCCAGAGGCCAGGGCCGGCGGACGGTGATAACATCTTGACTACTTCCTCCTTCTTTTCTCTTCTTAACGACTCTTCTCTCCAAAGTAACTAATTGCATAAATCCTAAATAAATCCTTTTAACTTGTTTAAATCATAAAGCCTTGTTATTTTTGCAAATTCACGTGTTGTCTATGAGCAGTGGCTGAATTTTCCTCGCAAAAAAAAATATAAATAATAACTCGGATCATAACAAGTTGTTAAGAAAAGAAAAGAAAACGAGGGAGCAATTAAGATTTTATCACCGTCCCATCCGCGGTTGGCTGGATAGGAGCCACTATTCCTGCTTGTTTGTTGTTCTCTGCTTTTCCTTTTCTCCGCTGTTGCTGTCCCGTAGCTGAAGCCAAAGTAGCGAGAGAGAAGGGGGGGGAAGAAGAGCCGCGCACTTCTCTTTTTTCTCTTGGAGTTTTATACAGCAGAAGGATTTCTGTCTTTTCATAAATCACTGGCACACAGACTTGCTAAAGATAACACAGATTTTGCCATCTCAAGAACTTCTCCTTTATTTATTATTATCTTTCAGTCCTTGTTACCCTGCTCAATTTATTATCTTTGTCTGGACCGTGTACCAGGAGGCGACTGGATAAGCAGTCTTATCTTTAGGAGCTTGTCAAGCATGATATAAAACAGAAGCTAGTTAAGTTTGGGGAAAAAAAATCTGTTAATTGAGGATGTTTGGTATATTTTAAAAAGAGCAGAAAAAATACTGATTCGAGAGACATATTTTGTATTTTCAAAGTGTTTACATCACCCTCGTTACGCCTCGAGAAATCTATCAGTTCCTGCTCCAGGGTTCCAATGTGAGGCTATTGTTTCACAACCCCAATAGGCACAATAATATTGACCTGGATAATTACAATAAGGCCGCCCAGGATTTGAAGCAGGACAGAGATAATAGCCTCCGTGATCCATAGGGGGAAATACAGGTGCTAAGTGACCCAATTTGGTGTCAAATTTTGGTTCCCCAGGAGTTATTATTTCTTGGATCACCTTTTTACTTTCAAGCTGTATTAAAGACCATTTATACGGCTGGTGGTACTCATTTCCTTCCACCCTTATAACTTGGGTGACTATTACCATTAGAGCAATTTTGATCCCCATTTCGTATCTCCCCACTCTCTACCTCTCTGCCTCTCCGCCAGCCGTTCTTGTGCTTAGAACTTCTGGAGTATTGATTTCTTCTTGGCAGCAGATGGTATTCTTCAGGGGAATGTGGGGGCTTAGAAATTCCCTGTGAATTAAATTGCAAAGATAATGCCTCAATTCCTTGTTTCCAATCACAGTTCCAAACTTAATAGCTCCGTTCCTCAAATGGAGCTTCTGCAAGGCAACACTTATCTACTATCTCTGTCCTGTTTATGCCAAATCTACACTGGCATATACCACAAACGGGCCAATTCAAAATTTTCTTTATTTCCCAATACCAACCATCCCACAATATCCCATTGTCCTATTGGGGTTCCGTTGTTATCTGTTCACTTTTTGTACTATTCGTGCCCAATTATTATAGCCAATTAATACCTCATTATCGTTTTCAATACATATCTTATAGAGGGGTTATGAGTAATAGCTCTTTTTCAATCCTTGTTATATTTCAATGAAAGGCTTTACAACTTCCACAATAAATTTTCACCCAACAATTACAGGTTATATCTCCACATTCACAACCTTTAAACAATTCCTACTTAAACAGTTATAATTTAACAAACTTTTCCTACAGTTCTAATAGTAACACTTATTAATTTACAGTTTCTACTAAGTCTTTTAATATAGGCCTAAGTATACTTATAGTATGGTGTTTATTCTTTATTTCCCTTTTCCTAGAGGTTCTATCAACTATCTCACATCAGTTTTTAATGACTTTTTATTTTCATAAGATCCGCTCCTGGAATGGTCCTCCACTCCTTCACTTTAACTGGTTCCCTGATGCGGCTGGCATGTGTCCATCTTCATTTGGCAGCACGGATGTCTGTCTCTGTAGTAAGCAAAGCAATTAAAAAAAACCTTCCCAGGAGAAGTCAAAGAGGACTCCTTCGAGGATTTGATTAATATTTTATCTCCAGACTTTATTCTATGTATCACTAAATCCAGCGGTGGTCTTTCCACTACCTAAGCCCTTTAGCTCGCAATTGTTCCTGCCTACTCATTAATTGTAACAAATAAGGTTTAATTTTTAAATCTAAGAAATGAATACATTTTATCTTCTGGTTAACAACTTTTGATTACTTGTATCTAATTCATTGCATTGACTGTCAGTCACCTAAATGGTCATTAAGGCTGTCCTTTTAGCTTCCCGATCAGCTATGTTATTATCCCTGATTATAGAACACAGCCCCTTCTAGTGACCTTTTGCATGTACTACTGCTATTCCTGCTGGTTCTCGCAGGGCTCACCATACCTGTGTATAAATCCCTTCCCTCGTGAATTAATTAGGCTTTTTTTTTTTTTTTTTCCAGAATTTTTCAAAAATATGTACTACATCATATGCATACTTTAAGCCAGTACAAACAATGCCAATTCTGTTCCCCAACAACAACAAAACTCCCAAGACCTCTCACAATTCACAAGCTGTCTACCATCCTCCCCCAAGTCCACTAAAAGTTCTCCCTCCTGTTGCTAGGAACCAACTTTTATTTTTATCAAAGGGTTCATTTGTTTCTCTGATCCCCAGCAAGTAAAGCCCCTAATATTCCTCAAACATTCTCTCATCCCTCTTCCTTTGTCTACAATCTCTCTTCATATGACCCTTCTTTTTGCAATAATAGCAAACTACTACACTCTTAGTCCTTTCAAGTGGCCCTGAAATTTTACCAGGCCTCTGATACTGTCCTTTACGCTCAGTCAGTTCCTGACCCATTAGCCTCTGGCCTGCCGGTCTCTGACTCTCTCGGACAGCAGCAACCATCATTTTCACAGTTCGCCTCTCTGTCTCCTCATGTCTCCGCACATACACCTTCTGAGCGTCTCTCAACAATTCATCCAGTCCCCTATCCTGCCAATCTTCTAATTTCTCCAGCTTTTTTCTAATGTCCACCCAAGATTTAGCCACAAACTGAGTTTTTAACAAAGCTTCTCCTACTGGAGTACTCGGGTCCAGCCCTGAGTACAGCTGTAAGTTTTTTCTTAACCTTTCTAACCACTCAGTAGGAGTTTCATCTTTCTTTTGATGCTCTTTAAATGCTGTTGGGGAATGTTGGAGAATGTTCCTGAATGTTCCTGAAAAGGTAGGGGGTGTGACCCCTTTGCCGTGCCCAACCCCATGTTTGAGAGGCCAATTAGATCAGCCCATAATCCTGTGCTACCTGCACCAGGGATTCGCTGTGCTACAGGTAAACACACCGGGTGTCCAATAAAACGTTATGTTATGGTTTAGTGGCGGGGGTGTGGCCACAGAGACCATATATAAGGGAAAGTTGCTGCGCAATAAAGTTGAAGCTTGTTTATCAACCATATTGGTTGCACGAGTTTTCCTCGCTGCTCCCAACAAAATGCTTTATTAATATTTTGCCCTAGTGGAACTGATTCCCTAATACCTTGAATAATCATAGTTCTCAAGTCCTGCATATGTCCCCTATGTACTGGATCCTGGTTATTCCAGTCTGGCTTTTGAAGGGGCCACTTAATATCTGCTGCAGGACCCTGCTGATTTTGCTCATCCCAAATCCTCATTCCTGCCCTCCTGATCATTCCCCACTCTTCTACAGTAAACAATATTCCTAAAATTGACTGCAACTCCTCCCAAGTAAACACGTTAGGTCCTAAGAACTGATCTACACATTCTGCCACTCCTAAAGGATCTTCTAATAAATTTCCCATTTACTTTTTAAATTCTCTTGCATCTCCTGAGTTCAAAGGAACAAACACATACCACATACCAGCCTGCGGTCCCCCCATAGCAACTTCTCGTAATGGATACAAACCACCCACATCTTTACTTTGTTTCACCCTTGTTTGGCTTCTTGTAACCCATCCCTGATCCGCCTCCGAGGAATCTGAGTCTGAGTCCTCATCAGGGGGAGCAGTGGGGGCTACCTGAACTGGTGATACTGGGGGCTGGGGTTCTGGAGGTGGAGCTGGCGGGATGGTGGTGGAGATGCAAGAGGAATTTCTTCTAATTTAGAATTTTTCTTTTTCTTTCTTTCTCCATTCTTTAAATGGTACAAATTGATTTTTGTTTCTGATCCAATCCATAAACCAGCATATTCACTTTCTTCCAGGTTGAATGGTTCTTTTGATTTCACATATGTGTTTAATGCCTGGCAACTCCAATCCTCATAAGACCCAAAAGCAGGCCAATACAAGTGATCTCTTCTGATTTGTTTTCCTCCCCATACTTCCATGCAATAATGTATCAGTTTAATTTGGCTTTTACCATGCCTAGAAGGGTAACTATTCCAATTTCTAATCATTAACCCCAGCGGACTATCCGCGGGTATCCGGGGAAGCCTAACTTGCGGTTCCCCACCCATGGGATCAGAAGGCTTGCTTTTCTTCTGTCCCATCTTCTGAAGTGCCTTCACTCACACACACACACGCTTCATCCTGTTCGTGACCCAGCCCCTCGCGGGGTTTGGGAACTGCACTAGTGAGGACTCGGCACTCGCTTCGTCCGCGCTTGGATGTTTCACACGGCACACCTCAGGGTACCCAACCCCAACCAAACGGATCCCTGGCCTATACTCACGCGTCCCTGCATCTTTGGGTCTTCGTGCATAAAGATTACGGGGTTTTGCCGGCCTTTCCTTTTGCTTGTTGCCGAAATTTAGGGGTTAGTTGGGTAAAGGTCTTGATGAGTATCCCAGCACAGGGGCCGCTTTTTCAGCGGGGGCCTCCCCCCTGTGAAGGGTCTGCACCAAGTGGCCTTTATCCGAGTCACGGCACCAAATTTGTTATAAATTGGGTCCTAAAAATTGACCAGGACACACCAATTAAAACCAATTAGAATTTATTAGCAAGCAACAACAAGCAAAAACAGCGCTGGGCGCTCCGGGAGCCCCTGCTCGACCACGGCTTTGGCTCTTTTCGTTTTTATAGTCCGCCACCTGCTGGCGCCACGAATTTCAGCCATGTTCGTTCCGCGCACGTGTGCAGTGTTGCTAGGGGTCCAGGTTCTTCTTTATCACCCTATAGATGGGCTTCTTGAGAAATGGCTACACATTCTTAGTCACGTAGCCCCCCCATTTTTCCTGGGCACATTTCGCGGCTTATTTTATAAAATATAAACATAAAATTTTTACTGCTTCTTGTAGTGACATGAGGCAACCAGGTGCCACTAATTGCCAGGTAGTGGGCTTGACCTTGTGTTAAGCCCACCTGTGCCTAATTAGGGCAGGCCCCTACTGCGCATGAGCAGGATTAGGGGGCCAATAAAAGGCTCACACCTGGCTTAGCCACTTGCTGGTTAGCCACCTTCAGAGCGGTAGCACTGATCCAGGCTAGTCAGAGCACCATTCGTGAGATTCTACTGGGACACCTGGTTGGGCCTTGGAGCACTGCATCCATAGAAGAGGCTCGTCTTGCAACATCTGGTGGAGAATGCGGGCAGAGACCTCGACCTAGCCCGCGCTCAGACGAATCAGAAGGAAGGGAGCCAGTCCGGCGCAAACCAGCATTAGCAGAAAACCCAAGGAGTCAGGTAAGAAGATCCACTACCTTTCCTTCTCTACCACTGATTGACCAAGAAAGAAAAAAGGGAAAGATGGGATTGTCAGCAAGCACCCCTGTTAATGAAAAGCTGGTGACACGGGTGAAGGAGCAAGAACTCTCCCACCCCCGTCCTCTGCGGCCGCATGGGAACTCTGGCAGGAGGTCAGCAACCTGTTGGGAAGCCTCTATGCCCAAGAAATGGCTAAAAACATAACCGGACTAGACGGTACATGGGGGGTGGTGATTAACGCCCTAAAAGAGATAAAAGCTGAGGCGGAAGCTGCCATCACCACCATTGCAGCACTTCCTTCAAAAGCTACACCACCACCACCAGAAGCAGGATCCGGTGTTGTCCCCACAGAACCTCCGCTACCCACCCCTCCTCCTGAGGGTGGAAAAACCCAGAAGGCGCTATTAGGGCTAAGGGACAACAGTCTTGCCATTAAGGGCATGACGGAGAAGTCACACCATTCCATAGCCGAGTTCCTGTCAGATATCGAGCCGGAGGAGGAAAAAGAAGCACCTACTCCGAGCACTGAAAGAAATGAGACGCCGACAGCCCATGCCCCCGAGATGGGCAGCCCCAGCTGCTGCCTGAAAGCACCCCTACTGCCACCTCCCAGCTCAGAAAAAGAGCATGGGAAAGAAGCAGCCGCTCCATCAGCTGCACCCATTGGCCTAGAGGACAAAATAAAAGCCCTCCTGGAACAAACAAATCAGGCTATGAAATCTTTACAAAAAAGGGTGACAGACATGGAACGACGCTCGTCTTTCCATAAATATCGAGACCAAACCACCCTCCCTGATGATGATGATGATGAGGACATCCCAACCCCGTTGTTACCAAGACAGAACAACCAAGGCATCAAAGGTGCTGTTAAACCCTGACCCGGAAGATGGTCTGGCCTCATCCGCGATGCCATTCTCGAAGGGGATTGGGAGGCCAGCACCACTGCTTGCCCTGTTCTACACGATAACAACGGGCCACCTCAATTCGAACAGCACAGTTGGAAAACCTTACAACAAGCCAAGAAGACTCTGAGAGAGAGAGGATTAAAATCGGAGAGTGGCCAGGCCGTCCTGGATTGGCTTTTCACTGCTGACACCAGTTGCCCCCACGACTGCCGCAATTTGGCCAGGTACCTGCTCACCCCCTCCCAGCAGATTGTCTGGGCCAAAGAATGGGAGCGCCTGGCCCAAGTGGAAGCAAATCGCCCTCGAGCACCCCGGGATCCACTATCAGGGATAACCGCCAAGATGTTCACGGGCTCAGGACGCTATGCAGATGTCCAAGTCCAGCTCCAATTCCCGACTGTGCTCCACCACGTCGCTGCGCACCTAGCCCGCCGAGCCTTCTATGTGGTCCCAGAACCCACCCCAGTCCCTTCATTTACTACCGTCAAGCAAGGGATGAATGAGCCTTTTCAACATTTTGTTGACTGACTTTGGCAATCTATCATGACTCAATCCGAGCTGGGAGCAGATTAAAAAGAATCCATGTTCAAGCTGCTGGCATTCGAAAACGCAAATCCGAGAATGAAGTCACTGTTCTCCACTTTACCAAAAACAGCTGACATCTCGGAGATGCTAGAGGTAGCCGCCAGGGCCACCCAAACTGAACAAAACCAAGGTATGGCCAATTCCTTTGCTGCCACCTTGGAACCCACTCAAAAGCTCCTCGCGGCAGTTGCGCAGAAACTAGACAGAAGGGAAAATCGATACAGAAGGAGAAATCGATCAAGAAAATCCACCCCTGTCTGTTTTCGATGTGGAGCCACAGGCCACTCGGCAAGAGTCTGCTCAGCCACAGTGTGGTGTGACCGATGCCAGAGAGACAACCACAACAACCTGGCATGCAGGTCTGCAAAAAACGGAAGGCGCAGCGCGCAAGGCCATGACACAAGTAGCCGGGCCAGTGCTTTACACCAGCTCCCCGCCCCAGCCACAAGGGGAAGCCTGGGCATCGATGTGCCCTCAGCAATAGACATTACCCTCACGACAACACAGGTACACTGCATACCGACTGGAATATATGGACCGATTTACCAAGAAAATAGCACGATTGGAGCCTTACTAATGGGCCGTTCTTCCCCTGGAGTTGCAGGACTTGTTGTGCTCCCAGGAGTTATAGATGCGGATTATACAGGGGAGATCGTGATTACTTGTTTTACATTAATGCCTCCCCTGATAATCAAAGCAGGAACCCGGCTAGCACAACTGGTCCGCCTCCCAAAAATGAATCTGGGAAAGAAGGCCCCCGTGGCACGAGGCAGTCAAGGCTTTGGATCTTCTGGAAGCACTCTGGTAACCTTAGTGCAACAGATGAAGACAAGGCCCATCATAATTGTAAAATTGACCTCTGGAAAAGAGGTCAAGACCCTTTCCATGATGATGGACACCAGGGCTGATGTTAACATAATCAACCTTAATGTGTGGCCTCGTCATTGGAAACTTATCACTGCCCATGATGCCGTCCAGGGAATAGGTGGTGGTTCCACCCCCCTTTAGGCCCTTGAACCCGTGCAATTACAGTTTCCCGAAGGACAAGCGGTGACCGTGTGTCCCTATGTGTTGCCGTTACCAGGACAACTTGGAGGGTTGGTTGGCAGGGAGGTTATGAGCCAACTAGGGGCTGTTCTGTCCATTCCTGAACCCATCCAACCCCCTCAACATTTTCAATAAGGGCCACTGCAGATATGCCGCCAACTCCCAGACTGCGATGGAAGACAGACACCCCTGTCTGGGTGGAGCAGTGGCCCCTATCCAAAGAGCGGCTAGAAATCGCCAACCGTCTGGTAAAGGAACAGCTGGACGCAGGGCACATCGAGCCGTCTGTCAGCCCTTGGAACACGCCCATCTTCGTAGTTCCAAAGAAGACAGGAAAATGGCGACTACTACACGACTTGCGCAAGGTCAACAACCAGATGTGGCCGATGGGCGCCCTCCAACCCGGACTGCCCCTACTTACAATGTTACCCAGAGGCTGGCACCTTCTGGTTATTGACCTCAAGGATTGCTTCTTCACCGTTCCCCTACACCCTGAAGACACGGCTCGCTTCGCCTTCACCATCCCATTGATCAACAAAAGCGAACCTGCGAAGCGATACGAATGGGTAGTGTTGCCCCAAGGGATGAGAAATTCCCCAACGATATGCCAAATGTATGTGGCATGGGCACTCTTGCCTATCCGAAAAGAAATGCCGGACACACTAATCTACCACTATATGGACGACATACTGCTTTGCCAGAAAGCCCCGTTAACATTAGTCAGATACTGACTGATCAACTGAAGACAAAAGGATTAATTGCAGCTCCTGAAAAAGTGCAAACACAATCGCCCTGGAGCTACTAAGGGTGGCAAGTCACTCACGCCATGGTGAGACCGCAAAAACTAGAAGTGATCAGTTCGATCAAAACATTGAATGAGGCCCAAAAGCTAGTGGGCGAGCTTCAATGGGTTCGACCCATTATAGGTCTCACCAACGCAGATATCCACCCCTTTTTGTCACTATTACGGGGCACACACCCAGGTGCATTAGTGGACTGGACCGATAACCATACCAATGCATTAAAATGGGTCGTCCACAAACTGGCAACCGGCTTTGCAGATCGTCGAGATGCCACCCAAGCCATTGGAGTCTGGGTATGCAACCACCCTTCATTCCCATTCGCACTGCTGTTACAGGATTTCAACTGGCAAAGGAAAAATGGGGAACGCCACCATGACAACCAAAGCTCTCCAAAATCAGACTCGATAGCCATCTTGGAATGGTTATTTCCACCCCACACGGCTCAGAAAGGTATCTGGCAACAAACCGAGATAACGGCATTCCTGATACGAAAGGGACGACAACGTTGCCTTGAAGTAGATGGTCGAGAGCCAGGATGGATCAGCATCCCTATCAAAACAATTGATTTTGATTGGTTGCTGCAACGCTCTATACCACTACAACTCGCCTTGTTCGAATACTCTGGAGATATCCGTCATGGGGGCCCAAAACACAAGCGCCTGCAGGCCATCAGCCAGTTCCATTGGATAGAACGACCAATTGTTTCAGAGCGCCCAGTGCCTGGTATCACCTTGTTCACTGATGCCGGAAAAAGATCGAAAACAGCTGCCTGCGTATGGCAGGATAAGGGACAGTGGAAACAACATTTGATTCCGGGCACCGACAAAGACAACCTACAGACTCTGGAACTACTGGCTATCATTTGGGCCTTAACACAATGGCGAAATGTCCCCCTTAACATCGTCTCCGACTCGCAATATGCGGTAGGAGTGGCGAACCGTATCGAGGATGCTCTTATCAAGCCAGTGCAAAACCAACAGCTACTGGAACTCTTCCTCACATTACAGCGTGTGCTGAAAATTCGCACACAACCGTTCTGTATCCTTCACATCCATAGCCATAAAACATCATTAGGCCTAGGGGAAGGAAACGCAAAGGCTGACTCCCTGGTCAGCCTAGGAATGCAGGGTCCCGTAAGTCAGTTTGCAAAGGCTCAAAACAGCCATTCCTTGTTCCACCAGAATGCCAGGGCATTGAAGCACATGTTTGCAATATCATGGGAAGATGCAAAAGGGATTGTTAAAGCATGCCCTCAGTGCGCACAATTTGGCGCTGCCCTAGGAGTGGGAGTCAATCCACGTGGGCTGCAAGCAGGAGAGATCTGGCAGATGGATGTCACCCACGTTCCAGAATTCGGACGACTCAAGTATGTCCATGTAACCATGTTGGGAAACTGTCTGGAAGAAAACAGATGTGAGCAATCTGGACTCTTTTGCTTTAGCTAGAGTAAACTAAGGGCCTTGAGACCCAGTTGCAAGGTTACTGAAAGATGAGCTATGGGAAAAAGATAAGGGAACTGGTAGCATAAAAGAAGAATAACAGGATAATGAGGAAGCCAGCAGAAGTTCTGTGAGAACAGAATTTGTGTCCAAGATATAGCCACCTGCAAGATATCGTTATATAAACAAAGGCTCTATATAAAGCGAGTGTCCACTGTTAATAAACGACTTCACTTTAACCATATTGGTGACTGTGTGTCGTCCTTTAAGCCTCCGCGGATTTTTTCCCACATAACCATAGACACATTTTCAGGCATGCTTTGGGCAACAGCTCAGACAGGGGAGAAGGGTCTACATGTGGTCTGTCACCTGACCAATTGCTTTGCTGTAATGCGGGTCCCTCAAGTAGTAAAAACTGACAATGCACCTGCTTATATAGGCGGAAAGGTCAAGCAGTTTCCTTCTACTTGGGGAATAAAACACATTACAGGAATCCCTCACTCGTCTACAGGCCAGGCGATAGTGGAAAGAGCCAATCGCACCCTGAAGACATATCTACAAAAGCAAAAAGACAGCAAACACATGGACCCACAGATGCGGCTTAGCAAAGTGCTTTTTACACTGAACTTTCTTAGTCTAAGCTGCAATTCCCAACAACCTCCCGTGTTACTCTGCTACTCATCTCAGAAAATCAACCGCATGCCAGAAGTCCAAATCAACTACAAGGATCCATCTACAGGTCAGTGGGTAGGGCCCAAGCCGCTACAGTTTACAGGAAGAGGTTATAGCTGTGTCTCCACAGACTCCAGACCTCTTTGGGTACCCAGTAAATGGACATGCCCTGCCGCGACCAGATCATTAATGGACAACGTTGCATCATCCAGCAGCTGAAACTGAATAACCTTTTTGATACTTTTGAACTTCATGTATTTTTTGTCTTCCTTAAAAAAACAAAAAAACAAGAAAAAAAACAAAAAAAAAACCAAAAAAAAAGAGTAGTTTTCATTTTTGTTGTATTTGTGTTTATTATGTACTTATTACAATTTTCACGGTAGTTCTTTAAAAAAAAAAAAAAAAAAGGGGGGGGGGGGGGGGGGGGAATGTAGTGACATGAGGCAACCAGGTGCCACTAATTGCCAGGTAGTGGGCTTGACCTTGTGTTAAGCCCACCTGTGCCTAATTAGGGCAGGCCCCTACTGCGCATGAGCAGGATTAGGGGGCCAATAAAAGGCTCACACCTGGCTTAGCCACTTGCTGGTTAGCCACCTTCAGAGCGGTAGCACTGATCCAGGCTAGTCAGAGCACCATTCCTGAGATTCTACTGGGACACCTGGTTGGGCCTTGGAGCACCGCATCCATAGAAGAGGTTCGTCTTGCAACAGCTTCTATCTTTAGTAAAATTGCAAAGGAATATACCTTGCAAACAATATATGTATATACAACTCATAACAAACATTATATACAATTCATAACAATTCCTCTTATCAGAATTATACCTTGTTTAAGGTTTAAATGAACAAACATTATATAAATTCATAACAAGGAGGGATGCTTCATGAGCTCTCCTGAAACCTCTGTGACACCATGGGTGATTTGATGGGACACCTCGAGCAGCCTGCAGTAAGGTTTCTGTCAGTTTTCTCCTGAAGTAAAGGATTTACAACTCAGATGATTTCTCAAGAGCATGGAACAAGCTGGTGACAGCTCAATAGGAAAGAATCTGTATGAAAAGCCCAAAACATCATCTTTGCTTGCATGATTGATTGATTTCTTGTGAAGCAGTAGTTTTAAAGAAATGGAAGTAGCAGTTTAAAGAAACATATATGCAATGGTTTTACAGAAGTAGAAGCACAAAAGTAGTAGAAATGTATAAGCAATATTTTAAGAGAGTCTCATGGAAATTTACTAGCTGACTAACATAAGTAGGTGTGTGTATGGCAAGGGTATATATGATAATGGAATGTAGTTACTATGAAAACTTATCCATGAGAGAAGATAATGGGCTATATAAATGTGTCTGAAATCTGCAGAAGGACCAAAACTGAGACAAAATTAGTTGCGAGTTCTTTTTGTATTTATAATTGTGCTGCATTTGTATAAATTTTCCATTCTTATTTGGTTTTGTTATGCTCTACTGTTGTGAAATTTGTGATCACTCTACATAGTGAATAATGTTATTGCATGTGATGACACCAATAAGTCTCTGATTTGGAGTGCCCTTTTTGTGTACTACTGTTTACATCTGTTTGACAAATGCACCTCTTGAACAATTGAGTTAGAAATGCTTTTGGAGAACTAAATTCACAGGTACATCAAGTCCCAAGGTTGTTGCTACAGAACCCTTAGCTTTGGAGGTGACACTGCTAGAAGAACAAGGACTCTGCACATCATACATATCACCACTGCCTGAACTGAAGAAGCTGGAGTGAAGATGCTAAGCTTGTAGCCATCATGATATCGTTGCCTTATGATATTGCCTTATGATATCATCGTGCCTTGTGATGTTTGGACTCATGGGATGAGGGGATTGCATTGTTGAGATGTCATTTGAGTGTGTGGTTTTTGTGATCCAAGCAATCAGCCTTTGTGATTGCACAGCCTGACCACTGAAGTATGTACTCTTGTGCTTTTATTATCTTTGTATTCATACATACTTGTGAGTGATTTGTGTTCCCTAAAATTGGCTTTAAAATAAACTGTTAGAGCAACAGAACTGATATTTTGACTGTAGAGAAAAAGACCTTGAGTGTCATTTCATCTTAATCTGACCAGGGGATATTTGGACGGTGTCAGTAGGCTGTCACTCTTTGTTTACCCTCCAAGGGTAACTTTTCCCTCAAAGGGAAACTCTGGCCTGGGAGATGGAATCTCCTTTGGCTGTTGTCTGGGTCAGGCCATGGGATGTGACACTCCTGTGCTGTTGTGCCAGCAGCAGGTGGTTGTGCTGGAGTGCCCTGACATTTCTTGTAGACCCACAGGGCTGTGCTTGGCCACTCAATTGAGCAGCTGCCCTGACTGAGGTTGGAGAACCCCTGGCACCTCCAGTGTCACCTGTGGCTTGCAGGGAAAAAGGAGGGAAAGGAGATTCCCCCTGGCACTGCCTGGGTGTCCAGTGTGAGAGTGGGAGAAGCAGAGGTTGTGTCTCTAGAGGGGAAGTGGCTGTGCTGGAAAAGAGGGAGGGAGGGGACATGAGCGATGACTTCAGTGTGTGTCCCATTGGGTTCCTGGGGAGCCCCAGGGAGAGCTGGAGGGAGCCCCGAGACAGGTGAGCAAGTGGCCAAGTCTGGCGCTGGTCCTGTGCTGCTGGGCCGGGCTCCTGAGACTGAGAGAGCTGCTGGCAAGCAGAGAGTGCTGCAGAGAAAGCTCTGGGCAGGAGCAGCTCCTATGCAGAGCACAGCAGGGCTGAGGGCACTACCTGCAGGCAGAAGGGCAGGGGAGAGAGAGGAGAAAAACAGCCTGGGCTGGGAGGAGAGCTGAGCTGCCTGGGCTAGGGGGAGAGAGAAATCTTCCCAGCCTCTGCCATGGTGAGTCTCTGGCTGCAGGGCAGTGAAGCTGGGCTTCCTGGAGGGGGTCTTCCTTCTCCAGCTGGCAGCCTGTGCCACAGCTGATGGGATCCTTCTGGAGGATTTTGGTGGGCAGGAGGAAAGGGCTTGGCAGAGCAGGGCTGTCCTGGAGCAGCATCAGAAGGAGACGGCATGGGGCTGCCTTCTGTTGGGAAACTGTCTGGAAGAAAACAGACGTGAGCAATCCTGACTATTTAGTTTTAGTTAGAGTAAACTAAGGGCCTTGAGACCCAGTTGCAAGGTTACTGAAAGATGAGCTATGGGAAAAAGATAAGGGAACTGGCAGTAGAAAAGAAGAATAACAGGATAATGAGGTAGCCAGCAGAAGTTCTGTGAGAACAGAATTTGTGTCCAAGATATAGCCACCTGCAAGATATCGTTATATAAACAAAGGCTCTATATAAAGCGAGTGTCCACTGTTAATAAACGACTTCACTTTAACCATATTGGTGACTGTGTGTCGTCCTTTAAGCCTCCGCGGATTTTTTCCCACATTTGGCGCCCGAACAGGGACCCTCTCGCTGTTGCTTCCAGGAGCGATGAAGACAGCTGGAATGAGAGGGTAGTGAGAAAGCCGACCGAAGGAACGGTGCGGCAGGAGGGGAGAAGCCAGTCGAAAGGAGACTGCTGCCCCAGCGGTCTATGTAGCTGGTGCTCGGCTACGGAATGAAAGAGGTACCTCGGAATTGAAGAATCTTGCCAAGAAAGAGGTGAGTGGCTAGGGAGGAGATGGGGTCTACACTCTTTAAAGAAGAAGAGGCAGTAGTTAAGCTCCTCCAATGTATTCTCTCTAAGAGAGGTTTATCATACGAAGGCAGGACCTTACAAGAATTACTGAAATGGGCACGGGATAGAGACTTGATCCCCTCGATGTGTACCGTTTTTGAGTTACCTACTTGGGAAGCCATAGCTACTGCCCTATGGAATAAAATTAGCCATGGAGATAAGGAGGCACGACGCTTAGCAACACTCTGGAAATTGATTAGAGAAACCTTAAAAGAGAAGAAAAATGAAAGAGCAGCAGCATCAGCATTTGCTGCCTTTACACCTGATCTACCAATACCGATGAATGCTCAAAATATGGACTTGAGCTCTAAACAGTTATTTGAGACACCTAAAATGCCCCCACCAGCACCTGAAGGGACTATACTGATTCAAGCTCAGCCAACTGTGCCATTTGACCCTGGGGGGTCGGATGAAAAGCAAAAATGGCACTGAGAAGCAAAACGAAAAGCAACCGAAACCACCAGAATCGTCGGAGGACCCAGAGGGAGAGAAGCCGGAGAACACAGGCGAGGAACCTTGGAATGCAGATCCCCCCCTCCTGCCCGCCTGCCACGGCTCCCGAACACTCTGCCACCGCTGCCTTCCTCTCCACCTCCGATGCCTGATTTATCTTCTTGGCCACAGTTGCCATCAATTAATCCTCTTCTTCACCTGTCAACACCATCAGTGCCTGCTATAGAGCAACAACCAAGGAAAGAACTGGGACTCGGAGACAAGCAACTCAGGGAACTGCTGAAGAAGCTGAAAGAACTGGAGACCAAGGATGAGTATACCCCTGAAAAAACCCTAGTTTTTTGCTCCAGAGAATACCCTAAACAACCCAGGGGCACTAATCCATTTTTATCCCCTGATCCGTTCCCTATCCCTGCTCCTACTTCCCTTAACCCTTTAACACCCACTGCTCCACCTCTTCCAGATCCAACATGGGGAGGGGAGGATGGTGGAGGGGATAGTGGGGGGGGGGAGGTGGAATCAACAATTGCAATTTCATCATAAATGGCAAATGCTGTCTGAAAATGAAGCTGTGATTCCTAGACAGAACACCGATGCATTATACAGAGTGCAAGCACAAATGTTACTTGGTGCTTGTCCTTTTGTATGTGCAGATTTGCAGGCATGGTTTCAAACTGAAGTGTTACAACTTTCACAAGAATTGGCGTATAAAGCTTTGCAAATTGTGCATGATCCTGCACAAGCACTTCCCTCTTTTACAAATATTAAATGAGGGAGTGGAGCCATATCCAAAATTTGTGGATCACTTATATTCAGTGGTAATATGACTCACATCCCGATTTGATAGAAGAGATGAAAACAATATTTTTTATATGTCAGCATATGACAATGCTAATGAAAAAAACTAAACGTGCATTAGGACTACTCCCAAAAGGTGCTACAGCAGCCCAATTGTTAGAAGCTTCTGAGCAAATGCTAGAAGCAGATAAAGCTGCTTAAGGACCATCATTGCAATATGGTTCTCAATATTGATTTATATTGTGGTGCATGGTCCACTGGTGTTTCATACAGAGACAAAAAACAAACAAACAAACAAACAAAAAAACCAAAACAACAACAAAAAAAAAAAACAAACAAAAAAAACCTTGGTAATTACACTTGAGTTTTGGTTTGGGAAATTGTACCACTTCTTTTAATTTTAGGCTAACTTCATTAGATTTTATGAGAATGAGTATGCCTTTTCAGAGCCCGAGAGTTGCTGCGGGGAGTGAGAGCTGCTCCTCGTACAGAGAGCACCCCCACTCCTGCCTCCGCAGCCGTTTCTCGCCCCCCTCACACAAGGGCACAACTCAGATATGGCTGGTGAGCATTGCCAGTGTATCTGCTACAGCTGCAGCTGCTGTCTCTGCCCCCACTGACACTGCTGCTGCTCAAAAAATGAGCCCTGCTGCAGACACCACAGAAAGAAAAAAAAAAAAAAAAGGGGGGGGGGGGGAAGAGTGTGCCTTTGCTGTTTAAAGGCTTGGAATTCTGTCTCTAAACAATTTTATTAGGCCTTTTTGAGCCTCAATTTGGCAACCATGAAGGAAACCAGGACTCCACTGTGCCGTGACCCGGGAGGGGTCTGGGGATGCTTTTGGGGCCCCCCGACCAATTTTTGTCGGATAAGCCTCCTCTACCCTCTTGGTTCTATGCACCAGTGGACACCAGACCTTCCTCATAATAAAAAGGTATTTAAGTCCTTCCATTGCAGTGTGAAATGTGCTTTTCATATTGTATTGATAATAGGTTCTTGTTAATGTTGTAATTCATGTGATCGTTTATATGTTGATTATGGGATCCCTTGTCTATGTGTTGATTGTTGATTGTGCTATTCTGTTGCACTGCTAAGTAGATGAACTTAACTTCTGGTATTTTAACACAGATGCTAAAAGATGTTGATAGTGTCAGACATGCAGTTTTATAATATCGTGCTGCCACTGACTTTTTATTATTAGCTTTTATTTATGTTTGTGAAGACTTTGATGGAGTGTATTTGCATGAATTTATCTGATCATTCAGAGTCAATTCACAACCAAAAACGATTGATTAAGATAACATGAAAAATTAACTCTTGCATATATTGGGTTAAATGAATGGTTAAATCACTTAAGGATATGGGGATAGCTTAGAGATTTAATTAGACAAGGTTTATCAATTATATTTGTTATTATTGGTTTTGATGCTTTCGTATTATTAGTATGTTGTTTATGGCAATGTATTATTAGCATGTTATTTCACGTGATGAAGTAAGTCAGGATTGCTCAAAAACAAAAAGGGGGATATGTTGGGAAACTGTCTGGAAGAAAACAGACATGTGAGCAATCCTGACTCTTTAGCTTTAGTCTGAGTAAACTAAGGGCCTTAAGACCCAGTTGCAAGGTTACTGAAAGATGAGCTATGGGAAAAAGATAAGGGAAACAGCAGTAGAAAAGAAGAATAACAGGATAATGAGGTAGCCAGCAGAAGTTCTGTGAGAACAGAATTTGTGTCCAAGATATAGCCACCTGCAAGATATCGTTATATAAACAAAGGCTCTATATAAAGCGAGTGTCCACTGTTAATAAACGACTTCACTTTAACCATACTGGTGACTGCGTGTCGTCTTTTAAGCCTCCGCGGATTTTCTTCCTACACACGTCCCTTTTGGTTTACACTGTGGGCAGGCTTTTACAATGCCTCTGGCCTCGTTCATGGAAATCTGGAAGTGACGGTGCAGTCCTCTGGCGTTCTGGTGGAAGGTAGCAAGCGCATTTCTCGCCTTAGTAAATTAGTCCATGGGTACAATCAATCTTTGTTTGGATTGTAGTTTTTGGCTGTAGTGGTCCGAAGATCCATTCTAACACAAGGATATCAGCAGACCTAGTCTCCCTCTTTTTCTTTTTGGACTACGTGAGAGCTCCGCATAAATGTTGTTTACCCGTAAAGATGGTTAGGTCTATGGGTAAGTTTACATCACGGCGATCCACGGAGCGCTGAGATATTGTCAGGCCAATTTCACTTATGGCCTGTTGTTGAGCTGTTGAAAGGGTAACAGGGGATGCAGGATCGGTGCCTTTAAGAAGTGGTCATAACGGTTCTAGGTGATTGTTTGTTATACCGATCACAGGGCGTAACCATTGAACATCACCTAAGAATTGTTGTACATCATGTAAGGTGTTAAGAGTCAAATGGAGAGCAGATTTTTGAGGTCTAACTTGTGACTCAGTGATATGCCATCCTAGGTACTTCCATGGTGGTGTACGTTGTATCTTTTCAGGTGCTATTTGGAGTCCCTGGTGACTTAGCTGTTGTGTTAAAAAGTGCTCCTGCTGCTCAGTAAACGGGTCTTGCTGTGCTATTAGGATGTCATCCATGTAATGATAAATTAAGGCATCTGGCCATGCTTGCCGTAGTGGCAATAATGCTGCATCTACAAATAGTTGACACAAAGTTGGGCTGTTTTTCATGCCCTGTGGGAGCACTACGCACTCAAATCGTGAAGCAGGGAATTCTCTGTTGAGGGCTGGGAGTGTAAATGCAAATCGCTTTGTGTATTGTGGGTGTATGTGTATGGTGAAGAAGCAGTCTTTTAGGTCTACTATAAGTAGATGCCAACGCTCTGGAAGCATCGCAAGGTTAGGCATTCCGGGCTGAAGAGCTACCATTGCTTCCATCTGGGAATTAGCTGCACGTAAATCATGTAGTAAACGGTACCTGCCAGACTTCTTTATAATTATGAAGATTGGAGTATTCCAAGGGCTAGTTGATGGTTGTATGTGCCCTTGCTCTAGCTGTTCTTGTACTAAGATTTGTGCTTGTCTGAGGCTTTCTCACTTCAGCGGCCACTGCTCGATCCATATTGGCTGCGATGATAACCATGTCAATGGGATCAGGAAAGCGCAAGAAGTGACCGCCAATTGGCATGCCCCAATCTGACTTAGTGCATCTCGGCCAATAGCGGCCTGTACGTTTGTAGGCAATGGCATGATGGTGATGAATAGAGTGCATGTACGGTTATCAAGGGTAAGACGAATCTTTTGTGTGCTTCGTTTTACCTGGGCTGCGCCTCCTACCCCTTCAACTCCAGACATCATTGGGGCGGCTGGCCAGTGACGAGGCCACAGCTTTTCATCCATGATAGTGATGTCTTCTCCTGTGTCCAGTAACGCTGTAAGGTGACACTGGTCCTGCTGATGTTCTAATAATATTGGTGCTTTGGGGCGTTCATCCATAGGCACGCATAATAAGGCCATTTGTCCTGTAGAGCCAAACGCTGCTGTTCGGCAGGGAACTGTCGAAGAGACAGCTGCTGCATCAGTTAATTGTCGTGTCAGGACTAGCTGGGCAATTCGAGTTCCTTTTGGAGTTACCATAGGTGGTGTCCAAGTCATAGCCACAATACAAAATTCTCCAGTATAGTCACTGTCTATTACTCCTGGCAAGACAAACAAACCCTTAAGTGTAGGCAACAGGTGCCAGGACCTGCCGTGTAATGAGCTCAGTCGGTGGTCAGCCTCACCTGTGCCCAGTTAAGGCTGGCCCAAGTGTGCATGCTCAAAGATCAAGGGCCAATAAAAGGTGGGGTCTGAGACCAGCAAACGGCTCATTTTGAAGCAGGTCAGCAGCCGTGCTGGTCGAGGCCAGTTCTCTACTCATCCTGTCCTCATTCAGCGCCTATCATCGCTACAAAGTTAGCCTCCTGTAACAGTTAAGTCCAGCAGACGATTGTCCTAATAAAACGGCTCCACATATTTTTTCTTAGTATTTCACTGGATAGGTGATACCCGTAGGGATTTTTTGGGGCTTGGTATCACTGCGAGTCACATCTAATGCAGTTGCCAGGTCCAGCCCGAGGCTTCCATTGGTTGCTGGTTGGAGGGAGGTGGGTGGCTGGAGTTGTCGTTGAAGGGAAGTGGAAATTGGCTGGTTGTCGAAGGGAGGTAGAGATGGCTGGTTGCTGAAAGGAAGTGCGGGTGGATGATTGCTGGAGGTAGGTGGGGGTAGCTGATTGTTGGAAGGGAGTGGAAGTGGCTGGTTGCTGTTAATCGAAGGGGTCCACACTAGAGCCGCAGTTGGGGTCTTTGCGCCGTGGCTCCTCGCGCTCCTCGATCCGTTTCCCTGGTATCTGCAGACTTCGGTAGCATGAGTGTTCGTATTACAGTGTTGACACCAGACTGTGGCTTTGTGACAATGCCTTCGAAGATGTCCAGTGTGTCCACAGCAAAAACATTTGTCGGTTGATCGTTGCGGCTGTCTGGTGTCGGCAGGACGTAACGGGGCTAAGGCTGCTAAGGCTTGGTGCTGGATTGTGAGAGCTTGCTGGTGGGCTTGCACCATACCTTTCCCTACATCTTGTATTTCCTCAATTAACATTGCCTGAGTCCCTACTGGTACTCTAGATAACTGTTCCAGCATCTCCTCAATTTATGCTTCCGATGGTATGGAGGAAATTATATTTTTCGTGGGAGTATTGCTATTGTCTAGGATACACTGACGGAGCAATGTAGTTTTCATTTGATCTGGTACACAAGCCTGGTTGATGTCATCAGTGAATTTGTCTACAAACTTTGAGAACGGCTCATCTGTGCCTTGCTTAATTGACATATAAGATGGGACAACTGGTGTAGTTCTAACTTTACTCATAGCTTCCCTCGCAAATCTCATGAACTCTCTTATTATATGTGGGCCTAATCTTGCTTGTGCCTCAAAATTAGCATATTGTCCACAACCCATAAGTTGATTTATTGTTATCCCATACAGGGGGTCATTTTGTTCTCTAGGAATGTCTACGAATCTGTGACATAATGTTTGCCAGTGGGCTTGCCATAACAGTAAAGGTGATTGAGTCATGATCATTCTCATAATTCCTTTTATGTCCTCTGGGAGCAACAGTCCTGAGCCCCAGATCTAACTTATCATTTGCTTGACTGGTTCAGCATGCAACTCGCATTCATTTACAGTAGCTCTTAATTGTGTTAGCAATTTCTAATTTAAAGAGTGATACTGCAACTCCACATTTCCTGATTAGCTTTTGTATATATGATCGGGAAAACTTTTGGCAGGGTATCTAAAACTGAGGATAAATGATAATCTTTATTATTAAGGGCCTCCTCATGCATTTGTGACCAATTAATCGTTAAGGTTTGGTAGTGGCGTGCAGCAGGCTTTTATTTCTGAAAAGCGGCTGCTTGCGGCAGGCGGGGGAAGCAGGGGTGAGGGGGGGAGAGCTGGTTGGAGGAGGGAGGGGGGGGGGGAAGGAGGAGGGGTGCTGTGGGCCGGGAACGTCCCCGTCGGATGATGTACGGCGTAGGGGTCGGGCCGAAGGCGGGGCCCAATGGAGGTCGGGACCAGCCCTGGAGCCACCCTCGCTGGATGATGCGGGACATAGGGTTTCCGGACTCTGGTTCAGTCTGCTTCCGGTGCTGCAAGCGGTCACTTCCGTCCCATCCGTACATCCCGAGCCACGTGGCTCAAGATGGCCGGCACAGGCCACATCAGAGGGAGGGGGGGGGAAGGGGGGAGGGCAGCGGGTTGCGTCGGAACTTCACTGGAAATTTTGAGCAAGCTGTACAACTATTTCGTCTCCCGTTGGGGGACAGGGATCGTAATCAACTCCTAATTGATGCAAATCTGGGATCGGCTGCCCTTTTAAGGTTGCCGAAGCTACAGCGGCAATTTTCTTTTCTGTGTGATAACGGTGCAAGCAAGTAATCACTGTCTGCCACGGTTTCATTAACTTACGAGCTGTCTTATCCTCTTCTATTACCTTATACCACAAAATATCTCCTAAGCTTTTCTATTCTTTCTCATCAAATAAGTTAGCAGGGTCAGTAAAAAACTGATATGTGCGGCCGTATGCTACAAACACCGCCGGATCTTTTTTAAAATCCACATCTTTTACGGCACGTTTCTGTAAGAAACTACTAAAAAAGGTCTAGAATAGAATAGAAATAGAATAGAAAGTCTAGGGCTACTTCGTTCTCTATTTTCTGCGCGCTTAACTATCCCTTTATTATTTTGGTGCAGCTTTAATCCGAGCCTTTTATGGGCTTTTTGTACGAGCCTTTTGTGGGCTTTTTACAACTTTTTATGACTAAAAACCGGTAGCCCTTCCCCAGCAGCAAATGAACTCGTTCATTTTTCTTTCAGTTGCGAATCGCCTCTCTACACCTGCGCCGAGAGGAATTTATTGCCCTCCGAAACGTTGCTTTTTTGGGGCTTTCCTGGAGCCCCCGTTCCCAGCCAAGTTATGTGGTTTCAGTGGTTTTACCTGCCAAGCTGTGATTGGTGGTATCGATGGTTCGGTCCTCCACAAGGCTTCCCTAGTGAAGATCGGTCTTCCGCAGGATTTGCCTGTTGATTTCAAAACTTTTCAGACTTTTTCAAGGCTCTTCAGACTTTCTGATTGTTCAGGGCCTTTGCACGGTTCGGGCGCCAGTTGCGGGAGTGGCAAAGAAAATGCGTGCAACCAATATGGTTGATAAACGAACTTCTGGTTTATTGCGCAGCAACTTTCGCTTATATAGTGCTTCCGTGACCACACCCCCGCCACCAACATAACTTTTTATTGGACACCCAGTGTGTTTACCTGTAGCACAGCGAATCCCTGGTGCAGGTAGCACCGGAGTATGGGCTGATCTAATTGGCCTCCCAAACATGGGGTTGGGCATAGTAAAGGGGTCGCACCCCCTATCTCTTCGAGAATATTCAGGAATATTCTCCAACATTCTCCAAACCTCTCTAACATTCCACAACAACCAGGAGGTTGGCCTAGAGACCTCCTGATGATCAGGCCTCTGATCACCTTTGTGGCTTCTTCTGGTCTTGTTCTAACATCTCTATGTCCTTTTCATGGTTGGGGCTCCAGAACTGGACACAGCACTGCAGTGGGGTCTTACCAGAGTGGAGCAGAGGAGCAGAATCTCCTCCCCTGACCTGCTGGCCACGCTGCTTTTTGTGTAGCTTAGGACATGCTTGGGTTCCTGGGCTGCCAGTACACCTTGCCAGCTGATGCTGAGCTTCTCATCAACTAGCACCCCCAAGTCCTCCTCCTCCTCCGGGCTGCTCTAAATCCATGCTCTGCCCAACCTGTATTTGTGCTGGGGATTGTCCCAACCGAGGTGCAGGACCTTGTTCTTGTCCTTCTTGAACCTCAAGAAGTTTTCATGGGCCCACCTCTCCATCCTGTCCCTTTGTCTGGACAGTCTGTGTCTGGAAAGGTGACTTTAGAAATGGTCACTCTATCATCACCACCACCAGGAAAAACTCTTTCTTGAGGCTTTGACCTTGGTTTGCTCCTCATCCCATCTTGGGGTAGCTGGGAGGTGGTGTACATTTTCTCACATTATTGATGTTCACACTCTACTGACCCCAGGAAGAATCCTAACCCACAAATGAGGGGTGGGCTCTGCCTTCCCCTTGCCTGGGGTTCAGAGAGTGACCTCACTGCTTCATAAAAATAATAAAAAATAAAACTCATGGCTTTAGAGCCACCTTTACAGAGCATTTGACTCTGCTCTAACAAGGCCATGGGGAGGCTCTGGCAGCAATGGCCCTCAGTGGGGCCAATCAATGCTTGAAGGTACTTTCAGGTTCCATTCTGACTTCTGGAGCAGTTTCTTCATTCATCTCTCAGCACCTGAGGATCATGGACTCAGCACCAAACACACCCTGGGGCACAGTGAAATACAGAGAGAACTGAAGGGCCATGGCTCTCCATGGGATACAGAGAAAAGTGAAGAAGAATCTGATGAGAAATGGTTTAAAGAGACAGATGGGAAAAGAGAGCTGTGATCATCATGACAGTGGTGGCTAAAGAGACAATCAGGCTGCTGAAAGACAGGCGAGCTTTGAACAACCTGCTGCTCAAAGCAGCACCCAGGGGAGAGGCATCTGAATGAACAAAGAGTAGGAGAAGGGGACAATTGGAGAGCAACGGGAATGGCCTTTGTCTGGACAGTCTGTGTCTGGAAAGGTGACTTTAGAAATGGTCACTGTGTCACCACCACCAGGCAGAAGTGCACCAGGCACTCTGCTCTTGGTTTGCTCCTTGCCCCTTCTTGAGGTAGTTGGGAGGTGTTCTGCATTTTTCCTACAGTTTTTATTGCTCATCGTCGTGCCTCATGGCCCCCGGAAGAATGGTGACCCACAAGTGAGGGATGGGCTCTGCCTTCCTGTTGTCTGGGGTTCAGAGTTTGGCCTGACTGACCCATAAAATAAATAAATAAATAAATACAGGAACAAACAAATAAAGAAATACCTGTGGCTTCAGAGCCACCTTTACAGAACCTTTTCCTCACTGCAATCATGGCCTCCAGTGACCTTCTCTGACAAGTTTCTGGGGAGGCTTTGCCAGTAATGGGACCCAAAGGAGCCAATCAATACTTCAAAATAATTTGGGTTTTTGTTTTGGCTTTAACTTTTAAAACCGTTTTTCTTTTTTTTCAGTCTCCTGTCAGTACTAATGGGCTCAGTCTCTCTGGCACTAGGGGGCTCATCATAGCACTGAGCAGCCATGAGTCACCCTGTGGTGTTTTTAGTGCTCAAGGCTTGCACAGCTAATTGAGAGGGTCCATTTTGAAGGAAAATTGCAAAGGGCATAAAAAATTTTTTTTTAAAAAGTTCTATTTTACTGGTTTTCACTTCAGAATTGTATATTCAATTGGTATTGCTGTAGAGTGTTTCTGCAAGAGACCTGGACAGTGAGGAAAAGCCTTTGAGATCCAGCACTCTTTGGAGAACATTGTTCCTCGCCACCCCAAACACAACATTTCTCTCATTGGCTCCCTGGGAAGGGTCTGGGATAATTTGTCTCCACCACCTTGCCACCACCACCTTGTCGGTGCCCCCACTTCTACCCTCCATCCAGCAGCTGCTGCTCGTTCAGCTCACTCCTATCCCCATGCTGCCACTTCATCCCCACCCACCCACCCCGCATGGCACCAGCATCATCGGGGTCTCTGCGGGGAGCCCCGAGCGCTGGCAGCGACTGTCCTGTCACACAATGAGGGGATGGGGGCAGCGGCAGCGAGCCCGTTCCTGCCCTGCCTGCAGGACACCTTCCCTTAGGGGCAGGAGGAGCAATGCATGACAAGTGTCCCTTTCCAAAAGCCCGCAGCAGCCTCTTTCCTACGGCAGCTGCTTTCTGCACTGCCATCAAGAACACTCCGCAGGCTGCACTTTGCATTTCCCCCTAAGAAAGGGAATGGTTGTTCTTGGAATCACTGCCAAGTATAACAAAACTGAATAACAAAACCGAAGTTTTGTTTGAAGCACTATAACAAAACTGAATAAAAATGGAAAATTTACGCAATAACAGCACAATTATAAATACAAAAATTCCCCATTATGTGAATATTTTTCTCTATCTTCTAACTGAAATGGTGGCCACCATGAATTAAAATATGTTTAATTATTATGTTTCATTCTGGGTGGGGGATCCCCTATTAAGTTTGTCCCAGTGTGTTAGGATGCATCCTAAAGAGTACAAGAGCTATACCATTTCTCTTCCCTGAATTTCCACAATATCTCAATCCAAGCATTGCACCTCGTGTCCCTTACTGCCTGACAAGGGAGAGGAGCTGAGGGAGTCCCTGATCAAACAGGTGGTTGCACACTGGAGTCCACTCCAGTCCCTCCTCCCTGTCACATGCAGCAAGACAAACCAGGCAAGGCAGAGCAGTGCAGCCCCATTCAGGTCACCTAAACTTTTGTCCCAAATCTGGGTTTGATCACCCAGTGTCCATTAAGCCAGTCAAACACAAAGAGCTTCTGGTCATTCATGTCTAGCAGAATTGTCCTTAACCAAGGTACTGCCTTCTCAGGACAGACCTTCCAGTCCATGAATCTTACAGGGAAGGTGACAGAAATCCCGGCACTTAAGACAAGATGTGGCCACCAGCAGGAAACACTCAAAGCTGCCAAAGGTTCATAAAATAGCTCTGAGGCCACTGTGGACAAAGATGGTGTCCAGCAGCTGGGAACGGCTGGTGGACCTTGGCTGAAGGAAGCAGATCCCAGTGCTGCATTCAGGTGGCTTCCCAGGGGACGTTAGTGTCCAGGTGAAGTGACCTGAGGACACCGTCTGTGCCACTGACCTTCATGGCACCCTGGGAAGAGCTGGTGGTGTTTGTGCTCCCACAGAGCCTTCTCCCTGCTGAGCACCTCTGGGCTGGCCTGGCCATCCATCCCTGCACTCTGTCCCCAGGCTGCCCCTCTCCCCGAGCTGGGGGTGCTGCTCTGCAGAGAACGGGGCTAGGGTGCCCAGGGCTGACTCAGTTCATGGGCTGTGCTGGTCAAGCTGGGAGGCAGACCCAGCTGATGGTGCTCACTGCCACTGACCACCTCCCACACAAGCTCTTGGGTGCCCATGGAGGGTGCTCAGAGGGGCCCTGCCTGATTCCAGTGCCATGGGCTGTCTTTATTGCACAACATTCACCGTTCCTGAGGGCTCTGGACACCAAAGAAGTCACAAAGGAACCAGCCCTAAGTCCCATCACAGAGAGCCCACAGAGAAAGCAGCACAGCAACAATCTCTGCAGAGTCGACTCCTTGGGCAGCTTCTTGAGAGCAAGTGTGGAAGAAGAGTTGAGCTGAGGAGATCCCCTGTGATGATGGAAGGGATGTTCTGGAGGCCAGCTCTGTCACAGCAGTGCCCGTGCCCTGTCCCTGCCTGCGGGCACAGGACTGTCACAGTGCAGGGCTGTGACCAAGCTGCCAGAGCACTCAGGCCTTACCCAAGGGTGCAGAAGGAGACTGTGGAGCTGGAAAGGGGACAGCTTGGAAAAGATCAAGCGCTGGTGCTCCCAGGTAGTGCCCTTGTGCCAGGACACTTCCCCCTCCACCTCTGCACACATTCACTGGAAGATTCTTTATTCTGTTTGAACACAGAGAGAGCACAGCTCCTCTTTGAAAGTGTCTGGGTCGAAGAAAACCTGGATCTTCAAATAATGACAAAGGACAAAAACAATAACATTCCTCTATGAGGCAAAATTGGAAAAGACACACAGAGGGCACAGCTCCTCATTCACACAGACTCTGGGTAAAAGAATGCATGGAAAGAAACATGATAAGAAATAGCACAAATAGTGACATTAATATATGGGCAAATATTGGAAAGGGAAAAGAGAAAAAACTAAACAAAAAAACCTCATATCCACTGTTGTAGAATGTTAGAGAGGGTTGGAGAATGGTGGAGGACCGAACCATCGATAGCACCAATCACAGCTTGGCAGGTAAAACCACTGAAACCAAATAACTTGGCTGGGAACGGGGGCTCCAGGAAAGCACCGAAAAAGCAAAGTTTCAGAGGGCAATAAATTCCTCTCGGCGCAGGCGTAGAGAGGCAATTCGCAGCTGAAAAAAAAATGAACGAGTTCGTTCGCTGCTGGGGAAGGGCTACCGGTTTTTAGTCATAAAAAGTTGTAAAAAGCCCACAAAAGGCTCGTACAAAAAGCCCATAAAAGGCTCGGATTAAAGCTGCACCAAAATAGTAAAGGGATAGTTAAGCGCGCAGAAAATAGAGAACGAAGTAGCCCTAGACTTTCTATTCTATTTCTATTCTATTCTAGACCTTTTTTAGTAGTTTCTTACAGAAACGTGCCGTAAAAGATGTGGATTTTAAAAAAGATCCGGCGGTGTTTGTAGCATACGGCCGCACATATCAGTTTTTTACTGACCCTGCTAACTTATTTGATGAGAAAGAATAGAAAACCTTAGGAGATATTTTGTGGTATAAGGTAATAGAAGAGGATAAGACAGCTCGTAAGTTAATGAAACCGTGGCAGACAGTGATTACTTGCTTGCACCGTTATCACACAGAAAAGAAAATTGCCGCTGTAGCTTCGGCAACCTTAAAAGGGCAGCCGATCCCAGATTTGCATCAATTAGGAGTTGATTACGATCCCTGTCCCCCAACGGGAGACGAAATAGTTGTACAGCTTGCTCAAAATTTCCAGTGAAGTTCCGACGCAACCCGCTGCCCTCCCCCCTTCCCCCCCCTCCCTCTGATGTGGCCTGTGCCGGCCATCTTGAGCCACGTGGCTCGGGATGTACGGACGGGACAGAAGTGACCGCTTGCAGCACCGGAAGCAGACTGAACCAGAGTCCGGAAACCCTATGTCCCGCATCATCCAGCGAGGGTGGCTCCAGGGCTGGTCCCGACCTCCATTGGGCCCCGCCTTCGGCCCGACCCCTACGCCGTACATCATCCGACGGGGACGTTCCCAGTCCGCAGCACTCCCCCCCCCCCCCCCTCCTCCAACTAGCTGACACCCCACCCCCCCCGCCCCCGCCGCAAGCAGCCGCTTTTCAGAAATAAAAGCCTGCTGCACGCCACTATCAAACCTTAACGATTAATTGGTCACAAATGCATGAGGAGGCCCTTAATAATAAAGATTATAATTTATCCTCAGTTTTAGATACCTTGCCAAAAGTTTTCCCGATCATATATACAAAAGCTAATCAGGAAATGTGGAGTTGCAGTATCACTCTTTAAATTAGAAATTGCTAACACAATTAAGAGCTACTGTAAATGAATGCGAGTTGCATGCTGAACCAGTCAAGCAAATGATAAGTTAGATCTGGGGCTCAGGACTGTTGCTCCCAGAGGACATAAAAGGAATTATGAGAATGATCATGACTCAATCACCTTTACTGTTATGGCGAGCCCACTGGCAAACATTATGTCACAGATTCGTAGACATTCCTAGAGAACAAAATGACCCCCTGTATGGGATAACAATAAATCAACTTATGGGTTGTGGACAATATGCTAATTTTGAGGCACAAGCAAGATTAGGCCCACATATAATAAGAGAGTTCATGAGATTTGCGAGGGAAGCTATGTGTAAAGTTAGAACTACACCAGTTGTCCCATCTTATATGTCAATTAAGCAAGGCACAGATGAGCCGTTCTCAAAGTTTGCAGACAAATTCACTGATGACATCAACCAGGCTTGTGTACCAGATCAAATGAAAACTACATTGCTCCGTCAGTGTGTCTTAGAGAACAGCAATACCCCTACGAAAAATATAATTTCCTCCATGCCATCGGAAGCATCAATTGAGGAGATGCTGGAATGGTTATTAAGAGTACCAGTAGGGACTCAGGCAATGTTAATTGAGGCAATACAAGATGTAGGGAAAGGTATGGTGCAAGCCCAGCAGCAAGCTCTTGCAGCTCAACAACAAGCCTTTTTAGCCCAACAGCAAGCCCACCAGCAAGTTCTTGCAATCCAGCAAAAGCAACCTCTCACAATCCAGCACCAAGCCTTTGCAGCCTTAGCCCCGTTACGTCCTACCGACACCAGACAGCCGCAACGATCAACCGACAAATGTTTTCGCTGTGGACACACTGGACATCTTCGAAGGCATTGTCGCAAAGCCACAGTCTGGTGTCAACACTGTAATACAAACACTCATGCTACCGAAGTCTGCAGATACCAGGGAAACGGATCGAGGAGCGCGAGGAGACGCGGCACAAAGACCCCAACTGCGGCTCTAGTGTGGACCCCTTCGAACAACAGCAACCAGCCACTTCCACTCCCCCCCAGCAACCAGCCACTTCCACTCCCTGTCAGCAACCAGCCACTTCCACTCCATTCCAGCAACCAGCCACTTCCACTCCCTTCCAACAGTCAGCTACCCCCACCTACTGTGGGAAAAAATCCACGTAGGCTTAAAGGACAACACGCAGTCACCATTATGGTTAAAGTGAAGTCGTTTATTAACAGTGGACACTCGCTTTATATAGAGCCTTTGTTTATATAACGATATCTTGCAGGTGGCTATATCTTGGACACAAATTCTGTTCTCACAGAACTTCTGCTGGCTACCTCATTATGCTGTTATTCTTCTTTTCTACTGCCAGTTCCCTTATCTTTTTCCCATAGCTCATCTTTCAGTAACCTTGCAACTGGGTCTCAAGGCCCTTAGTTTACTCTGACTAAAGCTAAAGAGTCAGGATTGCTCACATGTCTGTTTTCTTCCAGACAGTTTCCCAACATATCCCTCTTTCTGTTTTTGAGCAATCCTGATTTACTTCATCACGTGAGATAACATGCTAATAATACAATGCCATAAACAACATACTAATAATACGAAAGCATCAAAACCAATAATAACAAATATAATTGATAAACCTTGTCTAATTAAATCTCTAAGCTATCCCCATATCCTTAAGTAATTTAACCATTCATTTAACCCAATATATGCAAGAGTTAATTTTTCATGTTATCTTAATCAATCGTTTTTGGTTGTGAATTGACTCTGAATGATCAGATAAATTCATGCAAATACACTCCATCAAAGTCTTCACAAACATAACCTAAAAGCTAATAATAAAAAGTCAGTGGCAGCACGATATTATAAAACTGCATGTCTGACACTATCAACATCTTTTAGCATCTGTGTTAAAATACCAGAAGTTAAGTTCATCTACTTAGCAGTGCAACAGAATAGCACAATCAACAATCAACACATAGACAAGGGATCCCATAATCAACATATAAACGATCACATGAATTACAACATTAACAAGAACCTATTATCAATACAATATGAAAAGCACATTTCACACTGCAATGGAAGGACTTAAATACCTTTTTATTATGAGGAAGGTCTGGTGTCCACTGGCGCGTAGAACCAAGAGGGTAGAGGAGGCTTATCCGACAAAAATTGGTCGGGGGGCCCTAAAAGCGTCCCCAGACCCCTCCCGGGTCATGGCACAGTGGAGTCCTGGTTTCCTTCATGGTTGCCAAATTGAGGCTCAAAAAGGCCTAACAAACAAAGACAGCAAAGGCGCACACTTTCCGCCCCCCCCCTTTTTTTTTTTTTTTTTTTTTTCTCTGCTCTGGTGTCTGCAGCAGGGCTCATTTTCTGAGCAGTAGCAGTTTCTGTGGGAGTAGAAACAACTGTGTCAGCTGTAGCAGACACAGTGGCGATGCTCACCAGCCGTATCTGAGTTGTGCCCTTGTGTGAGGGGGGGCGAGAAGCAGCTGCGGAGGCAGGAGTGGGGGTGCTCTCTGTACCAGGAACAGCTCTTACTCTCCGAACAGCAACTCTTGGCCTCCAAAAAGGCATACTCGTTCTCATAACTGTGGGGGTTTTTTTGGTTTTTTTTTGTTTTTTTTTTTTTTTACTCCTCACCAATATATGAGAAAAATTAACAACAACCACTAGAAGATTCAAAAATGAAATGCTATTGCTACAAAAATCTGGTGGAGTCAGCCTGAAACAAAATGAAGCGGTATAATCTCCCAAACCAAAATTCAAGTGTAATTACCAATTTTTTTTTGTTGTTGTTGTTTTGGTTTGGGGTTTTTTTGTTTGGTTTTTTTTTGGGGTTTTTTTGGGTTTTTTTTTTTTTTATCTCTGTATGAAACACCAGTGGACCACGCACCACAATATAAATCAATATTGAGAACCATATTGCAATGATGGTCCTTAAGCAGCTTTATCTGCTTCTAGGATTTGCTCAGAAGCTTCTGACAATTGGGTGCTGTAGCACCTTTTGGGAGTAGTCCTAATGCACGTTTAGTTTTTTTCATTAGCATTGTCATATGCTGACATATAAAAAATTTTGTTTTCATCTCTTCTGTCAAATCGGGATGTGTGTGATATTACCACTGAATATAAGTGATCCACAAATTTTGGATATGGCTCTGCTCCCCCCTGTTTAATATTTGTAAAAGAGCGGGTTGCTTGTGCAGGATCATGCACAGTTTGCAAAGCTTTATACGCCAATTCTTGTGAAAGTTGTAACACTTCAGTTTGAAACCATGCCTGCAAATCTGCACATACAAAAGGACAAACACCAAGTAACATTTGTGCTTGCACTCCGTATAATGCATCGGTGTTCTGTCTAGGAATCACAGCTTCATTTTCACACAGCATTTGCCATTTATGATGAAATTGCAATTGTTGATTCCACCTTCCGCGCCCCCACTATCCCCTCCACCACCCTCGCCTCCCCATGTTGGATCTAGAAGAGGTGGAGCAGTGGGTGTTAAAGGGTTAAGGGAAGTAGGAGCAGGGATAGGGAACGGATCAGGGGATAAAAATGGATTAGTGCCCCTGGGTTGTTCAGGGTGTTCCCCGGAGCAAAAAACTAGGGTTTTTTCAGGGGTATACTCATCCTTGGTCTCCAGTTCTTTCAGTTTCTTCAGCAGTTCCCTGAGTTGCTTGTCTCCGAGTCCCAGTTCTTTCCTTGGTTGTTGCTCTATAGCAGGCACTGATGGTGTTGACAGGTGAAGCAGAGGATTAATTGATGGCAACTGTGGTCAAGAAGATAAATCAGGCATCGGAGGTGGAGAGGAAGGCAGCGGTGGCAGAGTGTTCAAGAGCCGTGGCAGGCGGGCAGGAGGGGGGGGTCTGCATTCCAAGGTTCCTCGCCTGTGTTCTGTGGCTTCTCTCCCTCTGGGTCCTCAGACGATTCTGGTGGTGTTTTCGGTCGCTTTTCGTTTTCCTTCTCAGTCCCATTTTTGCTTTTCATCTGACCCCCCAGGGTCAAATGGCACAGTTGGCTGAGCTTGAATCAGTATAGTCACTTCAGTTGCTGGTAGGGGTATTTTAGGTGTCTCAAATAACTGTTTAGAGGTCAAGTCCATATTTTGAGCATTCATCGGTATTGGTAGATCAGGCGTTAAGGCAGCAAACGCTGAGGCTGCTGCTCTTTCACTTTTCATTTCTTTAAAGGTTTCTCTAATCAATTTCCAGAGTGTCGCTAAGCGTCGTGCCTCCTTATCTGCATCGTTAATTTTATCCCATAGAGCAGTACCTATGGCTTCCCAAGTAGGTAACTCAAAAACAGTACCCATCGAGGGGATCAAGTCTCTATCCTGTGCCCATTTCAGTAATTCACGTAAGGTCCTGCCTTCGTGTGATAAACCTCTCTTAGAGAGAATACATTGGAGGAGCTTAACTACTGCCTCTTCTTCTTTAGAGAGTGTAGACCCCATCTCCTCCCAAGCCGCTCACCTTTTTCTTGGCAAGATTCTTCAATTCTGAGGTACCTCTTTTGTTCCGTAGCCGGGCACCAGCTACATAGACCGCTGGGGCAGCAATCTCCTTTCGACCGGCTTCTCCGCTCCTGCCGCACTGTTCCTTCGGTCGTCTTTCTCGCTACCCTCTCGTCCCAGCTGTCTTCATCACTCCTGGAAGCAACAGTGAGAGGGTCCCTGTTCGGGCGCCAAATGTTGGAAAAAATCCGCGGAGGCTTAAAGGACGACACGCAGTCACCAATATGGTTAAAGTGAAGTCGTTTATTAACAGTGGACACTCGCTTTATATAGAGCCTTTGTTTATATAACGATATGTTGCAGGTGGCTATATCTTGGACACAAATTCTGTTCTCACAGACCTTCTGCTGGCTACCTCATTATCCTGTTATTCTTCTTCTGTACTGCCAGTTCCCTTATCTTTTTCCCATAGCTCATCTTTCAGTAACCTTGCAACTGGGTCTCAAGGCCCTTAGTTTACTCTAGCTAAAGCTAAATAGTCAGGATTGCTCACATGTCTGTTTTCTTCCAGACAGTTTCCCAACAACCTACCTCCAGCAATCACCCACCCACCTCCCTCCAAACAGCAACCAGTGGAATTCTCGGGCTGGACCTGGCAGCTGCAGTAGATGTGACTCGCAGTGACAGCAAGCCCCAAAAGATCCCTACGGGTATCACCGATCCAGTGAAATATCAAGAAAAACCATGTGGAGCCCTTTTATTAGGACGATCGTCTGCTGGACTTAAGGGTTTGTTTGTCTTGCCAGGAGTAATAGACAGTGACTATACTGGAGAATTTTGTATTGTGGCTATGACTTGGACACCACCTATGGTAATTCCAAAAGGAACTCGAATTGCCCAACTAGTCCCGACACAACAATTAACTGATGCAGCAGCCGTCTCTTCGACAGTTCCCCGCCGAACAGCAGCGTTTGGCTCTACAGGACAAATGGCCTTATTATGCGTGCCTATGGATGAACGCCCCAAAGCACCAATATTATTAGAACATCAGCAGGACCAGTGTCACCTTACAGCGTTACTGGACACAGGAGAAGACATCACTATCGTGGATGAAAAGCTGTGGCCTCGTCACTGGCCAGCTGCCCCAATGATGTCTGGAGTTGAAGGGGTAGGAGGCGCAGCCCAGGTAAAACGAAGCACACAAAAGATTCGTCTTACCCTTGATAACCATACATGCACTCTATTCATCACCATCATGCCATTGCCTAAAAACGTACAGGCCCTTGTTGGCCGAGGTGTACTAAGTCAGATCGGGGCACGCCTGATCACAAGAGACCATTTTTATTGGCGGTCACTCCTTGGGCTTTCCCGATCCCATTGACATGGTTATCATCGCAGACAAAATGGATCGACCAGTGGCCGCTGAAGCGAGAAAGCCTCAGACAAGCACACATCTTAGTACAAGAACAGCAAGAGCAAGGGCACATGCAACCATCAACTAGCCTTTGGAATACTCCAATCGTCATAATTAAAAAGAAGTCTGGCAGGTACCGTTTACTACATGATTTACGTGCAGTTAATTCCCAGATGGAAGCAATGGGAGCTTTTCAGCCCGGAATGACTAACCCCACGACGCTTCCAGAGCGTTGGCATCTACTTACAGTAGACTTAAAAGACTGCTTCTTCACCATACGCATACACCCACAAGGCACAAAGCGATTTGCATTTACACTCCCAGCCCTCAACAGAGAATTCCCTGCTTCACGATTTGAGTGCGTAGTGCTCCCACAGGGCATGAAAAACAGCCCAACTTTGTGTCAACTATTTGTAGATGCAGCATTATTGCCACTACGGCAAGCATGGCCAGATGCCTTAATTTATCATTACATGGATGACATCCTAATAGCACAGCAAGACCCGTTTACTGAGCAGCAGGAGCATTTTTTAACACAACAGCTAAGTCACCAGGGACTCCAAATAGCACCTGAAAAGATACAACGTACACCACCATGGAAGTACCTAGGATGGCATATCACTGAGTCACAAGTTAGACCTCAAAAATCTGCTCTCCATTTGACTCTTAACACCTTACATGATGTACAACGATTCTTAGGTGATGTTCAATGGTTACGCCCTGTGATCGGTATAACAAACAATCACCTAGAACCGTTATGACCACTTCTTAAAGGCACCGATCCTGCATCCCCTGTTACCCTTTCAACAGCTCAACAACAGGCCATAAGTGAAATTGGCCTGACAATATCTCAGCGCTCCGTGGATCGCCGTGATGTAAACTTACCCATAGACCTAACCATCCTTACAGGTAAACAGCATTTATTCGGAGCTATCACGCAGTTCAAAAAGAAAAAGGGGGAGACTAGGTCTGCTGATATCCGTGTTTTAGAATGGATCTTTGGACCACTACAGCCAAAAACTACAATTCAAACAAAGATTGAGGCATTGGCCCTTCTAATTTGTAAAGGCCAAACCCGTATTATCCAAATTACTGGAGATGAACCTAGCACAATTTATCTTCCAATGAAGCAAGGAGAGTTGGACTGGTATTTGCAGCACTCTCCAGCCCTACAGTCAAGTCTCCTAGAAGCACCGCAAACCATTGATCTCTCCCTATTGCGGTCTACTGTGTTAAAGTGGATGTCCTTGCATGAATGGATTCCTGTTCCAAAACGATCTGAGGAACCCCTTCAAGATGCACTAACGGTCTTTACCGATGCAGGAAAACGTTCACAACGAACCGCAGTGACGTGGCAAGACAAAGAGCAGTGGTGCCATGAACTCTTGTCCTCACAAGAGGACGATACCCTACAGACTCTAGAGTTGGCAGCCATTGTTTACTCTTTTTCACGCTGGCTGAATGTACATTTTAATGTTGTCTCAGATTCCCTATATGCTGTGGGAGTTGTACAGCGAATTGAGGACGCATATCTCAAAGACGTCGCAAACTGGTGATTAAATGACCTATTTCGTCAGCTGCGGACTGCCATCCAACAGAGAGATCAACCTTTTGCTATCATTCATATTCGGAGTCATCAATGGTCTGATGGCCTAGGAGAAGGCAATGCCTGAGCAGACAGATTGGTTTCGCTATCTGTACCCATGGACCAATTTACTAAGGCGAGAAATGCGCTTGCTACCTTCCACCAGAACGCCAGAGGACTGCACCGTCACTTCCAGATTTCCATGGACGAGGCCAGAGGCATTGTAAAAGCCTGCCCACAGTGTAACCAAAAGGGACTTGGTCTCGGCCTCGGAGTTAATCCCCGAGGTCTTGGTCCAAATGAAAGATGGCAGATGGATGTCACTCATGTACCAGAATTTGGAAGGCTTAAACATGTTCATGTTACTATTGATACTTATATTCATTTTATTTGGGCTACAGCTCAGTCTGGTGAGAAAGCGCTGCAAGTGATGCGATATCTCATCCTTTGTTTCGCCGTCATGGGCGAAACTTTGATTGTTTTGCCTTCCCGAACTTCGACCCTCGACAGAATGTCTGGGTTACCCTTGCGCGTCAGCTTAACACCACTTCCTTTTGTGCCAGTCTAGCGACACCCAAATCGCCTTTTATTACGTATTTAGTTTGTGTACCAGCCTCTGAAGAGATGTGGCCAGTGTTTCAAGCAGCAATGAACCACACACAAGTGCAATTTCATACTGAGAGTCTATGTTCCACCAAGGCCAGTCTAGTGCTTAAGTGACTACGACACTTGGGTTAGTCGTCTGCCTGTTGGGCCCAATCCCTAAGAATTAAGCCTTGTAGACTCTCTAAATGCCACTTTTTGTCTCTGGATGAGTAGCTTGTCCACTGATTGCACAGAAGTCATGGGGAGACAATGTGTTACTACCAGCGTTTTCCCAAATGGCAATTTCAGCCAATGGTGCAACTATAGCCTTCGTGGTGCTACTAACCCATTGCCTGGGACACAGCTTCCTAGGAAATTACCATCAGGGTACTTTTTAATTTGCGGAGATCGGGCATGGTCAGGTATACCGTCCCGTCCCATTGGAGGGCCTTGCACCATTGGTCAACTGAGCTTAGCTATGCCTCACGCACACCCGAACAGTACCCATCGTGTGCGGTGGAAGCGAGGCCTGGCCCAAATACTAGCGCAGGGATGTGATGATGATGTTACCCTTTGGTCCAAATGGCAGGTGATTGTTACTTCTATTTTTTTTTTTTTGCTGGGAGCAGCTGCCGCTCGTGCACATCGGAACCTGGAGAAGTTGAGTTGTTGGGTGGTAAAGTATGCTAGTGATACCAGCAAGGTATTATCTGAATTAGCTGATGATTTATCTTCTGTACAACACGCAGTATTAGAAAATAGAGCTGCTATTGATTTTTTGCTTTTAGCTCTTGGCCATGGTTGTGAAGATTTTGATGGTATGTGTTGTATGAACTTGAGTGATCACTTTAAATCGATACATAAGGAGATACAACAGTTAGTAGAACATACTCAAAATATCAAGTAAGATGTAGCTTTTTTTGGTATAGATGAATTAGTCAATTAGTTTGGCCTCACCGGATGGCTTCAAAGTTTATGTACTTTGTATTATATTGATAACTTTGACGTGTTTTAGTTGTATGTTAGCGATACTTAAGAAGTTATTTGCCAAAGCTGTTAATATTATGAAAAAGATAAAGGTTTTGTTGAAGAATGGTTTGAGGTACAAGGACATGGACCTCTATTAAGTACCAAAAGATTGTGAATAGTTACAAAACAAGTATATTAAAAAAGGGAGAAAAGAGAGAGAAGAAGAAGAGAAAAGAAGAAGAGAAAAGAAAAAGAGAAAAGAAAAAAAAAATTAGGTAGCACATAGTAAAATTAATACATACTGCTTTTAAAAACATGCAAAAAAAAAAAACCCACAAAAAACAGACTTCACCTGTTATGAATGTGGTAAATGAATGTTGCAATCCTAAATTTAACACAATTCCATTCCGCAACTATGAAGGTCCTAGGACTCCATTGTGCTATGAGCCGGTGGGACCTGGAGACGCTTATAGGGGCCTCCCGACAAGATTTCGTCGGGTAAGCCTCTCCTATCCCTCTTTTGGCTCTCTGCACTAGTGGATGCCAGACCTTTCTAATATTGAACAGAGCTCTGTTAAAGAGTGTGTGAGTATGAATGATTGTATGAAATAGAGACGTCATAAATGTGAAGTCTACTCTTACTTGATTAAGACAACGAAATCTGGTTGATAACTTGTTAACCAATTTGTTTGATTCATTACTTGAGTGGTTTGAAGTTTTTAGATTATTTCAGAAGGGCATTATAACACTGAATGTATCAATCTGTTTTATTCATTAATTGAGTGGTTTGAGTAGTTTCTAGATTGTTTTAAAAGGGCATTATATTATTGAATGTATCCTTAAGTTTTGCACGTTTTGTTATTTGCACTATATTTGTTTGAAAATTAGCACTGCAAAATTTTGTTGGTATTGCACGCATTGTCCTTGCCGCTCCCGCAATCCACAACAAAACCTAATAAAAAATCCGTGGAGACTGAAGGGGTTTGTAATGAGTTGTTCAAGGAGAGAACTGTACATTAAGTCAATCATGCTCATCCTTCTGAAAAATCATCCATACGTCAGTTTCTTCAGGGCATTCTTGAGCTCCTGGTTCCTCATGCTTTAGATGAGGGGGTTCACTGCTGGAGGAACCACCAAGCACAGAAATGACAGCATGAGTCCAGGGATGGGGAGGAAATGGAGGGGGGCTTCAGGTGGGCAAAGATGGCTGTGCTGATGAACAGGGAGACAACAGTCAGGTGAGGGAGGCACGTGGAAAAGGCTTTGAGCCTTCCCTGCTCAGAGGGGAACCTCATCACAGCCCTGAAGATCTCCACATAGGACACCACGATGAAAAAAACATCAAAATCCGAAACAGGAACCAGTAACAACAACCCAGATTTCCCTGAGGTAGGAGTGTGAGCAGGAGAGCTTGAGGATCTGGGGGATTTCACAGTAGAACTGGTCCATGGCATTGCCCTGGCAGAGGGGCAGGGAAAATGTATTGGCTGTGTGTAGCAGAGAATAGAGGAACCCAGTGCCCCAGGCAGCCGCTGCCATGTGGACACAAGCTCTGCTTCCCAGGAGGGTCCCGTAGTGCAGGGGTTTGCAGATGGCCACGAAGCGGTTGTAGGACATGATGGTCCAGAGAAACCACTCTGATCCAAGAAAGAAGAAAAGAAAAAAGACCTGCACAACACATCCATTGTAGGAGATGTCCGTGTTGTCCCAGAGCGAATTGGCCATGGCTTTGGGCAGAGTGGTGTAGACGGATCCCAGGTCAAGGAGGGAGAGGTTGAGGAGGAAGAAGTACATGGGGGTGTGGAGGTGGTGGTCACAGGCGATGGTGGTGATGATGAGGCCATTGCCCAGGAGGGCAGCCAGGTAGATGCCCAGGAAGAGCCAGAAGTGCAAGAGCTGCAACTCCTGCCTGCCTGCAAATGCCAGGAGGAGGAACTGGCTGATGGAGCTTCTGTTGGACATCTGCTGTCTCTGGGGATGGTGCACTGTCAGAGAAAGAAAATGTTAAATAAGTAATGTCAGAATTTTCTTGGAAGATCCATTCAGTTTCTCACAGAAATCCCCAAAGCACCTTGCTTCATACAGGAAGAATTTTGGCAAGTCCCATTCATGAGCTGTGGTTGGTGCTGGCTTATGGTGTCATAGGGAGAAGGGGCTGATCTCTGGGCTGTGCAGGAGTCAGTGCTGCCCTACAGAAATTGGTAAAAATGAAACATGGGGGGAATTCAGATTAAATCCAATCTAGACATCCATGAACATTTGAGAATTTTTACCCCCAATGTACCAGCCTCCAAAGCATACCTGAAGGGAAAGTTTTTCATTTTTTCTCTTCTACTTACATCAAAAATAATGACAAGTATTTTTAAGGCAGATATGCCTGAGATATCTACTGGTCTTTAAGGGATATCTGGAGGTAAAGTGTAAGTTTTGTAGAGAAGTGAGGACATGTGGTCTCTCCCTCAGTTCTGCTCTTATCTGTTTCCTTCTGGAGGGCAGCCTGCAGCTCAAGAGGAACCCCCAAGATAGAGACACTGTTAGTGGTAAAGTTTGTCACGTGAAAGCAGTGCTTAAAAAAAGGGGTCCTCTTCATCTCCATGATGAGGAACTGGGGTTGCAAAAGGCAGTTTAAGGGAGGTTTGGGTTTTTATTTTAGCTCCCCCCATCTCTCCCAGGGAATGTTCCTGGACATCTCAAATCCTCAGCATTTCTGCTGCACTCAATGATAACAGAGCAAGGCAAGAGGATTGCCTGTGGACGTGTGTAAAGAAGGGGGAGCTGGTCTGATGAAGGGAGGGTCAGCTCCTCCCCAGCCTCACAGAGGGCATTGTCCAGAGCTCCAGAGGGCAGAGGGAAGATGGACACCTCCTTGCCATGGACACATCTGCTGCCTGGAGCTGCCCCAGCCAGGAGCTGGTTCCTTGGCCCCGTCTCCCTTCCTGCCCCTGCTCACAGAGCCGAGCCGAGCCCAGCCCAGCCCAGCCCAGCCCAGCCCAGCCCAGCCCAGCCCAGCCCAGCCCAGCTCTGCCTTTCAGCCACTCAGGGGGTGCAGGGGCTAAATAACAGGGCACACACCCCCTGAGGACAATGAAAAGGGGAAGCTGAGCTGAGCTGAGCTGAGCTGAGCTGAGCTGAACTGCTGGGGGGTGGTAGGTGGAGGCACTTCCTGAGGTTCTGAGTCCTCCTCCAGCGGATGCTTCAGGAGTCTCAGCCCTGCTCTCCCCTGCATACCTGAGTTTCCATTCCACCAAGCTGCGCCAGAGACAAGTGGAAGCAGAGCCTGAGGAGAGCCCAGACTGGAGCAGGAAAGCCCTGCCCTGAAGGGACTCCTGAAAAGTCTGATGGAGCTCCTGTTGGACATCTGATGCCTCTGGGCATGGTCCTGTCATAGGAGAAACATCAGGGAGAAATCAGGACAAAACTTTCTAAAACAGTAGTGAAATGAGGCAATCAGGTGCCTCTAATTACCAGGTAGTGGGCATGAGCTTGTGTTAAGCCCACCTGTGCCTGATTAAGGCAGGCCCCAACTGCGCATGAGCAGGACTGGGAGGCCAATAAAAGGTGAGCTTCCAAACACAGGCTCAGCTCCTTTGTGAGCAAGCCGGCAAAGAGGTTAGTTGCTTCTGGAGCAGTAGCACTGAGTCAGGCTTACCAATCCTGAGGCAACAAACTCAGGGCACTTTTCGTGCACTTCTCCTGGAACACATGTTGGACCTTTGAGCGCCGTGCCCTAAGAGGTTTGTCTTGCAACATCTGGTTGAGCATGCGGGCAGAGACCTCGGTCTAGCCCTCGCTCAGACGAACCAGAAGGAAGGGAGCCAGTTCCGGCACAAACTAGCATCAGCAGACAACCCAAGCAGTCGGGTACGAAGACCTACTACCTTCCTTCCTCACCATTGATTCACCAAGAAAAAAGAAAAAGATGGGACTGTCATCAGGTACCCCTACTAATGAGAAGCCGATGACATGGGTGAAGGAGCAAGAAATCTCCTCCTCCCTGTCCGCTGCGGCCGTGTGGGAACTTTGGCAGGAGGTCAGTGACCTGTTGGGAAGCCTTCATACATAAGGGGATCAGGAGGCCAGCACCATCGCTTGCCCTGTTCTGCATGATAACAACGGGCCGCCTCAATTCGAACAGCACAGTTGGAAAACCTTACAGCAAGCCAAGAAGACCCTGAGAGAGGGAGGATTAAAATCGGAGAGTGGCCAGGCTGTCCTGGATTGGCTTTTCACCACCGACGCTAATTGCCCCCATGACTGCCGCAATCTGGCCAGGTACCTGCTCACCCCCTCCCAGCAGATTGTCTGGGCCCAAGAATGGGAGCGCCTGGCCCAAGTGGAAGCAAATCACCCTCGAGCACCCCGGGATCCACTATTAGGGATAACCGCCGAGATGCTCACGGGCTCAGGACGCTTTGCAGATGTCCAAGTTCAGCTCCAATTCCCAACCGCACTCCACCATGTCGCTGTGCACCTAGGCCGCCGAGCCTTCTATGTGGTCCCAGAGCCTACTCCAGCCCCTTCATTTACTGCCATCAAGCAAGGGATGAATGAGCCTTTTCAACATTTTGTTGACCGACTTTGGCAATCTGTCATAGCTCAATCCGATCTAGGAGTAGAGCAAAAAGAATCTATGTTCAAGCTGCTGGCATTTGAAAACACAAATCCGAGAATGAAGTCACTGTTCTCCACTTTACCAAAAACAACTGACATCTTGGAGATGCTAGAGGTAGCTGCCAGGGCCACCCAAACACAACAAAACCAAGGTGTTGCGTGAGATGAATCTCGCCGTGGGCGTGAGCTCGGTTCGCGAACAGAGTCAATCGAGCTAGTGTTGGTTCGAGTTAGTATCAGTGAACTAACTTCGATCCGCCTGGCACTCGAGCCTGCTCAGGAACCACACCCAGCCGAACCCGGGCATGCGCCCCTGGGCCAGCCCCAACTGGGCACAGGCGGGGCGAGCACCGTCCGGCCCACCCGGCAAGTCCTGGCACCTGCTGCCTACATTTCCCCTTTTTTTTTTTTTTTTTTTTTTTTTTTTTTTTTTTTTAAGTTTTTATGGGGAAAAAGATGACAAATACGTGAAGATCTTAGTTGCGTGGTGCCTCGTTGTTCAGAGCTGGTGGTACTGGTCTGGTCGGGGCAGGGCGTGTCCATTTGCTGGGCACCCAGAGAGGCCCAGAGTCTGTGGATACACAGCTGTACCCTCTCCCGGTGAACAGCAATGGTCTTGGCCCCATCCATTGACCTGTTGTTGGTTCTTTGTAATAAATTTGGACTTCAGGCATGCTGATGACTTTCTGCGATGAGTAATGTAGAAGGACGGGTGGCTCTTGGGAGTCGCGGCTTAGGCTCAGAAAATTTAGAGTGAAGAGCGCTTTACTAAGCCGTGTCTGTGGGTCCATATTTTCGCTGTCTTTTTGTTTCTGTAGGTATGTCTGCAGGGTGCGATTGGCTCTTTCTACAATCACTTGCCCTGTAGACGAGTGGGGGATTCCTGTAATATGTTTCACTCCCCAGGTAGCGAAAAATTGCTTGAGCTTTGCGCCTGTGTAGGCCAGCGCGTTGTCTGTTTTTATTACCTGAGGGATCCCCATGACAGTGAAACAGTTGGTCAGATGACGGACCACGTGTAGCGCCTTCTCCCCCGTCTGAGCTGTTGCCCAAAGCATGCCTGAGAAGGTGTCAATTGTAACATGGACATATTTCAGTCTTCCGAATTCCGGGACGTGTGTTACGTCCATCTGCCAGATTTCTCCGGCTTGAAGCCCGCGTGGATTCACACCCATTCCCAGGGCAGGGCCGAACTGGGCGCACTGGGGGCAGGCTTTAACGATGCCTTTTGCCTCCTCCCAAGTGATGTCGAACGTGCGCTTCAAGGCCCTAGCGCTCTGATGAAATAGAGAATGGCTGTTCTGGGCTTTGGAGAATTCGGTAACTGGGTTTTGTAAACCTAAGCTGACTAGAGAGTCAGCTTTGGCATTCCCTTCCCCCAGGCCTAGCGCTGTCTTGTGGCTACGGATATGAATAATGCAGCATGGCTGTGTTCGGATTCTCAGCGCATGCTGCAATGATAGGAAGAGTTCCTGTAGCCTTTTGTTGGGCACTGGCTTAATGAGGGCATCCTCGATACGGTTCGCGACTCCGACTGCATATTGGGAGTCGGAGACGATGTTAACGGGAACTTGCTGCCACTGCGTCAGGGCCCAGATGATCGCGAGCAGTTCCAGGGTTTGTAGATTGTCCTCGGAGGTGCCTGGAATCAGATGCTGTTTCCACTGGCCTTTGTCCTTCCATACACAGGCAGCCATTCTGGATCTTTGTCCAGCATCTGTGAATACTGTTATACCGGGCACTGGGTGCTCCGAGACAATCGGTTGCTCGAGCCACTGGAACTGGCTGATAGCTTGTAATCGCTGATGTTTTGGGCCATCATGATGCACCTCGCCGGGATAACCAAGTAGGGCGAGCTGTAGAGGCTCGGAGTGTTGTAGCATCCAGTCAAAATCGGTGGTTTTGATTGGGATGTTGATCCACTCCGGTTCTTGGCCGTCTACTTCCAGGCAGCGCTGGCGACCCTTCCGAATGAGGAATGCTATTACCTCGGTCTTTTGCCATATGCCCTTCTGAGGCATATGGGGAGGGAATAGCCATTCTAAAATAGCTATAGACTCTGATCTTGTAGTCTTGGTTATAAGTCAGATTGAGTTTGCGTTCCCCAGGTATTCTTTTGTTCGTGAAGTCCTGCATGAGTAAAGCGAAGGGGAATGAGGGGTGGTTACATACCCACACTCCGATGGGGTGGGTGGCGTCTCGCCGATCCGCATAGCCGGTTGTCAGCTTGTGGACGACCTGCTTCAAGGCGTTGGAGTGGTCCTCGGTCCAGTCCACAAGTGCCCCTGGATGTGTACCCCGTAATAAGGACAAAAAGGGGTGGATGTCTGCATTGGTGAGACCTATAATGGGTCTAACCCATTGTAGTTCGCCCACTAGTTTTTGGGCGTCATTCAGTGTTTTAACTGAATGGACTACTTCTAATTTTTGAGGTCTCACCATAGCATCAGTTACCTTCCACCCTAGGTAGCTCCAGGGTGACTTCATTTGAATTTTTTCCGGAGCTACGATTAGTCCTTTGGTCTTGAGGTGGTCGGTCAAGACCTGGCCGATGTTTTCGGGGAATGGGGCTTGCTGGCAAAATAAGATATCATCCATATAATGATAAATTATCGTATCCGGCATTGCTTTTCTAATTGGCGCGAGCGCCCGTGCCACATACGATTGGCATATGGTCGGGGAATTTCTCATTCCCTGTGGCAGTACCACCCACTCATATCGCTTCGCTGGTTCACTTTTGTTAACTGATGGGACCGTGAACGCGAAGCGAGCAGTATCTTCACGATTTAAGGGGATATTGAAAAAACAGTCCTTTAAATCCATGACCAGAAGATGCCAGTCTCTAGGTAGCATGGTAAGCAGGGGCAGCCCAGGTTGGAGGGTGCCCATTGGCCACATCTGGTCATTAATTTTTCTCAGATCTTGTATCAATCTCCACTTGCCCGACTTTTTTGGAACCACGAAGATGGGTGTGTTCCACGGGCTCACGGATGGCTGCACGTGTCCAGCGTCTAGCTGTTCTTTTATCAGGCGATTTGCTATGTCTAGCCGCTCCTTGGAAAGTGGCCACTGCTCTACCCAGACAGGGGTGTCCGACTTCCAGTGTAGTCTGGGGGTCAGCGGCATGTCAGCAGTGGCCCTTATTGAAAATTTTGGGAGGGTTGGGTGGGTTCAGGGATAGTGAGGATGGCCCCTATCTGGCTCATCACGTCCCATCCGACCAACCCCCCGAGCTGACCGGGCAAGGGTAACACATATGGTCTCACAGTTACCACTTGCCCTTCTGGAAATTTAATTTGTACTGGTTGGTGCGCTTGCAGGGGGGTGGAACCGCCACCTATCCCCTGAACGGCGTCAGAAACTGCAATAAGCTTCCATTTTCGAGGCCAGATATTCTTACTGATGATTGTGACGTTGGCTCCTGTATCTAGCATTACAGGGAGGGTTTTTACCTCTTTGCCGATTGCCATCTGTATGTTTATAATCGGCCTTGTTCTCATCTGTTGCGCCAGGGTTACCAAGGTGTCTCCAGATGAGCCAAAGGCCCGATCGCCTCTCTCTGTTTTAACGTTCTTTCCTAGGTCTAATTTTGGGAGTGGGACTAGCTGTGCTAATCGGGTCCCTGCCTTAATTACTAGGGGGGGATTTAGTGTAAAACACATTATCTTTATTTCCCCCGTGGAGTCGGCGTCTATAACCCCTGGGAGCACTACTAGTCCCGCCAGTCCTGAGGAAGAACGTCCTACTAAAAGTGCACCAACGTTAGAATTTTCATGGATTACCGGTCCGTACGTGTTTGTTGGTATTGTGTGGACAGCCGTGGTCAGCAGCGTGGTGTCTATCGCAGATTGTAAATCGATGCCGAGGCTTCCCCGGGTTGCTGGGGCGGGGAGCCGGCATACAGCGTTGGCCCGGCTACTTGTATCCCGGCGCGGGGGCCCCTCGCGCTGTCCCTGCCGTTTTTTTGGTACCAGCAGGCTGCGTCGTTGTGTGTCGCTTGCTGACAGCGATTACACCAGACGACTGCAGAGCAGTTTCGCCAGGTGTGTCCCCTTGCGTGGCATCGCGAACAGACCGGGCTGGACTGCCTCTGTCTGTTCGGGCGATTTCGCCGGTTTTGACCGCCACGTCCTCCGTTATTGCCCAGTTTTTGTACTACCGCCGCGAGGAGCTGATGGGTTGGCTCCAATGCGGCGGCGAAAGCACCAGCCATTTCCTGGTGCTGCTGGTGCTGAGACGCCCTGGCGGCAACGTCCAGCATTTCTGATACTGGCGCCGTTTTCGGCAGTGTCGAGAAGAGGGCTTTTGATCTGGGATTTGCATTCTCGAATGCCAGTAGTTTAAACATAGATTCACGCTGCTCTATCGTTAGGTCTGATTGAGCCGTGACAGATTGCCACAGTCGATCGACAAAATTTTGGTAGGGTTCGTTCAACCCTTGCTTTACATTGGTAAATGATGGTACCGGGTGCGGTTCTGGTACTGCGTAAAATGCCTGACGTGCCAGTCTTGCCGCGGCGTGGTGGAGCTCGCGCGGGTATTCTAGCTGAAGATCGATCTCTGCAAAGCGCCTGGAGCCCGTGAGCATCTCCGCTGTGACGCCCGCTAGCGGATCTCCGGGTGCCTTAGCGCGGTTAACTTCCGCCGCGGCGAGGCATTCCCACTCCCTTAACCAGATGATTTGTTGGGAGGGGGTTAGTAGGTACTGAGTTAGACTGCGACAGTCATATGGGCTGTTTACATCGGAAGTGAACAGCCAGTCCAGGATGGCCCGGCCGCTCTCTGACCTCAGCCCCTGTTCTTTGATTATCTGCCTCGCCTGCTGCAGGGTTTTCCATGAGTGTTGTTCAAACACCGGCTGTCCATTAGCGCCCTGCAGCACGGGGCACGCCACAGTGGTGGGCTCCCACTCGCCCTCCAGAATGGCATCCCGGATGATGCCAGACCAGCGCCCTGGGCGACCGGTAGTAGCGCCCCGGGCGTTTTGAAGTTGCCGCGGCGGGGTCGGGACATCATCCTCGTCGTCCGTCAGGGTGGGTGGGTTCCTGTACTGCTGAAAAGCTGGGCGATGTTTGACGTCCCGCTTCTCTATTAGTTGCACGGCCCAAGTGACCTGGTCTTGCAGGGCCAATATCTTGTCTTCCAGCGCAGATACTGCCGCTGGTTGAGGGGCTGCTTTTTTCTCTGCAGCCTTCCGTGGGGCCGGGGGCGGCAGCGGGGGTAACTCTCCGCGGCAGCCGGAGGTGCTGGAAGCCGCGGTTTCCGCCCCATCATTTTCCGGTGTTTCGACTTCCGGGCCGATATCCGATAGGAATTCGGTCACGGTTTGGTGGGGCTTCCCGGACATGCCCTTTATGGCAGGCTTGCCACTGGTCAGCCCCAGACATACTTGCTCGTTTTTTCCTTCCTCCAGGGGTGGCGCCAAGGGGGTCACGGCTGGCGCTCTCTCGGGCTCCTCCCCCTCGGAGGGTGGTGCCGAGGGGGTCACGGCTGGCGCTCTCTCGGGCTCCTCCCCCTCGAAGGGTGGTGCCGAGGGGGTCACAGCAGGCATTTCCTTCGGGGGAAATGCCTCGGTCTTTCGTAACGGTGGTGACAATTGCCACTTCTATTTCGGCTTTCATAAGAGCTAATAGATTGCAAACGACCCGCCAGGTGTTGTCCGCACCAATAATGTCGCCGTTGGTCTCCTTATAGTGGAGACTTGCCAGCAGATTATACACCTCCCCCCAGAGGTTCCAGGCGGTCTCAGGACTCGGGTAGCGGAGGGGTTCCTGCCTTTCCGCCTGGGCTACAATCTGCTCGGCAACGGCGGTGCCGGTAGGTTTGCTTGCATAGGATCCCATCATCGGTTTTACTGATGTCGATGTCGAAGAGAAGAAAAGGTTTCTCTTACCCGAATCTTTCGGGGTATCAAACGGTCTGTGGAGAAGGGTCACTTTCGGACGAAACGCTCGGGGAGACGGTTTAGACCGAAATTGCTGCCCGCATTCTCCACCAGATGTTGCGCGAGACGAATCTCGCCGTGGGCGCGAGCTCGGTTCGCGAACAGAGTCAATCGAGCTAGTGTTGGTTCGAGTTAGTATCAGTGAACTAACTTCGATCCGCCTGGCACTCGAGCCTGCTCAGGAACCACACCCTGCCGAACCCGGGCATGCGCACCTGGGCCAGCCCCAACTGGGCACAGGCGGGGCGAGCACCGTCCGGCCCATCACCCGGCAAGTCCTGGCACCTGCTACCTACACCAAGGCATGGCCAGTGCCTTTGCTGCCGCCTTGGAACCCACTCAAAAGCTCCTTGCGGCAGTTGCGCAGAAACTGGACAGAAGAGGAAATCGATACAGAAAGAGAAATCGATCAAGAAAATCCACCCCTGTCTGTTTTCAATGTGGAGCCACAGGCCACTCGGCAAGAGTCTGCTCAGCCACGGTGTGGTGTGACCGATGCCAGAAAGACAACCACAACAACCTGGCATGCAGGTTTGCAAAAAACGGAAGGCGCAGCACGCAAGGCCCCCGCGCCATGACACAAGCAGCCGGGCCAGTGCTTTACACCAGCTCCCCGCCCCAGCCGCAAGGGGAAGCCTGGGCATCGATGTGCCCTCAGCAGTAGAAGTTACCCTCACGACAACACAAGTACACCGGATACAAATGGGAATATATGGACCAATATACGAAGAAGAAAGCATGGTTGGAGCCTTACTAATGGGCCGTTCTTCCCCTGGAGTTGCAGGACTTGTTGTGCTCCCAGGAGTTATAGATGCGGATTATACAGGGGAGATCATGATTACTTGTTTTACATTAACGCCCCCCCTGATAATCAAAGCAGGAACTCGGTTAGCACAACTGGTCCTCCTTCCAAAAATTAATCTGGGGAAGAACACCCCTGTGGAACGAGGCAGTCAAGGCTTTGGATCTTCTGGAAGCACTCTGGTAACCTTAGTGCAACAGATGAAGACAAGGCCAATCATAATTGTAAAGTTGACTGCTGGTTAAGAGGTCAAGACCCTTTCCATGATGATGGACACCAGGGCTGATGTTAACATAATCAACCTTTATGTGTGGCCTCGTCATTGAAAACTTATCACTGCCCACAATGCCGTCCAGGGAATAGGTGGTGGTTCCACCCCCCTTCAGGCCCTTAAACCTGTGCAATTACAGTTCCCCGAAGGACAAGTGGTGACCATACGTCCTTATGTGTTGCTGCTACTGGGACAACTTGGAGGGTTGGTTGGCAGGGAAGTTATGAGCCAACTAGGGGCTGTTCTTTCCATCCATGAACCCACCCAACCCCCTCAATTTTTTCAATAAGGGTCACTGCAGAGGTGGCAGAAAAAAAAACACAAAAAAAAAAAAAAAAACCAAACGCCAAAAAACAGAACAGGAGGAATTGTCATTTTTGTTGTATTGGTGTTTATTAGATCATATGAACTTATTACAATTGTCATTATAAGAAACGGTAGTTCTTCATTTAAAAAAAAAAAAAGGGGGGGGGGTGGGATGAAGTGTAGTGAAATGAGGCAATGAGGCAACCAGGTGCCACTAATTACCAGGTAGTGGGCATGAGCTTGTGTTAAGCCCACCTGTGCCTGATTAGGGCGGGCTCCCACTGCGCATGAGCAGGATTAGGGGGCCAATAAAAGGTGAGGCTTGAAGCACAGCCTCAGCTCATTCCTGAGCAAGCCAGTGGGGAGGTTAGTGGAAGCCAGAGCAGTAGCACCAAGCCAGGCTAACCAATACTGAGGGCAACAGGCTCAGAGCACTAATGGTGCACTTCTGCTGGAACACCTGTTGGACCTCAGAGTGCTATGTCCTAAGAGAGGTTTGTCTCGCAACACCTGAGGAACGTGGAAGAAATATTTGGAGTGAATCTGAGGCTTCTGAGACTGAGTTTGAATTTGATCGGGAATTAAAAGGTGGTGGAAGCAAAACCTCCCCATACTGGTGACGGGGCAGCAGGAACCAGTGGACAGGGAAGCACAGATCATACAGTCCTGATGTCATTTATTAACTGAAAGAAGTAAGAGTTATGGAAAAAAAATCATATTTGGTGAAATATCACATGAAAGGGAATAAGGTAGAGATGCAGAATAAAAATAGGGCTCACATAATAGTGAAACAGTAAGAATGGAAGAAAACAAGGTTGTAATTTGGGAAAAAAGTATCCCAAGTGGGCAACAGCCTGGCCTTGAGACAGTTCTGCAAGATGCCCGCAAGAGAGATGGGAGTGATGGGAAGGAGCGCTCCTCGCAACTTATCTTGGACACAGCCTTGAGCACTGGGTAGAAAATCACAGACTCACAGAAAGTCGGGGGTTGGAAGGGACCTCAAAAGATCATTGAGTCCAACCCCCCTGCCAGAGCAGAGTCACCTAGAGGAGATCACCTAGGAACAATTCCTGGTGCGTTTTGAATGTCCCCAGAGAAGAAGACTCCACGACCTCCCTGAGCAGCCTGTGCCAGTGCTCTGTCACCCTCACAGCAAAAAAAATTCTCCTCGTGTCTATATGAAACCTCCTATGTTCAAGCTTTTGCCTGTTGCCTCTTGTCCTATCATTGGGCATAACTGAGAAGAGCCTGGCACCATCCTCCTGGCTCTCTCCCTTTACATATTTGTAAACATGAATGAGGTCTCCCTTCCCCCCTTCTACAAGCTGAAGAGCTCCAGCTCTCTCAGTTTTCCCTCATAAGGGAGATTTTCCACTTTTCTATCATTTTCCTTCAGGTGCAGGCATTTTTAGGGGACCCTCTGGAACATTATCACTTGGAGAATGCTGCTACACCCTCTCCTCTGAACTGCAAAGTAATGAAATATTTCCTTGCAAAAAAACAAGAGAGTATTTTTTATTAGCTGCACTTTGAAAACTTCCTCTTTAACTCCACCAAGAAAAATTAACATTCTAATGAGCTCTACAGGTTCTGAAGATGTAAATGAAAATTACAAAAAGGTAAACAGCTCTTTAGGACTTTTGAGGATCATTGCATGAACCTCAGATACTGAGAGAACAATGAAGAAATTTCTTCAGAATTCAAAGTCAGGACAAAAAAATCGAAGCACCTCAAGGTATCAATGGGCCCCACTGAGCCTGCCAGAGCTTGTTGATTAGGGCAGGTGCTCAACAGCCCCTGGGGGTCCGGGAGGTGGGGGGACAAGTCTGAGCCCTCAAAGTGACCAACAGGAATGGGGCTGGGAGGAGCTGCCGGGTGCACCTCCCAGACCTGGGGTAAAACCAAAGGTGGGACCTGGGCCTACCTGAACTGGACCCTGGACAGGAGGATTCCATGGAATGGGTTGGAGGAACCTTGAAGATCATCGAGTACCCCTCAGGGACTGGAGATACCTCCTGGAGGCATCTCAATGTACTTCAGGTACTGGAAGGTGCTCTGAAGTCTCCTTGGAGCCTTCACTTCTTCAAACTGAACAATCCCAACTCTCTCAGCCTGTCCTGGCAGAAGAGGTTCTCCGATCCTGGGATCATCTCAGTGTTCTCCTCAAAGATGATGGGAGGTGACTCACACCAGGAAGGGATGGATGTGGGTCAGCTGCTGGTGCAAAAGGGGAAAGAGTCCCAGCAGAGAGCAGGTCAGGCTGGTTCTGGGTGTGCAGGAGGAGACACACATGAACATCGTCCTTGACAACCTCCTTGGCCCCAAGGAGAAGGAAGGTCAAATTCTGACCCATGGGGGTCCGTTTTAGGGGTTAGCTGCGTGGGGGGTCCATAGCTTTGACCCCTTAGTGTGGGGGCTGTTTTAGGGGTCCCGAGTTGGGGGCCATCAATTGGGGGTCTCTTGGGGGATGTTTTGGGGATCCCTGATTTGGGGGTGGTTTGGATGTCTGTATTTTGTGAGGAGCTCTGTTTTCAGACTCTCTTTTCGGGGGTGGATATGGGGTCCCTGGTTTGGGGTCTCTCTTCTGGGGAGTGTTTTAGAAGTCCTGTTTTGCCGATTGAGGATAGTAATGAAACTTGGACACCAGTGTGAAAAAAGTAGATGTGTTTTACTGGTGACAGCTAAATAATACAACCAAATAAAAAAATACAGAAAAAAGCACATAAAGCAGAGATAGAAAATATACAGGGTAATGCATCAAAGCATTTCTACAGAAGAGAAAGGACAGAGATGAAGACAGATCCATCTCCACTTGCAGACATTCCCATCACCCAGATCCGCAGTCCCTGGAGAGTCCCGGTTGCAGTGAGGATTTGGAGAGCCCTTCCCAGAGAGTGGGAAAACCTATGCCATCTATAGGGAAGGCATCCAAAATCCCTGCAAGGGGGCCCAGCCCTATATACCAAACACCCTGCAAGTCAGGAGGACTTTGAATATTAAATTATGCAGAAACACCTGGGTCATCTCCTGACCAACCATGACCAGGACAGGGCCAGTGTCCAGCGTGTGTTTGGCAGAGTTTCTTTAACATCCTCTCTTTCAAAGCATCAAGTCAATTATTTTTGATAGATTATGTTTTTAGTGATTAATACAAGGATACAATATCAATTTTATTTGATATACAAGGATTCAATCTCAATTATTTTTGCTATTTCCATGCAAGGTGGTGTCCCCAGGGCCCCAGAGAGGGGCACTGACATTTCCCCTCCCATCCCCACAGCAGCTCTTCAGTGAGCAGAAGCACCATCAGCTGGAGCAGATGAAGACCATGGGCAGCACCAAGGTGGGGGCCTTGGGGCTGAAGGCCTCCACCTGCAGAAGGGCAGGAGCCACGCTGTGGCACTGCCTGAGCTGTGCAGCTGAGGGAGCGGCTGAAGGACATCAAGGAGCACTCACTCCTTCAGCAGCTCCCAGGTGAAGAGTGGTGAGCAACCTTGCAGAGCCCTTGCAGGCACAGCTGGTCCCCGCACACCTAGGCACACATCAGGCCTTTGCCTGCAGCTGCATGCCTCTTGCACGCCTCGTCTCTGGCACATGTGGCCCTGGTGCGCAGCCGTGCACACCTGAGCTTTGCACTGCCCCTCGGCTTTGCACACAGGGCCTCTGCGCACCCCCCTGCACAGGCAAAGCCTTGCACACCCCTGCCCTGCTGCAGACATGGCCTTTGCAGGGGGCTTTGTGTGCACACCCTTGCACGCCCCTTGGCCCTTGAACGCCCAAAGCCTTGCACACCCTTTCCCCTTTCTGCACACAGTCCCCACACCCCCCTTGGCAGGTGCTGATGTGGCACTTTTGCACATGGGAATGTTGAAAGGATCTCAGATGATGGGGGAAGCCCAAGCAAGGCCCTGAAGGCGCCCCGGGGGATGATGGGGATCCCAGGAGGGGTCGGAAGTTTGTAATGTTGGGACCCCTGCCCCCCAGCAAGCGTTGTGCATCAGAACAGGCAGGGGGAAGCAGGGCCAGCGCTGGCTCCCTGGCTCCTCTCCACTGCCCTGCCCTGTGTCCGGCCCTCAGGGTGTCCCTGTGTCCCAGCCTGGGTGCAGATAGCCATGGAGGCCTGGGAGGGTGGCAGGGCTGGTGGCACGGCGGGCCAGTGCTGGGACTTCAGCCACCAGCAGCTGGACCACAGCCCTTGGCACCACGCCGGGCTGGAGCCTGGCAGGGAGCTCTGGTACCAGCAGCAGGCGGCCGGGCTGCTGCAGCACATGGGGCAGCGGCTCAGCCTGTACCCGGCCACCCTTGGGCTTGGCCTGGCCAAGGAGTGGGGAGAGGTGGTCCCTTTGGGGAGCAGGGAGAGCTGCAGCGGGGTGTGGGGAGGCCCGGAGCCGAGGCAGGAGTGGGAAGAGCCGAGCCCAGCCTGGGAGCGTGGAGAGCCGGGCCCATGTTGGGAGGGAGGAGAGCTATGCCAGCATGCAGGGGAGAGCCAAGCCCAGCCAGGCACCTCTGCGCAGCAGGCAGAGCCAGGCCAGCCCAGTGCCAGGGGGGCGGAGGGGAGACGAGGATCCCCCCCATACAAGTGACAGGGCAGCAGGAGCCAGTGGAGAGAGGAGCACAGACCACACAGCCCTCATGCCATTTAGTAATGGAAAGAAATAAAGATCTGGGGGAAAAGACACAGAAGAATAATAGGCCTCACATAGAAGTGAAAGAGTAAGAATTAGACAAAACCAGGTTCTAATTCTAGGAAAAAAACATCCCAAGTAGGCAACAGCCTGGCCTTGAGACAGGCCTGCAAGATACCTGTAAAGAGAGATGGCAGTGATGGGAAGGAGCACTCCCCACAGCTTCCCACAATTTATCTTGGTCATAGCTTTGAATGCTGTGGGTAGAAAAACACTGAATAATTATATTCATTGTATTAACATGTTAATGAACTATTACCATACTGAAATACAGACCCATAGGCTAGAGGGACCCCTGCTAACAAAAAGCCCCTGACTCTTTGAGCATGGGTAGTGACATTTTTGAGCATTGCCACTCCAAATGGGACAGAGAAACCAGTTAAACAATAATAGAATCATAGAATGGCTTGAAGGGACCTTAAAGATCATCTAATTGCATGGGCAGGAACACCTCCCACTAGATCAGATTGATCCAGACCCCCTCCAACCTGGCCCTGATCACTTCTAGGGAGAGGGCATCCACAGGTCCTGTGGACAAACTATTCCTGTCCCTTACAGCCCTAGGAATTTTCTCCTAATATCTAATTTATAAACTCAGTGTTCAAGTTTTAAACTGCCTTGGTATAGTGCAGTAATGTTTTGAAAGCAGTGGGGATCACAGGGGTAGCTCCTGTGAGAAGCTTGTGGAAGCTGCCACATTTCCAGTCCTGGCACCACAACCCAATGCTTCTGATCTCTCTTGTTCCATCAGAGATGGAGTCTGCAGCCTCCCAGAACTAGAGGTGCTCTGAAGAAAAAAATATTGCAGAATGAATTCTGTTCTTTGAGTAGAAGCAAGCAGAGTGTGAAATGGAAATGAAGGAGAAGGAAGAACCCTTCAGGGCAGTACCCACTAGGCTGGTCATTGTCCCCCTGAGTTTACACCTGAAAGCAGTGAATTAGCAGCCTCTTATCTCCAGGGCCCACAGGCTTTGTGTTGAGGTTGGGTCAGCACCACCCAGCTGTGATGTGTCCCCTGCCCCTGCCCATGCCACAAGCCTGATGTCTCCAACTCCCCAGGACACAACCCTGGTGTCCCCCCCCTACCAACTTCCAACCTCACCCCCAGGGCAGGTCCCCCCCCCCCGAGGCCCCTCCCCACCTTTTCTTCCTCCCCCTGCCGCTTCCCGCGATCGTGCTGCAGCTCCCGGGAGGTTTCGCTCCACCACCCCGGGGCTGCACCCACACCCCCCGCCCCGCAGCCAGGACCCCCCAACTGGTGACTGCCAGAGCATCCCCCCCCCCCGCACCGGCCTGGGCTGTGCTCCCCCTGCAGGTACCGGAGGTGATGGAAGGTGATGGGAGGGGGGTGATTATCCCAGTACTGCCCAAACTGGGGGAGAGAAGCACAAGATGGGGAGGGAGGGGGATGGGTTAGAGGGGGAATCTAAACTTATCCCTGGGGTGAGGGTGGTGGGATTGGCCACACCCCAACATTTCTGGAGGGTGGAGGAGCTGTCATTGGATCTCCCTCCACCTCATCTGGGGAATCCCAGTTCATCTTGGGTTGGGGGCAATAATAGACCCCCAAGTCATCCCAAGTGTTTGAGGGCTGCAACTGGGGACCCTCAAATTACTCTGGAGCCAGGGGTAATGATGAGAACCCTGGAATCCTTCTGGGGAACTTAATAACCCCAGGGCTCAGGAGCCACAATTGGAGATTCCCAAAACATCTCAGGAGACCCTAACTCATCCCAGTGGATGACAGCTCATCCTGCATGTGGGTGTGATGGGGGAACCCCCAGGTCATGGTGGGGATTTGGTGCCACAATGGGGAGCACAAAATCACATCAGAGATGTCTGGTGGCATGCACGGACCCCTAAATCACCCCAAGGTTTTTTGACAGAAATAGGGGAGAACTAAATTATCCCAGGGAGTGTAAATGCAAATGAATGATCCCAGCTCAAGCCAGGAGTGGCTCACAACCCCAGTACCCTGCATCAAACCCAGTTCCCCTCTGAGTTTTAGGTGCCAGTATAATACCTAAAGATGAAGTAAAGGATGATCAGTGGGTGTCTGTTGGGAGTTTTTTGGAAGAAAACGGACATGTGAGCAATCCTGACTAATTAGCTTTAGCCAGAGTGAGCTAAGGGCCTTGAGGCCCAGCTGCAAGGTTATTAAAAGATCAGCTATGTGCAAAAGATAAGGGAGTTGGCAGCAGAAAAGAAGAATAACAGGATGGGAAAGCATCGCATAGACAGCACATAAACAGTTGTATTTAACTAGTTCTGAGCCCGTGAGAAGAAGAAAGTTACGGCAGATAAAAAGGTGCAAACAGGATGCCTGCGATCAACAAAGCAGGACAAGGACGATAAGCAGTACCCTATCGCAATGCAACAGCAGGTGTGTGAACAGCAACACGCAGCCAATCAACATGAGCCACGAAGACGCCAAGACCATATAAATGTAACGCTTTGCTTAATAAAATTGAGCTTTGTTGCTAACTCATATTGAGTCGTCTCTTTGCTCCACAAGCCTGCACCCTCCGATAGGTGTCCAACTCTATGGGTAACCTCCTCATTCCACCTCACACTCCATTTTCACCCACAAAAAGATTGATGTAGGTTTTGGCTGCCCTCACCAAAAAAAAAAAAAATATCTCCTCTACTTTGTTACTGCACTATGGCTTCTTTCACAGACACGGGGTGGCTCGATCTGGGCAAAAACCTCGCGGGACCAGAAAGCTTTTAGTCAAAGTTTGACATTAGTGAAAAATCACTGAATCCATCCAGGAGAAAAATTTGACATTGGCCAGGAATGTGAGAAAAGGTTTAGGATCTTCTGGGCCCATCTCCACCATCAGAAAATCCATTGGGGTGAGACCCCAGAGATGTTCTGACTGCGGGAGACGGTTTAGTGACAGCTCGGATCTGGTCCAATGGTGACACCATCACACAGGCACCATGTCCTACACCTGCCCTGACCGCGGGAAAGGTTTTAGCAGGAGATGGCATTTTATCCAGCATCAACGGATCCATACAGGTGAGAAACCCTTTAAATGCTCTGAGTGCGGGAAGGAGTTTACCCAGAGTTCCCATTTATCCGAGCATCACTGTATCCATATAGGAGACCCTATAAGTGTGTGGTGTGTGGGAAGGAGTTTACCCAGAGTTCTGCATTATCACGCCATCACCTCATCCATACAGGAGAGAAGTTGTATCCCTGCACTCACTGTGGGAAAGCCTTCAACAATAGTACCTCTTGGATTAATCACCAACATGTCCACACTGAGGAAAAACCCAACACGTGTCCCCAGTGTGGGAAGGGCTTCACAGCCAGCTCGAGTCTTACCCAACACCTACGGATCCATATGGGTGAACGTGCCTACAAATGTCCCAACTGTGGGAAGAGCTTTTCCACGAGCTCTAATCGCATCAGGCATCGTCTCATCCACACAGGGGAGAAACCCTACTCGTGTCCCCACTGCTCCAAGACCTTCCGTCAAAGGTCCCACTTGTTGAGACATCAGCGCCTTCATAGGAGTGAACAGCCCTAAAGCTGCTCCCAGTGTCAGAAGAGTTTTTACCAGACCTACAATCTCACCTCTCATCACCAGGCCCACCTCAGCCATCACCAGAAATGAAGGGGCGTGGTCAAAGTCACCACATTTTCCAAGCTTGAGAGTTTCAATGCTACGACATCTCTAATATGTTGTGGTTTTTTTACCATATAAGGTAAAGCAAGGAAGTGATTATCACTATGACAAACTCCTCAGGGGATGTGGCAGGATGGGGCCATGTCTGTGTCTATTATTTGGTAGGGAACACCCATATGGAGCATTTTATTATGACTTTGCAGCAGGACTTTGAAAGAAAGCAGGAGCTCCTGGCACTCATCCCCTCCATCTTCACCCCCTTGAAGCTCTCTCTGCCTTGCTCATCTCCCCCAGATAACCTCGCAGATGATACCTATCATCTACCCCAGATACCTCAGCCCTGCTGTGCTCTGCAGAGGAGCTGCTCCTGCCCAGAGCTTTCTCTCTGCAGCACTGCCCACTTGCCAGCAGCTCCCTCCATCCCAGAAGCCCAGATTGAAGCCGCCCAAAAGGAAGCAGTCTTCGAGAAATAACGAGTTAAAACATAAAATGCAAGGCACTATAAGAAAGCTTAGCATTAGGAAAATACGGAGGTAATAAATTGTCTGAGAGAACAGGACAGGTTGACAGAAAAGAACACTAAAACCATGAAATAACATAAAATTTGGCATCAGTAGCCTCAGAAGTTTTAGGATGAGCCAAGGTCACTAAGACCCTGCCAAATGCACAAGGAAACTATACAAATTAGGAAAAAGTTATGGAAAGGACACCAGTTCAAGAGGATGAAATACAGGAACGACCCCAAAAGTCCTCCCCAAATTGAAGACCAACCCTCTAACTCTGCCTCAACTCCGCCTGTTATGAATATTAAAAGCAGATGTTGCAATATAATGAATATTCATAAAGTATGTTGCAATTGCTTGGCAAAATTGTATAAAAGCTGAATTGTGAGATTGCTGAATCGGAGCAGTTTGCCCAGGAAAACCTGGCTGCTCCCCGGCCGTTAATAAATACCTCCTGCTTAAAGGCTACAAACTTTGTCTCTGAGCAGTTACTCTGTCCGTGCCTTGTTTGGGGCATAAAATTGGTATCAAGATCACAGCTGTCAGGGGGGTTGATGCTGAGCCCATGACAATTGCTCAAGAGGAGAGGAGAGGAAGCTGCTGAAGCTTCTTTCTCAACAAAAAAATCCAAGGCATAGTCCAAGTCCAAAGTTTCCAAAGTTTGTTGCCGTGTACCTGGGCCCCCCTAAAGGGACAGCCCTGAGAAAGCGTCCCCTGCAGGGTGTGTGGGGAACAGGAACCATCTGTGCCAAGCGTGCCTCCAGCTTTTCCACAGCTTTTCCCTCTCTCATCTCCACCACAATCTGTCCTGGGCTGTCCCATCCCCTGTGCCTCTTGCCCTGCAGGCTCTGCTCCTTCACCCGCCTGCCCCACCTTGCTGTCCCCTTCCTCTCCTGACATCTCTGTGTCCTCCCTGCCTCTGCCTTGGCACACAGAGCCTTGGGCTGATCCAGGCTCCTTCTGGGGGATGTGGTTTTCCCCAGCATGGCCCTTGCAGTGACATTTCTTTCTTCTGTTCTCCACTCCAGGCATTCTCAGCTGCACTTTTGGCCATTCTTTCTTGCCCAAGCTGTTTCCCACAGTAAAGAAAAGCTCCACCATTCCCAAACCCACCCTTCAGGCACTCCCAGGATACTCCTCTACTGCCCACAGTCTGCACAGCTCTGAGCCTTGGCTCATCAGTCTCTGTACACCACCCATGGTTCTGGTGCCTCCAAACCCCACCTTGGGACAGCTCTGGCCATTCACCATAATATCTGAGGTGGCTGAATATTAGAGAAACAGATAACCACAGAATAATTTGGGTTTGATGGGAGCTCTATTGGCCCTTGCAAACTGTCCCTCTCCAGCATTCCTGTAGGGCCCCTTCAGTATATGAAGCTCTCCCCAGAGCTTTCTTTTCTCCAAGCTGAACACTCTTGTCTCCCTCAGCCTTTCTCTTAGCAGAGGTGTTCCAGCCCCCTGATCATTTTTGTGGCTCTTCTCTGGACCCGCTCCATCAGGTCCATGTCCTTCCTCTATTGAGGGTTCCAGAGCTGGATGCAGTACTCCAGGTGAGGTTTTACCAAAGCAAAGTGGCAGAATCCCCTCTCTCAGTCTGCTGGACACTCTTCTTTTGATGCAGCCCAGGATGTGATTGCCCTTCTGGCCTTCTGCACGCGTGCACTGTTGGCTCATGTCCAGCTTTCCACCCACCAGCACCCCAAGTCCTTCTCTGCAGGGCTGCTTTCTAAAACCTCATCCTCCATCCTGTCCTGATGGTGAGGATTGTTCTGATCCTGCACTCTACACTTGGTCTTGTTGAACCTCAGGAGGTTCACCTGGGTCCACCTCTCCACTTTGTCCAGGTCAGTATTATGAGTGCTGCTGATGCACAGCACAGATCTTGCTGCAGGGTTTTTGTTTGGCTTTCCAAGTTTTGTATCTCATTCTCAGTGCTGAGGGTACAGTAATTTGCAAACCCTTTCTGCCCCATAGCAAACCTGAGTAGGGTTCATCCTGGTTTAAGCTATAGCAATCTTAGAATACTCAAGCTGAATTAATCTGTCTGTTTTCTCACTTTCATAACCAGCCTCCTGCTTCCAAGCAGCAAAGCCTCATCAAGCAGCTTGTATCAATGCAACCACCCACAATTTCCAAGTCCTTTCTTTTTAGGGGATGATCTTGCTTGACTAACCTGATATCCTTCTACAAAGGGATGACCAAATGGGCAGATGAAGGGAGAGCAGTGGATGTCATATACCTTGACTTCAGTAATTCTTTAGACACTGTCTCCCACTCCATGCTCATAACAAAACTCAAGAAATGTTGGGCAGATGACTGGACTATGAGGTGGATTGATAACTGGATCAACAACAGAGTTCAGAGGGTTGTGATGAGTGGCACAGAGTCAGGTTGAAGACCTGTGGCCAGTGGTGTTCCCCAAGGATCAGTACTGGGTCCAGTTTTGTTCAATCTCTTCATCAATGACCTGAATGAGGGGATGGAGTGTACCCTCAGAGAACTCGTGATGATAAGAAGCAGGGAGAGGTGGCTGAGACTTGATCCAAAAGAATTGATCAAGCACTTGATCCAAAAATGCTGACTCTCTAAATAATCCCTCTGTGGGGTGGGACAAAAGGTAGTGGGTGTGACCCCTTTGCCGTGCCCTACCCCATGTTTGAGGGGCCAATTAGATCGGCCCATAATTCTGTGCTACCTGCACCAGGGATTCGCTGTGCTACAGGTAAACACACCGGGTGTCCAATAAAACGTTATGTTGTGGTGTGGTGGCGGGGGTGTGGTCACAGAAATACTATATAAGTGAAAGTTACTGCGCAATAAAGTTGAAGCTTGTTTATCAACCATATTGGTTGCACGAGTTTTCCTTGCCGTTTCCCAACAGAAAGGCATGGGGTGCACCTGGCCTTTATCAAGCCCTTTGCCATGCTCTACCATTGTCCTGTTGTAGCCAGACTGGTGATATCTGGATTGAAGAGGTGGGTGATGTAGTGGGTGAGATCATGAGGGTCACAGTGCTATCAGTGATCCAAAGTCCTCCTGGAAGGATGTGAAAGTACCTCAGTGTCCAAAACTTGTGCCAACACTTTTTCCTGTCTATACTCCCCATGTGGGGTGGCACAAAAGTCACTTTCACCCCCTTTGTGAGTGAAGCCACACTGGGGAAGCCCTTTAGCAACCTCATCTGGTTCATCCTTCCTTGAGCAGGACACTCAAACAAGGAGATGCTCAGGGGTCTCTTCCAGCCTGAGGTATTCTGTGATTCAGAATGATCTGGAGGGTCATGGGAATGATCTGTAGGATCAGGCATCAGGAGGAGCATGGGAAGCTCATCCTTGAGCAGCTGCAAGAGACACTACTGCTGAATGAGGCTGATGCTGTGGATGGGATTAAGAAGTGATTTCCATGGGGACAGGGGCAGGGTTGGCTTCAGTTGAATGGGATCATGGAATGGGTTTGGTTGGAACTAGATGATCTTCAACCCTTCCAACCCAACCCATTCCATGATTCCATTGTTCTGTGACACAGTCCCTGCCAGTTCCAGGCCTGGGCGTCTCCACAGCCACCACCAGGGCTTTGGAATGCAGGGTCTGGTGCCTGGACACCATTGTCATGGGGCTCTCTGCAGTGACCCTGGAGGTTTATAAGGGGTGTGGAGTCCTGGGGTGCCCGTATCTGGAAGAGCACCTCCCTCAGGACTCAGCAGCTGCCCTGGGTGACCATGGAATGTCTGTGGCAGAAAATGCCCAAGATGTCCATGGAGAAGGAGGTGGAAGCCTGTTCCCAGCCCTCCACAAGACCCCAAGGTCAGTGAATGAAGGAAGGGCCAGAACAGAAGTTCCCCTGCAGGCTGTGGGGAGAAGGCAGCTGTCCCCTGCAGCCCATGGAGGAGCACGGAGGGGCAGATGTGGATCTGCAGCCCTGGAGAAGCCCACACCAGGATGACGTCAGTTTTTACTGAAACACGTAAAAGTCACATTCGAGCAATATGAGGATGGCTGAGGCAAGTGGCAGGAACTTGGAATGGCTTTTGTCTCTGTGTCTTGATTTATAGTGAGTTCCATGGGGACAGGGACAGGGTTGGCTTCAGTTGGGTGGGAGGTGTCCCTTCCCATGCATGCAGGGGGTTGGAACAAGATGATCTTTAACACTTCCAACCCAAACCTTTCCATGATTCTATGATTCTGTGACCTGGTCCAAGACAGTTCCAGGCCTGGGTTCTCGACAGCACCACCAGGGCTTTGTGATGGGGTAGGTGCAGTTTCTCAGCTGTTCCCTTTACAGCTGAGACCCAGGACCCATGAGGAGCCATGACAGCATCTTCATATTCTCGTGCTGTTTAATCACATCACCCACAGTTGGTTCCATTTCTCCAGGAACCCATAACATTACTGATAGTGTATGGTTAAATGGGGATGGTGCAGCATGCACAAACCTTTGCCTCACAGGCTTAGAGCATGGCATGTGACAGGGATCTACAGTCTCATCATTGGTATAGATCACATCTCATACAGCCAATTCTTTCAGATACCTGAGAGCTTTTCCACATGTGGCTGCATTGACCTGTGGGCAGTCTATTTCCTCTTTATAGGGATATCTCTCCCTTACAGCTTACAAGAGTCGTTTCCATAGGTTGGTGGTTTCAGCCTTTTCCCCAAATGCCCGATCAGTACCTGCATCTTTGGCCAGGGATCCCAACTGCCTTGCTTCCTTCTGAGTTAATGTTATGGTAGCAGCCCTGTCCTTCCAGCATTGGGGTAACCAAGTGAGAAGCGGTTCACCTGCAAGATGAATAAAGTCTTTTCTCAGAGTACACAAGTGCCTCATGGAAATGGATTAAACATGTGTAGGAAAAAATCCGCGGAGGCTTAAAGGACAACACGCAGTCACCAATATGGTTAAAGTGAAGTCGTTTATTAACAGTGGACACTCGCTTATTATAGAGCCTTTGTTTATATAACGATATCTTGCAGGTGGCTATATCTTGGACACAAATTCTGTTCTCACAGAACTTCTGCTGGCTACCTCATTATCCTGTTATTTCTTCTTTTCTACTGCCAGTTCCCTTATCTTTTTCCCATAGTTCATCTTTCAGTAACCTTGCAACTGGGCCTCAAAGCCTCCAGCTTACTAAGACAGTCAGGATTAGTCATATGCCTGTTTTTCTTCCAAACAGTTTCCCAACATATCCCTCTTTTTGTTTTTGAGCAATCCTGACTTATTTCATTATGTGAGATAACATGCTAATAATACATTGCCATAAACAACATACTAATAATACGAAAGCATCAAAACCAATAATAACAAATATAATTGATAAACTTTGTCTAATTAAATCTCTAAGCTATCCCCATATCCAAAAACGATTTAACCATTCATTTAACCCAATATATGCGACAGTTAATTTTTCATGTTATCTTAATCAATCGTTTTTGGTTGTGAATTGACTCTGAATGTTCAGATAAATTTATGCAAATACACTCCATCAAGGTCTTCACAAACATAACCTAAAAGCTAATAATAAAAAGTCAGTGGCAGCACGGTATTGTAGAACTGCATGTCTGACACTATCAACATCTTTTAGCATCTGTATTAAAATACCAGAAGTTAAGTTCATCAGAATAGCACAATCAACAATCAACACATAGACAAGGGATTCCATAATCAACATATAAACGATCACATGAATTACAACATTAACAAGAACCTATTATCAATACAATATGAAAAGCACATTTCACACCGCAATGGAAGGACTTAAATACCTTTTTATTATGAGGAAGGTCTGGTGTCCACTGGTGCATAGAACCAAGAGGGTAGAGGAGGCTTATTCGACAAAAATTGGTCGGGGGGCCCCAAAAGCGTCCCCAGACCCCTCCTGGGTCATGGCACAGTGGAGTCCTGGTTTCCTTCATGGTTGCCAAATTGAGGCCCAAAAAGGCCTAATAAAATTGTTTAGAGACAGAATTCACCCCCCCCCTTTTTTTTTTTTTTATGGTGTCTGCAGCAGGGCTCATTCTCTGAGCAGCAGCAGTGTCTGTGGGAGTAGAAACAGCAGCTGGCAATGCTCACTGGCCATATCTGAGCTATGCCCTTGTGTGAGGGGGGGCGAGAAGCGGCTGCAGAGGCAGGAGTGGGGGTGCTCTCTGTACCAGGAGCATCTCTCACTCCCCGCCACAAGTCTCCGCCTCTGAAAAGGCATACTCATTCTCATAAAATCTAGTGAAGTTAGCCTAAAATTAGAAGAAGTGGTACAATTTCCCAAACCAAAACTCATATCACAAACAGCATCACTGTGAGTTCGCATTTGGAGGCATTTGTTTCCATGGACGAACCCATCTGGCCGGTACCCAACGCACTCAGGTACCTGTAAGTAAACACATATAACCTCGACCAGTTAGTTTCACCTCTGCCGGCCCTTCCCATTTTCCAGTGTTCACATTCTTGAATTCCACCAAAATTTTTTGGGAATGTTCCAAAGCTTCAGAGTCTGCTAAAGCCTTTTGATGTATTAATATCGGAGGCTCTGTACGATCTCCTATAAGGCGCAAATAATTCATGACATATACAGCCTTACTTAACCGGTCCTGTGGAGGACTCCCTTCCTCCCCCCGTTTTTGTTTTTCAAGGAGAGCCTTTAATACTGAATGGCAACGTTCCACTATTGCCTTGCCCGTAGGGTTATGAGGGATACCAGTAACATGTCGGATGCCCCATCGTCCACAAAACTGACGAAAGCGAGCAGAAGAATAAGCAGGGCCATTATCCGTCTTGATGGACTGAGGTACTCCTAAAACAGCAAAGGATACATATAGATGTCTGATAACATGTTTTGTTGCCTCACCAGTCTGTGCGGAGGCCCAAATGGCCATAGAAAAGGTATCTATAACTACATGTACATATTTTAAACGTCCAAACTGCTGTACATGAGTGACATCCATTTGCCACAGTTCCAGAGACTTCAAGCCTTTAGGATTGACTCCCATCCCAATACCAAGATCAAGTTTTTGGCAGTCAGGGCAAGATTTCACAATTCCCTGGGCATCCCCCAGAGGTAAGTGAAATTGCCTCGCTAACATTTTAGCAGATTGATGGAAAAAGGCATGAGACTGTCGAGCTTGTGCAAAAATATCAACAGAAGGACCAGTCCATGCCGGTGCAACCAAATGGTCAGCTCGATTATTACCGATAGCCAACCCTCGATCACTAAGATGACTCCGGATATGAGTAAGAATGTTCTCTCTCTGCTAAGAGTCTCAATAGCTTCTGCAATAACAAATAAAAACGCTTATTCGAAATTTCCTTCAAAATTGCATGATACATCCTCAAAACAATACCTACTACATAAAGTGAGTCAGAGACTATATTAACAGGAGTGTTATTCCATGTTTCAAGAACCCAAACAACAGTGGTAAGTTCAAGGGTTTGCAGAGAGTCAAATGACTTCCCTTGGATTAAATGTTCTTTCCATTGTCCAGGCATCTCCTCCCAGGTAACAACAGCTTTATGGGACTTTTTCCCGGCATCTGTAAAGACTGTTATACTGTCCACCGGATTTTCAGTCAAAAAACTACATGACTCCCACTGCATGTCAGACAAAAGTGGTAACAAGCGATACGAGGGGTAAGAATTCGTTATGTCCCCAGCAAACTGTGCCAAGGCTATTTGTAGGTCTGTTGAAGTTCGCAACAACCAAATCAAATAGTCCTGCATAAGGGGCAAAATGATCTGACCTGAGTCTGTTCCAGCGATGTCTTGACATCGCGCTCTGCCTTTTATAACAATTTGAGATAAGACCGCAACCCTCGTTGTAATCGTTTTGCGTAAGCGGATTGACAAAAAAATCCATTCTAAAATTCTTAAAGCTTGTTTTTTCTTTTCATCCCATTGAACTAATAACCCAAAGGGATGAACTCTATCCTGACCTGAATTTATTATCATTAATGTTATCGGCAACTCTTCTACAAAGCGAGATGCATGACACGTCAAAATTTTCTCCTGAATAACAGTCAATGCCCTCTGGTGTATTGGTTGTAACTCTCTTCTGTCAGTTACATTAGATGTGGTACCCAAAAGATCAAAGGCTGTAAACCATCATTAGTAATCCCGCAAAGTGATCTCACCCATTGGATATCACCCACGAGTTTCTGTACATCACTTAACGTAGTAATTTCTGTTTTAAAGGCAACCTTCTGTGGTCGTACTGCACTCCCTGTGATTGTCCACCCCAGATATTTCCAAGGCTCATGCTTTTGTACCTTTTCTGGAGCAATTTTTAAACCACGTTGTTCTACAGTCTTCGTCACCCGAGCTAAAACATCGTTGTAATTGAGTGACCTTCCTGCAATCAAAATGTCATCCATATAATGATAATCAACTCAGGAAACTGTGATCGTAAAGGCTGCAGGGCCCAAGCAACATAAATTTGACACATTGTCGGGGAGTTCTTCATTCCCTGCGGTAATACGACCCAATGATATCTTTGTGCTGGCTCAGCCTTATTAACAGAAGGGACTGAAAAGGCAAATCGCTCAGCATCTTCTGGATGCAAAGGAATTGTAAAGAAACAATCTTTTAAATCTATTACCAACAGATCCCAATTTTCTGGTATCATTACTGGAGACGGTGGTCCTGGCTGTAACGCTCCCATAGTCTCCATGATCGCATTGATGGCACGCAAATCATGCAATAAACGCCACTTTCCTGATTTTTTAGGAATTGTAAATACAGGCATATTCCATGGCGATGTAGATGGTACAATATGCCCAGCCATGAGTTGTTCTTGTACCAATTCCTTTACATGCTGCAGCCGATCTTTAGTTAGCGGCCACTGATCTATCCAGACAGGATCGTCGGTAGACCACCTGATTTTTAGGATCGGCTGCCCTTCAGTGGCCGCTACTAAAAAGGCTGTGTTACAAGTCTAGCATTCAATTGAGTGAGAACGTCTCTCCCTATTAACATAATAGGTATGTGCATAACATAGGGTCTCACTGAGGCTTGTGACCCATCAGTAAATTGTAAAGCAACTGGATCTTTACTAACTCTAGTCGTTTGCATTCCTCCTACACCCATAATCCCTGTTGGAGATGGTATGGTGGGCCACGTTAAAGGCCAATGCTGCTGAGAAATTATTGTAACATCTGCTCCTGTATCAATCATCATGTTCAATTTAATAGTTTCATTCCATTTAGATCTAATAAGTACCTCTACCTCAGGTTTTTCTTTCATAATATCCATAGCAAAATAAACTTGTGGTACTCCAGTGGAGCCAAAACCTCCACTTCCTCTGTCCCTTTCACCTTTACACGGTACCTGTGACAAAAATGGTACTAATTGGGCAATTCTACTGCCTTTTGGAATGGATACCGGTGGAGTAATAGTATAAACCATGATTTTTACTAATCCAGTAGAGTCAGCATCGATAACACCAGGGACTACAAAAATACCCTGTCTAGATGTAGATGACCGTCCTAAAAGTAAAGCACACAAATTATGCCCCAAGGGTCCCTGAATATTCGATTCCACTAAATGTACGTCAGTATTTAACAATGTTACATCTACTGCGGTTTCCACGTCAACGCCGGCGCTCCCGTGAGTGGCGGAGCTGATGGTGTCCAGGGCTCCTGAGCTCCCTGGGGTCCCTGAGCTCCCTGGGGTCCCCGAACTCCCTGACCAGCGGACCATGCTCCCTGAATTTGTGTCTTAGCGTGCGGGTTGTTCTCGCTCAGCAGCCGGTTTCCCGATTGCCGGCACTCAGATGCATTGTGATTATTCCTATTGCAATTAGAACACCATTTCTGTTTGGGTCCTGCAACTCTGCATTGCGCTTTAGAATGACCCGCTTTACCACAATTAAAACATTTTATATCTTTCGGTGACTTGCCTTTTGATGCTGTTGGCACCATACCTTTTAATGCAGCAGCCACATAGGCGGCTTTTTCCGATTCCCGAGTGCGCTCCACGAGCTCAATCATATCTGCAACCTCAGCTGTCCGAGGACGGTCCTAAAATTGGTCTTGTTTTGTCATTCGCATTATCAAAAGCTAAAACCTTAAACATGTGCTGTTTAGAATCTTCATCCAAATCATGATGATCTTGGATTGCCCTGAACAGCTTATCAACAAAATCAGGAAAAGACTCATTTAAACCCTGTTTAACATGAGAAAAGGCGTGCGATCGACCTGGTTCTTGAAGCGACGTAAGTGCCTGCAAAGCAAGTCTTTGAGTTTATTGCAACACCTGTGGCACAAATCAGGTTTGCAAAGTACCATCAGCAAAAGGACCTTGACCCATTAGCATTTGCACCTGAATACCATACAAAGGGTCGTTCTGTTGCCGTGGCTGAGATGCTTCATGACTGCATAATCTCTGCCGTTCCCTAGAAAACAATAATAATTGAGAGGGGGAGAGCAAAATCTCAGTTAATTGAGCTATACCTTGCGGTATCAACAAATCATCTGTAAAAATGTGTTTCAACATTTGTTGTGTTATGGGAGACCTAATACCATTTTGATTTATTGCTGCTCTAGCTTTTTCTAATATTTTCCAATCAAAAGGTTCCCATTTCCGTGTCCCATCTGCTTGCACCGACACAGGGAACGCCGACAAATTAGGTACAAACCGCCCCTCTATTATTGCATCGCGTATGACTCCTCTCCATCTTTGTCCAGATCCTGATTCTCCTGGAGGCTCAGGAACTGGATTCCGCAAATTAGGTGGAATAATTGCTTCCGCATACGGAAGAGTCTGTGGAGAGTCAAGCGGTACCAGGGCTAAAGATTCTGAACCTGAACGCTTTTCTGCAGGTTTAACTGTAAGATCCCCCAGTTTTTGAATAAGGCTGTTTAACAACATTTCAACAGATCCTTCCCATTCTGGGCTGATAAGAGGAGTACCCGACAATGGTGGACATTCTGCGCTCTGTAGGGCTTCTGATCGATTAGGACGCTGAGCTTCACTTAAGATACCAGACTCATTTTTTAAATGAAGTTCTCTTAACTCATTCTCACTTGGAGGGGGAGGCAGGTCGGGTTCTTGAGATGTGCTTTCTCCTGCACCCGCATGTTCCAGCTGTCCGTGCGTTGTTGTGGTGCCAAAAAACCCCGGTAAGGGTGGCAGCAGGCTACTGGCAAAAGGATTCATTGGAGGCGCCGATGGCATTTTGTTAACAGGAGCTGCAGCGGCCGAGCAACCAGTCCTAGTATTTTTACTTTTACTGGTCTTTTCTGGAGTCAATGCAGCGAAGGCAGAAGCGGCTGCCGCTCTTTCACTTTCCATCTCTTTTAAGGTTTCTCTAATCAATTTCCAGAGTGTCGCTAAGCGTCCTGCCTCCTTATCTCCATCGCTAATTTTATCCCATAGGGCAGTACCTATGGCTTCCCAAGTAGGTAACTCAAAAACAGTACCCATCGAGGGGATCAAGTCTCTATCCCGTGCCCATTTCAGTAATTCTCGTAAGGTCCTGCCTTCATATGATAAACCTCTCTTAGAGAGAATACATTGGAGGAGCTTAACTACTGCCTCTTCTTCTTTAGAGAGTATAGACCCCATCTCCTCCCCAGCTGCTCACCTTTTTCTTGGCAAGATTCTTCAATTTCAAGGTACCTCTTTCGTTCCGTAGCCGGGCACCAGCTACGCAGACCACCGGGGCAGCAGTCTCCTTTCGACTGGCTTCTCCCCTCCTGCCGCACCGTTCCTTCGGTCGGCTTTTTCGCTACCCTCTCATCCCAGCTGTCTTCATCGCTCCTGGAAGCAACAGCGAGAGGGTCCCTGTTCGGGCGCCAAATGTGGGAAATCCGTGGAGGCTTAAAGATGACACGCAGTCACCAATATGGTTGAAGTGAAGTCGTTTATTAACAGTGGACACTTGCTTTATATAGAACCCTTGTTTATATAACGATATCTTGCAGGTGGCTATATCTTGGACACAAATTCTGTTCTCACAGAACTTCTGCTGGCTTCCTCATTATCCTGTTATTTCTTCTTTTCTACTGCCAGTTCCCTTATCTTTTTCCCATAGCTCATCTTTCAGTAACCTTGCAACTGGGTCTCAAGGCCCTTAGCTTACTCTAGCTAAAGCTAAACAGTCAGGATTTCTCACGTCTGTTTTCTTCCAAACAGTTTACCAACATATACCCCTTATTGTTTTTGAGCAATCCTGACTTACTTCATCACGTGAGATAACATGCTAATAATACATTGCCATAAGCAACATACTAATAATATGAAAGTATCAAAACAAATAATAACAAATATAATTGATAAACCTTGTCTAATTAAATCTCTAACCTATCCTCATATCCTTAAGCGATTTAACCATTCATTTAACCCAGTATATGCAACAGAATAGCACAATCAACAATCAACATATAGACGAGGGATCCCATAATCAACATATAAACGATCACATGAATTACAACATTAACAAGAACCTATTATCAATACAATATGAAAAGCACATTTCACACTGCAGTGGAAGGACTTAAATACCCTTTTAGAACGGCTCATCTCTGCCTTGCTTAATTGACCCCTCCCGGGTCACAGCACAGTGGAGTCCTATTTTCCTCCATGGGTGCCAGATTGAGGCTCAAAAAGGCCTAATAAACAAAGACAGAAAAGGCACACACTTTCCCCCCCCCTTTTTTTCTTTTTTTTTTTTCTTTTTTTTTTTTTTTTTTTTTCTCTGCTGTGGTGCATGCAGCAGGGCTCATTTTCTGAGCAGCAGCAGTGTCAGTGGGGGTAGAGACAGCAGCTGCAGCTGTAACAGATATGCTGGCAATGCTCACCGGCCATATCTGATTTGTGCCCTTGTGTGAGGGAGGGCGAGAAGCGGCTGCGGAGGCAGGAGTGGGGGTGCTCTCTGTAGGAGGAGCAGCTCCCACTCTCCGCAGCAACTCTCGGCCTCTGAAAAGGCATAATCATTCTCATAACTCTTTTTTTTTTTTGTCTTACTCCTCACCAATGTATGAGAAAAATGAACAACAACCACTAGAAGATTCAAAAATGAAATTCTATTGCTACTAAAATCTGGTGGAGTCAGCCTGAAACAAAATGAAGTGGTACAATCTCCCAGACCAAAACTCAAGTGTAATTACCAAGTTGTTTTTTTGTTGTTGTTTTGTTTTTTTTTTTTATCACTGTGTGAAACACCAGTGCACCGTGCACCACAATATAAATCAATATTGCGAACCATATTGCAATGATGATCCACAAATTTTGGATATGGCTCTGCTCCCCCCTGTTTAATATTTGTAAAAGAGGGAGTTCCTTGTGCAGGATCATAAACAGTTTACAAAGCTTTATACGCCAATTCTTGTGAAAGTTGTAACACTTCAGTTTGAAACCATGCCTGCAAATCTGCACATTCAAAAGGACAAGCACCAAGTAACATTTGTGCTTGCACTCCGTATAATGCATCGGTGTTCTGTCTAGGAATCACAGCTTCATTTTCACACAGCATTTGCCATTTATGATGAAATTGCAATTGTTGAGAAGGAGTTAACAGAGTATTAATGAGCATTTTTGTGTCATATGGCGTCAACAATTGAGCAGTAAAAAGATTGCAAAAGAGATTGAGCAAATGACAATTTCAAACCATACTGCGTAATGGCAGCTTTGGCTTCTTTTATCATTTTCCAATCTAATGTGACCCATTGACCTCCTCCTCCTGGTCCCACAATCACTGGAAAAGCCATCGGACCCATATTGGGAACCATTTCTCCTTCAAATATAGCATTTTGAATAATTCCCTTCCATCTAGTTACTGGATCCATACTTCCACTCCCCCCCACTATCCCCCCCCCCTTCCCTCCCCATGTTGGATCTGGAAGAGGTGGAGCAGTGGGTGTTAAAAGGTTAAGGGAAGTAGGAGCAGGGATAGGGAACGGATCAGGGGATAAAAATGGATTAGTGCCCCTGGGTTGTTCAGGGTGTTCCCTGGAGCAAAAAACTAGGGTTTTTTTTTCAGGGGTATACTCATCCTTGGTCTCCAGTTCTTTCAGTTTCTTCAGCAGTTCCCTTAGTTGCTTGTCTCTGAGTCCCAGTTCTTTCCTTGGTTGTTGCTCTATAGCAGGCACTGATGGTGTTGACAGGTGAAGAAGAGGATTAATTGATGGCAACTGTGGTCAAGAAGATAAATCAGGCATCGGAGGTGGAGAGGAAGGCAGCGGTGGCAGAGTGTTCGGGAGCTGTGGCAGGCGGGCAGGAGGGGGGGGTCTGCATTCCAAGGTTCCTCACCTGTGTTCTGTGGCTTCTCTCCCTCTGGGTCCTCCGACGATTCTGATGGTGTTTTCGGTCGCTTTTCGTTTTGCTTCTCAGTGCCATTTTTGCTTTTCATCTGACCCCCCAGGGTCAAATGGCACAGTTGGCTGAGCTTGAATCAGTATAGTCCCTTCAGGTGCTGGTGGGGGTATTTTAGGTGTCTCAAATAACTGTTTAGAGGTCAAGTCCATATTTTGAGCATTCATCAGTACTGGTAGATCAGGCGTTAAGGCAGCAAACGCTGAGGCTGCTGCTCTTTCACTTTTCATTTCTTTTAAGGTTTCTCTAATCAATTTCCAGAGTGTCGCTAAGCGTCGTGCCTCCTTATCTGCATCGCTAATTTTATCCCATAGGGCAGTACCTATGGCTTCCCAAGTAGGTAACTCAAAAGCGGTACCCATCGAGGGGATCAAGTCTCTATCCCGAGCCCATTTCAGTAATTCACGTAAGGTCCTGCCTTTGTATGATAAACCTCTCTTAGAGAGAATACATTGGAGGAGCTTAACTACTGCCTCTTCTTCTTTAGAGAGTGTAGACCCCATCTCCACCCCAGCCGCTCACCTTTTTCTTGGCAAGATTCTTCAATTCCGAGGTACCTCTTTCGTTCCGTAGCCGGGCACCAGCTACATAGACCGCCGGGGCAGCAGTCTCCTTTCGACTGGCTTCTCCGCTCCTGCCTCACCATTCCTTCGGTCGGCTTTCTCACTACCCTCTCATTCCAGCTGTCTTCATCGCTCCTGGAAGCAACAGCGAGAGGGTCCCTGTTCGGGCGCCAAATGTGGGAAATCCGTGGAGGCTTAAGGATGACACGCAGTCACCAATATGGTTAAAGTGAAGTCGTTTATTAACAGTGGACACTCGCTTTATATAGAACCCTTGTTTATATAACGATATCTTGCAGGTGGCTATATCTTGGACACAAATTCTGTTCTCACAGAACTTCTGCTGGCTTCCTCATTATCCTGTTATTTCTTCTTTTCTACTGCCAGCTCCCTTATCTTTTTCCCATAGCTCATCTTTCAGTAACCTTTCAACTGGGTCTCAAGGCCCTTAGCTTATTCTAGCTAAAGCTAAACAGTCAGGATTGCTCACATGTCTGTTTTCTTCCAGACAGTTTCCCAACACACTTGGGCCTTTGGAGCTGCTTGCCCACCTTTTAGAGCCTGGCTGGATTTCGTAGTCACAGGAGCTCGCGTCCACGTGGTTCTTTTGAGCTGCTGTCTCTTCTGAGCTGCTGTCTCTTCTGAGCTGCTGGCTGCTTTTCGGTTCTTCCTGGGGGATTTTTATAATGCAAAGGAGAGCGGGTCCCCCTCTTTTTTTCCTTTTGTGTGAGTTGTTGATAAAAATCAGGCTTTCCTGGAGTTGAGCATACTTCCCGAAAACAAGTTATCTTATCAGTTCGTTAAGATATGCTAATTTCGCGACGTTTGGGCAAATGTCAGGTGCCAGGAATTTGTTTTCCTATTTGCCAGTCTTTGGATATGTTAATGTGGCAGCATGTTTGATATGTGAGCTTGAAAAGAAAAAAACTAAATAATTCTTGGTCAAGAATCAAATATTTTTTAAAGTGTTTACATCACCTGACCCACACACTGAGTCATTTGCAGAGGAAAGGAGGCAGCCTCTTAATGCTGAAGAAACCTAAGCATTTGCTCAGAGAATCCTTGAGCTCCTGGTTCCTCATGCGGAGATGAGGGGGTTCACTGCTGGAGGAACCACCGAGTACAGAAATGACACCACCAATTCCGAGGATGGGGACGTGATGGAGGGAGGCTTCAGGTAAGAAAACATGCCAGTGCTGATAAACAGAGAAAACCACAGCCAGGTGAGGGAGGCACGTGGAAAAGGCTTTGAGCCTTCCCTGCTCAGAGGGGATCCTCAACACAGCCCTGAAGATCTCCACATAGGACACCACGATGAAAACAAAATAACCAAATACTAAAAAGGAACCAATGAGAATAACCCAAATTTCTCTAAGGTAGGAGTGTGAGCAGGAGAGCTTGAGGATCTGGGGGATTTCACAGAAGAACTAGTCCAGGGCATTGCCCTGGCAGAGAGGCAGGGAAAATGTATTGGCTGTGTGCAGCAGAGCAGTGAGAAACCCAGTGCCCCAGGCAGCTGCTGCCATGTGGACACAAGCTCTGCTGCCCAGGAGGGTCCCGTAGTGCAGGGGTTTGCAGATGGCCACGTAGCGGTCGTAGGACATGATGGTCAGGAGAGAAAACTCAGCTGTGATGAAAAATAAAAGGAGGAAGAGCTGTGCAGCACATGCCTTGTAGGAGATGTCTGTGTTGTCCCAGAGGGAATGGGCCATGGCTTTGGGCAGAGTGGTGGAGATGGATCCCAGGTTGAGGAGGGAGAAGTTAAGGAGGAAGAAGTACATGGGGGTGTGGAGGTGGTGGTCACAGGCGATGGTGGTGATGATGAGGCCATTGCCCAGGAGGGCAGCCAGGTAGATGCCCAGGAAGAGCCAGAAGTGCAAGAGCTGCAGCTCCCGCCTGTCTGCAAATGCCAGGAGGAGGAACTGGCTGATGGAGCTGCTGTTGGACATCTACTGCTTTTAAAAGGAGCAGAGCTATTTGAGGAGGAAACACAATAATTTAGGAACAATTCTCTGAAAAATGAGACTTATTTCCCAGTCCTTATCTCCATCTTAGACACGTGAACTTTTCTAGGAGTTCTTCCTTGAAGCCCATGGCTCTAGCCCTGATTGTTGATGCTTGTGTCAGGAGGAGCAGGGGCTCTGTTCACTGGCTGCCAAGGATTTGTCCCATCTCTGTAAAAGGGGCTTCATGGGAATGGTGGGGACAGGGACCAATACCAGATTAGAAAATATTCATATGAAATTATTAATGATGCCAAAGCCTTGCAGCTTCTGTGCTCTCTGCATAAAGGAACCTTCAACCCAGAACGAAGTTTAAGAGGTTTGTTTGTTTGTTTGTTTTAGAGCTTCCCCCACCTCTTCTGGGGAGTGTTCTTGGGTATCAGAAACCCTCAGCATTGCTGCAGCACTCAGGCAGAACAGAGTGAGCAAAGAGCATTGCCTGCAGCTGCATGCAGAGAAGGGGGAGCTGGGCTGTGTCTCTGTCTCTCCCTGCTGAGAGCAGAGGGACCCAGCTCAGAGCACTCAGTGTCTGACCCTTTCTCAAGGTCTCAGCACCCTGTTTCCAGCCCAGGACACACCAGGCTCATTGTGCCCCCTGGAAGGCAGCTCCCAGCTTGGACAGACACCGCAAGGAGACAGCCCAGGGATGGAATGAGGGCATCTGATGAAGGGAGGTTAGCTCCCTGCCCAGCCTCACTCAGACTGCACTGCCCAGAGCTTCCCAGGGCAGAGCACAGCTGGACACCTCCTTGCCTGAAACCATCTGCATGGGAGGAGCCACAAGAGCTGTGCCTGCAGCTGAAACTCCCACTCCCAGCCTGACATCAACAGCAAGAGCAGCTGAGGGGGGCATGGAGAGAGGCAGAGGGAAGGCACTCAGGAAAGCCTTTCCCTCCCCCAGCCCTGCACTACCCCTCCCAGATGGTGATAATGCCTGGCAGGCACCTCCAGCCCCTGGGAAGGGGGAGGTGGGCACATGGCAGCACAGATGCACTTCAGCTCTCCTGTGAGCAGATGGAGGAGGAGGTGCCCAACACCCCAGACCCCACGGGCTGGCTGAGGGCTGTGCTGTCACACAGACCCTGATGAACCTGGGAAGGTGATGCTGGATAGGGTAAAGGAGGATGAAAAGCACTGGATGATGTTCCCAGCACACAGTAGGGGAATGGTGTAGGGACTCATAGCCTCTGATCTCACCACCACAGAGTAGGTATCCTCTCACCCTAAAAAGAAAGAGAAAAGCAGAAGTGTAGCCTGAGGAAAACCAAGTTTCCCATCAGGAATCTGTGCTCTGAGAGTGTATATGAAAACCCCTCAGAAATACTCTGGGTATGATCTGGATCCGAGAGCAGTGCTGCCCCAAACAAACCTCTCAAAACCACAGGGACCCTGCCCTGTGCTCCCTGTCTCCTTCGAGCCACAGCATCTGCCAGCACCAGCGAGCTCCCCAGGCAGGCTGAGAGCTGTCCCTGGCGGGAAGGCAGCAGAGTCCCTGCCCCAGCACACAGCCCCTGGGCTGCAGGACCCTGCTCTGAAGGACAGCCCTGGGCACCCCTGCCTGCACACACCCCCTCAGCCCCTGCAGCCATCCCCAGCAGAAGGCAGCCCCATGGCCTCTCCCTCTGACACTGCTCCAGGACAGCCCTGCTCTTCCAAACCTTTTCCTCCTGCCCACCAAAATCCTCCAGAAGGATCCCATCAGCTGTGGCCCAGCTTCACTGCCCTGCAGCCAGAGACTCACCATGGCAGAGGCTGGGAAGATTTCTCCCCCAGGAAGCTCTCAGCTCTCCTCCCAGCCCAGGCTGCCTTTCTCCTCTCTCTCCCTCCTCTCCCCTGCCCTGCTGCCTGCAGGCAGTGCCCTCATCCCTGCTGCACTCTGCAGAGGAGCTGCTCCTGCCCAGAGCTCTCTCTCTGCAGCACTCTCTGCTTGCCAGCAGCTCTCTCAGTCTCAGGAGCCCAGCCCAGCAGCACAGGATCAGCGCCAGACTTTGCCACTTGCTCACCTCTCTCGGGGCTCCCTCCAGCTCTCCCTGGGGCTCCCCAGGAACCCAATGGGACACACACTGAAGTCATCGCTCATGTTCCCTCCCTCCCTCCTTTCCAGCACAGCCACTTCCCCTCTAGAGACACAACCTCTGCTTCTCCCACTCTCCCACTGGACACCCAGGCAGTGCAAGGGGGAATCTCCTTTCCCTTCTCTTCCCATGCAAGCCAGAGGTGACACTGGAGGTGCCAGGGGTGGTCCCAGACATGTGTGGGTCCCCAGCTCCAGCCCCTCAATGTCCTTGTTGTTTTGAGGGACCCAGGACTGACCCCAGATTCGAGGTGCAGCCTCACCAGTGATGAGTACAGGGGAACAATCACCTCCCTGCTCCTGCTGCCCACAGTATTTCTGATGCAGCCCAGGATGCTTGTGGCCTTCTTGGACACCTAGTCACATTCTGGTCCACATCCAGTCTGCTGTCCATCAGCACCCCAGGTCCTTCTCTTCCAGGCAGCTTTCTGGCAACCCCTCCCCTTGTCTGTGGCATTTCCTGGGGTATTTTTGACCAAAATGCAGGACCTAACACTTGGCCTGCTACATCCTCAAACAGTTCAATTCAGTCGACCCAGGCTGTTCAGGTCCCTCTCTGGAACTTTTCTAGTCTCTGGCAGATCCACACTTTCACCCACCTTGGTGTCATCTGCAACGTGCCTGAGGGTGCACTCACGCTCTTGTCCAGATCATTGACAAAGAGGTTGAAGCAGAGCAGTCCCAGCACCCTGGGGAATACCACTGGTGAGCGGCCACCAGCTGGACTGAGCTCCACTCACCACAACTCTTTGGGCCCAGACATCAGCAAGGGTTTGACCCACTGAAGAGGCCACTGCTCTAGGCCAGATGTAGCCAGTTTCTCCAAAAGGATTTTGTGGACAAAGCCACTGAAATCTTTAGTGAAGTCAAGGTAGTCAACATCCTCCACCATTCCCTCATTCAATCAATAGTCACCTTGTCACAGAGGGAGATCGGTACAGCCAAGAAGTCCCTGCCTTTCATAAACCCATGCTGTCTGTCCCCCATCTCCTTGCTGTCCTGCACATGCTGTGTAATGGCACTCAGACCATCTGCTCCATCCCCTTCCCTGGCACTGGTCAAGCTGACAGGCCTGTATCTCCCTGGATCCTCCTTTTGGCCCTTCTTGTTGGTGGGGATGACAGCTGTCAGTCTCCAGTCTACTGACACCTCCCCAGTCAGCCAGGGCTGCTGATAAATGATTACAAGAGGCTTGGTGAGCACTTCTGCCAGCTCCCTCAGTACCTTTGTGTGGGTCCCATCTGGCCCCATAGACTTGTGTGTCTCTGGCTGGTGCAGGAGGTCACTGACCATCTCCCCTTGGATCATGGGGGCTCCATTCTGCTCCCTGTCCCTGTCTGCCAGCTTAGGGGACTGGGTACCCCAGGAACAACTGGTCCTATGGCTGAAGGCTGGGACAAAGAAGGCATTAAGTACCTCAGCCTTTTCCTCACCCTTGGTCACTGTTTCTTCCGTGCATCCAATAAAGAATGAGGATTCTCTTTCACCCTCCTTTTGTTGCTAATGTGTTCACAGAAACATTGTTTATGTTCTTCAATGGCAGCATCCAGATCAATTTCACACTGGGTTTGGCCATTGTAATTTTTTCCCTCTGTAGCCTCCTGACATCTTTTAAGTCTCCCTGAGTGTCTTGCTCCTTTTTCCAAAAGCCACAAATGCTCATTTTTTAGATGAGTCTTTACCACATCTCTCAATTCAGCCAGGCTGGGCATCTTTCGCCACCAGTTCATCTTACAGCACATGGGCCCTTCTGATCCTTCAGCTTTAAGAGTTTTTTCTTGAGCAATGTCCAGACTTGCTGAAATCCCTTTCCCTTCAGGACTGCCTCCCAAGGGATTCTCTCAACCAGACTCTGAAAGAGGCCAAAATTTGCCTGCCAAACCTCCAAGGTGACAGTTCTGCTGACCCTCCTCCTTACTTCTCCAGGGATCAGTTTTTTGATCAAGGCTGGATTTACAGGAGACCAGGCTTCCTTACAAGGGATGGGAAGAGCTTATCCCACAGAGGTAAAAGGGTTTTAGGACAGGACATAGCAGGGCTAATTAGCAGAGCTTTACACTAGGCATGTAGGGGGCCAGGGGTGAAAGTGGGGTCACTGGAGAGGAGCCTGAATGTGACATACCAGTACCTGGGGGAGAAGGGTGTGCAAGCAAGGGCTCCCAGTCCTGTGTCTTGCTGAAGGAGGAGAAGGGCACTGCATATGGCTGGGGGAACATGAGAGTTGGTGTGAGGTTGGGGGCTATGGAAATATTGGAGTATAATCAAGAGGAGATTTGGGCTTCTCCCAGACAAAAGGAGGCCAACTGAGGTGCATCTACACCAATGCACAGAGCATGGGCAACAAACAGGACAAGATGGAAGCCATTGCACAGCAGGACAGCTGTGATGTAGTTGTCATCACAGAAATGTGGAGGGATGACTGTCAGAGCTGGAACGCTTCAGTGAATGGATAGAAGCTCTTCAGAAGAGATAGGAAAGGAAGGAGAGGTGGTGGTGTGGCTCTGAATGTCTGGGAATGTTTTGACTGCATGGAGCTTGATTCCAGGGATGACAAAGTTGAGTGTTTATGGGTAAGGAAGAAGGGGAAGGCAAGTAAGGGAGATCTTCTATTTGGAGTCTGTTACAGACCCCCCCAACCAGGACGAAGAGTCAGATGACCCCCCCATCACCTGATAGATAGAGGAGGGAACATGATACCAAAAGATGAGGAAATGATTGGAGTGCTTAATAACTTCTTTGCCTCAGTCTTTAGTAGCAGGGACAGTTATATTCAGGGAATTCAACTCCCTAGGCTAGGAGACAGGGACCAAGAGCAGGGAGATTCCTCCATAATCCAGAAGGAGATGGTCAGTGTCCTGCTGCACCATGAGGACGTGCATAAATGTATGGGATGGGATGGGATGCACCCAAGAGTGCTGAAAAAGCTGGTGGCAGTGCTTGCCAAGCCACTTTCCATCATCGATCAGCAGTCCTGGATCACTGGAGAGACATCAGAAGGCTGGAAATCTGATGATGTAATCCCCATATATAAGAAGGCACAGAAGGATGATAGGGGAAACTACAGAGCTTTCAGTGTGACCTCAGTCCCAGGGAGGTTGATGGAGCAGATCATCCTGGTTGAATGGCCATGCTCAAAGAGTTGTGGTCAATGGAGTTTAATTCAGCTGGCTGCAGGTCACGAGTGGTATGTCCAGGGATTCAGTATGACTGCATTTTTTCAGGAGGTATCTGTAAGCGATAATTTCCCAGACATTTGGTAAGTAGTGGTAAACATTTTTGAATTTGACCTTCATCACTTGCACAAAGAACAATTATTATCATGTAATTAGAGATCATAATCCTAGGATGAGCTCGACAAACTGGTTTCAATGCTGAATGCACAAGATATTGACAAATTGTAGGGCTCTTTTTCATATCCTGTGGCAACGCTACCCGCTCATACCTCCCCATAGGAACTTGACAGTTTACAGAAGGAACCAAAATTGCAAAATGTTTACAGTCATCTTCATGCAAATAAATGGTAAAGAAACAATCTTAAAGACCAACGATATAACATGGCCAATTTTGAAGAAAAGCAACATGAGAGTAGAAACCAGAACCCTGGTCTACTGTCCTCTACTGCTCTACCAACTCCTCTGCTGCTCTTCTCCAGGACATTGGGCTGACCTGGTGTCTGGAGAACAGGACTTATGAGGAGAGGCTGAGGGAACTGGGGCTGTTAAGCTTAGAGAAGAGGAGGCTGAGGGGAGACCTCATGGCTCTCTAAAACTACCTCAAAGGAGGTGGTAGTGAGACAGACGCTGGCCTCTTCTCTTTTGTGACCAGTGATAGGACAAGAGGAAATGGGGTAAAGCTACACCAGGGGAGGTTCAGGTTTGATATTAGGAAAAACTTCTTCGCAGAAAGAGTGGTTCAGCATTGGAACAGGCTGTCCAGGGAAGTGGTGGGGGCACCATCCCTAGAGGTGTTGAAAAGACAGGTAGAGGAAGAGCTACAGGGGGTGGTTTATTGGGTAGGGGTTGTAGGGTGGACAGCTGGACTTGACGATCTTACAGGTCTTTCCAACTTAGATGATTCTGTGATTCTAGGGAGGGAGATCTCTATTATTTCATCATCACTGTGCCCAAGATGGCCTCCAACCATCACATCAACAACAAGTCCTTCTGTGCTGGCCAACACCAGGTTCATTGCGGTGTCTTCTCTAATTGGTTGCCTCACAAGATGTGTCAGGAAGGTCACTTTCACACGCTCCAGGAACCTCCAGAACTGTTCCCTCTCTGCTGTGCTGTATTTCCAGCACACATCTGGGAACGTGAAGTGAGAATAAGGTCTCAGCTATTGCAGTTATACTTCGTCTGCCTCTTCATACTTGATGGGTCCTCTAGAGCTATGTTGGATCCTCCTAATAGGAACGTTCATGTTTTGACATCCCAAAGATAGAAGAAATTTTTTTAAAAATCAACTAATGTAATTAGCAATAGGGAGAATGAAAAATCAGGAATTATGTCCCCTCCTAAAAAAAGAAAAAAGGAAAAATGTAATTTTAAATAATGTCCAGGAGATGACATCCAAAGAATGGAGATGTCTCCTGCACTGGTTTTTCATAAGAGAAATGGTGAGAACTGTAATTATTAACAGTCTGCAGGAGGTGGCACACGAAGTACAGAGGAGATGTTCATGCTGGCTGCAGGTCCCAGGTCAGTGCCACCGTCAGTGCCACAAAGCACAGCCCAGAGATGCCCTTGAGCAGGCTCCAGAGCTGAAAGACAGCAAAACAAGGAGAGAGGAAGGTGTGAGATCCAACAGCTCTAAGAACAGCTCTGAGACCAAACCAACCAACATGGTGACCAGCGACGCTTAAACCCATAGAGGGAATAATTAATTTGTTTTAACATGAGCTGATCAGATCTGTTGTTATTTCAGCACTTTGTGCCCCAGGTTGGGCCCAAATAAAGACTCTTGTGGTTGAACACCAGCCAGGCACTGAGAACAAAGCAGCTGTTTACTCTCACACAAACAGTGGGATGGAAGAAAATATAAGAATATTTATGGATGGAGCTAAAAATGTTTTAATTATTGAAGTAAGATACAATTAAATATATATACATATATTTTTTCAGAAATTCTAATGCTAGTTCTAGTAATTATATGACTAAAAAGAAATAATATGGAAACTGTTGCTTTACTATTCTCTGCTTGAAAAGAGGGAAACTCCTGCTGTGCCTGAGTGCAGCTGTTCTCTAAGGCAGATGAGTTTGCAGCTGGTGCAAAGGTTCTGTAACATCCAGCTGCAGCATGCAGACGACAAGTATGATGGGAGGAAAAGACACACAGGACATAGGAGGGACAGGGGCAATTTGCCACCTGAACCTTGCTACCACCACCATGTCACCACCACCTTGTCACCTCTGGCTGGCAGCTGGCACTCATTCAGCACTTCCATGTGGCACTGTGCTGCTGCTCCCCCACCCCAGAGCACTGCCTGGTGGGACAGCATGACATTTTATTGGCTGCAGCTGGAGACTCTTTTCAATTGGATTCCATGGCCCCCACCTACCCCTTTCCCCTCTTCACTCTCAGAGCCCCTGGGCAAATCCAGCGCTGTGGGGCCAGGGTTGGTGGGAGGCACAGAGGGCACGGCTGGCACCCGTGAGGCAGTGGGAGTGGGTGTCCCCCCTTTTTGTGTTGAGTTTTCTTCCAAAGCCAGGACATTTTGTCCATGCTGGGTGATTCCAAGAACGACCATTCCCTTTTTTTAGGGGGAAATGCAAAGTGCAGCCTGCAGGGCGTTCTTGATGGCAGTGCAGAAAGCAGCTGCCGTAGGAAAGAGAGGCTGCTGCGGGCTTTTGGAAAGGGACACTTGTCATGCATTGCTCCTCCTGCCCCTAAGGGAAGGTGTCCTGCAAACAGGGAAGGAACTGGCTTGCTGCCGGTGCCCCCATCCCCTCATTGTGTGGCAGGACAATCGCTGCCAGCGCTCGGGGTTCCCCGCAGAGACCCCGATGATGCTGGTGCCATGCGGGGTGGGTGGGTGGGGATGAAGTGGCAGTGTGGGGACAGGAGTGAGCTGAATGAGCAGCAGCTGCTGGATGGAGGGTAGAAGTGGTGGTGATGACAAGGGGGTGGTGACAAGGTGGGGGTGACAAGGTTGGGGTGAAAAGGTTGTGGAGGCAAATTATCCCAGACCCTTCCGAGGGAGCCAACGAGAGCAATGTTATTTTTGGGGAGGTGAGGAACAATGTTCTCCATGCAGTGCTGCATCTCAAAGGCTTTTCTTCACTGTCCAGGCCTCTTGAAGAGACACTCTGCACCAAGAAAAATTGAATATAAATTTCTAAACTGAAAACCAGTAAAATATAGCTATTCAAAAAGTTTTATTTGATTCTCTTTTTAATGTTCCTTCACACTGTTACCTTTCCATTTAGCTGTGCAAGTCTTGAACACAAAAAACATCACACGGTGACACATGGCTGCTCAGTGCTGTAATGGGCCCCATGCTGCCAGTGGGACTGAGTACATGATCCTCAGGTACTGAAAGGAGACTGAAAAAAAAATGTATTTAGAAGTTAAAGCCAAAACAAAAAACAAAATTATCATGAAGTATTGATTGGTTCCATTGGGTCCCGTTACTGACAAAGCCTTCCCATAGACATGTTAGAGAAGGTCACTTGAGGCCATGACTGCATGGAGGAAATATTCTGAAATTTGGCTCTGAAGCCAGAGATATTTATTTATTTGTTTGTTTATGCATTTATTTATTTATTTATTTATTTTATGGATTAGGCAGGCCAAACTCTGAACCCCAGGAAATGGGAAGGCAGCGCCATCCCTCACTTGTGGGTCAGGACTCTTCCTTGGGAGAGTAGAGTATGAAAATGAGTAATAAAGAAAAATTCTGGCATAACCTGACCTCCCAAAGAAGGGGAAAGAAAATCCAGAGCTTCAAGAAAAAATGACTCCTGGTAGACCTTGCTGTTTGAGATAGCTGCCATGTCTGAGGTGACAAAGCCCTTGGTCCTGTTGGGCTTTTCAGCCTTCCAGAGCCCTTGGCCACCTCTCCTGCAGGCTGCCCTACACTGTCCATGCCTGCAGCTCCTTCTTTAAACTACTTTAAAAAGGCTTTCAACTGAAGGACAAGGAGGGAGGAACTCAAGATGGCAATGATCACCCCACCATCACCACTACAACTGATCTGGGATTAAACCAGGCCTGCTGACCCCAGGAGTCCTGCCTGGACTTTCCCAGGAACTGGACTTCTCTGAAGCCTTGGTTTTGACATGAGAGTTATTGGGGGTGAGGGAAGAGGAACATGGTACCATTTTTCTCTATGTTTTTATATATTTAGTAATTTTTGCATTTTATCATTACTGTTTCATTAAAGCTGTGTAGTTTAGTTTCCAACCCATAAGTCTCTCTCCCTTATTCTCTCTCTTTTCTTTATCAGGGAGGGGAGGGGCATTAATAGAAATCATCTGTCATTCAGTTAATTGCCGGCCCAGCGTTAAACCCTGACAGATTTATTGGTGCCCAACGTGGGGCTTAAGGTAATTAGCTCGAGCCCAGTTGAAATTTCAAAAAATTTATATTAATAGTTTGAATTTTGACTTCAGTGGGAGGATACACAGATGGTTCCATTGAGTGGGAATCAAACTATTTTCTTTGGAAATTTCACAGGGTTGGAAATTAAACCAATCATGCTGTACCTTTGGTATTCAGGATATGTGATCTGTGGCTTTTTATCTGGGATTAGTGTTGCTCTGTGGTTCATTCGTGGAAAGAGCTGCTTACAAACCATAGTTGTGATATGGTCTTCAACAGTGTAGTACATGGTACAGTGTTTTTTCACACACCTAGGAGATACACATAGGATACACATTTCACACACAAAGGAAATATCCCTATATCCCTATAAAGTGGCAATAGACTGCCTGCAGGTCAAAGCACCCACGCTTGGAAAAGCTATCATGTATCTGAAAGAATTGGCTGTATGAGATGTGATCTATACCAATGATGAGACAGTAGATCCTTATCACATGCCATGCCCTAAGCCTGTGAGGCAAAGGTTTGTGCATGCTGCACCATCCCCATTTAACCATACACTATCAGTAATGTTATGGGTTCCTGGAGAAATGGAACCAACTGTGGGTGATGGGATTAAAACAGCACGAGAATATGAAGATGCTGTCATGGCTCCTCATGGGGCCTGGGTCTCAGCTGTAAAGGGAACAGCTGAGAAACTGCACCTACCCCATCACAAAGCCCTGGTGGTGCTGTCAAGAGCCCAGGCCTGGAACTGTCTGGGTCCATGTCACAGAATCATAGAATCATGGAATGGGTTGGGTTGGAAGGGTTAAAGATCATCTTGTTCCAACCCCCTGCATGAATGGGTAGGGACACCTCCCACCCAACTGAAGCCAACCCTGTCTCTGTTCCCAGGGAACTTGTAGGCAGCAGGTTCCAGGACTTGCCGGGTGATGGGCCCGGAAGAGGTGTGGTTTTCTGGAAGAGGCTCCAGAGCCAGGCGGACCGAAGTTAGCTCTCTGATACTGACCCGAACCAACACTAGCTCGATTGACTCTGTTCGCGAACCGAGCTCGCGCCCACGGCGAGATTCGTCTCACGTAACAGGAACTCACTAGAAATCTAGACACAGAGAGACAAAAAGCCATCTCACCTTCCTGCCCCTTTTCCCCAGCAATATTCAAGTTGTTCAAATGTGATTTTTTTCTAAAATTTTACATGTTTCACCTTGGTGCGGGGTGCTTCAGAGCTGCAGATCCACATCTGCCCCTCTGTGCTCCTCCATGGGCTGCAGGGGACAGCTGCCCTCTCCCCACAGACTGCAGGGGAACTTCTGTTCTGGCCCTTCCTTCAGTCACTGACCTTGGTGTCTTGTGGAGGGCTGGGAGCAGGCTTCCACCTCCTTCTCCATGGACATCTTGGGCATTTTCTGCCACAGATGTTCCATGGTTACCCAGGGCAGCTGCTGACTCCTGAGGGAGGTGCTCACCTGGTAATGGGAACTCAAGGTCTCCACACCTCTTCTATACCCCCAGGGTCACTGCACAGACCCCTGGTGTCCAGGCACCAGACCCTGCATCACAAAGCCCTGGTGGTGGCTATGGAGACGCCCAGGCCTGGAACTAACTGGGACTCTGTCACAGAACCATGGAATCATGGAATGGATTGGGTTGGAAGGGTTAAAGATCATCTAGTTCCAACCCAACCCATTCCATGATTCCATGATTCCACTCAACTGAAGCCAACCCTCTCCCTGTCCCCATGGAACTCCCTTCTTAATCCCATCCACGGAATCACCTTCAGTCAGCAGTAGTGTCTCTTGGAGCTACTCGAGGATGAGCTTCCTGTGCTCCTCCTGCTGCATGATCCTACAGATCACTACCATGAGCCTCCAGATCATTCTGAATCACAGAATACCTCAGGCTGGAAGAGACCCCTGAGCATCTCCTTGTTTGAGTGTCCTGCTCAAGGAAGGATGAACCAGATGAGGTTGCTAAAGGGCTTCCCCAGTGTGGCTTCACTCACAAAGGGGGTGAAAGTGACTTTTGTGCCACCCCACATGGGGAGTATAGACAGGAAAAAGTGTTGGCACAAGTTTTGGACACTGAGGTACTTTCACATCCTTCCAGGAGGACTTTGGATCACTGATAGCACTGTGACCCTCATGATCTCACCCACTACATCACCCACCTCTTCAATCCAGATATCACCAGTCTGGCTACAACAGGACAATGGTAGAGCATGGCAAAGGGCTTGATAAAGGCCAGGTGCACCCCATGCCTTTCTGTTGGGAAACGGCAAGGAAAACTCGTGCAACCAATATGGTTGATAAACAAGCTTCAACTTTATTGCGCAGTAACTTTCACTTATATAGTATTTCTGTGACCACACCCCCGCCACCACACCACAACATAACGTTTTATTGGACACCCGGTGTGTTTACCTGTAGCACAGCGAATCCCTGGTGCAGGTAGCACAGAATTATGGGCCGATCTAATTGGCCCCTCAAACATGGGGTAGGGCACGGCAAAGGGGTCACACCCACTACCTTTTCAGGAACATTCAGGAACATTCTCCAACACCTTTCTGTCCCCTGCCCACTCTGCTTCAGCAATCCCCTCTTTGTCCTTCACCTGCCTGGAGCAGGCTGGACCCCATCACTGTCCCAGGGACTGAGGTCATAGAATCACAGAATCATCGAATGTTGGAAGGGACCTCTACAGATGGTCCAACCCCTCTGCCAAAGCAGGAACACCTAAGGATGTGTTGAAATTTTCCAGTGAATGAGACTCCCCAAGTTCTTTGGAGAGACTGTTCCAGTATTACCACAGCCTCACAGTCAAAAAGTTTCTGCTCATGTTGAGGTGGAACTTCTTATGTTGTAGCTTAAACACATTGTTCCACTGAAAAGAGTTTCGCCCCTTCCTTTTGACGCCCACCCCTCAGATATTTATGAACATTCATAACATCCCTTCCTCAACCTTCTTTTCTCAAAGCTAAACAGCTCCAACTGTCACAGTTATTCTTTGTATGAAAGATGTTCAAGACTTGGATTGGATGTTGGGAAAAAGTTCTTTACATTGAGGGCAGCGGATAAAAGAGAAGAAGATGCCCAAGGGGGTGATTGTAGCCTCATCCCTGAAGACATTCATGGTGAGGGTTGAGGAGGTCTGAAAAAAACATGTGTAGTAGAGACTGGAACTGCTAACTGCAAGGGGGTTGGATTAGATGACCTTTAGAGGTCCCTTCAAACCCAAATGAATTTGTGATTCTATGATTCTATGATGATATGAACTTGGAACACCTCAGTTACCATGGAGAGTGACGAGACTTCTCCTAAGATGGGGTTTGGAGGACCCAATCCCATGGCCAATCTTCAGAGATTGATGGGCAAAGCCTCAGTGCTGTGGAGACTGTGGGCAGCAGAGGAGTATCCTGGGGGTGCCTGAAGGGGGGTTTGAGCATGGTGGAGCTTTTCTTCAGAGTGGGAAACAGCTTGGGCAAGAAAGAAAGGCCCAAAGTGCAGCTGGGGATGGCTGGAGTGGAGAGCAGAAGAAAGAAATGTCACTGCAAGGGCCATGCTGGGGAACACCACAGCCCCCAGAAGGAGCCTGGATCAGCCCAAGGCTCTGTGTGCCAAGGCAGAGGCAGGGAGGACACAGAAATGTCAGGAGAGGAAGGGGACAGCAAGGTGGGGCAGGCAGGTGAAGGAGCAGAGCCTGCAGGGCAAGAGGCACAGGGGATGGGACAGCCCAGGACAGACTGTGCTGGAGATGAGAGAGGGCAAAGGTGTGGAAAAGCTGGAGGCACACTTGCCAGAGCCAAGCTCTCCACGCCTTTGCTGCTGGCTCTTGTCTCTGTCCCTGATGGCCATGGGGAGACAAGTGGAGCTTCCAGCAGCACTGGGGCTCAGGGCCTCCTTGTCCATGTGCAGGAGGCTGGGAGGTGCCGGGCCATAGTCCTGCCCTTGGCATTGCCCATCTCAGGGCTCTGGGGCTCAGGGCTGGGCCCTTTGCAGTCCTGACACACAGCCAGGCCATTTTCTTAGTACCGAGATTCCAGATTCAAATGACCCCTTTTGTTTATCACTGCTTTGATATGAAAAAGTTGACCACTAGTGCTTGCCCCTGACCCCCTGATCCTGCCTCTGTAGCATTCATCACACAGAGATTCTGTTCCTCCCTACACAGTCAGCCAGCAGTAGTCAGAGATCCATCCATAGAGATGAAGGAAGGTCTGATAGTGAGTGTGTGTCTATGCTAGGAAAAGAAGATATGGATATGGTCTTTGATTTTCCAGACAAGTTTCCTGGAATTAAGAGATGTATTTAAGAATATCTTATCTTCCTTGATTTCTCTTTTTTTTTTTTTTTTTTTTTTTTTTTATGACAGAGCAGTATCCCCAGAGGCAGCAGATATCCAACTGCAGCTCCATCAGCCAGTTCCTCCTCCTGGCATTTGCAGACAGGCGGGAGCTGCAGCTCTTGCACTTCTGGCTCTTCCTGGGCATCTACCTTGCTGCCCTCCTGGGCAACGGCCTCATCATCACCACCATCGCCTGTGACCACCACCTCCACACCCCCATGTACTTCTTCCTCCTTAACCTCTCCCTCCTCGACCTGGGATCCATCTCCACCACTCTGCCCAAAGCCATGGCCCATTCCCTCTGGGACAACACGAACATCTCCTACAACAGATGTGCTGCACAGCTCTTCTTCTTTGTCTTCTTCATCACAGCTGAGTTTTCTCTCCTGACCATCATGTCCTACGACCGCTACGTGGCCATCTGCAAAACCCTGCACTACGGGACCCTCCTGGGCAGCAGAGCTTGTGTCCACATGGCAGCAGCTGCCTGGGGCACTGAGTTCCTCTATTGTCTGCTGCACACAGCCAATACATTTTCCCTGCCTCTCTGCCAGGGCAATGCCCTGGACCAGTTCTTCTGTGAAATCCCCCAGATCCTCAAGCTCTCCTGTTCACACTCCCACCTCAGGGAACTTGGGCTTATTGTGTTTAGTGTCTTTTTAGTATTTCTCTGTTTTCTTTACATTTTTATGTCCTATATGGAGATCTTCAGGGCTGTTCGGAGGATCACCTCTGAGCAGGGAAGGCACAAAGCCTTTTCCACGTGCCTCCCTCACCTGGCTGTGGTCTCCCTGTTCATCAGTACAGTTATGTTTGCCCACCTGAAGCCCCCCTCCACCTCCTCCCCATCCGTAGACCTGGTGGTGGCACTTCTGTACTCGGTGGTTCCTCCAGCAGTGAACCCCCTCATCTACAGCATGAGGAACCAGGAGCTCAAGGGTGCTGTGGGGAAAAAGATGACAGAGTTGCTTTCATAAGTAATGAAATCCCTGTTTCTTAAGCATATCATTGATAATGTATCTCAAATAATTCATAATGTGTCTCAGGTTCAGTCTGCCTTCAGGGACTTCTGGTGGTAAAGGCTTTTGTTTTTTTTTTATCTGTGATAAAGCTGTGTATAAATGAATCTCATTGCTGGTACCATTTCCAGTTCTGTATCTTCCTTTCTGGTGTTAAAGAGAGGCTGCTGGAAAGGTTTTTTTAATGAAGATCTTTTTTCTCTGTGCAATGAAATAAATAAAGGACTTAGCAGTGACTTCTTTACCTTATGTCCTTTTTCTTAGATTCCTCCTGTGTAAGGGTTGTATCCAGCTAGACCTGGAATCCTCTACGAAAGACTTTTTAAAGCAACGTGTTTCTGTCACTCTGACCCTCGTGACTTGATAAGAGGGGCTTCCTCAGTCTTTTCCCTGATCCCTGAACAAATTACTCCAACCTCTTCCTGGCTTCATTTCCACTGTGTTCTACAAATCATTGCCTCAGATCTCCATCTCAGCCACTCTAATTTTTACCCCTACACGTCCCTTCCACAAAGTAACAGACAAATCCTTGACATTGGATCCTATTCAGTCAAGCTTAATATTTAAACTTTAATATTAATATCACTTTTTCCTGGTACTGTTATCACATGACAAAGGCCAGGATGACTGGGTCAGAAGTCCATGTTTGTGTTGAAGAGATATCAGATGATGGAACAGATCCTCCTGGAAGCCATATCAAAATTTATGGGGCAGAGGGAAGTGATATGAGGAAGCCAAAACAGCTTCACAAAAGGCAAACTGAGCCTCACCAACCTCCTGGCCTTCTGCCATGGAGTAATTGCAGCAGTGGAGAAAGGAAGAGGTGCATACGTCTTTTACCAAGACTTGATATGATCCCCTACTGTAGTGAAATGAGGCAACCAGGTGGCACTAATTGCCAGGTATTGGGCATGATCTTGTGTTAAGCCCACCTGTGCCTGATTAGGGCGGGCCCTTACTGTGCATGAGCAGGATTAGGGGGCCAATAAAGCTCACACCTGAGGAAGCTAGAGGGGAGGCCACTTTTGGAGCAGTAGTGCTGCTTCAGGCTGGTCGGCCCTGAGAGCATTAGACGCAGAGCACTATTCGTGAGTTTCTCCTGGAACACCTGCTTGGACTTTGGAGGGCCGTGTCCTAAAAGAGGTTCGTCTTGCTACACCCTACAACATTCTCATTACTAAATTGGAGGGAGATGTATTTGATGGATGGACAGTTGGATGAACAAGGAAGTGGCTGGATGACCTCATGCAGACAGTTATGGTTAGAGGATCAGTGCCCAGGGAGATGCTATTAATGAAGGATGTCCCTTCTGATTGTGAAGGTACCTTATAAATAGTAGTGGATGTCCCTAGTACTAATTAACATCTTCATCAGTGATAGGGACTGTGGGATCAAGTGATTCCTCAGCAAGTTTGCAGATGGCACCAAGCTCAGTGGCACATTTGATTCACCTGAGGGGAGGGATGACAACCAGAGGAACCTAGACAGGTTTGAGGAGTAAGTCTGTGCAAACCTCATGAAGTGTAGGGTCCTGCACCTGGGAGGAGGAAATCCCCACTGTCAGTAAAGACTGGGAGATAATGGACTGAGAGGAGCCCTGCAGAGAACAACTTGGGGATCCTACTGGGTCAAAACTTTTATGACAGGGTAACCCACCTAGCTGATCAAGGGAAGACAGTGGATGTAATATTTCTGGACTTCAGGAAGACTTTTGGTACTGTCTCTCATAGCATCCTCCTGGATAAAATGTCCATCATACAGCTGGACAACCGTGCTATGTGATGGGTGAGCAACTGGCTCACAGGTGGAGCACAAAGAGTGACAGTGAATGGGGTCACATGCTCCTCCTCAAGACATTCAAGCACTGCAGCAGGTCTCCCAGAGAGCTTTTGTCATCTCCATCCCTAAAGATTTTCGAGCCCCAAATATTAAACCCTGAGAAACCTTCCCTTGCCCCAAACAAACCCATATGAGACCAGGAGGTTGGCCTAGAGACCTCCTGATGATCAGCCCTCTGATCTTCTTTGTGGCCTCCTCTGGACTTGTTCTAACAGCTCAAGGTCCTTTTTATGCTTGGGGCTCCAGAACTGGACCCAGCACTGCAGTGGGGTCTCACCAGAGAGGAGCAGAGGAGCAGAATCTCCTCCCCTGACCTGCTGTCCACGCTGCTTTTTTTGTAGCTTAGGACATGCTTGGCTTCCTGGGCTGCCAGCACACCCTCCAGCTGGTGCTGAGCTTCTCATCAACCAGCACCTCCAAGTCCTCCTCCTCCTCAGGGCTGCTCTCAATCCATGCTCTGCCAGCCTGTATTTGTGCTGGGGATTGCCCCAGCAAAGGTGCAGGACCTTGTGCTTGTCCTTGTTGAACCTCATGAAGTTTTCATGGGCCCACCTCTCCAACCTGTCCCTTTGTCTGGACAGTCTGTGTCTGAAAAGGTGACTTTAGAAATGGTCACTGTATCACCACCACCAGGAAAAACTCTTTCTTGAGGCTTTGACCTTGGTTTGCTCCTCATCCCATCTTGGGGTAGCCAGGAGGTGGTGTACATTTTCTGACATTATTGATCTTCACACCCCAATGTCCCCAGGATGAGTCCTGACCCACAAGTGAGGGATGGGCTCTGCCTTCCCATTGCCTGAGGTTCAGAGATTCGACTCACTGCTACAAAAAAAATAATAAATAAAAGCCACTTTTTGAGATCCTTTGCCTCCCTGCAATCATGGCCTCCAGTGTTCTGCTATAACAAGGCCATGGGGAGACTCTGACAGCAATGGTCCTCAAGTGGGGCCAATCAATGCTTCAAGGTACTTTCAGGTTCCATTCTGACTTCTGGAGCAGTTTGTTCATTCATCTCTCAGACCCTGAGGCTCATGGAAATATAGAGAGCACCAAAGGGCCATGGATCTCCATGGGATATTCTTCACATCTTTAAGACTTGTAGAGCTAATTGGAGAGATTTTCCCACTGTAGTTAAGAGCAACATTTCATACTGTGATTAAGGAAAATGGTTTGTGGGAGTTTATTTTTAATATTTTTTCACATCATCTCATGATTTTCAGTTTAGAGAAGAGGTGACAGAAGTTCGCTGAGGTCTGACACTGGGTGGGAAACTTTACTTCTCACCTCCCCAGCCCCAATATTCTTTTCCTGTTCCACCTGGGACTTCCATCCCTGGTCCTTGCATCAGACTTCTCCTCTACTCTCTGCAGCTGGAGGTTACAGCTCCACTGCACCATCTCCCACTGTTGTGGAATGTTAGAGAGGTTTGGAGAATGTTGGAGAATATTCCTGAATGTTCTCGAAGAGATAGGGGGTGCGACCCCTTTACTATGCCCAACCCCATGTTTGGGAGGCCAATAAGATTGGCCCATACTCCGGTGCTACCTGCACCAGGGATTCGCTGTGCTACAGGTAAACACACCGGGTGTCCAATAAAACGTTATGTTGGTGGCTGGGGTGTGGTCACGGAAGCACTATATAAGCGAAAGTTGCTGCGCAATAAACCAGAAGTTCGTTTATCAACCATATTGGTTGCACGCATTTTCTTTGCCGCTCCCGCAACTGGCGCCTGAACCGTGCTACAGGCCCTGAACAATCAGAAAGTCTGAAGAGCCTTGAAAAAGTCTGAAAAGTTTCGAAATCAACAGGCAAATCCTGCGGAAGACCGATCTTCACTAGGGAAGCCTTGTGGAGGACCGAACCATCGATAGCACCAATCACAGCTCGGCAGGTAAAACCGCTGAAACCAAATAACTTGGCTGGGAACGGGGCTCCAAGAAAGCATCGAAAAAGCAACGTTTCGGATGGCAATAAATTCCTCTCGACGCAGGTGTAGAGAGGTGATTTGCAACTGAAAGAAAAATGAACGAGTTCGTTTGCTGCTAGGGAAGGGCTACCGGTTTTTAGTCATAAAAAGTTGTAAAAAGCCCACAAAAGCTCGTATAAAAAGCCCATAAAAGGCTCAGATTAAGGCTGCACCAAAATAATAAAGGGATAGTTAAGCGCGCAGAAAATAGAGAACGAAGTAGCCCTAGACTTTCTATATTTCTATTCTATTCTAGACCTTTTTTATTAGTTTCTTACAGAAACGTGCCATAAAAGATGAGGATTTTAGAAAAGATCCGGCGGCACTTGTAGCATACGGCCGCACATATCAGTTTTTACTGACCCTGCTAACTTATTTGATGAGAAAGAATAGAAAAGCTTAGGAGATATTTTGTAGTATAAGGTAATAGAAGAGGATAAGACAGCTCGTAAGTTAATGAAACCGTGGCATACAATGATTACTTGCTTGCACCGTTATCAGACAGAGAAGAAAATCACCGCTGTAGCTTCGGCAACCTTAAAAGGGCAGCCGATCCCAGATTTGCATCAGTTGGTAGTTGATTACGATCCCTGTCCCCCAACGGGAGACGAAATAGTTGTACAGCTTGCTCAAAATTTCCAGTGAAGTTCCGACGCAACCCGCTGCCCCCTCCCCCCCCTCCCTCTGATGTGGCCTGTGCCGGCCATCTTGAGCCATGTGGCTCGGGATGTGCGGACGGGATGGAAGTGACCGCTTGCAGAGCCGGAAGCGGACTGAATCAGAGTCCGGAAACCCTATGTCCCGCATCATCCGGCGAGGGTGGCTCCAGGGCTGGTCCCGACCTCCATTGGGCCCTGCCTTTGGCCCCACCCCTACGCCGTACGTCATCCGTACGTCACCCCCCTACCCCCCCCCCCCCCCCCCCGCCACAAGCAGCCGCTTTTCAGAAATAAAAGCCTGCTGCACGGCACTACCGCACCTTAACAATTAATTGATCACAAATGCATGAGCAGGCCCTTAATAATAAAATTATGATTTTTCCTCAGTTTTAGATACCCTGCCACAAGTTTTCCCAATCATATATACAAAAGCTAATCACAGAAATGTGGAGTTGGAGTATCACTATTTAAATTAGAAATTGCTAACACAATTAAGAGCTACTGTAAATGAATGTGAGTTGCATGGTGAACCAGTTAAGTAAATGATAAGTTATATCTGGGGCTCAGGACTGTTGCTCCCAGAGGATATAAAAGGAATTATGAGAATGATCATGACTCAATCACCTTTACTGTTATGGCGAGCCCACTGGCAAACATTATGTCACAGATTCGTAGAAATTCCTAGAGAACAAAATGACCCTCTGTATGGGATAACAATAAATCAATTTATGGGTTGTGGACAATATGCTAATTTTGAGGCACAAGCAAGATTAGGCCCACATATAATAAGAGAGTTTATGAGATTTGCAAGAGAAGCTATAAGTAAAGTTAGAACTATATCAGTTGTCCCATCTTATATGTCAATTAAGCAAGGCAGAGGTGAGCCATTCTCACAGTTTGTAGATAAATTCACTGATGCCATCAACCAGGCTTGTGTACCAAATCAAATGAAAACTACATTGCTCCGTCAGTGTATCCTAGACAGTAGCAATACTCCCAAGAAAAATATAATATTCTCCATGCAATCAGAAGCATCAATTGAGGAGATGCTGGAACAGTTATCTAGAGTACCAGTAGGGACTCAGGCAATGTTAATTGAGGAAATACAAGATGTAGGGAAAGGTATGGTGCAAGCCCAGCAGCAAGCTCTTGCAGCCCAACAACAAGCCTTTTTAGCCCAACAGCAAGCCCACCAGCAAGCTCTCACAATCCAGCACCAAGCCTTAGCAGCCTTAGCCCCGTTACGTCCTGCCGACGCCAGACAGCTGCAACGATCAACCGACAAATGTTTTTGCTGTGGACACAATGGACATCTTCGAAGGCATTGTCACAAGGCCACAGTCTGGTGTCAACACTGTAATACGAACATTCATGCTACCGAACTCTGCAGATACCAGGGAAACGGATCGAGGAGCGCGAGGAGCCACGGCGCAAAGACCCCAACTGCGGCCCTAGTGTGGACCCTTTCGAACAACAGCAACCAGCCACTTCCACTCCCTTCCAACAATCAGCCACCTCCACCTACCTCCAGCAATCATCCACCCGCACTTCCTTTCAGCAACCAGCCATCCCTACCTCCCTTCGACAACCAGCCAATTTCCACTTCCCTTCAACAACAACTCCAGCCACCCACCTCCCTCCAACCAGCAACCAGTGGAAGCCTCGGGCTGGACCTGGCAACCGCAGTAGATGTGACTCGCAGTGACATCAAGCCCCAAAAGATCCCTACGGGTATCACCGATCCAGTGAAATATCAAGAAAAACCATGTGGAGCCCTTTTATTAGGACAGTGATGTAAACACTTTAAAAATACAAAAATTTGTCTCTTGAATCAATTTTTTTTCTTTCTCCCTGCTATGTTGCAACATTTTGTCAATTAACATATGTTTACCTCACCATATGCCTGACATACACCTGAAAGATAAGAATACTTATCAGGTCGTCTCCTGGTGCATGATGGAAACAATGAAGGTAGCAGGACACCCAAAAAGACTAAAAGATAAGGATGACTCATCTCCGGGAAGTCGGGAAATCTGTATGTATCAGGGCCTTATGCAAAAAAGGGACCCCTTTTCTTTTCCTGTATAAAAATCGCCCCAGAAGAACCGAAGACGCAGCAGCTCAGAGCAGCCAGCAGCTCGGAGGAGCCAGCAGCTCAGAAGGACACGTGGAAGCCAGCTCCTGTGACTACAAACTCCAGCCAGCTCGGCGCAAAAAGGCGGCAAGCAGCTTTGAAGGCCCAAGCGGAAAGCGGCGAGGCGGCTTTCTTCTGGACCCCCCCCCTCTCTCGCCACTTCGGCTTCAGCTACGGGACAGAGAAGCGGCAGGAGCGACAGACCCTACGCACCTGACTACAGCCAGAGGCCGAGGCCGGGGGACGGTGATAACATCTTAATTACCTTCCTTCTTTTCTCTTCTTAACGACTCTTCTCTCCAAAGTAACTAATTGTATAAATCCTAAATAAATCCTTTTAACTTGTTTAAATCATAAAGCCTGGTTATTTTTGTAAATTCACGCGTCGTCTATGAGTAGTGGCTGAAATTTCCTCGCAAACAAAATATAAATAATAACTCGGATCGTAACAGACAGTCATCTGCTGGACTTAAGAGTTTGTTTGTCTTGCCAGGAGTAATAGACAGTGACCATACTAGAAAAATTTGTATTGTAGCTATGACTTGGACACCACCTATGGTAATTCTAAAAGGAACTCGAATTGCCCAGCTAGTCCTGACACAACAATTAACTGATGCAGCATCTGTCTCTTCGATTCATCACCATCATGCCCACAAACGTACAGGCCCTTGTTGGTCGAGACATCCTAAGTCAGATCGGAGCACGCCTGATCACAAGAGACCATTTTTATTGGCAGTCACTCCTTGGGCTTTCCCGATCCCATTGACATGGTTATCATCACAGCCAATATGGATCGAGCAGTGGCCGCTGAAGCGAGAAAGCCTCAGACAAGCACACATCTTAGTACAAGAACAGCTAGAGCAAGGGCATATACAACCGTCAACTAGCCCTTGGAATACTCCAATCTTCATAATTAAAAAGAAGTCTGACAGGTACCGTTAACTACATGATTTACGTGCAGTTAATTCCCAGATGGAAGCAATGGGAGCTTTTCAGCCCAGAACGCCTTACCCTGCGATGCTTCCAGAGCATTGGCATCTACTTATAGTAGACCTAAAAGACTGCTTCTTCATCATACACATATACCCACAAGACACAAAGCAATTTGCATTTACACTCCCAGCCCTTAACAGAGAAGCCCCTGCCTCACGATTTGAGTGGGTAGTGCTCCCACAGGGCATGGAAAACAGCCCAACTTTGTGTCAACTGTTTGTAGATGCAGCATTATTGCCAGTGCAGCAAGCATGGCCAGATGCCTTAATTTATCATTACATGGATGACATCCTAATAGCACAACAAGACCCATTTACTGAGCAGCAAGAGCATTTTTTAACACAACAGCTAAGTCACCAGAGACTCCAAATAGCACCTGAAAAGATACAACGTACACCACCATGGAAGTACCTAGGATGGCATATCACTGAGTCACAAGTTAGACCTCAAAAAGCTGCTCTCCATTTGACTCTTAACACCTTACATGATGTACAACGATTCCTAGGTGATGTTCAATGGTTACGCCTTGTGATCGGTATAACAAACGATCGCCTAGAACCGTTACGACCACTTCTTAAAGGCACCGATCCTGCCTCCCCTGTTACTCTTTCAACAGCTCAACAACAGGCCATAACTGAAATTGGCCTGACAATATCTCAGCGCTCCGTGGATCGCCGTGACGTGAACTTACCCATAGACTTAACCATCCTTACGGGTAAACAACATTTACTCGGAGCTCTCACGCAGTCCAAAAAGAAAAAGGGGGAGACTAGGTCTGCTGATATCCGTCTTAGAATGGATCTTCGGACCACTACAGCCAAAAACTACAATCCAAAAAAAGACTGAGGTGTTGGCCCTTCTAATTTGTAAAGGCCGAACCCGTATTATACAAATTACTGGAGATAAACCTAGCACAATTTATCTTCCAATGAAGCAAGGAGAGTTGGACTGGTATTTGCAGCACTCTCCAGACCTACAGTCAAGTCTCCTAGAAGCACCGCAAGCCATTGATCTCTCTCCGTTGCGATCTACTGTGTTAAAGTGGATGTCCCTGCATGAATGGATTCCTGTTCCAAAACGATCTGAGGAACCCCTTCAAGATGCACTAACGGTCTTTACCGATGCAGGAAAATGTTCACAACGAGCCGCAGTGACTTGGCAAGATAAGGAGCAATGTTGCCATGAACTCCTGTCCTCACAAGAGGACGATACCCTACAGACTCTAGAGTTGGCAGCCATTGTTTGCACCTTTTCACGCTGGCTGAATGTACGTCTTAATGTTGTCTCAGATTCTCTATATGCTGTGGGAGTTGTACAGCGAATTGAGGACGCTGAAGCCGCCCAAAAGGAAGCAGTCTTCGAGAAATAACGAGTTAAAACATAAAATGCAAGGCACTATAAGAAAGCTTAGCATTAGGAAAATACGGAGGTAATAAATTGTCTGAGAGAACAGGACAGGTTGACAGAAAAGAACACTAAAACCATGAAATAACATAAAATTTGGCATCAGTAGCCTCAGAAGTTTTAGGATGAGCCAAGGTCACTAAGACCCTGCCAAATGCACAAGGAAACTATCCAAATTAGGAAAAATTTATGGAAAGGACACCAGTTCAAGAGGATGAAATACAGGAACGACCCCAAAAGTCCTCCCCAAATTGAAGACCAACCCTCTAACTCTGCCTCAACTCCGCCTGTTATGAATATTAAAAGTAGATGTTGCAATATAATGAATATTCATAAAGTATATTGCAGTTGCTTGGCAAAACTGTATAAAAGCTGAATTGTGAGATTGCTGAATCGGAGCAGTTTGCCCAGGAAAACCTGGTTGCTCCCCGGCCGTTAATAAATACCTCCTGCTTAAAGGCTACAAACTTTGTCTCTGAGCAGTTACTCTGTCCGTGCCTTGTTTGGGGCATAAAATTGGCATCAACGCATATCTCAAAGATGTCGCGAACTGGCGATTAAATGACTTATTTCGTCAGCTGCAGACTGTCATCCAACAGAGAGATCAACCTTATGCTATCATTCATGCCAATGGTCTTATGGCCTAGGAGAAGGCAATGTATGAACAGACAGATTGGTTTCGCTATCCGTACCCATGGACGAATTTACTAAGGCAAGGAATGCGCATGCTACCTTCCACCAGAACGCCAGAGGACTGCACCGTCATTTCCAGATTTCCATGGATGAGGCCAGAGGCATTGTAAAAGCCTGCCCACAGTGTAACCAAAAGGGACTTGGTCTCGGACTCAGAGTTAATCCCCGAGGTCTTGGTCCAAATGAAAGATGGCAAGTGGATGTCACTCATGTACCAGAATTTGGAAGGCTTAAACATGTTCATGTTACTATTGATACTTATAGTCATTTTATCTGGGCTACAGCTCAGTCTGGTGAGAAAGCGTTGCAAGTGATGCGACATCTCATCCTTTGTTTCGCTGTCATGGGTGTGCCGGAGCAGATAAAGACTGATAGTAAACCGGCATATACTAGGGGCAAGTTAGCTCGATTTTTTCAACAGTGGGGAATCAGGCACATTACAGGCATTCCCCGCTCGCCAACAGGTCAAGCTATAGTAGAGAGGGCAAATCAAACATTAAAAGACTACCTGACGAAATTCACAGATTTACAAGACCCACAGGAGAGATTATTCAAAGACTCTATTTGTCTTGAATTATCTGTGTATATTCGGGGACCAAAAGTTAGCGCCAGCATATATTCATGGGACAATAGCCTAACAAGCTGACCCTTCAGAAGCCCCACTGTATGTGACCTACAGAGATCCCACCACGGGTATATGGCAAGGACCAGCAGAGGTTAAATATTTAGGCAAAAGTCACGTGTGTTTCCACCCTTACAGGTACCTTGTAGGTTCCCAGCAAGCGGACTCAGCCAGCACCTGCTCCGCCGAATTTGAAAGCATTGTCTCAAGAGCAGAGACAGCTGTATTAAGTGCTCAACATGCTCGAAGATAGAAACTGCCGTGTTGACTTCATCATAGGTTTCATTGTCGTTTTAAACTTTGATTGTTTTGCCTTCCTGAACTTCGACCCTTGACAGAATGTCTGGGTTATCCTTGCGCGTCAGCTTAACACCACTTCCTTTTGTGCCAGTCTGGCGAAACCAAAAAAAAAAAAAAAAACCAAAACAAAAAAAAACAAAAAAAAACCCAAAAAACCACCCCAATCGCCTTTTGTTACGTATTTAGTTGGTGTACCAGCCTCTGAAGAGACGTGGCCAATGTTTCAAGCAGCAATGAACCACACACAAGTGCAATTTCACACCGAGAGTCTATGTTCCACCAAGGCCAGTCTAGTTGCGTGCTTAAGTGACTACGACACTTGGGTTAGTCGTCTGCCCGCTGGGCCCGATCCCCAAGAATTAAGCCTTGTAGACTCTCTAAATGCCACTTATTGTCTCTGGATGAGTAGCTTGTCCACTGATTGCACAGAAGTCATGGGGAGACAATGTGTTACTACCAATGTTTTCCCAATGGGCAATTTCAGCCAATGGTGCAACTATAGCCTCCGTGGTGCTATTAACCCATCGCCTGGGACACGGCTTCCTAGGAAATTACCATCAGGGTACTTTTTAATTTGCGGAGATTGGGCATGGTTAGGTATACCATCCCGTCCCATTGGAGGGCCTTGCACCATTGATCAACTGAGCTTAGCTTTGCCTCATGCACACCCAAACAGTACCCATCGTGTGCGGTGGAAGCGAGGCCTGGCCCAAATACTAGCGCAGGGATGTGATGATGATGTTACCCTTTGGTACAAATGGCAGGTGATCGTTACTTCTATTTTTTGCCGGGTGCAGCTGCCGCTCGTGCACATCAGAACCTGAAGAAGTTGAGTTGTTAGGTGGTAAAGTATGCTAGTGATACCAGCAAGGTATTATCTGAATTAGCTGATGATTTCTCTTCTGTACAACATGCAGTATTAGAGAATAGAGCTGCTATTGATTTTTCGCTTTTAGCTCATGGCCATGGTTGTGAAGATTTTGACGGTATGTGTTGTATGAACTTGAGTGATCACTCTAAATCGATACATAAGTAGATACAACAGTTAGTAGAACATACTCAAAATATCAAGCAAGATGTAGTATTTTTCGGTATAGATGAATTAGTCAATTGGTTTGGCCTCACTAGATGGCCTCAAGGTTTATGTAAGATTGGTTTACTCGTACTTTGTATTATATTGATAACTGTGTTTTAGTGGTATGTTAGCGATACTTAAGAAGTTATTTGCCAAAGCTGTTAATATTATGAAAAAGATAAAGGTTTTGTTGAAGAATGGTTTGAGGTACAAGGACATGGACCTCTATTAAGTACTAAAAGGTTGTGAATAGTTACATAACAAGTATATTAAGAAGTTACGAGATCATTCAAAAAAAAAAAAAACAAAAAAAAAAACACAAAAAAACCCACCAGACTTCGCCCGTTATGAATGTAGTAACTGAATGTTGCAATCTTAAATTTAACACAATTCGGCAACTATGAAGGTCCTAGGACTCCGTTATGCTGTGAGCCAGTGGGACCTGGAGACGCTTATAGGGGCCCCCCGACAACATTTCGTCGGATAAGTCTCTCCTATCCTTCTTTTGGCTCTCTGCACTAGTGGACGCCAGACCTTCCTAATATTGAACAGAGCTCTGTTAAAGAGTGTGTGAGTATGAATGATTGTATGAAACAGAGACATGTCATTAATGCGAAGTCGATTCTTACTTGATTAAGACAACAAAAGCTGTTTGATAACTTGTTAACCAATTTGTTTGATTCATTAATAGAGTGGTTTGAATAGTTTTTAGATTATTTCAAAAGGGCATTACAACATTGAATGTATCAACCTGTTTGGTTCATTAATTGAGTGGTTTGAGTAGTTTTTAGATTGTTTTAAAAGGGCATTATATTATTGAATGTATCCTTGAGTTTTGCACGTTTTTGTTATTTGCACTGTATTTGTTTGAAAATTAGCACTGCAAAAATTTAAACCAAACATGGGCTTGTGCAAAAAAGAAAAGGGGGGATATGTTGTGGAATGTTAGAGAGGTTTGGAGAATGTTGGAGAATATTCCTGAATGTTCTCGAAGAGATAGGGGGTGCGACCCCTTTACTATGCCCAACCCCATGTTTGGGAGGCCAATAAGATTGGCCCATACTCCGGTGCTACCTGCACCAGGGATTCGCTGTGCTACAGGTAAACACACCGGGTGTCCAATAAAAAGTTATGTTGGTGGCAGGGGTGTGGTCACGGAAGCACTATTTAAGCGAAAGTTGCTGCGCAATAAACCAGAAGTTCGTTTATCAACCATATTGGTTGCACGCATTTTCTTTGCCGCTCCCGCATCCCACCTGCTCTCCTTAGAGAACTGACTGCACATGGGCACAGCAGGAGTTTTCCTTTGTGCAAGCCAAGAAAAGTCAAACAGAGAAAGTGAAGAAGAATCTGCGGAGAAATGGTTTAGAGAGACAGATGGGAAAAGAGAGCTGTGATCATCATGACAGAGGTGGCTAAAGAGACAATCAGGCTGCTGAAAGACAGGAGAGCTTTGAACAACCTGCTGCTCAAAGCAGCACACAGGAGAGAGACATCTGAATGAACAGAGTGTTCTCCACGCTGGAGACTTGAGCAGCCATCTTTTTAGAATCACTGGCACAAGCTGCCAATGGGGGAGTCTCCATCCCTGAAGGTTTCCAGCAAAGGGTCTGCTGTGGTGCTTGGGGAGATGATGTGGTGGTTCTGGGGGTGTAGGACCGACACTTGGACTCAGTGATCTTGAAGGTCTTTTCCAGCCGTGATGGTTCCCTGATTTTGTGATTCTTCAGGCATGTGCCAGCACCTGCCTGGGCACAGCCGGCCTGGTTTCCAGGTGACAAGGGGACTCTTTGTGACATTCCCCCACCACACAGGCTCAGCTGCTGGAGACAGGTGAGTGAGGGGCCTTTGGCTGCTTTGCTGTGCTCCTGCATGGCAGTGGTTGCTGGGCAGATCCCCAGCCTGATTTATGCCAGTCCCCTCTTTGGGTCCCCCTGCCCAGGGATGTCTCTGTCCTCAGGAACAGGCACTGGGCTGTGTGCCAGCTCGGGCCCTTCAGTCCCTCCTGCCAGCACCTTCAGCTCACCCTCCTCCCTTTCTTTCTTATATTCCCAGTCTGCTTCCAGCAGACATCCAGACATCCAGATCCTCTTCCATCTGAGGACTTCCATCTGAGGAGAGCTTTGAGGACCTAGGAGAGGTACCTATAGAGACTGCCACCGGCCTTGTGCCTTCCCCAGCTGAGGAGGTGTGAAGGGGCGACCTTAGGTGTTCGGTGCGAAGTCAAAGATGAGTCCTCACAGAGGTATAATAAATGTTTCGAGTTTATTGCGTCCAAAACTGGTTTATCTACAGTTTCAGCTCTCCACGCCTGTTGGGAAACTTTTTGGAAGAAAACAGACATGTGAGCAATCCTGACTATTTAGCTTTAGCTAGAGTAAGCTAAGGGCCTTGAGGTCCAGCTGCAAGGTTACTGAAAGATGAGCTATGGGAAAAAGATAAGGGAGCTGGCAGCAGAAAAGAAGAATAACAGGATAATGAGGTAGCCAGCAGAAGTTCTGTGAGAACAGGATTTGTGGCCAAGATATAGCCACCTGCAAGATATCGTTATATAAACAAGGGCTCTATATGATGTGACAGTGAATTGTTAATAAATTACTTCACTTTAACCATATTGGTGACTATGTGTTGTCCTTAAGCCTTCACGGATTTTCTACATTTGGCACCCGAACAGGGACCCTCTCGCTGTTGCTTCCAGGAGCGATGAAGGCAGCTGGAATGAGAGGGTAGCGAGAAAGCCAACCAAAGCAACGGTGCGGCAGGAGCGGAGAAGGTAGTCGAAAGGAGACTGCTTCCTTGGTGGTTTATGTAGCTGGTGCCTGGCTACGGAACGAAAGAGGTACCTCGGAATTGAAGAATCTCGCCAGGAAAAAGGTGAGCGGCTGGGGAGGAGATGGGGTCTATACTCTCTAAAGAAGAAGAGGCAGTAGTTAAGCTCCTCCAATGTATTCTCTCTAAGAGAGGTTTATCATATGAAGGCAGGACCTTACGAGAATTACTGAAATGGGCACGGGATAGAGACTTGATCCCCTCGATGGGTACTGTTTTTGAGTTACCTACTTGGGAAGCCATAGGTACTGCCCTATGGGATAAAATTAGCGATGGAGATAAGGAGGCAGGACGCTTAGCGACACTCTGGAAATTGATTAGAGAAACCTTAAAAGAGATGGAAAGTGAAAGAGCGGCAGCCGCTTCTGCCTTCGCTGCATTGACTCCAGAAAAGACCAGTAAAAGTAAAAATACTAGGACTGGTTGCTCGGCCGCTGCAGCTCCTGTTAACGAAATGCCATCGGCGCTTCCAATGAATCCTTTTGCCAGTAGCCCACTCCCGTCCTTACCAGGGTTTTTTGGCACCACAACAACGCACAGACAGCTGGAACATGCGAGTGCAGGAGAAAGCACATCTAAAGAACCCGACCTGCCTCCCCCTCCAAGCGAGAATGAGTTAAGAGAACTTCATTTAAAAAATGAGTCTGGTATCTTAAGTGAAGCTCAGCATCCTAATCGATCAGAAGCCCTACAGAGCGCAGAATGTCCACCATTGTCGGGTACTCCTCTTATCAGCCCAGAACGAGAAGGATCTGTTGAAACGTCGTTAAACAGCCTTATTCAAAAACTGGCGGATCTTGCAGTTAAACCAGCAGAAGAGCATTCGGGGTCAGAATCTTCAGCCCTGGTACCACTTGACTCTCCACAGACTCCTTCGTGTGTGGAAGCAATTATTCCACCTAAAATACCCCCACCAGCACCTGAAGGGACTATACTGATTCAAGCTCAGCCAACTGTGCCATTTGACCCTGGGGTTCAGATGAAAAGCAAAAATGGGACTGAGAAGCAAAACCAAAAGCGACCGAAAACACCACCAGAATCGTCGGAGGACCCAGAGGGAGAGAAGCCACAGAACACAGGTGAGGAACCTTGGAATGCAGACCCCCCCCCTCCTGCCCGCCTGCCACAGCTCCCGAACACTCTGCCACCGCTGCCTTCCTCTCCACCTCCGATGCCTGATTTATCTTCTTGACCACAGTTGCCATCAATTAATCCTCTTCTTCACCTGTCAACACCATCAGTGCCTGCTATAGAGCAACAACCAAGGAAAGAACTGGGACTCAGAGACAAGCAACTAAGGGAACTGCTGAAGAAACTGAAAGAACTGGAGACCAAGGATGAGTATACCCCTGAAAAAAAAACCCTAGTTTTTTGCTCCAGGGAACACCCTGAACAACCCAGGGGCACTAATCCATTTTTATCCCCTGATCCGTTCCCTATCCCTGCTCCTACTTCCCTTAACCTTTTAACACCCACTGCTCCACCTCTTCCAGATCCAACATGGGGAGGGAAAGGGGGGGGGGGGATTAGGGGGGGGGGTGGTAGTATGGATCCAGTAACTAGATAGAAGGGAATTATTCAAAATGCTATACTTGAAGGAGAAATGGTTCCCAATATGGGTCTGATGGCTTTTCCACTGATTGTGGGACCAGGAGGAGGAGGTCAATGGGTCGCATTAGATTGGAAAATGATAAAAGAAGCCAAAGCTGCCATTACGCAGTATGGTTTGAAATCGTCATTTACTCAATCTCTTTTGAAACATTTTTTAACTGCTCAATTGTTGACGCCATGTGACACAAAAATGCTCATTAATACTCTGTTAACTCCTTCTCAACAATTGCAATTTCATCATAAATGGCAAATGCTGTGTGAAAATGCAGCTGTGATTACTAGACAGAACACTGATGCATTATATGGAGTGCAAGCACAAATGTTACTCAGTGCTGGTCCTTTTGTATGTGCAGATTTGCAGGCACGGTTTCAAACTGCAGTGTTACAACTTTCACAAGAATTGGCATTTAAAGCTTTGCAAACTGTGCATGATCCTGCACAAGCAACCCCCTCTTTTACAAATATTAAACAGGGGGGAGCAGAGCCATATTTAAAATTTGTGGATCACTTATATTCAGTGATAACATCACATATGGATTTGTCAGAAGAGATGAAAACAAAATTTTTTTTATATTTTAGCATATGACAATGCTAATGAAAAAACTAAACGTGCATTAGGACTATTCCCAAAAGGTGCTACAGCAGCCCAATTGTTAGAAGCTTCTGAGCGAATGCTAGAAGCAGATAAAGCTGCTTAAGGACCATCATTTCAATATGGTCCTCAATATTGATGTATATTGTGGTGCATGGTACACTGGTGTTTCATACAGAGATAAAAAAACTTGGTTTGTAATTATACTTGCAGTTTTGGTTTGGGAGATTGTGCCACTTCATTTTATTTTAGGCTGACTCCACCAGATTTTAGTAGCAATAGCATTTCTTTTTTGAATCTTCTAGTGGTTGTTGTTAATTTTTCTCATATATTGGCGAGGAGTAAGACAAAAAAAAAAAAAACAAACCCAGTTATGAGAATGAGCATGCCTTTTCGGAGGCCGAAAGTTGCTGCAGAGAGTGGGAGCTGCTCCTTGAACAGAGAGCACGCCCACTCCTGCCTCTGCAGCCGCTTCTTGCCCCCCCTCACACAAGGGCACAACTCAGATACGGCTGGTGAGCATTGCCAGTGTATCTGTTACAGCTGCAGCTGCTGTCTCTACCCCCACAGACACTGCTGCTGCTCAGAAAATGAGCCATGCTGCAGACACCACAGCAGAGAAAAAAAAAAAAAAAAAAAAGGGGGGGGGGGAGGGGTGCCTTTGCTGTTTAAAGGCTTGGAATTCTGTCTCTAAACAATTTTATTAGACCTTTTTGGGCCTCAATTTGGCGACCATGGAGGAAACCAGGACTCAACAATGCCGTGACCCGGGAGGGGTCTGGGGACGCTTTTGGGGCCCCCCGACGAATTTTTGTTGGATAAGCCTCCCTTACCCCCTTGGCTCTACGCGCCAGTGGACACCAGACCTTCCTCATACTAAAAAGATATTTAAGTCCTTCCACTGCAGTGTGAAATGTGCTTTTCGTATTGTATTTTATTGTATTGTATTGATAACAGGCTTTTGTTAATGTTGTAATTCATGTGATCGTTTATATGTTGATTATGGGATCCCTCATCTATATGTTGATTGTTGATTGTGCTATTCTGTTGCATTGCTAAGCAGATTAACTTAACTTCTGGTATTTTAACACAGATGCTAAAAGATGTTGATAGTGTCAGACATGCAGTTTTACAATATCATGCTGCCACTGACTTTTTATTATTAGCTTTTAGGTTATGTTTGTGAAGACTTGGATGGAGTGTATTGCATGAATTTTTCTGATCATTCAGAGTCAATTCACAACCAAAAGTGATTGATTAAGATAACATGAAAAAATTAACTGTTGCATATACTGGGTTAAATGAATGGTTAAATTGCTTAAGGATATGGGGATAACTTAGAGATTTAATTAGACAAGGTTTATCAATTATATTTGTTATTATTGGTTTTGATTATTAGTATGTTATTATTGCTTTTGTATTATTGGTATGTTGTTTATGGCAATGTATCATAAGCATGTTATCTCGTGTGATGAAGTAAGTCAGCATTGCTCAAAAACAAAAGGGGATATGTTGGGAAACTTTTTGGAAGAAAACAGACATGTGAGCAATCCTGACTATTTAGCTTAAGCTAGAGTGAGGTAAGGGCCTTGAGGGCCAGTCGCAAGGTTACTGAAAGATGAGCTATGGGCGAAAGATAAGGGAGCTGGCAGCAGAAAAGAAGAATAACAGGACAATGATGTAGCCAGGAGAAGTTCTGTGAGAACAGGATTTGTGGCCAGGATATAGCCACCTGCAAGATATCGTTATATAAACAAGGGCTCTATATGATGTGACTGTGAATTGTTAATAAATTACTTCACTTTAACCATATTGGTGACTACGTGTTGTCCTTAAGCCTCCACGGATTTTCTACAGGGAAGAAAAGTTCTACACACGCCCCCTCCACCGCACTACTACTGGCCACCCAGTGCTGTTCACACGCAGCAAAAGTGAATCCTATTGGTGCAGGGTTTTTCACTTGGTTTTCACTTCGTGCCTCCTCTTAATTCAGCGTCAAGGACAGGGTGTCCTTTTAACTTTGATCGGTCTCAAACATGGGGTTGTGCATACAAGCATGCAGCAATGCAGCACGCCCCCACCTTTCAAGCCATCCCCCTACAGAGGTGGGTGTCAGCAGAGGGGTGGCTGAGCAGGGCCCACAGAGCCTTTGCTGTCCTGCCGTCCCCGGCTCTCCCTCGGCTCCCGCAGGCAGGAGGGGCGGCAGCAATGTCGGCAGCACCTGCCACGAAGCCGGGCAGGAGCCTGGTGCCCAGCACACGGTGTTGGTGCCAGGCTGCTCCTCCACTGCTCCAGCAGCACAGAAATTGTCTGCTTCACACAGGCAGCACAAACGCGGGGCAGAGTCACGCTGCACAGCATCCGGAGGAGACTGCAGGACAACTGCAGAGAGGTCATGTTGCAGGGCCTGCTCCTCCTCAGGGAGATCATGGCTGCTTCCAAGACAGAGAAGAAAGCCATCAACATCTCTCTGGTGCTGGGGCTGAAGCTCCTACCCCTCTTTGATGATGTAAGGCTGCTGTTCGACCTGACAATGGGGGCATGGGGCAAGGACAGCTGTCTCCAGCCCAGACCTGCGGGCAGCACTTGGGCAGGGCTGCTGCCCTCCTCATGCTCCTGGGCTCTGCTGGGAGGGCTTCTGGGCTCTGCAGCCCAGCACAGCCTCTCCTTGGCAGGATGAGGCCTCTGCTGCCCCCAGCCCCACCACCCTGGAGCATCTCCCCACTCCTCAGAACCACGGTAACCGGGGGGTAGGGAGAGGCTGATGCTGCAGTCCCCCTGTCTTCCTTCCTTCCTCCCAGGAGTCCAGCCAGGTGCGGGAGCTCTCCATCAGCCTCTTTGGAGAGATGATGGGGGCTGTGAAGAGCAGATGGGAGAGATAGATGAAAATATTAATCCGGACGACACTCATCTCTCTCTTCTTAAGGATGAATGACAGGGATTTGAGGAATGACAATTTGAGGGATCACAATGGACAAACCCCTTCCTGATTCCCCTTCTTCGCCCGTTCCCTGTTTTCTTCAGCATCCTGGGAGGATTCCATCCGTTCTTGTGCCTCTGGTCCTGATCCGTGCCAGCCTGAATGTGTGTATTCCTGCCTCCAGCTCCCCACTGCTGCTGACTCCAGGGAAATGGGGGAGGGATGTGGTATCAGTTTTCCTGTATATTTGTATATATTTAGTAATTTTTCCTGTTTATCATTACTGTTTCAATTAAAGCTGTGTAGTTTACTTTCCAACCCATAAGTCTCTCTCCCTTATCATTCTCCTTCCTTTATCTGGGAGGGGAGGGGGATTAATAGAGAGGATCTCTCATTCGGTTTAATTGCCAGGACAGTGTTAAAACCTGACAGATTTATTGGTGGCCAACGTGAGGCCTGAGTTAATAAGCTTGAGCCCAGTTCAAATTTTGACTAATTTGCCTGAATCGTTTGAATGCCAACTCCAGTGGGAGGATACCAATATGGCTTTGCTGAGAGGGAATCAGGAAACTTTCTCTGGAAATTTCACAGGGTTGGAGATTAAACCAATTGTGCCATATTGGTATTCAGGGTATGTGATATCTGCTTTTGCAGCTGGGATTAGTGTTAATATGTGGTTTATTTTTCGTAAAAGCCATCGTTGTATTACGGTCCTCAATATTGATGTATATTGTGGTGCACGGTGCAGTGGTGTTTCATAGAGAGCTAAAAACTTGGTTAGTAATTACACTTTCAGTTTTAATTTGGTAATTTATATCACTCCATCTTATTTCAGGCTGACTCCATCAGATTTTAGTAGTTATAACATTTCATTTGTGAATGTTCTGATGGGTGCTGTTGATTTTTGTCATATACTGGTGAGGAGTAAGACAAAAAACCACCCTGGTGAGAAGGAGCACTCCTCTTGGGAGATGGAGAGCTGCCCCTTTGTACAGAGAGCACCCCCACTTCTGCCTCCACAGCCACTGCTCACCCTCCACACACAAGGGCATCAGGGATTCAAAGTCTTCCTGGCAAGCAGTGATGGTGCCTCAGTGTCCAGAATTTGTGCCAACACTGTTTGCTGTCTTTATAATCCCCCTGTAGGGTGGGACAAAAGGCACTTTCACCTACTTTGTGGATGAAGCCACGCTGGGGAAGCCCTTGAGCAGCTCCAAGAGACACTACTGATGACTGAGGCTGATGCTGTGGATGGGATTAAGAAGTGAGTTCCATGGGGACAGGGGCAGGGTTGGCTTCAGTTGAGTGGTATCATGGAATCATGGAAATGGTTGAGTTGGAACTAGATGACCCTTCCAACCCAACCCATTCCATGATTCCATGATTCTGTGACACAGTCCCAGCCAGTTCCAGACCTGGGCTTCTCCACAGCCACCACCAGGGCTTTGTGATGCAGGGTCTGGTGCCTGGACACCATTGTCATGGGGCTCTCTGTGGTGACCATAGGCATATATAAGGGGTGTGGACACCTCGGGTGCCCATATCTGGGAAAGCACCTCTCTCAGGAGTCAGCAGCTGCCCTGGGTAACCATGGAACATCTATGGCAGAAAATGCCCAAGATGTCCATGGAGAAGGAGGTAGAAGCCTGCTCCCAGCCCTCCACAAGACACCAAGGTCAGTGAATGAAGGAAGGGTCAGAACAGAAATTCCCCAGCAGGCTGTTGGGAGAGGGCAGCTGTCCCCTGCAGCCCATGGAGGAGCACGGAGGGGCAGATGTGGATCTGCAGCTCTGGAGCACCCTCCACCATGGTGGTCAGTTATTAACTGAAACACATAAAATTTTAGAAAAAGTCACATTTGAGCAACGTGAGCATGGCTGGGGCAAGGGGCAGGAACATGAGATGGCTTTTGTCTCTCTGTGTCTAGATTTCTAGTGAGTTCCATGGGGACAGGGACAGGGTTGGCTTCAGTTGGGTGGGAAGTGTCCCCACCCATTCATGCAGGGGGTTGGAACAAGATGATCTTTAACCCTTCCAACCCAACCCATTCCATGATTCTATGATTCTGTGACATGGACCCAGACAGTTCCAGGCCTGGGCTCTTGACAGCACCACCAGGGCTTTGTGATGGGGTAGGTGCAGTTTCTCAGCTGTTCCCTTTACAGATGAGACCCAGGCCCCATGAGGAGCCATGACAGCATCTTCATATTCTCGTGCTGTTTTAATCCCATCACCCACAGTTGGTTCCATTTCTCCAGGAACCCATAACATTACTGATAGTGTATGGCTGAAAGGGGATGGTGCAGCACGCACAAACCTTTGCCTCACAGGCTTAGGGCATGGCATGTGATACAGATCTACAGTCTCATCATCGGTATAGATCACATCTCGTACAGCCAATTCTTTCAGATACCTGATAGCTTATCCAAGTGTGGGTAATTTGACCTTTGGAGAGTCTATTGCCACTTTATCAGGATATTTCCGCTGTGTATGAAATGTGTATCCTATGTGTATCTCCTAGGTGTGTGAAAAAACACTGTACCATGTACTACACTGTTGAAGACCATATCACAACTACGTTTTGTAAGCAGCTCTTATCAAGAATGAACCACAGAGCAACACTAATCCCAGATAAAAAGCCACAGATCACAGGATACTCTTCTACTGCCCAGTCTACACAGCACTGAGCCTTGGCTCATCAGTCTCTGTACAGAACCCGTGGTCTTGGGGTCTCCAAACCTTACCTTGCGACAGCTCTGGCCACTCTCGATGGAAACTGAGCTGGCAAAGATTAGAATCACAGAATAATTTTGGTTGGAAGGGACACCTAATGGCCCTTGCAAACAGTCCATGATGTCCATATCCTTCCTCTATTGAGGGGTCCAGCGCTGGATGCAGTACTCTAGGTAGGTTTTACCAAAGCAAAGGGGCAGAATCCTCTCTTTCAATCTTCTTGACACTCTTCTTTTGATGCAGCCCAAGATGTGATTGCCCTTCTGGCCTGCAGGTGTGCACTGTTGGCTCATGTCCAGCTTTCCATCCACCAGCACCCCCAAGTCCTTTTCTGCAGGGCTGCTTTCTAAAACCTCATCCTCCAGCCTGTGCTGATGGTGAGGATTGTTCTGCTGCACCCTGCACTTGGTCTTGTTGAACCTCAGGAGGTTCACCAGGGCCCACCTCTCTAGTTTGTCCAGCTCAATATTATGAATACTGCTGATGAACAGCAGAGATCTGGCTGCAGGATTTTTGAAGGATTTCCCAGTTTTGTATCACTTTCTCAGTGCTGAGGGTACAGTAATTTGCAAACGCTTTCTGCCCCATAGCAACAACCACAACAGTCTTTATTTCAGGCCAACGTGGGGTACAATGGGCTGAGATAACATCAGATCTGATCAGAGCATGTTAAAACAATTTATTTATGTATGTTTAAGAGCTGCTTGTTTCCATGTTTGTGGCTTCAACTTTTTTGTTGGTTGATTACTTTTCTTTTTATTGTTGTGTGTTTTTTTGTTTTTTTATTTTAATGACAGATTACCAGTTAAAGGTACAATTCTTTCTTGAGTAAAGTAAGAAAACAGGCTTAGCAAAAATCAGACAAACAAACAAGGGTAAGAGGAATGTCCTGAAGCATTCGTATATCCCCAGCCCAGAGCAAGAATGATCAGAGAGATATGATCAGAAGCATCCATCCTAGACTCTGAGGCACACCCCTGGATGTGCTCCTGCAATTTCTGTGTGTGGCTATCATCAAACACCCTTGTACAGGCCATGTGCAGGGTGTGTTATAAGGCATCTCTCCCTCCGTTCTCCTTGCAGAGAGATGCCACTGTAAATCTCCAGTACAGTTTAATTCCCAGATCCCTGTGTTTCAACCCAGGAGTCTTCCAACTTCTGTCCGGTGATGGGGGTCTCCCTGATCCTTCTTTTATTGTTCATGTATTTATGAAAGCTTTTCTTGTTATCCTTAACTGTGCAGGTCAGATTAATTTCTAGATGGTCCTTGGACTTTCTAATTCCCTCCCTTCATAGCCTTACAGCATTTTTGTCATTTTCATGAGTGTCCCGCCCCTTCCTCCATCCCTCATACATTCTATTTTTTTCCTTGAGAGACAGCCAACGTTCCTTGTTCAGCCAGGCTGGTCTTCTGTGCCAGTGACTCACCTTACAGGTCTTGGGGATGGCCTGTTCCTGCACCTTCAAGACTTTCTTCTTAAAGAGCATCCATCTTTCCTGGACTCCTTTATCCTTCAGAACAGATTCCCCATGAATTCTGGCCATCAGGCTGCTGAAGAGGATAAAGTTTGCCCGTCAGAAGTCCAGTGTAGTAGTTCTGCCTCCCACCCTCCTGGCAAGAATGTAGAACTCTATCAATTCATGGTCGTTCTCTCCGAGATGGCCTCCAACCTTCCTGTCTCCTACTGACTTGCAGAAAATGACTCTACAACTTGGAAAGTTATAGAAAGGGGTGTGTTTATTCAGCACTGGGCACACAAGGGCATAATTCCTCTGAAATCTACGCACACCAATCTTACAATGAGGCTTTTGTTATATACACTGATGTTTCACATATTCACTATATTTCTCAGTACGCCTATACATTTGCATCACCTACTCCCGCTTTGTATTAAATGTGGTCCCAAGAGGTCATTTTAATAATCTCCTCCCTCCTACACTAGCATAGTGTCTCCAGGTGGTGGTCATGAGGGTCATGGGGATGAAGTAAAAATGAAGCCAATGTCTTTCTCTATGTAAATTTTCACCTCTTCCTCTCGGGACACACACATTTCTGCGTTCTTCAGCCAAGCTGACAACATGTTCTGTTTCTTATCTCAAGGTTTCTATAGTTATCACTTTAGCACATAGATTTCCCTTATAAGGTGATGGCTACCTAAACAGTTTCTTAGCTTTTATTAAACAAGCATTCTGTGTTAGCTTCTCTCAGGTCAATGTGACCCCTAGACAGTTACTCGCAGGCATTTTATATCAACCCTTACATCACATATAACCCACGATCAAGCAGCCAAGCGCTGCAATAAACATCCCTGCTTTAGAACCTTTCCTGGGCTGTAAAGTTTGTTTCCACACCTCACACCCTTCGACGAATTTCCAACCAATCCCCAAGCAGTGGTCGAACCCCGCAGCACACTTTATGTCCTGAGTGTGACATCTTGTGGTATGGAATGATCCTGACTGGAATAACTGTCTTTCAGCAGTCCTTAGATAATTCTTCAATAATGTCTAAATCCCACTGCACGTAGCTACCAAAAATATTTCTTAACAGATTATCCCATGTAAACTCATTAGAGGCAACTTGTGCACAGCAGATGCTTCCAGAGTGTATTTTATTGTGTAGGAAACTTTCTTTATTTGATATTTCTCTGCTCGCAAAGAGGGAAACTCCTGCTTTGCCTGAGTCCAGCAGTTCTCTAAGGCAGATGGGTTGGGAGCTGGTGCAAAGGAACTGTAACATCCAGCTGCAGCCTGCAGGGGAGAAGTCTGATGAGAAGAAAAGACAAACAGGACCTAGGAGAGACAGGGACAATTTTCCACGGCCACATTGTCACCACCACCTTGTCACCTCTGGCGGGCAGCTGGCACTCGTTCAGCACCTCCACATGGCACTGTGCTTCCACTCCCCACCCCAGTGATGCCCTCATAGCACTTCCTGGTGAGACAGCCTGACCTTTTATTGGCCTCAGTTGGAGACGATTTTCACTTGGATTCCCTGGCCCCCACCTCCCCCTTTCCCCTCTTCACTCTCAGAGCCCCCAGGCAAACCCAGCGTGGCGGGGCCAGGGCCGGTGGGAGGCACGGAGGGCACGGCTGGCACCCGTGAGGCAGTGGGAGTGGGTGTCCCCCCTTTTTGTGTTGAGTTTTCTTCCGAAGCCAGGACATTCTGTCCGTGCTGGGTGATGCCAAGAACGACCATTCCCTTTCTTAGGGGGAAATGCAATGTGCAGCCTGCAGGGCGTTCTTGATGGCAGTGCAGAAAGCAGCTGCCGTAGGAAAGAGAGGCTGCTGCGGGCTTTTGGAAAGGGACACTTGTCATGCATTGCTCCTCCTACCCCTAAGAGAAGGTGTCTTGCAGGCAGAGCAGGAACGGGCTCGCTGCCGCTGCCCCCATCCCCTCATTGTGTGACAGGACAATCACTGCCAGCGCTCGGGGTTCCCCACAGAGACCCCGATGATGCTGGTGCCATGCGGGGTGGGTGGGTGGAGATGAAGTGGCAGCGTGGGGACAGGAGTGAGCTGAACGAGCAGCAGCTGCTGGATGGAGGGTGGAAGTGGGGGAACTGACAAGGTGGTGGCGAAAAGAGGGTGGAGGAAAATTATCCCAGACCCTTCCTAGGGAGCCAATGAGAGCAATGTTGTGTTTGGGGTGGTGAGGAGCAATGTTCTTCATGGAGTGTTGGACCTCAAAGGCTTTTCCTCACTGTTCACTCTTGAAGAGACACTCTGCACCAATACCAATTGAGTGTGAATTTCTAAACATAAAACCAGTAAAACAGAACTTTTCAATAATTTTTATTAGATGCTCTTTTTATTATTCTTCCTCTCTGGAACGTCTCTAGCTGTGCAACTCTTGAGCACTAAAAACACCACAGGGTGACTGCTCAGTACTGTAATGGGCCCCATGGTGCTAGAGGGACTGAGTCCGTGATCCTCAGGTACTGACAGGACACTGAAAAAAAACATTTTTAGAAATTAAAGCCAAAGGAAAAATCCAAATTATCTTAAAGTATTGATTGGTCTCACTGCATCCTATTATTGACAAAGCTTCCAAAGAGGCTTATTAGAGAAGGTCACTGGAGGACATGATTGCAGGGAGGTAAAGGTTCTGTAAAGGTGTCTCTGAAGAAACAGATATTTATTTATGTCTTTGTTTGCTTGTTTGTTTATTTATTTATTTATTTTATCTATCAGTCTGGTCACATTGTGAACCCCAGGCAATGGGAAATCAGAGGCCATTCCTCACTTGTGGGTCAGGACTCTTCCTGGGGGCCATGGGGCACGATGATGAGCAATAGAAATTATGAGAAAAATGCACAACACCTCCCAACTACCCCAAGAAGGGGCAAGGAGCAAACCAAGTGCAGAGGCTCAACATAAACTTCTGCCTGGTGGTGGTGATACAGTGACCATTTCTAAAGTCACCTTTCCAGACACAGACTGTCCAGACAAAGGCCATTCCCATTGCTCTCCAATTGTCCCCTTCTCCTACTCTTTGTTCATTCAGATGCCTCTCCCCTGGGTGCTGCTTTGAGCAGCAGATTGTTCAAAGCTTGCCTGTCTTTCAGCAGCCTGGTTGTCTCTTTAGCCACCTGTCCTGGTTTGGGCCAGGATAAAGGTGATTTTTCTGAGTTTCTTGTCGATGGTTGAACTTGCTGAGGTTGACAGCAAGTTTCTCAAATGGAGTATTCCATCCCATGTGCGTCGTCCTCGGTATGGAGTTGGGGGATCTCGAGGACCGAGCCACACCCTCACCAGCTGATCGGCCTCACCTGAGATCATCAGCAGAAGTGCTGGGTACCACCCCCCTTAACAGCCAATTGGTCTCACCTGTGGCACTATAAAAGACCAGCAGAAGCTCCTGGCTGCCTCCCTGGCTGGCTGCTTGTGGCCCTGCTTGCTGCCCTGCCTGGTTGCCTCCCTGGCTGCCCGGTTGCCTGCTGCCCGGTTGCCTGCTGCCAGGTTGCCTGCTTGCCTGCCTGCTTGCCTGCCTGCTTGCCTGCCTGCTTGCCTGCCTGCTTGCCTGCCTGCCTGCCTGCTTGCCTGCCTGCCTGCCTTCACCCGGCATCTTGGAAGGATCCCACCCAGTCCGTTTGCCCGCCTGCTGCCCTGCCTGCTGCCCAGTTGCTTGCCTGCCTGCCTTCACCCGGCTTTGCGTGAGAACTGTTGGGGGAAAAGGGGGAAGGACTCTGATATTAATTTTCCTGTATATTTGTATATATATATATATAGCATTTTTCTTTTTTTTTTTTTTCCTATTTACCATTATTGTTTTCATTAAAGTTGATTGGTTTAGCCTCCAACCCATAAGTCTCTCTCCCTTATTCTCTCTCCTTTCTTATCAAGGAGGAGAGAGAGATTAATAGAGAGCATCTGTCACCCGGTTTAATCGCCGGGCCAGTGTCAAACCGTGACAGATTTATTGGCGCCCAACGTGGGGCACGAGCTAATTGGCTCGAGTCCAATTTAAATTTCTACTAATTTGCCTGAATAGTTTGAGTTCCAACTCCAGCAGAAAAAAATGGCATTGCTGAGCTGGAATCAGATCTTGTTCCTTGGAAACTTCACAGGGTTGGAGATTAAGCCAATCATTCCGTACCTTTGGTATTTAGGGTACGCGATCTGCCTCTTTGCCGCTGGAATTGCTGCTACTTTGTGGTTTATTTTTCGTAAGAGCTGCTTGAGAACCATTGTTGCGATATGGTCCTCAATACTGTTATATATAATGGTGCATTGTGTAGTAGTATTTCATACAGAGATACGAAATTTGATTGGTAATTACACTCCCAGTTTTAATTTGGGAAATTATACCATCTCATCGTATTTTGGGCTGACTCCCCCAGATTTTAGTAACAATAGCATTTCATTTCTCAATCTTCTCGTGGGTATTGTTAATTTTACCCATATATTGGTGAGGGGTAATAGAAAAACCACAGTAATGAGAGTGAGTATGCCTTTTCGGAGGCCGAGAGTTGTTGTCCGTAGAGTGAGAGCTGCTCCTCGTACAGAGAGCACCCCCACTCCTGCTTCTGCAGCCGCTTCTTGCCCCCTCTCACGCAAGGGCACAACTCAGATAAGGCCGGCCAGCGTTGCCAGTGTTTCTGCTACAGCTGCAGCTCCTGTCTCTACCCCCACGGACACTGCTGCTGCTCAGAAAGCAAGCCCTGCTGCTGCTACTGCTGCCGATACCACAGCCTCTCCCCCTCAGCCCACACAGCTACTTGTTGCCCCTGTAACTAAGAGAAAAGGAAAACAATGGAAATCAGAAACAAGCCTTCACCCCTCCAAATCTGAAGGAGATGACCAAGTGATAGAGGAGATAGAGGATACTGCCTCTCCTCGCAGAGCAGCTAGAAGAGACTCCAAAGCAGAGTCATCTGAGGAGGACTCGGACTCAGAATCTGCTCAGTCCTATTCCATGAGAGACTTGCGTACTCTGAGAAAAGACTACAGCCGTTTTTCAGGTGAACCACTTCTCTCTTGGTTACTCCGATGCTGGACGGAAGGGGCTGCTACCATAACATTAACTCAGAAGGAAGCCAGACAGTTGGGATCCCTGGCCAAAGATGCAGGTATTGATCGGGCATTTGGGGATAAGGTTGGAACCACCAGCCTATGGAAACGACTCTTAGCAGCTGTAAGGGAGAGATATCCCTACAAAGAGGAAATAGACTGCCCACAGGTCAAAGCACACAAACTTGAAAAAGCCATCAGGTATCTGGAAGAATTGGCTGTACGAGACGTGATCTATAATGCTGATGACATTGAAGATCCTTATCACGTACCTTGCCCTAAACCCATGATGCAAAGGTTTGTGCATGCTGCACCACCACCTTTTAACCATACACTATCAGTAATGCTATGGGCTCCTGCAGATGTGGCTGCAACTGTGGGTGATGTGATTAAAACAGTACGAGAATGTGAAGATGCTGTCACAGCCCTTTGTCGGGCCTGGGTCTCAGCTATAAAGGGACAATCTGAGAAACTGTACCCATCCCTTTTTCCTCAGACAGAAGGAGAACCCCACACTGCAGCCATTAAGAAGAGACACCCTCCTATGAGACGGAATCAAGAGAAAGAGACTTCAGCAAGAGGAATCCTATGGGCACTCCTGAGGGAGTATGGAGAGGACATGAAAAAGTTTGATCAGAAGCCTACTACTGTCCTAGAGGAGCAAGTACGTAAGTTGCTGAATAAGACGAAGGCGAAAGGAGGTCCTTCTAAAAAGATGGCTGCCCAAGTCTCCAGTGTGGAGTTACCCAATTCAAATATGTTGGTGACTCAAGATCCCTGTACATCAGGAGTGAGTACTGGGGATGCAAACTCCAGTAATGCACATACTGACAATGCTGTATGTGCTCAAGCTTAGAGGTGCCCTGCCTCCAGCCAGGTGGAGGAAAGGGACAACCGAATTTATTGGATTGTGTGGATTCGATGGCCTGGCACATTAGAGCCACAAAAGTATAAAGCCTTGGTGGACACTGGTGCACAATGCACACTAATGCCATCGAATCAGAAGGGGACAGACTCTGTCACTATTTCTGGAGTGACAGGGGGATCTAAAGAACTGACTATTGTGAAGGCTGATGTGAGCCTCACTGGAATAAAATGGCATAAGCACCCGATAGCGACTGGTCCAGATGCTCCGTGCATCCTTGGCATAGACTACCTCAAGGGAGGTGATTTCGAGGACCCAAAAGGGTACCGGTGGTCCTTTGGTACTGCAGCTATTAAGACTGAGAATGGAGAATGGCTGCATGCTTTGTTTGGCCTTTCAGACAAATCCTTTGTAGTGGGTTTGCTGAGAACTATAAACCAGCGGGTGCCAACTGCCACTTCAATAGTGCATCGAAGACAATATCGTGTCAACAGAGATGCTGTGATCCCCATTCACAAGCTGATCCGGCAACTAGAAAGCCAAGGAGTGATCAGCAAGACTCACTCACCCTTCAACAGTCCTGTATGGCCAGTGAGGAAGCCTAATGGAGAGTGGAGGCTGACAGTGGACTATCGTGCCCTGAATGAGGTTACTCCGCAACTAAGTGCTGCTGTGCCGGACATACTAGAACTTCAGTATGAGCTGGAGTCAAAGGCAGCCAGGTGGTATGCTACTATTGACATTGCTAATGCATTTTTTGCTATTCCTATAGCACCAGAATGCAGGGCACAGTTTGCTTTCACCTGGAGAGGTATCCAGCATACTTGGAATCGACTGCCCCAGGGGTGGAAACACAGTCCTACCATCTGCCATGGACTGATCCATGATGCCTTGGAAAAGGGTGGAGCTCCAGAACATCTACAGTACATTGATGACATCATTGTGTGGGGTGACACAGCAAAGGAAGCCTACGAGAAAGGTAAGAAGATAATTGAAATCCTTCTAGAGGCTGGTTTTGCCATTAAAAGGAGCAAGGTCAAGGGACCTGCACAAGAGATCCAGTTTCTGGGAGTTAAGTGGCAAGATGGACGTCGCCACATCCCAATGGACGTGATTAACAAAATAACAGCTATGGCCCCACCAACTACTAAAAAGGAAACTCAGTCCTTCTTAGGAACTGTTGGTTTCTGGAGGATGCATATTCCTCTTTATAATCAGATTGTGAAACCTCTCTACGAGGTTACCCGGAAGAAGAAAGACTTTAAATGGGGTTCAGAACAACAAGCTGCTTTTGAGAGTATTAAACAGGAGATTGTGCAGGCAATGGCCCTTGGACCAATTCGAACAGGGCCAGACATTAAGAATGTTCTTTACACCGGAGATGGAGGTGATGGTCCTACATGGAGCCTCTGGCAGAAAGCTCCAGGAGAGACTCGAGGCCGACCTCTTGGATTTTGGGGTTGAAACTGCAAAGGCTCCGAAGCCAACTACACAGCCACTGAAAAAGAGATACTGGCTGCATATGAAGGAGTTAGAGCTGCCTCAGAAGTGATTGGTACTGAAGCACAGCTCCTCCTGGTGCCACGATTACCTGTACTGGGTTTTATGTATACAGGTAGACAATCTTCCCATCATGCTACCGATGCTACCTGGAGTAAGTGGATTGCTTTACTCTCACAGAGAGCTAGGATAGGAAGATTCAATCGTCCAGGAATTGTAGAAGCAATAACACATTGGCCAGAAGGAAAACACTTTGGAATGCCACCAGAAAAAGTGGTAAAACGGGCTGAAGAAGCCCCACCATATGACCAACTACCAGAGGATGAAAAACAATATGCTCTTTTCACTGATGGATCCTGTCGACTGGTAGGAGGCCATCGAAGGTGGAAAGCTGCTGTATGGAATCCTACACGACTAGTTGCAAAAACAGATGAAGGAGATGGTGAATCAAGTCAATTTGCAGAGGTAAAAGCCATCCAATTGGCTTTGGACATTGCTGAACAAGGAAAGTGGCCGAGACTTTATCTCTATACTGACTCATGGATGGTAGCAAATGCCTTATGGGGTTGGTTAAAGCAGTGGAAACAAAAGAACTGGCAACGTAGAGATAAACCTATCTGGGCTGCTGAACTGTGGAAAGACATTGCTGCAAGGTTAGAGAAACTTGATGTAAAAGTGCGTCATGTAGATGCCCACGTACCTTCGTATCGAGCTACTGAGGAACATCGAAACAATCAGCGAGCAGATGAGGCTGCTCAAGTGTTCCAAATAGACCTGGACTGGGACCATAAAGGTGAACTGTTTTTAGCCAAATGGGCCCACAATGCTTCAGGTCATCAAGGCAGGGATGGAACATATCGATGGGCTCGTGACCGAGGGGTGGATTTATCTTTGGACGCTATTGCCCAGGTTATCCACGATTGTGACATATGTGCTGCAATTAAGCAAGCTAAAAGGTTGAAACCTCTGTGGTATGAAGGGAGGTGGTCAAAGTATAGGTATGGGGAGGCCTGGCAAGTCGATTACATCACACTGCCTCAAACCCGCCAGGGTAAGCGCTATGTGCTTACAATGGTGGAGGCAAGTACAGGATGGCTGGAAACATATCCTGTGCCTCATGCCACAGCCCGGAACACTATTCTGGGCCTAGAGAAACAAGTCCTGTGGAGACATGGTACACCAGAAAGAATTGAGTCAGATAATGGAACTCATTTCAAAAATAGTCTTATAAATAACTGGGCCAAAGAACATGGTATTGAGTGGATATACCATATCCCCTCTCATGCACCAGCCTCAGGTAAAATTGAAAGGTACAATGGACTGTTAAAAACTACCTTAAAGGCAATGGGTGGTGGAACTTTCAAGAACTGGGAGAGGCATTTGGCAAAAGCTACCTGGTTAGTTAATACCAGGGGTTCCATCAATCGAGCTGGTCCTGCTCAGTCAGATCTTCTACACACAGTAGATGGAGACAAAGTGCCTGTGGTGCATGAAAGGAATCTCCTAGGGAAAACAGTTTGGGTTTATCCTGCCTCGGGCAAAGGCAAACCCATTCGTGGGGTTGCTTTCGCTCAAGGGCCTGGACACACTTGGTGGGTAATGATGAAAGATGGAGAAGTACAATGTGTGCCACAGGCGAATCTAACACTAGGTGAGAATTCCTAATTTCTGCTGATTGAAGCATGATGCAAATGGTATGGAATAAGGGGTGGAGTGTCCTGGTTTGGACTAGGATAAAGGTGATTTTTCTGAGTTTCTTGTCGATGGTTGAACTTGCTGAGGTTGACAGCAAGTTTCTCAAATGGAGTATTCCATCCCATGTGCGTCATCCTTGGTATGGAGTTGGGGGATCTCGAGGACCGAGCCACACCCTCACCAGCTGATCGGCCTCACCTGAGATCATCAGCAGAAGTGCTGGGTACCACCCCCCTTAACAGCCAATTGGTCTCACCTGTGGCACTAGAAAAGACCAGCAGAAGCTCCTGGCTGCCTTCCTGGCTGGCTGCTTGTGGCCCTGCTTGCTGCCCTGCCCGGTTGCCTGCTGCCCGGTTGCCTGCTGCCCGGTTGCCTGCTGCCCGGTTGCCTGCTGCCCGGTTGCCTGCTGCCCGGTTGCCTGCCTGCTTGCCTGCCTGCCTGCTTGCCTGCCTGCCTGCCTGCCTGCTTGCCTGCCTGCCTGCTTGCCTGCCTTCACCCGGCATCTTGGAAGGATCCCACCCAGTCCGTTTGCCCGCCTGCTGCCCTGCCTGCTGCCCAGTTGCTTGCCTGCCTGCCTTCACCCGGCTTTGCGTGAGAACTGTTGGGGGAAAAGGGGGAAGGACTCTGATATTAATTTTCCTGTATATTTGTGTATATATATATATATAGCATTTTTCTTTTTTTTTTCCTATTTACCATTATTGTTTTCATTAAAGTTGATTGGTTTAGCCTCCAACCCATAAGTCTCTCTCCCTTATTCTCTCTCCTTTCTTATCAAGGAGGAGAGAGAGATTAATAGAGAGCATCTGTCACCCGGTTTAATCGCCGGGCCAGTGTCAAACCGTGACACCACCTCTGTCATGATGATCACAGCTCTCTTTTCCCATCTGTCTCTCTAAACCATTTCTCCTCAGATTCTTCTTCACTTTCTCTGTTTGACTTTTTTTGGCTTGCACAAAGGAAAACTCCTGCTGTGTCCGTGTGCAGTCAGTTCTCTAAGGAGAGCAGGTGGGAGGTGGTGCAGTGGAGCTGTAACCTCCAGCTGCAAAGATGAGAGTAGAAGTCTAATACAAGGACCAGGGGTGGGAGTCCCAGGAGGGACATGAAAGGAATGGTGGGGATGGGGAGGTGAGAATTAAGTTGCCCACACTGTGTCAGAACTTAGGGAACTTCTATCAGGAGAAAAGCAGTTTTTATTAATCACAGTATGAAATGTTCCTCCTTAACTACAGTGGGAAAACCTCTCCAATTAGCTCTACAAGTCTTGAAGATGTGAAGAATATCCCATGGAGAGCCATAGCTCTTTAGTGAACTCTGTATTTCACTGTGCCCCAGGGTGTGTTTGGTGCTGAGGGCATGATCCTCAGGTGCTGAGAGATGAATGAAGAAACTGCTCCAGAAGTCAGAATGGAACCTGAAAGTACCTTGAAGCATTGATTGGCCCCACTGAGGGCCATTGCTGCCAGAGCCTCCCCATGGCCTTGTTAGAGCAGAGTCAAAGGCTCTGTAAAGGTGGCTCTGAATCCATGAGTTTTATTTTTTATTATTTTTATGAAGCAGTGAGGTCACTCTCTGAACCCCAGGCAATAGGAAGGCAGAGCCCATCCTTCACTTGTGGGTCAGGATTCTTCCTGGGCACAGTGGGGTGTGAAGATCAATAATATCA